>NW_004567110.1:43328011-43452241 GCF_000260355.1 Condylura cristata
GTGATGGGAAACCCGTGGGGATTACAATCAAGATGGAAAAAAAAATGTGCAAAATGATGTAAAAATAAACTTTGTAAAAAAAAAAAAAAACCCTCCCTTTTCTCTCACATTCCCAAGAATCACAGGAATTTGCTTAACCCCTAGAAAGTGCCTCCAGAGAACAAGCATTGTTCCTCACTCACCCAATCACAAGGTGCTGCTGTTAAACCCTGGCCTGGCAGAGTCTGGTGTCCACAATGATTTACTGCTGCTGTGATGCTCTGATTGAGCCAACTACCTGTAAATTTGCCTTCAACCCATCGCTCTTGTTTCAAACTCATATGCTCAGGGACTGTTCTTCAAGACAGATTCAAGCCGATCACACCATGCCCCAGACTTCTTCCAAAACCCTTTGAGCCTTTGTGGTAAGTCTAGGGCACCCAATCAAACTCCACCACTGGATCTTAAGAGTTCCACAGAGCTGCTTTGGTAAACAGACCAAAGATTCCATTCAAAGGCCTTGCATTAAACATAGCAGAGAGTTTCACTCGGATGAGTCTTTTCTAATCAAAGACATAATATACCAAAATTATTTGTTATATTCACCTACTTGTGAATTAGTGACTATTTCTCTTGCTTAAGAGGAATTTGATCAGGCTTCCTATTGTACATTTTGATGCTTCATTAACTTTGGTACCACTAACTGTTAAAGCAACACAACTTGAAGTCCAAAGTGATAAATATGTTCTTCCTTGACTGAACAAAACGGTTAGTTGGTACCACATTTTTGGATTTATAAGCTGCCAAGTTTAATGCCCTCTAGTTCTACTCTGTCCCTACTTTGATCCTAGAAATCCTTTCCCTCAGTTTATGGTTGGATTTGGCCACTGAGAAGCTCCTGAAAGAGATATGAAGTGAGAGGTGACAGTTATATACCCTTTTTCCAGTTGGGTGACTCTAACTATATAGCTACCCTTCCCTGCTTACAGCAACCATGACCTTGCTCTTGTTACCCCATGGGACTCACTCTTCCTAGTTAGTTTCCCTAATCCTGCTCACAACTTGGAAAATGTCCCTTTACTAGACTATCCTCACATTTCCAAGTTTGTAGGTGCCATCTGTTTCCTTCTGGAAACATGACCAATATATCAAAAATAAGATGAAAATGTAGTGTCTTATTTATGTAAACCAAGTTTCTGATTACAACAATGATGCATACATAATGTTCTCCTATCCCAGGGTACAACTTAAAAGTAGCCCTTCCAATAATACAAGATTATTCTTGTGGAACTTTAGAGTAAGCTATTTCTCTCAACTAGTCCTTGGCAGCTCTGGGCCAATAGAAATTTTATTTTGAATTAGTCTTTTATCACATTGGTCATTTTGGTAAAATGATTTTGATATTTGAATCCTACTACCTTCGAAGCATTTCCTTCTTGCCCAGCCCTCCCCTAGAGCCTCATGTGCAAATAGCTATGAGGAAAATGCTTGTCAAAGAAAGCAAGTAAACAAAAGATCCAGGGAAAGACAAAGGCAGACAGGCTCCATTCAGATCTACAAATTTACACACAGAGAGAAAAGGAGGTTTTAGAAGAGGGAGGAAGGAAAACAGGAGGAAAAATAGAAAAGTAATCTTTCTAAAACTATCTCAGATATAAAATAGTTACATAATTATTGATTTATTTGTATAGGCAAGTGCACAGCTGAAAGAATTTTGATTGTCCCTTGTTAAAAGATTGCTAGTAATTACAGGAATAATGCCTAACACATATCTTCCTTAACAGTATTTTCACATTTTGATTCTCAAACTCCACACAGATTGTTTTTAACTCTCCCCAGAAAAAATCTCTTGAAATTTAAACCTGAAACCAGAAAGCTGACCAGGATCCAAATAGGAATATGGTGGATCTGTCTCTTATTTCCAAAATAGGAGCAGAGAAATTACTTTCCCGGCAGTATTTTTAGCTGTGTGAGGAAAGGCGCTCCCAGGGCTGCTTCTTGGCAGGCTCACAGTCTGCCACTCAGCGCCTGTCCCCCTGAATCGTCAGGTCACTCCCTCCAGCTTCTGTACCAGTCAGCATTCAGACCCCTGCCTAGAGTTGCCCCAAAGGAGCCCACACAACTTCGCTGTTCCTTTGCCTAAAGCTGGCTGTTAAGACGGCCAAGAGCTCCTCCCTTAACACTGTGATGAAATAACTCTTCTGTCACTCAAGTACAAAGTTCCTGGAAGGGCCCCATTTCAAAAGACAGTAATTCATGTTTACTTTAGCGTAGGTGCTCTATAGGCTTAACCAGTTCTTTGGAGAAACATGTAATTTCCCTCTTCTACAGCTAAGAGAAAGGGAAGCTGGGAGAAATGAAATAACTTGCCCAGTGTTCCTCAGCTTGTGAACAGCAAGAGCAAATTTTAATTAATAACCAACACATATAATGTAATACTGCTTATCATACACTTCTGCATCATTAATCCTCATAACTAAAAAAATAGACTAATGAGTAACATTATCCCTGTGCCCATTCCACAGAATGGAAAACAGATATTCAGAGAAGTAAATTCTCTAAACTTGTATCTGGGAAGGAGCAGTGCCAAGGGTTGAGCCCCAGACTGACTCGAGGGCCAGTACAGCTTGCTGCCCCCAGCTCCTGCACTTTAAACACTCTTGGGGTGATGGTTGTCTTGTCAACAAAGCAAAAGCCATTGAATCCTGGTGAGGATGCCAGAGTGGTAAAACAGCAAATGGTATGTTTATAACCAGATAATCCCTACATAATCACATAGCTCATCTGAAAAGGAAGGGGGGAAAGCAGGGTGTGAGGGGTAATAATTGACAACATATGGTATTCAGCTTACAGAAACCGCTTGCTTGCAAGGCATGACTCAGGAAAACTGGGTGACCATCTGTCCTCTTTCTCTGGGACAAATGCAATCTAGGCTAAACCTCTGGGATAAGTCATAATGCCCCCCTTTCCTCTCCAAAGCATCCTGGTTTGCACAATAAACAGTATAGTTATCCTACATAATTTCTATTTCATAACTTCCTAAAGCAAAATGCTTTTCTATTTCCTTCAATAACTATAACACCAGTTTTGAACAGTTATATCATGGCACACCAACGACAAAAAATCCAAAAGGACAGAGGTCAGATGGAAACAACTTGAGTGAAATTTGCACTTTTTCAACATTTTCAAGTCGGTGAACAAAACAATAGGTCATGTTTTCCCAGGTGCAGTATAAAGGAAACTCCCTAGAAATTTGCCCAAAGCAAGTGTCTTTGCTAAGGGACAGCAAGAAAAATGTCTTATTGATGGAGTTCTTTGTTGCTATTATAATGAGATATAAACAAAGACAGTATTTAAGTTTTTTAAATCCTCAAGAATAAAAAACACAACACAGTGTCATTTTCTCTAGCACTGCATCTTGGTTAAAAAAAAGAGCTAATCACAGGTATTGAATTACTTGCTATCTACCTTCAGACACAGCAGCTCGTCCTCAGACGTTTTAAAATCTGCTTATGCGTTTATAAGCAGCCTCTCTGTCTTCTCATTGCCTTTAAAAGTAATAATAAATAGTAAACAGTGGAAGCCTTTCCAGTCCCTGAGCTTCACCCCAGGACAGCACATACTCCCCCTGCATCAGAGGTCAGGTTCCCCATGCCTGAGAGAGTCCTGTGTCCTAGAGTTAAGGATCCATTACTGTGTTTTCCAGGCACCTATGGGTGTCTGCCCTCCAATTTCTCACTTTTTGGCTTCACAGGTGGCTATCAATGTCACCAAGATTAAACTGCATCTCAGGGAGACAATATAATGAATGGCATGGCTAAGAGCTTCAACTTCAGAGTCCCAGATGGGTCCAAATGCCAATTCTGTCATTTTATCAGCCCTATGACTTTGGTTGTTTTCTCCTCATCTGTAAAATGGGGACAATGATGCATATAACTTATAGGGTTGTGTAGACTCAAAGAAATATTTCAGATACACTATAAAGCACAAAGCCTGATATATACATGTGTGTTCAAAAGATTAGAATTTGAACATGGTGTAAATTTTTAGTTATTTGAAATCATCATAGTAATGGAGAAGACAGTTTTCATAGAAAGATAGTAGAATTCGGAATCAAAATCTGAATTCTAGTCCTAGTTTTCTCACTGGATCATTGAATTGTATGATTTCTCTGAACCTCAATTCACCACTCCACCCTTACCCCCTGTAAAATGCTCATAAATAAAATTTAGGGTCATTAAGAAGTTCCAATAAAATGGCATGAGCAAAAATGTTTTGCAATCCCAACAGATACATATTGTTGGTGGTGCTATTATTACTATTATCATTACTTAAAATGGAACTAAAAACATTTTTCCTACATACCTAAGTACTAACATGTAGCCAAAATGCCCGGTCTCTGAATGGAGAACTCTATTTCAGGGTCTTCTCCATTACTATGATGATTTTTAAATAAGCAGAAATCTTGGCCATGTTCAATCTCTAAAAGTAGGTAACACGTATTTTTGGAGCACACATGGTATGCTGGGCTTTGTTCTATGTTTACCTGAGTTATTTCTTTGAGTCTCCACACAGCCTAAGTGGTAGGGTGGCCCACTCACATGTCCTGGGTCACATCTGCCTGTTTTTACCCGATCCATTTCCTATTCTGGCAACTGTGTGCTGTGAGCAAGGAGATTGCAACATGGGAGTTCTTCCCTTGCACTATGCAATTTACTGCAAATTCCTCTAAAAGGAAAACAATGAGTGGAAGGGAGGGCTGGTCAGATATGCCTGTGCATGCCCACAAATCCAAACAAGAAGCAGTAGATGAAAGTGTAGACAATCTTCATCTGAAATTCTTCTGTAGTGCAAAAAACTAAGGGTGGGTGTAGTTCACTGGGGAAGTGCTCACCACACTTTCTCATATATGCTTTTGGGGTGCACGGACACTGTTTGAAGATAAGTATAGAAGACAATTGTCAGCATGCTTATATGAGCCTTAAAAAAAAAAGAAGGCCTAAGTTAAAAGTCACAACTGCAGCAATATACAAGATGTGACTTTTCAAAAAGAATCAATCACCCCAAAAGAATGCATAAAGCCAAATGTTTTTAAATTGGTGTTTAGCATTTACAGTCTATTCACAATCTATCTTACAGAGACTGTGTGTTAATGTATTTTCTTTCTTCCAAACAACATCAGACACTTGCTTTTATCTCTTTGGGGGAAAAAATAGCACTTATTTTGCAAATAGGAGGCTGAAGCACAAAAAGGTTAGACTAGATAGAAGTCTCTTATGGTAGAGTTCACAGTGGTAGTTCATGTGTACTGACTGTCATCAGCAAAATACATGGATTTGCTACATTTTGGCTTTTTTTTAAGATTTATTTTTATTTACTTATACATACAAGAACTGGGGTATAGGCCAGAGGTATGGGGGAATTCACCAAAGAGAGTGGGGAGCAGAACAGACAAATGTACTGAAATACACTGCTGAGGGGAGAAGGAGGCCAGACAGGAGAGGTCTGCCATGCATGCGGGTCAGCTACATTTTGTAAAGAATTGTGTCATTTCACTTTACCCGCTTTCTCCAGACCATTAGTATTTCCGTAGCACCCCTTAGGAATAACTGAAATATCAACAGACAAACTTAATTAAAAATTAAAAATTTTGGAAAGTAAATGTAATACAAATTTAGAAATAACAGATACAAAATTCATCCAGTATTTTCACAAGGAACCCTAAGTTCCCCAGGTAATCAATCTGTCTCTGTCCTCTATCATGTGCATGAGACAAAACAATGGGAATCACTCCTTGAAGCATCTTCCTCAGAATCTAAGCTGAATCTCCAATTTTTGGACATGTACTACACACAAGAAAAAACTTTTTCTGGTTTGTCCTCCATTGGATATTTCACACATGATCTAACTTTAAAATCCTTCCACCACGGTAAAGGAGTATGAGTGCTTTGGTGGGTGGTGGGTGTGTGGATCTTGGTGACATACAAGAGGTTACCACCTATTCCCCTAAATTGCATGATGTGTCATAAGCTAATGTTACCTCAATAAAATAAATGTGACAGAAATAACTCTAAATTAAAATTTCCATTTGTACTTCCAACTTTCCAGCAAATACAAAGGAGGGGGAAATGTAATTACATTCCTCTAGCAAAGCAATCATTTTGAATCATTGCATCTTTCTGTCAATGTAACATTTTCAGGAAGCAACTTGGTAAGGATATCCAAATGCATATCTACACTGTCAACTCTGATTTTTTTATGGCTTTGTAATGTTATCTTGTGTTATCATCTTATTAGATTGGCAACCTTATTCCTACTATTTGATTGTACATGTTACCATGTACACAAAACAATAAAGATTAACTTTCATTTCCTACTCATCTCCTTTTGTGCCCTCCCTCAAGACTGTTCACTCACCCTGCTCCTCAGTAACCCCTCTCCCCCATATCCTAGAGAAGATGTGAGTTACATATCTAGTGAATCTAGAGCAATGAATTCAGCAAGCTGAGCCCCTCTGGGTTCTCACGCAGAGTCAGCCTACCTGTATGCAGCTATCTTTAAGGCCACCTTCAAGGGAGTATGGTAAGGAGTTTACACCTATAGATGGGGCCAGCTATTGCCCTGCTGTTCCTGTGACTGTGTGAAAATGCCATCTAGTGCCAGGTTGGTCCTTGGCATCAATCCTTGACTTTTTTCCATCCTTCACTCAGTATGGAATTGGAACCAGGGAGAAAAGAATATTAAATTGTGATCATTTAGCAGGCCAATACTTGGAATTTCATTAACTCCCCTCATTCAATATTACTACTTTTTGAGCCAGTAGAAAGTTGGAAGTTATCATTTGTTTGACATGTCTGTTTTGTCTTATACCTCACACAGTACTCTCTGACTTCTCATGAAATGGGAATAACTGAACTGCAAAGTTTGCATTTGACTACTCAGTTTGGAATTGGAAGGTCTCAGCAAAGATGAAATTGACCCTCCATACTCTCATTGAGCACAATGAGTTATCTTTCCAGTAATGGGAGTGGAGTCACATTAAACCATCCTCACACTCACTTTGACTCTCGTGGTAAGCCAATAACCAGTCTCAACTAATCTAAGGCTGTGGAAAGGAAGGACTAACTCACACAGGAGGGTTGCCCCTAGACCTTGGTATCTTGAGCTCAGTGCTATAATATCACCAGCAAATCATCGCAGGATAAACAGTCAAAGGTATCACTATTATCTAGAAGGAAGCAGTAGGATGTAAGCTAGCTCCCGGAGTTGGTAACCTGGTTCATACTCTCTACTTATTCATTGTGTAGTTCCAGGTTTATTCTATTACCATTCTGACTCAGCATCTCATCTTGCAATGAGGACAGTAACAGTATTGATAACACAGGTTTGATATAGGATATATAAATTAGATCTTGTAAATTATTTCAACAGTGGTGTGTCATAACATTCAATAAATATTGGCTGTCACTACTTGAAAGTGATAGTATATACAAACATAAGTACTAGATCAACTGTCATTTTGTCATCAACAAAGAACAACATGTCTGTTGCTTCATAACAATCTGATGTGGCTCTATCCATAAGCTAAATAAAGTCCTTTCAGAGGTTAATCCTTAATTATGTCTTTAGCCTTTTCACCTTAATCTAAATGATTATGTACATTTGATAGGCATCATAGTTGATTGGTGAATTAGTTGCTAAATAATAGCATTGTCAGCTATATGTGTGATAGCCCTGACACTCCCAGCCAATTTAGAAACCATTGGGATGTCAGTTGTCCTTGCTCTCAGAGAGCTGCCTGTCACATAATCTCTGTTCATCCACTTCCTCATCACACCAGCTCTACTGGCAATCTCACCTGTAGCTTTGGCTAGCAGCCTTCATGTAGGAATAGCAAAGACTATTAAAAAATAATTGTGGCAAGCAAAATATGATGAGCTGGCCATTGGGGTCAAAGACACAAATCCTCTGACTGGCACAGAACAGCAGTTAGGCAAGTAGTTAACAATTTCCACAAGATAATCCTTGCAGGAAACTGAATTGAATTTCCAGACAATCCACTGGAAGTCCATTATATTTTCTTTGAACTCCATATACAACAGATCCCATCCCTTCACTGCTATGTAGTGCCTCAAGTGCGGAAAAACCACAGTATGTTCTGTTTTTATGGTAGTAGATGGTCTTGTTAGGAAATGTAAAGCTCCACCAGTTGCTGAACCAATTGTTTAATTAAGTTGTTGCTGCATTTTCTACACTGGGTAGTTCAGCTGTGTTACAGGCAGCTTCTTCCTTGCTCACAGTAGGGTTTTATTTTTGCCTCCTCAACTTACATGTTAGTCTGACATGTTGTAACAGAGATTCCATGTCATATTTGAAAGGAAGAACATGATCTCTGGTTTATTTATTCCTGAAGGATAAGATTTTCTACAATGTAATTATAAATCAAATACGCAATAGTGGTTAGAATAGAATCAAGATTTTAATAAATGCAACTGGGTATGTGGTAAGAGTCAAAGAGCTGTTTTTAACTCAGCGCTTAGAAAGAAACATGTTAAAATACCAAGAAGTGTGTGCAGTAAATGTTGTGTCTGATAGCCCAGGGAGCCGGATATCTGATTGTCTGACAACTCTGCAATGGCAATCTGTGTTGCATAGAAGAATATATCGCTCCTAATCCCACCGTAGGAGCTAAGAGAAGCCATCTCAAATTTCCAGTGATAAAGCAACTCTAAGAATTTTGCAAAACTCCCTGCTCTGACTTCAAATACTCTGAAAAGCAGTTGGAGGAGCTTAACTGTCCCTCCCCCAACAGAGACATAGGGGGCAACTTTCCTGCTTCCATCAGTAATTTTTTTTAAGATTTATTTATTTGTGCATACAGAACTGGGGTACAGGCCAGAGGCTCAGGGGCGGCGAGAGGCTTCACCAGAGACAGAGTGGGGAGCAGAACAGGCAGATCGACAAAGTACACTGCTGAGGGGAGCAGCGGGGGGGTCAGGAGAGGTTTGCCACACCATGTGGTCACATCCGGGGCTTGTGGGGATCGAACTCATGCGGAAGCGGCTTTAGATTCTCAGTGCTGTGCTTTAACCCACTGCGCCACCAGGGAGGACCCTCCATCAGTAATTTTAAGTAATACACAGCTCTAATTTGTCTTGGGTATTAATTCTAATCCATCATAATGAATTGAGGAACTCTGGTGAATTAAATATAAAGAGAAACGTCCCTGGTCAGTTCTGCCCAGACTGATGCATTCTTTAATTATGTGGTTCTATGTCTACATTGTCCTCATTCTAACAAACCCAACTTTCTGAGCCTATGACCCCTTCTTCTGAGTCTAATCTTAGCATGCCCAGGTGGTAGTTCTGTTTTCGAGTCTCCAGGACTACCCCATCAGCATGAGAACTGACTCTGACTGAATATATTGAATTCTGCCCCATGTCATTATCAGTTTATTATATCCTGCCCTCCCTTGTCAAACTCTCAACATCCCAGACTAAATTTTCTTGTTCTTTTTGGTAACTGTAAACCTGTCCTTCAACTCTCTTGATATAATATTCCTTTGCTTCTCATAACACAGATAGTCTGCCCCTACTTGACTGATACTTGAAGGTAATCCTAGCTATTGGTCTAGAAAAAATGAGGCAAGGCAGGTCCTGAAAAAGACAAGCATCATCTTGTGAATATGAACTTACTCCCACAATACAATCCCTTCCCAACATACACACACAACTCCTATAAGTAGCTATTTCAAGAGGAGTCCACTTCAATCAATGAAGAATAATCAAAATGACCAGCCCTAAGACAACGTAATTTGCAAATGTATTCAATACCACATTGCAATGGCAAAATATAGAAACACTATTATCCATAAATAGGCAATTAGTTAAATAAATTGTAGTATATATAAACAATAGAATTCTTGTCTTTTAATTTGTTAAAAATTTGAGGAACTGCACCTGCTAATAAAGTATTCCATATAAGCCAGGAGAACCTAGCATATAATGCAGTAGCAAACAGACTCAACACTTGAGTAGCTTAACACAACTTTTTTTTTTTAAATCATATAACATGTATTTTTTTTTTTAGCAGGAGGGATCATTTTCTCCATATAATTTTTATGCAGAGAACAGAGGTCATCATCTAGAACATCAAACTCACAATAACAGATAAAAGAGAGAAAAAGGGAATTTTGTACCTACTCTTAAATCCTTCTTCTACCAGAAGTAACACATGTCACTTCTGATTCTGTTTTACTAGTTAAAGTAAGTCATATGATCATTTACCCACAATGAGTGAGAGGAATATATTCCTACTGCATTAAGAGGAGAAGAAATAATGGTGAACAGGAATATTTAGCACATTCTCCAAAAGATATTACTAAGTGAAAAGAAAAAAGCATGTTTTATTCTTATTAAAAACATATGACGAGCAAAGAAGATACAATGGAACAAAGAAAGTTTGTTCAGCAAATGGTGCTGGAAAAACTGGGAAGCTACATGCAAAAAATGAAACTAGATCACTACTTCACTCCATTCACAAAAATCAACTTGAAGTGGATTAAAGACCTAGACATAAGAAGAGAAACCATAAAATACCTGAAAACAAAGATGGGCCAAACACTACACGATATACACGACTTCAGCAACGTCTTTAAACACAGAGCACCCAACGCCATAATAATGAAGGCAAGAATAAATAGATGGGACTACATCAAGTTAAAGAGCTTCTGTACAGCAAAAGAGACATTACAAAAAACAAACAGACAGCCCACTAATTGGGAAAACATTTTCTTACACAAAACCAGTGATAAAGGACTGATCACAAAAATATATGGAGAACTGACAAAACTCAACAAAAATAAACAACCCCATCAAAAAAATGGGCAGAAGACCTTCCTGGTGGCGCAGCAGGTTAAAGCACTGCACTAAGAAGCTTAAGCAAATTTCACATGAGTTCCATCCCCGCCTGCCCCGGAGGAGATCCACATGGCATGGCAGACCTCTCCTGACCTGCCCGCTGCTCCCCTCAGCAGTGTACTTCGTCGATCTGCCTGTTCGGCTCCCCACTCTGTTCCTGGTGAATTCTCTTCACCCTCCACATCTCTGACCTGTACCCCAGTTCTGTATGAATAAATCTTTAAAAAAAAAAAAAAAAGGGCAGAAGAGCTAAAAAGACACTTCTCCAAAAAGGAAATGCAGATGGCTAACAAGCATATGAAAAAATGTTCAACATCACTCATAATAAGGGAGATGCAAATTAAAACCACAATGAGATACCACCTCACCCCAATGAGAATGGCACATCTTCAAATAACTAGCAAAATCAAATGTTGGCGAGGATGTGGTGAAAAAGGAACTCTCCTGCACTGCTGGTGGGAATGCAAACTAGTATAACCACTACGGAAAACTGTCTGGAGGTTCCTCAAACTGCTTAACATGGAGCTTCACTACCACCCAGCAATCCCACTCCTAGGTATCTACCCAAAAGACACAAAAACACTGATTCAAAAAGATACCTGCACCCCCATGTTTATTGCTGCTTTATTTACAATTGGAAAAACATGGAAGCAGCCCAAATGCCCAAAAGTAGATGACTGGATAAAAAAGGTGTGGTACATATATACAATGGAATATTACTCAGCAACCAAAAAAAAAAAAACCACCTGTCTTTTGCAGCAACTTGGATGGAGCTGGAAAAGATCATGCTTAGTGAGATAAGCCAGAAAGAGAAAGAAAAATACCGGTTGGTTTCACTCATAGCAGGAGTATAATGGACCAGGTGAGAAAATAATAAGAATAATGAACTGTCATATAACAGAGACATTTTGTGGGTGAAGTAGGGAATGGGATCAAAAACTTGGGAGGGGGCGAGGGAAGTGTACGGGACTATGGTAATGACACATGGGTGACTTGGTGATGGGAAACCCACTGGGATTACAATTAGATGGGAAAAAATGTACAAAATGATGTAAAAATAAACTTAATTTAAAAAAAATATATGAATACCTTACATTATTGATATGCAGTGAATATTTCAGAAAGTGTGTATTAATAGTAACGTGAGGTAACGTGAGATAGCATAGAAAATCTGGGTGGTTTAATTTCTAGAAGTCTCCATTTTCACTGTATTTGATTTTTATATCTTATGTGTTCCATACCAGATGCATGTATCATATATGAAAAAAATGTACTTAAAGGCCCTCCCTGGTGGCGCAACAGGTAAGGACACAGCACCGCAAGCTAGCCACAGCCACTTCAGTGCTAGTGCGAGCCCTGGTCAAGGGGGTGACCCACATGGGCATGTGAAACCTCTCCTGACCCACCTGCTACTCCCCTCAGCAGTGTACCTTGTTGACCTGCCTGTTCTGCTCCCTACTCTGTCTCTGGTGAAGCTTCTCACCACCCCTGAACCTCTGGCCTGTACCCTAGTTCTGTATGCATAAATAACTCTTTAAAAAAAAGTCCCAAGTGGGGGACACTTTTAACCCAGGAACAAAATTCA
This sequence comes from Condylura cristata, assembly GCF_000260355.1. Classification (NCBI taxonomy): domain Eukaryota; kingdom Metazoa; phylum Chordata; class Mammalia; order Eulipotyphla; family Talpidae; genus Condylura; species Condylura cristata. The sequence continues at coordinate 43,340,495 of NW_004567110.1, forward strand.
ATAGACCTTGTTCTGAAATGAATTGATAATGATCAAAATCTATGAAAAAGATGATCACTGGGACTTCGTGTTGGGCATGGTATAAAATGTGGTATACATTTGTAGCGGTTTGAATATATAATCTCTAAGACAAATACATGATATAACCAACTTTACCTCAATAAACTTAATTGAAGAAAAAAATCAAATTGTAATAAAGAAAAAAAAATGACCAGATAAACATACAATACAGCTACCAATTTTCAGCCAGAACAACTGAGTCATAAATGCATTATTTGGTGAGGAGTGAACTCCCTGATGATTACATGTTATGAGTCAATAACAATTAAGGAGAAACTTTGGTTCTTGTTTACAGCATTATGGATAGAGCATGAACTAGTCATCCATCTATCAAAAAAAGTCCAACTACTTTCTAAAAGCAGCAGGGGCCTCATCAGAAAGAGAAGGATGTTCTTTCCTTATATAAATTGCGTGTCTGGTACATTTCCCCAGTCCAGGATCATTTTTAATGCAAACGTCATCTTGTTCCGGAACTCCTTGTGCTTTCAAAGTTCCTTAAATCGTTAATTAGTTATGCCACATTAATAGCAACTTCCAAGTCCTGTATCTTCCCATACTGATAGTTCTGTTGGTAAAAAATAAAATCTAGATATTTCTGGGCATTTGCATACCACCCTCTATCTAAAATGATGGTCTCATGCCACGCCTCTATTCCAGAAACACAAGAACTCACAATTGAAGTTAATCACTCCCAATGCCTCAGTCTGTGACTTTGAGCATTGAGAAGAGTGAGGCAGTGTCTCAAAAGTAACCATAGATAAAATTCACTTTGATCTGCTTTTGTATTCTTGGGCTGGGATGGGAGCGGTTCTGAGTCTTGGTAAAGCTCATCAGTACTCCTTCCCACCTATCCTGCTTCAAGGGGCTTTCCAGCTTATGTGTGCCACAGCAAACCTAGTATGAAAGCAGATCTTGAAATACCCTGCACATAAAAAAAGAAGTTCAAGGACAGAAGGGATCATGGGAGAAGTAGGAGGAAGAAAACTGTTTTCTTTTTGAGGAATTCATCTACTATCAAATGGTGCAGCACAGATATGGATTCTTGGGAAATTATAAGAGTATGCTACATCTTTACTAGCCCCAAAACAGGACAAATTTCAATCTTTAAAGGAATTAGGTACTGACAAGGAAGGAGTCTAATTCTCACAAACTCATAGAAAACCAAGGTGCCAGAAGCTTCCTCCCCAAGGTCACACCATTTCATGGTGGCACACATCTAAGAACTGGTAGGGTATGAAGGGGAGAATATTCAGACCATCTTGGCTTAACATAGGATAATTCTGAAAGGCCATTTGGGTGAATTTATGTAACACTATTAGTGTATCACATCAGCCTCTTCTACTCAATCCTGCATCCTTTCCCTCCGATGTATGGCTGTTATTCTCCAAAGTGCTGCCCAATCAAGGTTTTGCTCACCAACATCCATCTATAGTTGGCTTCCTGGTTAACTTAGTCTGTGATACATTATGTGCCTATTGACTCTACCAAAGGGACAAGCATCTCCTTAGGAGGATCTGAAACTTTAAGAGTTGAAATAAAACCTTTAATTGTGGACAAAAGCAAATTCAGGGTGTCTCAGCTGCCAGTGAGCAAAAATTGATTTGAATCCCTGTCCAGGTAAGAAACTAACTGGAAACCCAGTCTGGCCTTCTCCAACCTTGACTCCCCTCTGCCTTACCTACTTCTGAGTCTTCAGTCCTACAAACTATTCTGCTTAAGTCCCAGTGTCTCCCATGACAACTGAAGTGGATAGTCTTAGACTGTCGACCAGGCTCACTTCTGCCCACCTTGGATAGAGCCAATGTAATTAAAAGGTATAGCACAAATCTCACTTGTAGACGTTCATTTTTTTAGCTGAGAAGTTTGCCTGCCTCCCTAAAAGTATCCTTCATTAAAATGTAAATATGCATATTGTTTATATGTATATACATATACATTGATAAAAAGATGAGAATTCATCCCAAAATTTAAATCACCCATTTCTTAGGTTGTAGAATTATGACCACTTTTTCTTCTTCTAATAACATTTTTTCTAAAATGAGCCCAAGATGTTGTTACAACACGAAAAAAAAGCTAACAAAATTTTTTGAAGACTAAAGTATTGCACCCTCCCCCTTCATAAGTAACTTTGGGAGAGGAAGACCAGTAAGACCACTCTCATAGGAGTGTGAGAGGAAGGTTTTAATACTAACTGTTAATTAGTTGGAAAGCCCAGTCAGCTGGAGGAAATGTTGGCTATATTTCAATAGTATCATTCTACATTAGGTGAAACCCACTTATCAGGGGAGCTAGTTTTATATTAAGACATCTCAAGTCCAGCAGAGGAGGAGACTGCAGCAATGAATAATTAGATATTACACCAACCTGTGCCCGCTCCTGTCACCCATCCTCCTCTGCCAGTTCCCAGGAACAAGGAGAAGGACCCTACCGCTGCCAGAACTTTGGCTCTTTGTGAGCAGTTGCTTCTGCTGGAACCCCTGCCTGCCTCTCTTCTTAAGATTTTTGAAGCCCTTGTTTTCTCTCATATTTGAACTTAAGAGTCTGGAAACAGGCCAAAGCACTCAATTCCTTCTTTCCTCTCCTCCAGGTCCAAGTCTGGCCCTTCTCACTGTCTGGAAAGGGCCATCTTAACATAAACCCACAGAAACAACAGCACAAAGAAGAAAGGAGACTGACCTTCCAGTTTGTTTTTGTGTGTGTCCTATTTATGCCTTCCACCAAAGTCTCACTTCACCTGCATCTCCACATCCCTCGCCTCACAACCTTGCTACTTTCCCTACTGACTGCTCACTGCCGTTCTCACTAGCTCCACACTGTGCTGGAGTCTGCGGATTCCTAGTTGGTCCCTGAACCACTGCAATGGTTCTCCTCCCCTGCCCCCATGTATACAAATGTCCAGACATTTTTCCTGACCTCTGGGTCATAAAGACTGAAGGCCAACTCCAGACACTGCCCAAGGACCCCATCATAGCCCAAGCCTTGCACATTTCCCACCTATTAAGATGTTACTTGAAACACTCCCCAACCACCACCCACTAAAACTTTGCTCCAGAGAGTGAAGAGGCAGGAAGAAAAGAACAGGCCAACACACTAAGTACACTGAGGGAAGCAGCAGGCAGGTCAGGAGAGGTCTGCCATGCCATGTGGGTCACCTCTGAGGTGGGGATTGAACTCATGCGGAAGTGGCTTTAGCTTTTCTGTATTGTGCTTTAACCCGTGGGCCACCAGGGAGGGCCCTCATGGGGTCCTTTTCTATCATTTGGTATGCTCCCTAGTTATCACCTTCCATAGTTAACACCTAAGAATCTTTTCTGATAGAGTGATCAGAACCTACTTTGCCTGCAAACATGGAAACTGGACGTGTCTGAGAATTTGTTTGTCAAGCCCAACCCTCTTCTCACATGGTCTTCAGTCAGTAACTAATGGAGCAGGCACATGAAAGCCTCTACAAGGCTATTTTGGGTTAGGATGAGTCTGGAAGTCAGCCTACAATTCTACTCTGGGCTCCCCTTCCATGTGCTAATGACTTCTTTCTCCCTTGATCTCTCTGGCAATTTCTTTAATACTTGCACATAAACCTTCTCTCAAAGTCTGCTTCTGGGCAATATAATTTAAGTTACTCTCCCTCTATATTCTTTTCTTTTTGGAAGGAGTGAACTTCAACTTTTTCTAAACTCTACCTCCCTTCTACCATAGAGTTTAGCATATCTCGCTTGTTACGGTAGCGAGACCACTGACTTTTGTTTTCATTTTATTTGTATTCTTAGATCAATCTTCATTTTTGTACAGTATATGCTGTTTCATCTAGGTTATTGTCCCCATGGCTTTTTTTTTTTAAGATTTATTTATTTATTCATATAGAACTGGGGTACAGGCCTAAGATGCGGAAGGTGAGAGGATTCACCAGAGACAGAACGGGGAGTAGAACAGGCAGATCAATGAAGTACACTGCTGAGGGGAGTAGCGGGCGGGTCAGGAGAGGTCTGCCACCCCATGTGGAGCTCCTCCGGGACAGGTGAGAATCTAACTCATGCGGGAAGTGGCTTAAGCTTCTTAGTGCTGTGCTTTAACCCGCTGCGCCACCAGGGAGGGCCCTGTCCCCATGGCTTTTTAATGTTTTTTCTAAAGAAATATCAAGTGTGATTCAGCAGAACCTTCTTATAATGAGATAGATATACATTCTGGAAAAAGGAAAACCCAGCTACTCTCTTCAACTTGGCAATAACAAGGCTAACAAGAGCCTTGGAATCAAATGAATTTATCTAGGAATTTTAGACTTAGAATATCCCTGACCCCTTTTTTGAATTTCATGTTAAACTTGTTCAATTATTTTCAAACAAATTACAAGTTATCCTCCAGATGCTGTACTTGACCTGCTTTTAAAAATGGGTTAAAATATTCACTACGCTCCCTCTGACATCATTCCCTAATTAACAGTAACTTAAAAATCTGTTAGTCCTCTTTGTAACAAACTGTCGATAAAATGTCATCTGTAGAGACCTAAATGGGCTTCTGATTGATCCTGAAAGTTCAATATGATACAAGAAGTCCCCAATATGGTGCAAATACCTTCTTGAAATCAGCACCGTAGTACATAAGGAAACATCCTTGAACTTGTCCTTAGTATCACCAGAAAAAGCTAAAGTTAGATCATTTACCACAAAATTAAAGGTAATATACAACGTCAGAGATCTAGAATTCCCATCTCAGAGAAAGAAGTTTCTATTGTCTTTCCACCAACATTCTGGACTGACTTTAGGTACATCATTTTATAATCTCTATGTGGAAATGTTCTAAATAATACTGATGCTTGAGGATATAATGAAAGGATCCATCAAATTAATTTTCATCCTCCTGTGAATTCCATCATCATCTGCCAAAAACAGAAGTAGAGAACTATTAACAAAATCACAGGTGACTTTAAAACTCAGAAACACAATTAAACCTGAAACAAGCATTGCTACTAAATTATCAGCACACTTCTACCATTATTCTCCTCTTGGTAGCCAAATCAATATTAATAACTATACGAGAAATAGCAAGACACTTTTGGAAAGCAAGAAATTATATATTATATATAATGGAAAGAACATGTGGCATAGAAAGGACCAAGCAAATATTACCTGAAGTCTTGAGTGTTTTCTGTGTCATTAGAAGTTCTATCACATGAAGTATTAGAAGCTCTTTCACATGAAGTCATTTAATTATCACACAGTTCAGAGGGACAGGTATTATCCCCACATTACAGAAGAGAAAGTGGAGGTACAGACAATAGTTTTTTTGATCCTTGATTCAGTTTTAAGTGGCAGAGTCAGAATTTAAACTCACAATTGTGCTCCAAAGTTTATTTTTTAACCAAGTAGGTAATCAAGCTACTCTGACAGAAGGCTTATCCAACCAAAAAACAAACTTCCCCTACAGTCTGCCATGAACTCTAAAATTCCTTCTGTGGTACTAATTCCTTGGAAGGGATGGGGCTTCAAAAGTCAAATGAGAAAAGGTACGAGAGGAGGGCAGCACCCAATGCCCAGCCACACAGTATGAATGACGCCCCCTGGAAGTGAGTAACTGAAGCCCAAGTAGCATTATCAAGTTGGTGAAGCATTGGAGATATTTTTTTTTTCTTTTTTGGTTGAGAGAGACCAGGAAGAGAAAAGCCTATGGACTTGTAGGCCAGTCAAGCACTTGCCCAACTGCTGTTGGCACTTGGTACAAAGATAAAACTCCAATAACATAAAGACTGGGAGGTGGTGGAGGACATTCTTGGATTACTCCGAATTTTGACAGATTGTATCTGCACTTAAATTTGCGCTTAATTCCTAATTCCTAGTTTCCCTCCTCTCAAATCACAACAGAGACTGGGGCTACAGAATAAAACAATTACTTTCCTCAGCTCTTCTTCCCCCATTTCTGACATGTCACTTCCTCAAATAATGCCCACTGACTCTTCCCTGGACACATTCTAGGGTGTCTGCCTTATCAAAGTTCCCTCAAGACTTTTTCTCCCCATTCACCTGGGAAATACATGCTGTCCTTCAGGAAAATTACTGTACCATCTAATATTTGTATCTGTTTTATTATTATATTATACATGCACATGTATTTATAAATATGGCATACAGGGTATAGACATTATATATACTATAATTGGGATGACTTCTCCAAGGCCCTGAATAATTCCACTGGGTTCAGCAAATTAGAGTCAATTGTCTACAATAGACAAAGCACTGTACTAAGAATTGAGAAGCAGAGGTAAAAGGGATCCCTTGGTAATTTCTTCCTCACCTAAGCCCCCTAAAATGCAAAATCACAACACTCAATAATTTTCAGACTCATTTGGGGCATCCTACACAACATTTGTATTTTCAAACTCATTTGGGGCATCCTATACAGCATTTATACTCAGTTTCTCTCCACTAGACATGACAATTTACTGAATCTCATCAAATCTAAGGGCATTGGCCAGCTGAGGTACATCATATACATAAGAAAGAAAAATGCTTCAAAATAAATTATGGCACATTCTCTTATCACATTATAAAAAGCATTTATAACAAGCATTGATTTCTGAGATGTTAAAATGTGGAGGGAAATTGCATCTTAGGATTAAATAAGAATGGTAGTTGGCCCAGTTGGGGACCTAGTCATCAATGTGTTTTAAATGAGCACTGGTATCCCAAACAAGAACTACTACAGATATAATGTGTCATTATTCAGCCACGCTTTCATTTATTAAGGAGGAGCATGCTTTGAATACCTAATGAACCCAGATACTATATAATATGTAAAATATTGTGATTATATGTGTGTGTGTGTGTGTGTGTGTGTGTGTGTATATATATATATATATATATATATATATATATATATGTATAATGGCTTCTACCCTTAATAACTTATACTTAGAAATAATGGGTGAATTAATGATTACAATTATTTCTCTCTCATTCATTAGGTCATGGATTTAATAACCTTCCTTTAAATAAACTGATTCTATGTTTAAGCCACTGTAATAATGTACTCAAGACACTGAATCTTTCCATGTGAATTATTTTTTCCTAACCTCTTCAGTAAGAAGTTGACCTTTTTAAAAGAAGATTATAAATATGAATCAGTGGTATTTTAGAATTAAAAATAATTCACATATTCACATCTGTTTTTCAATGGATGAATCTTAGCATGAATAGCTTTATTATGAGGATGATTATTTATTACACAGCTGAAAAATTTCAGACTTTCACTTCAGCAGAATAATTTAAAGAACTCAAAATAATTTAAAAATTATGTTGATGTAGCTCAGAATATATTATTTTTCAGAATATATTATTTTTCAGGATTGGGAGATATTTAAAAATAAATCAAGGAGTAAAACACCAGAACTATTTTATTTCTTTTAAAGACACTGGCTCTGTGAGTGAGCTGATTATCCACCCCTGGATTACCCCTGAGATGCACTAGATCTATTCTACTAAATCCAAACAAGAGGGGGGAAATGTTAAAGGACAGCAAAGCTCATCCCACATCCACAACTGATATTCAAGAATTACTAATAACTATAATTTGCTAAATAATTTTCCTTGGGAGATATTTTCCTCCTTTTCTTTCCAGTTGTAGAACTAGATTTGGGTCATTATTATACTTCTGCTGTTGTTAGAAAAAGGTTATTAAAATTTGTCACTTTTAATTAATCAATTAATTTATTAGTTTTGTGTCTACTAAAAAGAGGAGGAAATATGCAAACACTACCTAATGGCTGAAAAACCTCATCTTTTCTTATGCTCTAGTGCCTCCCTTCTTCCAATCAGAAATCCATGGACAATGTTGTTGTTTCCAAGTGAGAAGCTAATGAACTTTCTGTGGGGGTTTATAAAAAGGGGGAGAAGAGAGGTGTAGTTGCCTAGAAATAGTCCAAAAAGCTAAATCCTGGTGTCTGTAGAGTCAGGGTAAAGAAAGAAATATCACAAAATAAATACAAGTTGAACACAGAAAGAGAAAAAATAGCAAGCTACAGAAATGGTAGAAGATGCAGCATTAGAGATTAGAAGAAACTAAGATAACAAAACTTATCAGCAACACAAGGTGACAATGAACAAAGGCAAATAGACTCTGCAGTTTTTTGCCAGCACCATGCAAGAATTTAGAGAAGAAATGAGTCTATTGCTACCACAAAAGTTATTCTTCTACAAAGGAGGAGAACAACTGATGTCTGAGCCATTAAGACCCATGGATTACTTATTATTAAACTTGCCATCCAATGCCATTTAAAAGTTTTAAGACCACTGGGTTAAGACTGAGTCGTGCATAAGTTTTCCCTCTGAACTGCCGACACCACCAGGTAAATGACACTGTGCTGCATTTGCACTCAGTGTTCCAGCCTTGCTTCTGGACGATGCAATCTCTCTTGGATATTACTCATTGCTAGAAACTAGAGTTCCCTCTGTATCTGTGAAAGGTTGGAGGCTATGATAGGCAGTCTTATACATAGTTTATGTATCATCATCTCTCATTTGTTCATGTATCATTTCTTGAGTTCCTACTTGTACAGGGAATTAAGGAGACAAAATTTGAGAGTCTAGTAGAGAAAAGAAATACATAAATATACAATTCCAGTACTATAAAGTGTTTACCAAAGTGCCTGGTAATTTTAAATACTAAAAATTCCATGTCTGCTAACCAGGATGAGCACAGATGTTTAAGTGACAACCAGAAGCCAAATTCGGTGGGAGTAAATAACTTTTTAGGAAATACACAATATGAGGCTAGAAACTTAGGCAAAAAATTGAACTACTGGTAACATTGTAAACTCTATCAAGAGGTCTGAATTTTTTTTTTTTTTGGCATATGGAATTACTAAAGGTTTTTTGTTGTTGTTGTTTGTTTTTAAAGATTTATTTATTCATACAGAACTGGGGTACAGGCCAGAGATGCGGAGGGTGAGAAAATTCACCAGGGACAGAGCGGGGAGCAGAACAGGCAGATCGAGGAAGTACACTGCTGAGGGGAGCAGCGGGCGGGTCAGGAGAGGTCTGCCACGCCAGCCATGTGGTCACCTCCGGGGCTGGCGGGGATCAAACTCATGCAGAAGTGGCTTAAGCTTCTTACTGCAGTGCTTTAACCTGCTGCGCCACCAGGGAGGGCCAATTACTAAAGGTTTTTAAGCAGAAGGGTGGCATAATCTATGCACTCTGGAAAGCAGTGAAGATGGATTGAAATAGGTAATTGTGGAGCCAGAGAGATATGCAAGGGGGCCATTGCAATAGTCCTAACCTAGCACAGGGACTTTCAGGTTAGGATCGGACGAAAATTCTAACTAAGCCAGAGGTGCCAGGGATGGAGAAAAGGATATCAAGATATGTTTTAGGAATAAACTTGACAACATTTAGGGACTGATGAGTTTGAAAGAAAGAGCAGACTCACGAGTGACTTGGAAAACTGCATAGGAGCTCATTTATGGAAACCAACTGTAGTTCAACTTAGAGTAGGAGGGAGGGCAGGTAACCAGTACTTCTTCAGACATGCTGAAGTTGAGATGCCTCTGAGATATCCAAATTCTGATCTCTAGTAACTATTTGGTGCTAAGAGATATAGCTGCACCAGATATACCTATTGTACCCCTAACCTGTAAGTAAGGAGAGAAGACAGGATGTTACCATACGGAAACAATAAACAAAGAGTTTTCATATGCTAAATTAGCTTAATGGGTGTTAGGTGTAGTAATAGATTTAGAGTTCAAAGGTCAAGGAGAATTATGTCAGCTAGCAGAGAAGGGAGAAAGGAGCTTGACTTTGAGAAATGAGTAAAATTTGGACCAACAGAGAAAGGGCATTTGAATTGTCAGAATAGGCACAAACCTAGTCAGAAGGTGAAAATGAAAGCTCAGAGAGCAGTTTAGGCCAGAGAATAAGCACTACAACTGAAAAGTAAAGAGGAGGTAAGGAGTGGTCATAAAACACCAGGAAGGAGAATGAAATTTTAATACAATAAAGAACAAGAAGCTGTTACACATTTTGAAGAGATGATGAAAATATTTAACCACTCGATTCAAATGTAGTTTATAAGACTCACTCCATCGGTATTTGTGTCTGTGTTTAATAAAAGATATTGGACTCCAAGCTCTTCAGTAAGCCCTTAAATAATCCACATTTAGAGAGAGGATTCTTAAAAAGGAAACTTTACAAAAGATATACCAAGGTGAATAAGCAGAATAACGCTGAAATTTCACAATGCTGAGTATCAAGACAATGAAAGTCTCTGTCCTACAAATATTTCCAGTTCTGCAAATGGTCCATATTAACAGTGTTTCATTGAGCAGCTTACAATATGTCTTCTATAATGAGAGAGACGGTTTAATACATGCTTCCTTTATTCTTGACCAGCTAGGCCATTTTCTATGGTGAACCAAACATTTATGAGCTAACAAAAATCTTGGGTTAAGATTGAATGACAGAAACAGAAACTTTGTTTTTTAAACTAACAATTGTATCAAAGATTAAGGATTTCTTGTGTTCCTTCATCTAAGGAGTATCAGTTTAGTAGTCTAGTTTGAATAATAGAAACTCAACTTCTTCCACATTCAGCTCAGATGAGTGAAATTGACTTCATGACCTGATTTGACCAAATGCCGCAACTAACTGAGACTGTCTCCTACCTCAGACTTTCTTGCTAGATGAAAAAGATAAGCCTCTTTTATCCAGTGTTTGTGTTACTTGTGACCCAAACCAGCCTGATTCAGGCTCAAACCTGGGACTTATGCTGCAATTCTTAAAAAATAGAAATTCTTCTACTGATAATACTACTACAAAAGAAAATGACCCTGCAACTGTCATCAGCTTCCAAGAGGCAAAAATCAGAATAATATTGACATGGAGAAAAACAGTCCTCAGGGTAGATACAAATCCCTGTTGACATAGTTTGAGCACCTACATCCAGTTTTACATGAAACTGTCCCAAATCGTTTCAATTTTATGAAACAAACATTGAGTTGCACCTCTTCCACTTTCGATTAAAGAGACTAAAAAGACAAAACCCAGTTTTCCCTAATTTGGATTTCTTTCCTGTGTATCTCCTTTATTTTAGACACTTTACTTCTGACACTTCTGGTCACAAAACATGTGCAGGTTTTTGTTACAATAAGGAATTCTCTGTGACACCAGCTGAGTGTCATACAAATTAACCTAATTCCAGCACTGTCTACCTAGACACAGTATCAGATCCCACAGATTAAAGGTTCAGTCCCACAACACAGTTCACTGCCAGTCAGGAAACTAGATTGCCATCTGTGCATCTGACCAACCAGCTACAGATCACAGGTTCCAGAAACCCCCTCCTCAGGATTGATTAATTTGCTAAAGCAACTAACATTTTCTGGATAAATTAAGGAAATGATAAAATGATACAGATGACTTGCCAGAAGGAGAGATACATAGGATGAGGCTTGGAATGTCCTGAGCAGAGAAGCTCTTGTTCTGTGGAATTAGGGTACATCACCCTCCTGGTGTGGACATGTTCCACAACATCAGAGCCCCCAATCTCTGTACAAGTAAGATTTTATGAACCTGACCAAAATCATCTCATTAGGAAAAAACATGCTCCTAGTGTTCTTCTTACTTAGGAATTTACAAGATTAAAGACCAAGTATTAGACAGATGCTTCTAGTGTTTTTATCACAGCAAATTACAAAGGTTTTAGGAACTCTGTGCCAGAGGCAGAGACCAAAATAAATGTTTTCTATAATCTCATAGAGGCCTAGCTAGACACAGGAAGAGAGGGAGAAAGAGATAATATATGGAGTCCCCCTGACCCCCCACCGCCCATTGCATCTTATGCACTAAAAGAACATAAAAATCTATGTTGATGAGTAGATGCATATATTCAACCATAATTTATATAAAAAAGCAGAGATTCTCCTTAAAGATTAGCCATGCTAGAGTGTCCAGTCACAGAGATATTTGCTGACCAAGTGCAGTTTTTCAGAAAATTCTTCAGGGCCCTCCCTAGTGGTGCAATAAGTTAAAGCACTATGAAGCTATCCACGGACACTTCAGCACAAGTTCAATCCCCAGCCAGGGAGGTGACCCACATGGCTCAGCAGACCTCTCCTGACCTGACTACTGCTCCCTTCAGCCATGTGTTTCAGTAAATCTGCCTGCTCTGCTCCCCATTCTGTCTCTGGTGAATCCTCTTACCCCCACACCTCTGGCCTGTACTACAGTTCTTGTGTGGATAAATAAATCTTTAAAAAGTAACTTCGGCCCTCCCTGGTGGCGCAGCGGGTTAAAGCACTGCACTGAGAAGCTAAAGCCACTTCCGCATGAGTTCGATTCCCGCCTGCCCCGGAGGTGACCACATGGCGTGGCAGACCTCTCCTGACCCGCCCGCTGCTCCCCTCAGCAGTGTACTTCGTCGTTGATCTGCCTGTTCTGCTCCCCACTCTGTCTCTGGTGAATCCTCTCACCCTCCGCATCTCTGGCCTGTACCCCAGTTCTGTATAAATAAATCTTTAAAAAAAAAAGTAACTTCAAAAAATTCTTCACATGCCCCCAAACACTTTCTATATATAGTTTTCCTTACTCTACTTTCCCAATTGTTTCAAAATATTTTTTAAAATGGTCAACACCACTTGTAATCAATAATAATAGTTATTATTATTGATAACCACCACGAGATACCACCTTACACCAATGAGAATGGCACATATTGAAAAAGCTAGCAACAACAAATGTTGGTGAGGATGTGGAGAAAAAGGAACTCTCCTCCACTGCTGGTGGGAGTGCAAACTGGTACAACCACCATGGAAAGCTGTGTGCAGTTTCCTCAAACTACTAAACATGGATCTTCCATATGATCCAGCAATTCTATTCCTAGGAATCTACCCAAAAGACACAAAAACACTAATTCAAAAGGACATCTTCTCCCCTATGTTTAGTGCAGCACAATTTACAATACATAAACTGTGGAAGAAACCCAAATGCCAAAAAATAGATGACTGGATCAAGAAGATGTGGTATATTTACATACTGGAATATTACTCAGCAACAAAAAGGCTAAGTTCATCCACTTCTCAGCAACCTAGATGGTGCTAGATGGGATTATGCTCAGTGAAATAAGCCAGAAAGAAAAAGAAAAATATCAAATAGTCTCATTTATAGGAGGAATGTAGCAGAAACAACTAAGTAATCATTTAAAAAGTATAATAAAGTAAAAATAAAAATCATCAGGCAACTATAGATCAGAGACATTCCATAGGAGAGGAGGAGGGAGAAGGACCAGAACAGGAGTCGTATGAGTGCAAGGCACTATGGTGATGTTGCACAGGTGAACTGGTAATGGGAAATTCACAGGGAAATCACACATTGTACAAAAATGAAGGATGATATGATGAATATACATTTGTAAATGGTAATATATTTATATATGTGTGTATGTGTACATATAAATTTATATGCATCATATACATTATATATATGGCTACCAGAGAGGAAGGAGGAAGGCAAAGAACAAAAGCATGGAAGGGGACTTAGTAGACTATGGTAGAAGACTATGGATGTCATGGCAGTGTGTATGGTGTACTAGCATACATCTGAAGAGGTGTGTTCCTATACCTCTGAATCACAGACAATGTTGTGAACTAATGTACCTCAATAAAAAAAAAAAAAAAAAAAGCCAGGCCCTCCCTGGTGGCACAGCAGGTTATAGCACAGCACTAAGAAGCAAAAGCCACTTCAGCATGAGTTCGATCCCCGCCTGCCCTGGAGGTGACCACATGGCATGGTAGACAACCCGCAGCTCCCCTCAGGAATGTACTTCTCCCTGTTCTGCTCCCCACTCTGTATCTGGTGAATCCTTTCACCACCCCTGCACCTCTGGCCAGCACCTCAGTTCTGTATGATTAAATAAATAAAATTCCAGTTATTCATTTTATTTTGTTCCATAAGCATAAGAAAAAGTAATTAACTTGCAAAAATTTTTTAAATAAATAAAATCCCTTACAAATGATTTCACCATAAGGATTAAAAAAAGATATGAATATATAGTTCCTTTTGTTTTGGATATGGTCAGAACTACTGAATTAAATTTGGTTTAAATAATAAAAAACAGTGCCTCTCAGTTGCAAGTAACAGAAGACAACTTTTTCCTTTATTATGTACTAAGGAAAAGTTGGTTTACAAAATACAAGCATTTTATTTGCTTAAGTTCCAAACCTCTACAATTGTATTTTTTCACTTCATGCCCACCACTAAAACCCTAATAATCTCCATCATGCTCCATTACAGTCCCTCTCTCTCCTGCTGCTACCCTTCCAATCTTCCTTTCTGATTGTCTCAGTTTTGCAGTTAGAGCTCAAGCATTTGTTATTGATTTGATTTTGACTGATACTTTATTTAGTTCCTGTATATTCCACATATAAGTGAAACCAAGTAATGTCTTTCTCCTTCTGAGTTTTATTTCACATAGCATTATCCTCTCCAGTTCCATCATATTGTCACAAATGGTGAGAACTCATTTTTTATAGCTGTGTAATATTTCAGAGAAAAAAAAGAGAGAGAGAGAGAGAGAGTGTGTGTGTGTGTGTTTGCACACACCACATTTTTTTGATCCACTCCTCTGTTCTTAGGCACTGATGTTGCCTCCATAATTTGGCTATTATGTATAGTGCTATAATGAACATAGGAATGTAAGCACCCCTTCAAATTAGTGTTTTTTAATTTTTTTGGATAAATACCTTGGAGTGGAATTCTGGCTCATGTGCTAGGTCTATTTTCAATATTTTGAGAAATTCTGTATTGTTTCCATAGAAGCTGGACAAGTCTACATTTCCTCCAACAGTATACAAGGGTCCCTTTTTCTCTATATCTACAATAACAGTTTTTGTTTCTATTCTTTTTAATATAAGCCATTTTCACAGATGTGAGATGATATCCCAAGGTGGGTTTATTTTATAGTCCCCTGATTCTAAATGATTGAGCATTTTTTTTCCCTGTTTCTAGCTGATATATTTAAGAAGTATTAGGTAGCATATAAATTACTGGAAGGGCTGGAGAATAGGTACATGGGCTGCTTTCTAAAAACAAAGTCTAATATCAAAGCACAGAATTGGAAACCACCACTGCCTACGTTCTGTAGGAAAATGCTGCCAAGGTCACCAAGGCCACCAAAAATGAAAGTTCCATTCCGAGCATATTTCGTACTGTTCTTCATGTCTGAATTGCAAACTGACACTGGAGCATATGAATGGCAGAATCTAAGTTGCATTAGTTGAAAAAAGATTGGAATATGAGCCTACTGCATGGAGCATGTAAAAATTCATTATAGAAATTTTCCCAGGTCTAAAAAGACCACCCAAGATGACAACTAGTCACGAATAGGACACATGCCCACTACTTTGGAACTTAGATTTTCAGGCACAATATCATCTGCATGAGTCCCAATTATCATCTGGACCAAATTCCCCAGAGGAGGTCCCTCTGAGCTGGAAAGGAGATAGAAAAATTCCTATGCTGTTCCTCTAGTTTCCTTTTGATATGCACACCCAAAATGACCTTGGGGTTGGAGGAAATTAGAAAGGAGTATAAACAGGTGTCTTGGTGTATTTAAGAAACTTGTCTCAAATAAAGATTGGACAGAAGTGAATGTGAGGGAATTGAATTGCATCCACTTTCTCACATCCATGTGAGATACAGAGTGTTTCATTTCACTGTACATCAAGGAAACTCAAGGACAAAGAAAGTCGTTCAATTGAGATTTAACACCCAACTCTAGGTTGTACACCTTCTTCAACGGTGTCTACTGTACTTGGACATTCTAATTTTATGCCTCTGGCACTGCTGTATCTGAACTTGAACTTCTCAACTAAAATACAAAGTACTTTTATTTCTATCTCAACCTTTCAACTTCAAGTGTTCATTTTGGTAGATTTTGTTTCTTCAACAAAACAACACAAACTTAACAAAAGTTTAAGTCACCTCTCTCTTCTGCCTTTATTGACCTCAAATCCTATGTATTACAATTGCTAAGAAAGACTTCTGTGAAATAACTCAAATAATTATAGCATGCCACATAATACAGACAATGCTCTCTTACCAGAACAACATTTACCCTTACAGGCATTCGTTTTCTGTAATTATTGCTTATATGAAAATAAACCTCAGCTGAAAGCGATGAAAAAAAAATCCATTCAAAATAGAACCTTCAACTTGCCAACACTGTGGAGATGTTTACCAATATGTACACACCATGTCTGTACACTGCCCACTGAGAAATCACTAGCAGTTCACAAATTGTTCTGAGCATTTATCTTATTGACAAGGCAACAAAATGAATTTGAAAAAATACAGTCAGTTCAGTGACTTCGACAAATTATCCACAATAATCAGCAACCCCTGATTTCATTACTTCTAACACTACCCATTCAAGTGAGTGCTAGATATATTTGTGGGTGTTCCACAGTGAGGACACTGTTCATTACTGTTACATGTGTCTTTTAGTGGAAGGCAGCTGTGAATAGGTGTGAATCCTGGCTCTGTTTCTGGCTTTCCCTTAGACTTTGAGTAAATTGTTTGACTTTCAACCTCCATTTTCCTATCTCAGAAATGATGGAGGTCATAGGATTTTTTTTTTCTGAAAGGGTCAAACTAATGGTGTTAACAAGCAGGAATTTAGTAAATGTTAGTATGTATTGTCATATATGTATAGCATAAAACCGTACTGGAATTCAATGGTCAGAATAAACATTACTTGCAAGATAAACTGAGGTACTTCCTTAAGTTTAGTTGATATGCTTTATAACAAACCACAAGGAAATCAGATCAAAATTATAAACTAAGAATATGTTAAAAAAAAAAAAATAGGCCCTCCCTGATGGTGCAAGGAATTAAAACACAGCACTGCAATATAGCAGCAGCCACTTCACTGTGTTAGATCTCCAGCGCTGGAGCTGACCCACATGGCGCAGCAGACCTCTCCTGTCTCGCTTGCTGCTCCCCTCAGCAGTGTATTTCATCGATCTGCCTGTTCTGCTTCCCACTGTCTCTGGTGAAGCATCCTACTGCCCCTGTACCTCTGGCCTGCACCCCAGTTCTGTATGCATAAATAAATCTTTCTCCCATCTCAAGTTCTCATAAATGAAAAGAGAAAAACTTAATTGAGAACAGTCTTAGAAATAAGATCTAGTAAACTTAATAGGCCTAAACAGAGGGAAATGGATTTATATTAAATGAGGAAATAATAGCTAAAGCAGTTAGGTGTTAGACAGAATGACAAAAAGAATGAAGAGTAATGTGGTTTTCAAGCTAAAAGAGAATAGATGAAAAGAATAAGAGGTCAGAGAGTAAATCAGAAGGGTGATTAAGGCGAGGTCTCCCCTCCCCCAGGAAGTTTGTCCCTCCTCTTGTGCCACACAGATTCAGCGGAGGTTTCTGGCCCAAGATTGGAGTGGTATATAGATAGAGAGAAAGATTGTCCCAGGTACTGAGGACTTGGGACAACAATGCCACCCAGAAGAAAGGGGAAGCCTCCATTCACCCAGAAGGCCATGGGCCACATAGCTACCTGGAATCCTGAAAAAATGCCAGGGAATTAGATAGAGCAGAGACAGACTAAAGTGGGAGCTCAGATTCCAGAATAGCATGCAAACCCAGCAAATATTAAAGGAAAACAATACTCTTAGTGAAAGGCACGACAGTTATCACATGGATAAGTAGTTTTCAAAGAAAGAAAGGTAATGGAACAAAGAAATGAGTATGGGGTACAGAGTGCTGGGTGTGGTATATTTTATTGGCAATATATAACAAGGCAGGGCTCCCAAAACCCCTCCACTTCTCTGGGGATTCTGAGATAGAGACAGATTAGGAGACTCTCAGTATGAATGAGTGAGGGAAGGACTGCCCAGAACCTGAAGAACTCTCTCTTCCTCTTGTGCCATCACTGGGGCTGTTGGTCTAGAGGACTCCTACTCCTTGGAGGCCATGTGGACCATGAGGCCCACCACCCAGTTGCTATAGCCAAATTAATTGTCAGCCCAGGAAATTAACTTGGCAAAGCAATCGTTGAGGGCAATGCCAACCCCAGCATTTAAGGTAGAGGATTGAGTGTCACTTAAAGCTGCAGGAGACAAACTGGTCCTCAGTGAAACCTATGATACCCTTGAGGGGGCCCTGTGACACCTCCTTCACTACATTCTTGTTACGTTACTCAGCAGCTTTCTCCAGGCAACAGATCAGTTACACAACCAACATATGGAGCCTAGGGACATGGAAGGCCATGCCAGTTGGCTTCCCAATCAGCTCAGGTATGTGTGCACAGCCTTGGTACCAGTAGAAGCAGGAATAATGTTCTGGGAAGCCCCTCGGCCATCACACCACAGCTTCTCCGAGGGATCATCACTGTCTTCTGAAAGGACATGAATCCTTCTGATTCCCTCCACAATGCCAAAGTTTTCACAGATGGCCTTAGTAAGAGGGGCCAAACAGGTATTGATGACAATCTTGAGGAAGTCATCATACTTCTCATAGCTCATGCCTATCATAAATATGGGGGCATCAGGAGAAGGGGCAGAGGTGATGACACTTTTGCTCCTACCATTCAAGTGTGCCCTACTCTTCTCTAAGGTAGTGAAGACACAACATATTCAACACAAGCACCACCACATTTGATGTTGGTGGGATCCCCCTCTGGAAGAGGGAAGTGGACTTTCCATTGATGAAAACCTTCCTATTATCAGTCTGACTATGTTATGAACTTGCCATGGGTGGAATCATACTGGAACATGTAGACCATGTAGTTGAGGTGAATGAAGGGATCACTGATGACAACAGTATCAGTGAGCCCAAATGAGACTTTAAAATAAGTGTATATGAAGCCAGAAAGAAAAGGAAAAATACCTGATGGTTTCACTCATAGTAGGAGTATAACAGACCAGACAAGAAAATAATAATATTAATAATGAGCAGCTAGATACCAGAGACATTCTATGGGGTGAAGTAAGGAATGGGATCCAAAAATAGTGGGAGGAGGGAAATGCACTGGACTATGGTGATGGCACACAGGTGATTTGGTGATGGAAAGCCCACAGGGATTACAATTGAGATGGAAAAAATGCACAAAATGATTAAAAATAAACTATTATTTTTAAAAGTAAGTATATATGGTACATAGTTAATAACCTCAGAGGAATAAGAGAGGATAATGGTCCCTATAAGCTAAAACATTATAATAAACAAGAACTAGGGACCTTAGGAAGAAGAGTAAAAATAATAAGTGTGATGAATAACAGAAAATATATAACTGAAGAATAATTACTTAGAAAATGCAACTGAGCAATTCCGAGAACATAACTCAAAAGGACAAAGTAGCTATGAAAAAAAGTTCAAAAGTTGCCAACATCTGCCTAACTTGAACTCTAAAGAGAACAGACAGACAGAATAAATGCACAGCAATATGAGGGAAAGACTTTCAGAAAAGTTAAAAATGCTTAAATTAGTTCAACAAATGTCCAACGGGATGAATAAAAATAAACAAAACCCTAAGTCATCAAGATGAAATTCTGTGGCTGGAGGATGAATATTACTTACAAAGAAATAAGAATCAAATTGCAGTGAGTTTTCTCAGACAATAATGAATACAAAAACACATTGAAGCAGTATTTTCAGATATATGTGGGAAAATAATTATGACTTTAAAACCTTATATCTAATAGTTGCAGTAAGAAATAAAGATAGTGTAGATATGCAAGGATTTAGGAAGCTTTCCACTCACACTTTCCTATTTGAAAGCATACAGAAAAATCAGCCAACACCAAAACCAAGCCTAATACAAGACAAAGAAATGGTATGTTCACAATTGTGGTAAACAATTGCCAAGTCATAGAACCAACCTGAGTACCCTCCAACAGATGGATAGAGAAATTGTGGCATAGATACTCAATGGAATACTACATGGCTGTGAAAAAAGATCAAAGAGTGGCGTTGGGGACAAAATAGATGTAACTTGAAGTGATTATATGAAGTGAAATCAGTCAGAAAGTAAAAGATATATATTAAATGGGGTTCACTTGTCTGTGGAATATTAACAACTAAAAAATACAAACAAAATACAACAGGAGTAAATCTTGAACTTAGTGAAAGGACTTAATGTTTATCAGAGGGACTACTGGATATTAACATGAGTGATATGGTGGAGGGTGAGAGGAACAGGCACATAGGGAGGAACAAAACAGTCTCAAATGTTAAAAAAAAAAGTCAAATATAAAATCCTAGTCCTGCCATAAAAAACAAATGAAATGATGGTAAAGAACTTAAAACTCTTACTGTTATATAGCAATCAAAATGATATTGACAAAAAAGTTTGCAGAGTGGGATTAGGGTAGAATATTCCAGACAGGAGGAAAGAAATTAAAAGTAGACTCTGGCTCCTACATGGTTTTGAGAAATGAATAAATCAATTCTAAATTTGATATAAAAATACACACTCTCACACACACACACACACGATTGACACAAGCTATGCAATGGCTATCGTCTGACAGATTCCGGATAGCTTGGGAAAAGCTCTGAAATATCAGAATTTCCACTGCTAACTTATGTTATGACCTCCCTTTTTTGTATAATCGTAATTATCAAAAAATATTGTAGCAACATCAGTTTGTAACTGGCTTGCCTTAGCTCTACATTGGCTACCTGGCCTGGGCAAAGTACAAGCTGAGCTGCTCCTGGGCAGGAAATTCCTTTGACTGAAGACAAAAGGCAAGCTCCTGGAGAGATAAGACCCCAGAGCATCATGACTCCTGGAAAACTTCTTTGGTCTTTTGACAAAAAGCAATTCTTAAGATAACTCTCAGGGCATAAGGACCCATGGACAATTTCCTAACATTATCAACACAGGTTGTGCTTAATGCACAACTATGTAACCTCTTCTTAATTTACTCTTTTCCTAAAACTATCACTAACTACTCTCTGCTAATCTTATTTAACCTCTTCCTAAACAAACACTAGCTACTCCTTGCTAATCTTAAATTAGCCATTAGCTTCTCTTTAGGCTATCACTGACGACTATGCTAACACAATTTATTCCTTCCCTAGGTCTCTTAAATCCTTTGCTAACAGCTCATCCTTTCCCAGACCGTGATCCTTTAAAGTCACAGTTAAACATCCATATACATGAAAGTTATCACAAAGATGTATAGTATAGTGTGCCATAAAGTAGAAGGAAAAAGATGCATTGTTCCCCTCTTCCTTTGAAACTGCTATGTCGGTTTCTTATTAACTTACCTAAGGCATTATTGTAACTAAACCTTGCTAAACAGTATAAATAAAGACCTGCAAAAAGATGAGCAGGAAGACTTGCACCCAATCCTGACTCCTGTGTCTTCCTCACGTCCTCTCCCCCTCCTGGAATCTCCGCACGCCGACGCCTTCCCATCTTAGGGTCCTGCCTGTCCTGCCTCCAGACACCTCAAAAGTTGGAGCTGGTCTCTGACACATGATCACTAATTTAATTGCTAAATAAAAAACACACAACAGAAAATAGTTCACTTCCAAACAAATGTTTGGGACTAGAGACTAGAAAACTCAATCTGAAAGTCAGAAAAACAGTTTATAATAGAGTTCATGGAAGGAGAGCAGAATAAAAGAAATAGAATTTAGGAATACCAGAACATAAGTAATCACAATGAATGTGAAAAGGTTAAATAGTACATTAGGAGACAAGTTAAATAGTGCATTAAGAATCAAATGCTGTTTATAATAAAGGGGCCTAAAATAATATGCCTTGGGACAGAAAATATAGAAAAAAGACAAATGTTAACAAAAATAAAGCAGGAGTTGTTAGCTCAAACAAAAGAAACTTCAGGAGAGAAAAGACACAGGGAGAATAATTTCATTTTTCATTCAATGATTATCTCTGCACCCCAACTATGCATAGGCATCTTTCTGGCTTTGGGCAGGTAGCAGTGAGCAAGACAGGCAAGATCCTTTTCAGGTGGATCTAGAGGGAGACACTCAGTCCTACCCCTTAATATTTGGAGGACTCAAGATAAGAGTACAAAGGCAAGCCTATATACTGTGTCTAAATAAGTCAACATTTATAACACTTGCTCAATTGTTAGATATAATATTACTATCCTCTTATCTGGATAAATATTCCTTCATAACAGCCTAGATTACAGGAATCCAGTCTTTCCTGTTCTACCTCCAAATCTGACCATGTCGTCAGCAGGGGCCTTGAGCACACATGTAGGAGCCCAGATAGCCAACACCCTTGGCCAGCTGTCCCTTAGGCCTGTGCACACAGGCAGCACATTACAGTAGGAAAATGTAAACACAACTGAGTTCTAGGCAGGTACCCAAAGCCAGCTCAGGGCAATTTGGGCAAGGATTTCTGGGGTGTCAGTTGACCTTAGCATGGTCTACAATTGCAGAGAGGGTGGTGCCGGCTCCACAAGGATCCCTGAAGCCATGGGACTGGGCATAACCCAAAAGCAGAGGGCCCAAAGGCCAGGGCACCTCTTGTCTGGGATGAAGGCTTTTTTAAAAAAAAAAAAAGATTTATTTATTCATACAGAACTGGGGTACAGGCCAGAGATGCGGAGGGTGAGAGGCTACACCAGGGACAGAGTGGGGAGCAAAACAGGCAGATCGATGAAGTACACTGCTGAGGGGAGCAGCGGGCGGTCAGGAGAGGTCTGCCACGCCATGTGGTCACCTCCGGGGCAGGCGGGGATTGAACTCATGCGGAAGTGGCTTAAGCTTCTTAGTGCTGTGCTTTAACCTGCTGCGCCACCAGGGAGGGCCTGAAGGCTTCTTTAATAGTCAATAAAGGGACTCTTTCAAGGCAATATCTGAATTTACAGAAAGAAAACTGGATATTTAAGTCAAAGGGGAAAACACTCCACAGAAGGTTAATGTTAAGATAAATTCCCTGAGGCAAGAATCAACTTAGTGTGTTTTGTGAGTTGTAAGAGGAGAGGCTGGTGAGATGGACAAAGTGGATAAGAGCCAGAGCCTACCATTTTATAATAAAAGCTGGAGTTTACATTTTATTTTCAGTGGGAAAGGATGTTATTAGAAGATTTTGTGCAGAGAACTAACAAGTTCAGATAGTTTGAAAGTGACATTGGCTGGTAGGTTATATGGAGGAAAGGCAAAAATGAGGAGGAACTAGTTAGGCCACTGCCCAGGACAAAGTTGACTGTGGGTTAGATAGGATGGTCGTGGCAAAGGAAGCAAAGAAATGGCCCTATTTGGAAGATGCTTCGTCAATCAGTCATATGACTTGGGAATGAAGTGAGCAGGCAAAGGGGAGGTAAGGTAGGAGGGAGAAATCAAGAAAGTTTGATCCTACAGCTGGAGAAACTGGCTAGAATGTGGAGTCTTTTATTGACAAAAAGCACCCAGAAGGGGGGAAGGGGAGAGGAATCAAGATTTCTTAATTAATAAGTATAAGCAAACTTCTACTTTGCGTAGGTTGTAGATCGTTTCAAAGAACATCACTTTCACTCTGACAGTAAGAGCCAGAAAATCTGCAAATCCTAAGTCTCTTGGGTTCATCACAGCTGAGAACACAGGCAAGGAAGCAAACCAAATGCTGAAGAGATAAGATCCTCCAAGGGAGGAAGTATGTGTGGACGCCGGCCAGGCACAGGAGAAAGAGGTGGCCATCACTCTAGTACGGAAGAAAAGTCACAAATTTTTCCATCCCAAACTGGGGCAGTTTGGAATAGCTGAGACCCAAAACACCAGTGCACTCACTGCCAAGCCTCATTCCGCGAGCCTCTACCTGGGCTCACAAGAACATTTGATGGCTCCCATTTAGGATGTCTGTTCCATCACTTTCACATTCCATTTAACTTTCAAAGCAGACCTTCGGGTACATGTCCTTAGTGGGATTTATTTTTGGCTTTTAAAATAATTTCTTGTTTTGAACACAAAAGGCTATCAATTGCATTGATACTTTCAGGAATACCATCAAAGTTTAGACAACATCAGTGGCATTCAGAACATTTGCATTTTAGAACCTTGTGGCCCAGGGTTTAAGTTTCACCTCTATCATCACTGAGGCCTAACTAAACTCAATTCCAGTCAGGGAGGTGACCCACATGGAGCAGCAGACCTCCCCTATCTCACCCGCTGCTCCCCTTAGTAGTGCAGTTCTGTAGATCTGCCTGTACTACTCTGTCCTCTGTCTCTCACCCCTGCACCTCTGGCCTACACACTGTTCTTCTACACACAAAAAAAATCTTTTTTTAAATTATGTTTTAGAATCATACCATGTTCTAGAAGGTGAAAGGATAAAGTTTGAGGGACAACATAATTCAATCTCCACCTCTTTCTTATTCGCAGATGCTACTACCAGATTTCCAGACTCAACTCAAGTCACACAAAATTTACAACCCTGTTTGATGTTTGATATCATCTGTGTTTTCTCAGAATGCTTGCTGAAAGGGGTTCAAATCCTGTTGTGCTGGTCAATGTTTCTTTCATGCTTCCTTTGCAAACTTGATCTTTGCCTGCTCTTCTGGTAACGTGGTGTTCTCTGTGTTCCCCAGGGCCAGTTCTCACATTCCACAGAGTACAAAACTTATCCAGGCACGAAGTTGCCTTTGAAACCAAAGGCACACTCTGCTCAGACCTACTCTAACTGTTGCATAAATTTCCGATCCAAACTTTTGATCTGCCATTTGTTCTCTATTCCCTTCTCTACTGGGATCCTGGCCCAGATGGCACTTTTCATTGGTGACATGCCTTGCTCCTGTCATAAAACAACAAAAGTTTTAATTTCTAAATATGGAAGCAATGTTTCAGAACTAATAGTATTTCACGAGGTAAGGGGTAATATATTTCTCAAGCTGTTTCAAAGATTTGGTTGTCTTTTACCACCACTTATCTTACTTTAATTTTGTGTATGTGGCTAAGTTATGAATGTTTTACCAATTGATTCATGTTTTAAAGATACTATATTCTTACAGAAAAATACAAACACAAGCCTCATTATCTACAGTCTATTTCATGCAGTGTAGGCGAGATACTTTTACATGTAGTAAAGGAATATTTAAAGGTTAACAGATGGCTATATTTGCATTAAGATCTTACTCATAAGTGTGAGAAGGTGAAACCATTTTCTGAGGAAGGTACTTGGCAAAGAATCCAAATAATTAGTAATTCGAATAATGAGAATCAAATTATCAAATAGAAGCTATTCTCATTTAAGTCCCCCTTGCAGTCTCATTTAAATGGAAGAAGAGGGAGGGAGGGGAAGAGGACCTAAACAAGTCACATGTGAAATTTATTGAAGAGGATGCCGGATCTGAGAAAACATTTTAGTTTTGGGGTAGAAAAAAAATTACTGTAATAATTGACACACTATGTAACTAACCATGTTTCCTTTAAAATTTAAAACCAAAATTATTTGTATGAACAGCTGTTCTAAGGGACTTTGCAAGGTCAAGGTACCAGAAGAGATACAGAGAATGGGTCCACTTCCTTATAGAAATGGAACTCTGCTTAATGATTTGATAATTTTCTCTGCGAGGTTCAAAGGGACCCCATGACTAGGACCCTGAACATGCCTGCTTGCTCCCCATAGTTCAAATTCCATTAGCGTTCTGTTAACTTGTGTTTTCATGTCTTTGTACATGCTATTCCATAGCTCATCCACCTACCCGGTAAGATTTATTCATTCAAAACCTGACTCAGTTACCTCCTCCCCTGTAAGAGAATTTTCAAGTGTATCTCACAGTTAGTGCCTCAAACGAGCTTTCAGCAAGCTGTACCATTTGAAACACATCTTCTGGCTTATTCAAACCCTAGTAGAGAATGAATGCCAGACCATGGGACACCAAGTAACATTGTAATTTAAACTGCCTGTCACAAACTGGGTGCCCATCTGATTCACCAAATCACAAAATTGACTGTGGACAGCTGTATCCATTACATGTTTGAAACAGTACAATATAGATCAATTCAGCATGCTTGGAAGGCATAAGTTAGAAAGCTGAAGTTTCCACAGTACCTACTCCAATGTATTATAGTCTCTTCTTCAATCCAAGTATGGTGTCATCAGACATTCTCTGGGATCAATTAAGAGAAAAGGAAAATGTTTAGGCCTACTAACATATCTGCACTGCACGTTTTCCAGGCAATCCCCAAAAAGATAGTGATTGATGGAAAGTGCCTCTGGTTGTCTGCTTCATTGAGAAGGGTGAAACAGTTGATATATAGACCTACACTAATTCATGGGCAGGGGTTCAGAGTACTAGCTGACTAATCAGGTACTTGTGATGAACAAAATTGGTGACAAAGGTAGGTGGAGGGGAAAATACATTAATGAATTTTGGGGATGAAAGGAAGTATGAGATATTCACCAGAAGGTTCACTGTGGAGGACATTTCAATAGCTACAAAAATGAAATTATCTATTCAGTCTATGTCAGTCAGTCTCCTACCTTAGCCACCTCGGTGTTTGCTCAGTTGGACCATTGTAAGAAGTGGTAATAGTGGCATGGACCAGGGCTACACAATGGCTGGCTAGAGATTATCTTGCCTGACATGCCAACAGTGGAGACCACAGAACTCCTGGTCTCACATGAGATCCCAGGGGGCCCAGCCAGTCACCGGGATATAAGTAAATTATGCTGAACTTCTTTGATGGAAGGATCTGTTAGTTTCATAATCTGGGTACAGATTTGTCTTCCCAGCTGGAAATGCTTTATCCAACACCTCCATACATAGACTTACAGAATACTTTAATCATCACTCTTGGTATCTCATGCAAGTCCTTCATCCAACTGAAATATTTTAGGGCAAAAGGAAAAAAAGCAATGAACTCAAATACATGTTACTCATTGGTCTTCATGTAATATTTCTGTCCCAGGCAAGGAGCCTGGCTCTCACTCTAGTTTCCAGTAATTTCTTCCTTCCCTCAACCTTTCTGAAGCCCTGCATAATTAACTCCCAGTTCCTGTCCCCTTTGAATTTCCTACACGCTGTCCTGTGAGTAGCCCTTTATTGGACTCCCATCAATTTATCTTATGCAAGTGCATCTGTCGAAGTGACCTACGTGACACAAGCATCTTTCTCATCCACTAAAATAGAAGTTCCTTGAGGCTAGACGCTGTCCCTTATTCATTATTGTATTCTTCAAAGTTTAACCAGTGAACTAAATACTTGAATGAATGATAAAGCACAAATATCTGAAGTACAGGGCTATACATAGCATAAGAACAAGCCACCGCACAAAACAAGGAAAGATAAGTGGGACTAAGGTCTAGTTACACAGAGCCTTAGCCCTCTCCAGAGGAAAGGATACCTTGTTGTAACTGGTCCAATCAATGGAGTAACTAAGAAATATGTCTTGCCCTGTGGTCTTGCAAGAGAAAAATACCTAAGATCAAAGTGTTTTAGACAAACAAATGACTTAGCTCAGGCTGAAGACAGGAAAGACCTCAGCAAGGAGAGGTCTCATGATCATATTTGTGAGATAAAGGCAATGCTGGTCAATTGTATACTTATTTGCTACAATTTCTTAGCATCCTAGGAGGATGACACAGAATATGTTTAATCAAGTCTACACAGCCTCAGACAACTCAGAATAGGATTTTTTCAACTCTGGTCCAATTAATTGGGGGCCAAGTTGGTAGTGGGTTGTACTTTCAGATACTTTCTACATGACTCAGCTGTACAAATAAGTAGTGGCAAATGAAGTTGACCAATTTTTTCATGTTCGGATTCGGCCACAAAAATACAGACAAGAATTAACACAAAGCATGAGTGTTCTCTGTGAAGAAAACAAAGAAAATCCAAGAACAGTATTTTTTTTAGTTTGCTAAATCAATATCTAAACGCTATGAGATAATTAATTGCATTGACAACAATGCATTGCTTCCCCTCTACCTGATATCTTTTAAGTAATACAGCAGATAAATAAATGCCAGACACTCAACTAAATAAGACAGAATAATAAATCCACTAAAATACTTTCCTTTATTTAACAAATCTAGATTTATTTCAGTTACTTGTAGGAAAAACTAAATCTGATTTTGCAATGAGATAGTTTAAAGAGAAATCTTTGTGATAGATTAAAATGCTCTGGAATCAGCATTTGTGAGACTCTCAGGTACTTAGTAAAAATTACAGGTTTGGAATTCAGTGAAAGAATGAGTAAGTCTCCACATTCATAAAGAAGAGTTTATTTTAAGATTTCTGCACCAAAGGAGATTACTCTATAGAAAACTCACACAATTTAATGGTTATATCTGACCAGTCCTTTGACAAACAAATGAAGCAGCTTTTGTTACTCTGCTACACTGGATCTCACTTTTTTAGAAGGGTGCCTAGAGAATTTCTCCATCTCCTCATTAGAAATTTGTTAGCAAAAGTATGTTTCTGTACCATATTTACATGTTAGGTGTCAGAAGCCTAGGAAGGGAAGCAGAGCAAGCTTGCCACTTTATGGGTTACTTCCTGTAGACAATGCCCCTCTTACCATTTTTTGACCTTTTCCCCTTATATATAAAATGAAAACAACATTGTTTGAAATAGTCAGACTGACTGACTCAAGTTCCAACTCTTAAGATGCTCAGTTCTCCATTTATAAAACTGGACTAATAGTAACAATTTCACAAGGGTTGTCATTGTGTACCTTAAAAAATGTATTTAAAATATTTCAAGTCCCAGGCATTTAATACGGAGTAGCTGATGACAGGTAATTATCACTATTCCTGTTTTTAAAAGTAGTATTACCCAATCAGGACTTTTAAGAACCTGCAGTGGTTATTCAAAATTATTCTGAAAGGGTGAATCACTAGTAAGCCTGTTATATTTAATTCACAAACCCATGCCTAATGATGCTAAGATAGGCTTCCCTGTGCTACTTTACCTGATAAAATAGATGTAGAATAAAATAGGCAGAATTCTTTCTCAACTACAATCAAAAACCAGCTCAGATGAGAACTTAAGTGAGGTTTGCACAATCTAAATCATTCTCAGAACACTGAAAATATTAGTGATTATTTTTCAACATTGGTCCAGATTTTAGCATTTTCTATGAACAACTACAAATATAAAATTTCACTATTGCCAAAATATTAAATTCCTATATACTGATGTTTGCTTTTTTTTTTTGCTGTAATTTTCATTGTCCACCTAAACATCACCCCAGCTCTCCTGCTGAATAAGTGAACAAAATACCCAAATCACTTGAGACAGCTATCCACACATGTCTTACATACAGAAGGATAACAGAAATGGTTTTAAGGGATGTATGTAATAAAACTGTAAATCCCCCAGTCATACATTAATTATCAGTGTGGAAGAATTGCAAAACCCTCACAATGTGATTACTATAACACATTACTCAATACCTCCTACCTTTCTCTTCCACCTGACCCCTTTCTGAGAATCTATCTAGCAGCAAATAATTTGCACCATTCTTTCAAGAATTCAAATGTCTTTTTTTCTTATTTCAATGATTTTATCTAAGAGAAGTGGCTTGGAAAAGCAATGGAAGTGTCAGGCTTCATAACAAGCCATGTGGGTGGAGGGTTTTGTGTGTTTTTTTTTTTTTTTTTTTTTTTTTGGCTGACAGCAAACAAATCTATCTGAAAACACACTAAGCTCCAGCAGGTGCCCAGAGCTAATTTGGTTTAGAACTATTTTTAAAATCACTAGCTAAGTTTTATAACAAGTCATACCAAATGGCTATATTGTTTTTCTGTCTTCCTGAAATCCAAAGGTCAGTTTTAAAATGGGATTTAAACAGAAAAGCCACAAACTGCCCATGTAACTAAGAAGATCTAAAATACCCAGATTTTATGTGGTGTGTGTGGTCTTAAGACATGCTTTCGAGAAGATCGGATGCCTCTGAATTGCATACAAAGTTGTAAACTAATACTACAGTAGACAACAGAAAAAGAATAGCCAACAAATGCATTGAAAGAATAATAAATTAAACAAGTAAAACTGACTTAATACTCAGATTTGCAAACATTCTTATACAGTCCTACAAACAAAATATTTAGAGGTTTACAGTTGCCACTTAATACATTCCTTCATAAGTTCTCTGCATTTCTTGTCAATAATACTCATTTAAATCAAGTGAGTTTTAGCTACAGCCAGCAAAGATGATGTGAAATGCTTTCCAGCAGTCAGAGTCAAGTAGATTTGTCAATTCAACCTCTGGCTGATGGCATGTGTTTTAGCTTCAGGCTATCACAAGAGATGTTCACTCTCCCTGTGGCATTTCATGGCAGCCCTGGGCAGCCATCAACCGGGGATTCTTGTCTTAATACATCCAGATTAAACACCCACTTATGTAGGGTGATTGAAGAACTCTCCATTTTGAATCTCTCTGATATATGCCTTTAGTGTGATCTTTTCTTTCTCAACTACAAAGGTCCCATTTGGATTAAGATAACGAAGATGGGATTTGGGGTGATTTGTTTTTGGTTTTATCACTGTATAACCAAGCACAGAAATCACCAATGTCCTTCCTAGAGTCAAAATGCATATTTGCTCTCCTATTATTACAGCAGGTATCATGTGAAGAGCAAGAGGTTTGGAGTCAACCTGAGTTAATTACTTAACCTTCCTGACAAATGGGGATATTGATAGCTGCTTTTCAGGACTGTTATAAAGATTAAACTGATGATGTAGTAAAATGCCTAATGTCGAGTCAGGTTCATAATAACGCTCAATAAAGTCTAGCTTCATTCCCACTGCCTTTCTTTAAGTGAAACTATGAAACTGTGCTCCTTGCGTCACAGAGAGCAGTCCAGTCAGTGAGATACCATGTCTACCCAACCAGCTGACCCTCCCAGCAGCTCTGTAACGTGATCACGGCAGCTATCATTAGCCTCCTTTTCAGACTGAGAAATTGAGGTACAACGTGGTGAAGTCATTTTCCCGAAACTTCACAAAAGGTAAGTAGAGAGCCAAACTAGAACATGGATCATTTAAAACCTCAGTACAGGGCCCTCCCTGGTGGCATAGCAGGTTAAAGCACAGCACTAAGTAGCTTAAACCCCTTCTGCATGAGTTCGATCCCAGCCTGCCCCGGAGGTGATCCACATGGTGCAGCAGACCTCTCCTGACCTGCCCGCTGCTCCCTCAGCAGTGTACTTCATCAATCTGCCTGTTCTACTCCCCACTCTGTCTCTGGTGAATCCTCTCACCACCCCTGAGCCTCTGGCCTGTACCCCAGTTCTGTATGAATAAATAAATAATAAAAATAAATAAAAATAAAACCTCAGTCCAGTTCCTTTTCTTCAATTTTATCATTTGCCACTTGATTTTGTTCACCACACTGAATTAGTGAAAACCTACTCTTCGTGTTTCCATTTTTGGCAAAATTGGCAAACAAAACTGAGCGTACAATGGAGAGAATCACAAGCTGTCAGGATCATATCCATGGTGGCTGTGTGTCTGTCCCTGCCAGTGCAGCCAAGGATGACCCTGGGGGAAGACAAGGGTACCTCCTATGCAGTCAGCTGGGACATTGAGGCCAGAAAGAGCCTCAAAGGGAAAGTGGTGGCCTAAAGCCACAGTGAAGATGTGACGAGTTCAGTGTTAACCTTTCGAGATTGAAGAGACAATAGGATGGCTGCTTGTTGTCCTACCCACCCTGGGCTTGTTCTGTCACACACAGTCCTCTCAGCTGCACTGGAGGTGCAGAGCAGAGCTGCTATCTATCTGGTTTGCTGTCACACTTGTATATAAAATTCCTGAAATTTGGGCCCTCCCTGGTGGCGCAGAGTGTTAAAGCACTGCACTGAGAAGCTAAAGCCACTTCCACATGAGTTTGATCCCCGCTTGCCCCTGAGGTGACCACATGGTGTGGCAGACCTCTCCTGACCCGCCTGCTGCTCCCCTCAGCAGTGTACTTCATCAATCTGCCTGTTCTGCTGCCTGCTCTGTCTCTGGTGAATCCTTTCACCCTCCGCATCTCTGGCCTGTACCCCAGTTCTGTATGAATAAATAAATCTTAAAAAAACTCCTGAAATTTAATTCCCATCTCTATGGTCTCAAAAGAAACTTTTTGAAAACTGTATTGTGACTTGGTATAAAAATATTTTGTGGGCCTCTCAGCAACACGAGTTCTATCCTCAGCCAGGGAGGTGACCCACATGACCCAGCAGACCTCTCCTGTCTCACACTGCAGCAGGCATTTCAGTAGAGCCACCTGTTCTGCTCCCCCTCCTCCCAACCCTGTTTATGGTGAATCCTCTCACACACACTACATGTGCACCTCTGGCCTATACACCAGTCCCTGTATGCATAAATAATTTTTTTAATCATATTTGAAATGTTCTTGTTTCATTTAATCTTCAAAATCACATTGGATTATCAATAGAGTAGGTATTTTAAAGAGAAGTCTGACACTTCACCCTGAATTCTTTGAATCACCTCTATTAGACCTATGGAATCCAGTCACTCTTCCTCATGGTCTCCTTATTATGGAGTATATAAAGAGAACACTGGAAACATTCACTGAATGGATGGTAATCCAAAGGGCCATTGAGGAGCTTTGTGTTCCATGAAACTTCCAGTAATTTCAGTTGAAATAATCAATTCACTTTTGTCTATGTTGCTACAAGCCAAAGCAGAAATTGACTCTCAAGACCTAGAACCCTTCTCAGGGAAGACGCACCTCAGTTGGGGAAGATTGCATGAAACTATCTCAAAGAATAAAGAAAAAGTCACAAAGTTAATATACTCCTTCTCTTGGTAAGCATTTCCAGTTACTTTTGCTGCTTACCTATGAAAATTTATAAATGTAATTTCAGAGCTTAAATATAATAAAAACAATTTGGTCAGATCAGTTAAAAGTTAGACTAATGATGTTTGAAAATATGGAATATAAAAACATTAGATAATGCAAACTTATGTGAAGCTAGAGGGGAAAAAAAGAGAAAGATAGAAATTCTACTTAAAGACTAGTGTAATGATGACTAGTAGTACAGCACATTTTTTGCTAGTATTTCTGTCCCATCTCAGTCAACAACAAACTCTTTAAAAGAATTCTTTAAGATTCCTTCAGTTAGTTCACATTATTATTGTGATATATAATACATTAGTTAATCAGGTGGACCAGCCCTGCCTTTTTCAAAACATTCCTGATTATTTACAGGATTAGCAACAGGTTCATTCTCCACAAGGATTGCTGATTAAATACAGGACTACAAGAGACATGCTGGTGGAGTCCAAGTCAGCAGAACTGATAGAACATTCTAGTTAACTTGTATTTCTCTCCCTTTCCCTGGATTGTTCCTTTACCTTTCTCCTTGTAAATAAACCCATTATTGAATCTTTTTGTGTGTGTCATAATACGATTGAATCTTAAGCATGTGGGTGAGGACTCACAGACAGGCAACCCAATTCACATTGGGGTGCCCTGTAACAAAATGAGCAGACCAGTGACCCAGGGCAAATAGCTAGTACATATCTTATAGGATATGTTGACTATCTTGCCCAACAGTCATGCAGGTGAAAACCCTATTTATAATTGTTAAATTTTACATATTTGTCCTATATTAACACTGAAGTAATTTTTCACTGTTTTAATATATTGGGCTGAGGGGCTTCCAAGGGTTACCACTATGGAGTAAGTTGAGGGAATGTTTGTATTATTTTGTTCCAAACTTTACCAAGAGTCGTTCCCCTCTTTTAAAAGTCACATAACTGATAAAGCAACAATGACTGAATTTGAATCTTCGGTAATCCCTGTGTGCCTTTGTAACTACCTCCATTAACAGGAATACAGTGGCCAAAGTATTTACATATTGAAGTATGTATCATTTTTACCTTAAGTTGCTATTCTTTCATTTCTCTTTTATAGTACATTAAAGTTATATATATATATAGGTTATATTATCTATAAGACACATTATAAAGGTATTATTGCAGATTATTTTTTTTATAAAGTTTTGTGTTTTTTTTTAAGATTTATTTATTTATCCATACAGAACTGGGGTACAGGCCAGAGGTGCAGGGGTGGTGATAGGCTTCACCAGAGACAGAGTGGGGAGCAGAACAGGCCGAATGATGAAGTACATTGCTGAGGGGAGCAGTGGACAGCAGTGCACAGGTCAGCAGAGGTTTGCTGTGCCATGTGGATCACCTCCAGGGCAGGGGATGGAACTTGCACTGAAGTGGTTGCGGCTAGCTTGCAGTGCTGCATCCTAACCCATTGCGCCACCAAAGAAAGCCCAGTTTTTTGTATTTTTTTTTAATTTATTTTATAAATACACTTTTTTAAGTATATTTTTTTACATCATTCTACATTTTGTGCATTTTTTCATCTCAATTGTAATACCCATGGGCTTCCCACCACCAATTCACCGTGTACCATCATTTTCTATTTCCTTCCTTCACTGGCATGATGGGGTTAGGAAATTACCAGTGGGTGCTAATGTTATTGGGTGAAAATAAGAAACGGGGAGATTTACACTCAGGAAAGAAAGAAGTCTAATACCATTTTAGTCAAATGATCAAGATTTAGAAAAACATTTATATATATTTGTATGCAGTGGGGGAAACAAAATGAAAATGTGATTAGAGGTTGAAATAACTGAAGCAACAGTTTTTTAAATCATTTTCTGTTTTGTAAATCTTTTGGGTTTCATGTTACATAAACAATTATTGATAATTTTCCATTTCCTAGGCCTAAACAGACCCACCCAGTTAGTGAAGAATAAAGTAACAATGGGAGTTGGGGATATTGTGAAGGAAGAGAGGAGCGTGATTTTGAGATTAAATGGGGATAGAGACATGAATGTATATACTGTATCCCAGTGTACAAATTGTTCATGAACTCATTGAGAGATCTGAACACAAGAGATAGAATTTTATACCAAACAAATAAAACCAAATCAAACACCTTAGTCTAATTCTATTCAATCTGACATTACAGATTCTCCCAGCATCGGCTGATGATAAATTTTGCAAACATTCTCAAATTACAATCCATAGGATTTTCTCTGAGAAGCTATGCAAGAAGCATGTTCTCTCTGCAGTATTGCGGCTCCCAAGCACAAAATGTTGAGCAAAATCATTCATCTACCAAACAATTATTCGGAAAGATAGGTGTTTTGTGAATTTAAAGTATTCCAACATCTATCATGAGCCCCCTTGAACTCACATTCTGAAAAGAAGGGTGTGAGGTGGGACGTTCCCTGTTGAGAGCCTTAAGGACCATTGCACAGCCCACTCGTTTCTATCCCAAGCAGGGTGTAGGTCCTGAGAGAGCTCAGCAAGTAGGGAAGGGCTTTCTCCTTCCCAAGCTGTTGTCTTTTTCCTGGCAAACAAGCCAGGTGCCAGAAACATTACCCACATGGGGAGGGAAAGACGGGAGAAGCAGCAGCAAGAGGAGACTAAGGGAGAAAATGCAATGGTTAGAAAAAGTGAAAGGTGGTGTCAAAATGGATATAATTTTAAATAATTTCAAAGAAAGTTACTGATTTTTCAGTACATTTAAAATCTCTCAAAGTTCTGAGAAAGCAAAAGTCTACACCAAGAAGTACTAGTTCAGTACAGTGTGTCTCACTCACTGTAGAAAACAGAGGCACTCTTCCCCCAGAAGTCTGGACTGTATGCACCCTAGTGATCGCCACCACTGATTGGGTTCAATTTCTTTGAACTAAATAGAAACTGTTCTCCCAAGTTACCAGCAACACCCCGTCAGCAAGCCTCCCCAGGCTCACGTCATTTTTATGCTTTCATTACACCTGCTTGTCACTTTATCCTCTCCCTTTTACCTAAACAACAGATATACCTTTTCCAAGATTTTTAGTTAACACTTTTCTTGCAACTATCAGGGAAAAAAGCAAAGTCATTTGGGGTCATCTCTTCAAGGTTGAGAAGCCTGAGCCACCCACCTGCTCCTGCTTGTCAAAATGAAGTCTGCCAAGTGCTGCGTTGCTTCAAAAGTCCCATTAAGTCATTTAAAGACATAGCTCTTCATATAGCTAGCAAAGCACGACCTTAATTTGGAGACAGGCACCTAGCCACGATCACAGAAAAAGTTTTCTTTGTTAGAAAATAAAATAATGGTGATGGCACCTGGGTGAATTGGTGGTGGGAAGCCCATGGGGATTCCAACTGAGATGGAAAAATGCACAAAGTGAAGCACAATGTAAAAAAATAAGATATTTTAAAAAGAAAAGAAGCTGCTACCTAAAAATATTATCCATGTCTCACCCAAGTATTTATTTCCTTAACAAATAGAGTATTCTTTGATATGAACCAAGTAATCGTGTTAACAGTTTGCCTGTATGCTTTATAACAGGTTTTATCCTTTCTTCCTATGCAAGTAACTGAGATTACCAGAATTAACTTTTTAACAGTGTGAGGTCCAAGAACTAGGCTGCCATTTTCTACGTCACATCACTAACACAATCATTCATTTTAGTCTTTCACTGAGACCTGCCAATTTGCCAGTGTCTTCCCTGAGCAACTTCACCTCTACTGGCCTTATAACTCTACACCCATGTTTGCCAAATAACCTACAACCTAAACTCTGAGTGAATGTCACTTTAAAATTTGTCTTTATGAAACCAATCACTAAATTTTTAGCACATTTTAAAACAAATTCCAAAGAACTGTTTCATGAAATGAGTTCAACATAAATTGCAGAGTTTTATGCTTATAAGGATTGTCCTGCACTTGTTCAAACTAGCCCTCCCAGGGGAGCTCAGATGGGTTCCCATCTGGTAAGGTAGAAGCTTTGTAAGTTCCCTGCTCACTGGGGCCCTTGGCCTTGTTTGTGCAGCATCTCAATCAGAGAGTAGGAAGACAGGCTCCTGTGTGTTCCCTTTATTCAAACTAAACGGATAAGTCACCATTTTGGGGAGGCCTCAGTTTCTTCATGTGAAATTAGAAAGCTCACTGCATGATCATTTAATCCCTTGTAGGTCTAATTCCTGCAGTTCTGTAATTACTCGCATGGCTCCTCAAGGCTGTCCTGATGGTCAAACCCAGTATTCCTAGAGGTCTTGCAGATTCCAGAGCCCTGTCTCATAATCTGCATAACACCCACAAAGCAGGCATCTATGCAGTTTTATTCTCATTTTGCTAATGCGGACACTGAACCTGAGAAAGGTACCACAGATAATAATAAGCAGGCTCTTGACTAATCTCTAACCCGGAGTTTTAAATTCCCAGTCCTTCTTATCATAATATAATGGTCCTCAAAAAGTTTCAGTGAGCCACAAATCAATTATTTGCAGGAAATTCTCATTCTCTGCTGCATATTTCCATGTAAATGTATCTGCATGACAAGCAGCTGTCATAAGCTTTTTGTCCTGGGCAGGGTTAGTACTAGTACCCTTAGGAAATTGAACTATGCAGCACTAACATTGTTGTGGACCTCAAACATTGCAGTAGCCAAGGTTCTATGACTATTTTGTGGTCTCAGATTCTCCCCTCCAGGAGGAGTGTTGGTGAGAGGATGAAATAAATTTAAGTTGTTCCAGGAGGTGGAAAGTTCAGGGAAGAAGCACAGCCCTGGGAATTGGGTCCCCAGAGGATGAAAGAAGGTATACTCTTCTCTGCCATAGCAAATTATCATAAATTTGGTGGTTGAAAATAGCAGGAACTATTCTTTCACAGTTCTCAAGGTCAAAAGGGGTCAGCAGGACTATGCTCTGTGAAGAGAAGCCTTCCCAGTTGTTCCAGCTGTTGGTGTTCTTGGTTTGCAGCAGCGAAACTTCCGTCTCTGCCTCTGCCTCCACATGGGTTTCCCCTGCATCTCT
The DNA here is from genome assembly GCF_000260355.1 of Condylura cristata. NCBI lineage: Eukaryota > Metazoa > Chordata > Mammalia > Eulipotyphla > Talpidae > Condylura > Condylura cristata. Next base: position 43,378,289 of record NW_004567110.1, read on the forward strand.
ATGCCCTCTCTTCTTAAAAGGACACTAGCCATTGGATTTAGGGTGCACCCTAAATCCAGACGTTTCACTTCAAAATCCTTAACTATTTATTAATATTTATTAATAAAACACTACTAAGATTTTGACATCAACAATAGTGAGGAAAGCCACCTGCAAAGGACTGAGGAGCAAAGATACAGAAGCAGACAGTGCTGGGCACCTATGAAAAGAGAAGCTCTCAGGAGAGCATAGGAATGATGGAAGGATGGTACTTTATCTGTTTGGGCTGCTCTGTGTGGGCGAGTTAAACAATTGTTTAAAGAAGAAACAACCCATTTCTTTACATTCTGGAGGGTACAGGTCCAACATCAGACTGTCGTCAGGGTTAGTTTCTGGTGTGACCTCTCTTCCTGGTTTGTAGACAACCAACCTGTCACTCAACTGCCACATGGAATGGGGGGGGAGAAACTCTGATGTCACTTCCTCTTCTTATAAGGACTGGATTAGGCCCTGCTCTTGTTACTTCTTTTAACCTTAATTGTCTCCCCAAAGGTCCTAGCTCCAAAAGTAGTTCCATTGAGTTAGGGATGCAATATAGGAATGGGTAGGAGGAGCTGGAGGTAGGACCCAGTCATAACAGAGGATTTAGGGTCACATCAAGTCAGTCAGGGCTACTGTGTTTGCCAAGGAGATCGACCTCTGTCATGCTAACCTTAGGAAGATGCTGGAAATCTTGAAAGTGATTATAAAAATCACTTCTAATTCATTTTCCTGATCTACAAAATAAAGGTATTGCCTAGCAGACCTTCTAGGTTAATAAAATCTAGTGATTATTGCCTGCATTTTAAGAGATTAGTCTGTTAGAATTTCTTGCTCACCCTAATTTATAACTTGTGAAGTAACTATGTCACTGAAAGCTAGGTAATTCTTCAAGGTCATTGTTTTTTATTCTAAAAGGGCTAATGATTAAGTAGAGCAGCTTTTACCAAGAATACCTGGATCCTGCTATTTCTTAAAGAGTACCATCAAAATCAAGTCATTACGACAGAATAAGTGAGATTTGGGGGTGGGGGAGAGTAAGACCACTAGATCTCACATGGTTAGCTTGTACCACCAAAAAAATTAAAATAAAAATTGTTCATTTTTTAAATTTTTTACATCATTCTTCATTTTGTATATTTTTCCATCTCAGTTGTAGTCCCCATGGACTTCCCACTACCACTTCACCTGTTTGCCATCACCATAGTCCTGTGCCCTCTTCCCATTCCAGTTTTTGTACCATTTCCTTTCACCCCATACCATGTCTCTGGTTTATAGTTGTTCATTGTTCTCATTTTTACTTTATTACATTTGTTTCTCTTTTTTTTTCCTCTGATCCCTTATGCTCCTGCTATGAGTGAAATCATCCACTATTTTTCTTTTTCCTTTTGGCTTATTTCACTAAGCATGATCCCTTCCTGCTCCATCCATGTTGCTGCAAAAGGCATGCGTTTATCTTTTTGATTGCTGAGTAATGTTCCATTGTGTATGTGTACCGCACCTAAAAATTGTTAATGTTTTACCCAAGTCTTTCTCTTACCCAATTTTCTAAAGAAATTCTGGTGCGTTTTTTGTTTGTTTGTTTGTTTTCTTGTTTTTTACTGCTCTGTAAAATGTGAGATAAGCAGCAATGAATACCAAAAAGCCAGAACTGGGTAGGATAGCTCTAAAATTTTTCATTTCCAACTCTTTCATGTCATAGGCTGCAGCCCAGAGATATGCAGTAATTGACCTGAGTTCTCTCAGCTACTTCCTGGGAAAGCATGTCTGATAGACAAGATATGTGTTTCAGAAGTCTGACCAGTAAAAAATCAGAAATACACTAAAACCTAACTAACATTGCATAATATCTGATATGCCACAACTACTCGACACAGCCAGTGTTTCTCAGACATTTCAGTGCATAGAAAGATCCTGGGGAATGTTCTCAGATTACTGATTCAGAGTAAGCAGGTCTGGGACAGGCCTGTGAGGCTACTCTCCTAGCCAGCACTCAGGCATAGCAGATGCTGCTGCATGAAAGACCACCTGCTATAAGAGTATAATGGACCAGGCGAGAAAATAATAAGAATAATGAACAGCCATATACCAGAGACATTTTGTGGGGGTGGAGTGGGGAATGGGATCAAAAACGGGGGGGAGGGAAGTGCATGGGACTATGGTGATGGCACACGGGTGACTCGGTGATGGGAAACTCACAGGGGTTACAATTGAGATAAAAAAAATGTACAAAATGATATAAAAATAAGCTATTGTATTATTAAAAAAAAAAAAAAAAAGAAAAGACTACCTGCTATAAAGAAAGTCTCACCTAAATAACCCTGTTACTGTTAGAGAGCCAGGTTCTGTACAGATGTGTTACTGTTGTAATTTCACAGAGAAGGAAATAAGGCACAGACAAGTAAAATGAAATGCTAAAGTCACTACTAGCTGGAAGAGACAAAGCAAGGATCTGTACTCTAAAAATCTAACTCTATTCTCCACCTTCAATTTCTACTTTACTCTGAATTCCTTAAAAGCAATCCAAGTTGGTTTTCAAACTTCTACATGGTTTACAAACTTCGTACACCGTGTCATTAGACTTGTATTTTAAGTTTGCAGCCATTAAAATATTAATCATGACAACTATTTCTTTAAGTGAAAGAAGTGTTTATGATACAGTGTTAAGATGTGATATCCTGGCCCTCCCTGGTGGTGCAGCGGGTTAAAGCACAGCACTGAGAAGCTTAAGCCACTTCCGCATGAGCTCTATTCCCACCTACCCCAGAGGAGATCCACATGGCGTGGCAGACCTCTCCTGACCTGCCCACTGCTCCCCTCAGCAGTGTACTTCGTCGAGCTGCCTGTTCTGCTCCCCGCTCTGTCTCTGGTGAATCAGTGAATCCTCTCACCCTCCACATCTCTGGCCTGTACCCCAGCTCTATATGAATAAATAAATCTTTAAAAAAAAAAAAAAGTGATATCCTGACTCCCACTTGCCAGTCAATTATTACCACATATCACACACAAAAATTTCTGCCTTCCTCTCCTAGAAACCATCCCAAGGGAAAAATCACTCTTAACAGCCCCCCAACATACACACAGAACACACTTTAGAAAGTGGGGCTGTGCATGTGAGTAGGGGAGTGAGGGGCTCAGTGGAACATGGTGAAGGATTACTGGGACACTGGTGGAGAGGCATAGTATGAAAACATACATGTAGAGGTTTAAACCTATAACACCCAAAGCACATAGAAAGATGTTTACCTTAATGAACATCATTTGAAAGAAAAAAAAGAAAATGGGTTTTCGTTCATGCACTATCAATGAAAATATAGACTGCTCCAGCCCCTACAGAAACAGTATGGAGGGTTCTGAAAATATTAAAAATACATCTACCATATGATCCTGAAATTCCACTCCAAGGTATCTACCCAAAGAATGCAAAAACTAATTCAAGGGGCTATATGCACTCCTGTGTTCATTACAGAACTATATATAACAACCGTTATGGAAGCAACTTAGAGCCCAACAACAGATGAATGGTTTTGGAAGAGGTAGTATATATATATATACAATGGAGTATTATTTAGCTATTACAAAAGAGATGAACCTTGCCTTTCTCAACAATATGAACAGAACTGGAGAGGGCTATACTCAGTGAAATAAGTCAGAGGAGAAAAACACTAATGATTTTACTCATGTTGAATATAAAAACAAAGAAAAAGAACACATCAAAACAAACACTTGAAATCTGACTGTAGAGCTGAGGCTATCAGAAGAAGAGAGTGGGAGGTAGGACTCAAAAGGGGAGGGGGCCCAGTGAACTATAGTGGGGAATTATGGGTACTTTATTGGTAGGTGTAACATACATCTGTAAAGGTATGAACCAATAATTCTAAAACATATGCAGTATTGTAAATCAACATTATCATAGCAAATACAATTTTTTAAGTGGGTTTTTGATGGAACAAAGATTTCAGAAAGAGACTCACTAATATGGGAGGAAATCATCACAGCTTTCCTTCATTTTGCTACATATATTTTCTGAGAATTGGTGCCATATACCACACTCAGTAGTGATATAAAAGAGACAAAGTACCTGTCCTCATGAAAATTACATGTTATAGGAGGGATCTACAAAAATAAATGCACATAATAAATATGCATATTGTAATATCTGACTGGTCTGTAAGTGCTGTGGAAAATAGAACAGGAAATTGGGAGTATTGAGAGGATGGGGCAGATTTGGGTCAGAAAAAAGGAGACATGGAGAAATGAGAGAGTTGATTACACATATATATGAGGAAGTACATTCTAGACACATGAACTACCAGGTGAAAGGGCACTAAAATGGAAACATTTCTGGAATGTTTAAGGAACAGCAAAGACCATTGTTTCTGCAGTGGATGGGAAATATTGGAGAAGAGGTCAGAGAAGTAATGAGTAGGAGAAAAAGGAAGCCCTTGCAGTGCCTAATAGTCTCCGAGAAAGGCTTTGGCAATTATTCTGAGGGAAGTAGGGAGCCACTGAGGACTTGCAGAAGTTACATGATCTGACCCATGTATTAAAGGAACCATCTGGCCATTGGATGGTGAATCAGTTGAGAAAACAAAGCTAGAAGCTTGGAGACCATTTAAAAGGCAATTGCAATAAATATGCAAAGGATATTGGTGATCAGATTAAAGTGACAGCAGGAGGGTGGTGAAAATTGGCAATAAGATTCCAGATAATATGGTTTCTTGAAGGGTTAGATTTAGAATGTTGAGAAGTCAGGGATATTTCCTTCACTAAGAAGAACAAAGTTGTCCTTAATTGACATGCAAAAACGTCAAGGGAAGTTTCACTTTATATATGGGGAGGTGGGGTATAGAGACATAGAATAGATGATTGGCTATATGAGTTTGGAACTCATAGACAGATGTGGACTGGAGAGGTATATATGGGAGTTAGTCATGAGATCAGATGAGGATTTCCAAGGGAATGAGGTCAAGAAAAACAGGACATCAAAGATCTAAGCATCAGATATGTTCATGTGAAGAGAAGGAAGTAGCAACAATCTGGCCATGAGTGGCCAAGGAGGCAGAGGAAAATCAGGAAACTATAGTATCTTGAAAGTCAAGAGAAGAGAGCCTCTCTGCTGGGAGAAAGAGGGATTAACTCTGACAACTCTGCTGAAAGGTCAAGACAAGAACTGTGAAGTGACATTTGGATTTACCAGGTAGAGTTCATCGGTGGCTTTCACAATGATTTCAGGGGAGCCAGGAGAAGAATATTTTATCTACAGAAACTATAAGAAAACCTCCATGATAAAAAGAGGAAAAGACACAGCACCTAGCATTAAACCTTAACAGAGAGGAAAGGAAGAAGCAACAGTGCCTTTGGCATTTAGAGGACAGAAATCTCAGCCAAGCAGAGATGTTCTGTGTGTGGATAAGCCTTTATTTTCTCGTGACTCAACAAGATTATGTTGCGAATTTACTGACTCTTCCTTCTCTCTTCAACTCTGTCCTGAATAAAGCTTAATCTTTTAAGTGGAAGGAAAAAAATAATAAAAGGTCACCTACAGCAATTAACGCATCACTCACATGAAGACTGGACTTATTTCATTACATGAAAGGGTGCTTGCAACATTCTTCTTCAACTTGAGATTAACTGCTCCAACAATGATTTTTGCTTTTGATATTGTTGCTACACCTTTGGAACAATATTGGGAAATTCACACTATCCTTTCTCAGCGCTCAGCCCAAAGAGGCCAGACTTATGCATTCGAGGCCAAGCTGGCTCTTTCTATCATCACACACACCATCTCCATGAAATCATCTTCTCTCACCAGTATTCCTGCCAAGTTACCCATTTAGAACTGTCTCTTTTTCACACAAAGCCATATGTGGCATGCAGAAGAGATGATACACTTAAACCCATCAGAATATTTTTTCATTTCAAAAATGGAAGATCTGCCTCAAAAATTCCTGAACAGTAATTCTATCCCATTAACAATTGCAAGTGGCTTATTTCCCCAGGTAAAATATATTCTTAGGTAAACACCTAAGACACATTTACAACATTTATCTTCCGCTTTGTTTCAACTTGATGGAAAGAACTATTATTAGCTTCTGTAGCTCAAAAAAATAGGGAAATTTCAGTAACTCAAATTTCAACCATATCATCTCAGCTTCTACCACTTGAAAAATAACACTAATTCAAGCTTTATTGATGATTACTTTGTGGCATGTTTGAAAAGAGAGCATTGCAAAGAAAATTAATGATACTCATATTGTTCAATAAAGACATTTAGCCACTTAAAATATTAAGTGTGTCAAATATAATTGATGTACTTGTTAAAGAGAAGCTATCTGGACAATGTTGGTACAGAAAGACAATGTTTGCATTTACGGATGATGGATATATGTTCAAATGTTCACTATGCTACTCACACTGTTTTTTCTAACTTATGAGGTTTTGTTGTAATTACTGATACACACACACACACACACACACACACACACACACACACACACACACACCTACCTACAGTCATGCAAGTATACAAAAAACTTACCAGCCCACATATTTTGATTGCCAACACCTACAGCCCACTAGCAAGTAGATTTCCCAGATTTAAAAAATAAAATCACTGTCCCTCTCTTTTTGTCCACAATAATAGCTCCCTCTATATTTGAGTTGTAAGTGAACTACTCCCTAAACTGCTTTTTCATAATTATGTAATTGCAATATAACATTGTAAAATTGAAAGAAAAGATGCAATTCTCAGTTAACTAAGAAGTAACCTACAAAAAAGATTTGTCTCTTCTTGCCTGCAGATTTCATCACAGAGCAGAAAGGATGAAAACCTGTGCTTAATATATACACCAGGATTCATTTACTAAACTCAAAATAAATAATATGCTTTCTAAAAATATTTTTAAATGGGTTGAATAAGCAAACTGCAAAGGATGAAAACTGAAGGCAGTTCCTCACAAGATGTAAGCTTGAGAGGCATATATTAAGAATCTTACCAGCCCAAGACCAGCAGATGATGAAATCTGACAGATTGGCTGGTATTATCTCCCCCATTCTGGGTGCTTGTCTCATGCAATCTGCTCCCACGAGGCTGAGCCACTGCCTTGTTCTAAAAACACCACCACACACACACCACCTCCGATCATGGAAACTGAAGAACTCTACACTGCAGTAAACATTGTTCTCTGAAGTTTTCTTAACTAAACTTTTAGGATTCATATTTACCACATGTTAAAAATGTACCAAATGCACAGCATTCTGAAAATTTCTTCTATTACTATCCACAATAGTTCAAAAATATTTGTTCAACAAACATCTATTGAACACCTGCTATGTGCCAGGCACTGGAGCAGCTATTAAAGATGTAAAGCTAAATCAGAGACTGTTTCTCTCTTAAAGGAGATGTATATGTTTGTGAAAAAGAAACGTCATAAATATGGTAGTACCAGTGCAATGTGAGAAAGAAAAGAAGGCAGCAGGTTTCATTCTGCCTGGGAGATTAAAGAAAGTCACACATAAGAGTTTTATCTGTGACCTGGGTTCATAAGGTTGAGGAGTTCACCAAGGAGAAAAAGGGAACAAAGAGTGTTCCAGACACAACAAAGCCCTGAGCCCCACTTGGGAACCTGAAAACTCAGTGATGACAAAGGAAGGGCATAGAGAAGATGGGGCTGGAATGACAGGTTGGGTAGAAGGGTTTGGAAAGCCACGCTTTTATACTGAAACAATAAAGAACCATGGAAGAACAATCAAGTCAAAATATATAAAAATAATTGTGTCCATTTGGAGGATGGATTGAAACAGGATGAAGAAATCAGGAATTGAAGTCCTGAACTATAGCAATGCAAAAGGAAAGGAGGAAGTTATCCCAGAGATAAGACAAACAAGACTCAGGGACCTTTAGGTGTCAGAGGTGAAGAGCAGGGAGGAGTATAGTTGGACCAGCCATCCTAGTGACAATGACAAAAGAATATTCTGACACAAAAGCAGGAATGCAGAAGGAGAAGCAATCTTGGTCAGAAAGGTGAATTCGAGTTTGGCACTGGCAACTTAATGGGTTGCGTAAGAGCAGTGGAAGAGAGAGATGTGAGGGGGGAGGAACGGTGGTGGAGGTCGAGCGGCACCAGGCCGAGTCATCAATACTGAAGTTAAAACTAGTCAGGAGAGAAATAGTGGACAAGAAGTGAATGGTTGTGATGGAGAGACCTCGATGTTAGTGTGTCATGGCAACTTGCATGGTATGCAAGAGCATGATCCAACTGGATAGCGTATACCTCAGGAGCGGATGCTTTCAGTTGGCTAACTCGAGCTCTTCTTCCTAAAGTCAGATGCTTATTATCCCAGTGTTTCTTTTAGTTAAAGGCAGTAAAGCTATGATATGGAAACTCTGCTAGGAGACTATGGGGAAACTCTACTCTGATAAAAAGAACAGACACAGGCCGTCTGCATTGAATGAGGAAATGATGCCAAGAAATTCTTGGGGTTAAATTATCACCCATAAAATGAAATGAAATCAATACACTAATGCTAGTGAGATAAAAATATAGAAAGGGAAGTTCCAGGCAAGGGCCAAAGAATGGCAATATCATTAGAGGAAAACCAGGCTTCAAATGAACCAAAGAAGAAGAAGCTCTATCCTAAGGAAAGGCTGAGGCCATGAATGTGCCCTGTTTCCACTGAACCCAGTACAATGCCTGGTATGCAGTAGGCACATACCACGCCTTTCCTAAATCAATAAAGAGCTAATGGATGGTCTAATGGAAATACTTCAAGAGAGCAGCAGAGCAGTGACCTCTATGAACAGAAGACTTGGGGCAGGCTGGAGCATGGTAGGCTGGGGAATCAGAGCAGTTTATGCCTAGCCAGAGCTATATGCTCCCAGGGAAGGGGGAAGAAGTGCTGGTGATCAGAAGAAAGGCAGGGAGCACTAAGTGTGCTTTCAGCAAATTCAGTTCCCACATCCCAGAAAGAGGCAGGTAGAAACATTGCTGGGAGAGAAAACTATCTGAGCCTGTGTATATGTCAGGGTACTTTTTTGCAGGCCTAACAGAGCTGCAAAAAATATGTTTTCGGAGCTCCATACCCTTAACCCTGTAGAAGAACACAGCTTTTCCTCTTGAGAAGCCCACATCTCTAAAATCCACCAAGGACTCCATAGAGGGCACGAGTCATCTTGAAAGATAACGTTTACTCATGCTGACTCAGAAGAAAGTTGTGGCTCCACCAGGGACACCTGATTCTTCAGATTTGACAGTTCTTGAGTGTCTGAATGCCTGACTATGGCCAGGTTTAATCGCAAGAACCAATTCCAATGGCAGGAAAGTGGACATTGGACAAAAAGGACTGGCCAGCAGCAGGGCTCCAGGGGAAGCAAACTTTTGAGCTGGTGCTGCTTTATCAAGCTTTCTGGGTGGAGAAAGATAATCCAGCAGCTGGAGTAGCTCCACACTTGGGGGAAATAATGTCCATCTATTTTCCACAAACTCTCAAAGCCTTCTACTGCGGCTTCACTTCCCGTTTAAATATGCTCCCATGCAAATTTAGTATGGAATATAAAGCTAATGAAAAGAATACAAAATAGATATATGTCAAAATCTCACGGTGAAGGAAATAAGATTAAATTGCTATATAAGGTTAGTGGCATCTATAGATATCTAAGCACCCAACAGTTAAAGAAAAATAACAATTTTGAATGTTAGTTTCATACATATAATTGGAGAAATAATCAAAGACCCAATACTACATTTAAAACTTTAATCTAGATTGGCAGGCCTCTACTCACATGACCTAGGGGAGATGAAGCCCTAATAAGATACAGCACCACCTACTGACCACACACTAAAAATAGTCTTACTGTTCATTTTGGCATACTCAGCTGACAGACTATGACTATGTACTTTATATGAACTGACTTTTAGCCTTTTCACAGATTTAAGAGGCAAAAGGGGTGTGACCTAAAATTATAAAACACCTGAAAGTTATTCTGCCTTATTTCATTCCCTTGATGTTATTATGTCTCTATTACAGGAAATCTTGTGAAATGCTTGCATTCACTCCCTAATTCGCGAAACACATATTTATTAGGCCCCAACCTGTGGTAGACTGTGTATCATGGAATAGGATCACAGTGACAAAGAAGACTAACCTGGATCCTTGTCCCTTCGAAGAGTACATTTTTAGGTTCTAAACACCATGATGGAGTTCCTCCATCAAGAACACCTTGATCAAAGCCAAATAGAGTCCTTCATGCTGGACCTTTACTCAGATTTAATAAACACTGATGTTTGTTTTTCCCAAAAGTATAATTCTAAACCAATATATCTTGAGTTTCCTAATCAACACCAAGGAAAGCATCTGCATAGGGCCTCCCTCCAACCAGGTGACTTGAACTGAAGTAATTTTTTTTGTTACCAATAAGCTTGTCCCTCTCTCTGCCATTAAATACCTTCCATTTTGGACCTCCCTGGTGGCATAGAGGTCAATTCTCAGCACTATCACTGCAACAGCCTGAGTTCCATCCCCAGCCAGGATGCTGACCCACATGGTGCAGCAGACCTCTCCTGTCTTGCCCACTGCTCCGCTGAGCCATGTACTTCAGTAGATCTGCTTGTTCTGCTCCCCACTGGCTCTGGTGAATCCTCTTACCCCTGCATCTCTGGCCTACACCCCAATTTTTGTATGCGTATAGATTTTCTTAAAAAAGAAAGATCCTCCATTTTATGAAAACTCTCAAGTATCTGAACTGGATTTTTGAATCATTTAAAAGCTGGTTTATCTCTAAATTTCTGAGTTTTGTTAGGACACCACCAAGAGCTTAAGTGGCCATCTGCTTTAACTTCTCTCTCTGCAATCTCTTCTCAACAGAATATAGAGAGTCCTAAATCAGACGATAAGCCCACTCTCCACTGCCCAAGCTTCCATCCCATCCAGCAGTAACTCCACTTAGCTGCCCCCTCCACATTCATTCTCTTCCACCTTCCCAACTTCCAAGCCAACCATACTGTCTGCCTCATTCTTCCACAAACTCAAGCCTCAGGGCCTTTTGTATTTGCTGACATCTTGCCTGAATGCTCATCCCTCAGATATCTGTGTGAATCACTCCCTCTTGACCAACTGACATTAAAAAAAAAAAAAAGAAAAAAAAAATCACACAAGTCCTACCTACCCCCACCATGTGGGCACAGCTGACTCACCCGACCCTGCATTACTTTTCTCCATCACACTTAACACTAACACCCCTCCTATTTGCCGGTTTGTCTTCCCTAACTAGAGAGCAAGCTCCTGGAAGGCAGGGACTTTTTATTTATTTTTGCTGCAGACTCTCCAGTATTTAAAATAGTATTTGTAATTACTATTTGTAATACTATTGAGTAAAATCTCACTCAGTGAATAAAAACACTTCCCTATGTTTCTCACTGTCCGAGACCCTTGTTCCTGAGGACAGGAAAGGAGTGAAATATGTTAATCCCCTGGTTCAGACAAAGAGAAGTTCATCCTACGCATGTTTTGGGGTGGGGCTGGCTTCTTGAGTGTATGACTTATGCAGTCTCAGAGCTCTATGATCAGAAGGACCCCATGCCTGGCTTAAAGCTCTATAATCATCTCTTTGAAATACTTAATAGTTTCCCCAATAAAGAGACCAGCAATTTCACCTTGAGGATTTGGAGAGATGTAGGAGTTAAAATGCCCACTAGACATTCACTGCAAGATGAGCAGTTCTCGTAATGAATCAAGCTTCTGGCAACTCACAGCCATCACTAATAATTCAAAGAAAGGACCTTGGCCCCTGGGGCAGTTGGGAATTTTGTTCTTTGGTCTCAGACAGCCACCCCCCCCCCTTCAGTGACTCATGGGTTGTTCCTGGAAGTTCTCTCCCCTGCCCCTTTCTCACAACCATCTACCCCTCCCATCAGGCCACAGACTGGAATTCCCCACCTCCACAGTCAACATCAATGACAAGAGACGACAGCAGCATGTGGACATGCTAAAACTGTAAATTAACTATTATGGAACTTAAATTTAAAATAGGGATTGAGAAGTGATCTGTGGTTTTACCTGAGATGCTGATGGAGGGGAAGGGGCCTGGCACTCAAGAGTGCGTGAAGGGGTGTGTGCTGCAAATGGAAGGGACGTCTCTGAAGACTCAGCCAAGTGCTGTGTGTCGTCAGCTCAGGGAACCAACAGATGTCTCCTGTACTTTCCTAGTCTTGGCCAGAGAAGCCACAACAGGACAAGGCAGGACAGCAGGGGCTCCAGCTGACCCCTGCTGGCCCTCAAAGGAAATGTCCGTGTGCAGAGTGCTGGCAACAGCTTGCAGGGTTTTTCCAGGATGATGGATAAACACAAAACAAGCAAGATTCCTGGAAGTGAGGGGGAAGTGCTAAGAAATGGGCTAGGAAGATTCTCAAGCCTATGTATTTTAACAGTGTAATTACTTGGTCATCTGTAGAGAGACAAAAGGGGGAAGAACAGCTCATGGTTTTAGAGGGAAACCAGAATGATAATGGGCATTGCCCTCTTTGGAGCCCTCAGAACTATTTGACTGCAATCTGCAATCACGTCATAGAAAAACATGGAAGTTTAAAGATGTTTGATTTGTTTCTCTTCTATTATCCTGAGTAAAGACACTCCTGAGAGCTTACCAGACCAAAAAAAAAAAAAAACAAAAAAAAAAACACCTTTTACACTCAAAGTAATTCCTGTAAATCTCTAGTCATCCCTCAGTAACATTAAATGCAAAAATTAACTTTTATTTTCATTTGATCCAAAGATATTTATCCTGACAGAATTGTTCAGAAAACTGTTAAATTTCATATCCTTTTGAAAGTCATAAAAATTTAGAACAAAGTTTCTCTTATTTCCTTTAAGTTTAAAAACAGTTTTATAAATATAAACTGGTATTACCTCACTAGAAAACCAGGAAATAAAGGCATAGGGATTTACACTTCAGGGTAAGGGCTGTTCTTAACAATATTAAGTAGACTAACAACTCTACTACTGCCAAAATCCATTCTTCTATCAATAGTATAAGCATATCTAGCAACTTAGTAATTTTTTTTTAATTTTGCTCCTTCCTGAACTATAGTGATTGCAACCCAGCTGTATCCATCCCGATTCTTCTGCAGTGTCCACCTAATAGTATAAGCAATCAGCCTGAATTCATGAAGTTGCTTACCAGAGACTCAATAAAGAATTACTTGGGCTCTTTGCCTTCAAATATACACCACAACCACAAACACAAGTGCTAAACAATATGGCACAACAAGTTTGGGAATTCAAGGAAGAAAAAAAGGTTGAGATAGAGGGGAGTTCAGTGGGTGAACATAAACTTGAATTTGTTTATGAAGAACAGAAAGGATTCAGATGAGGTGGTGTGGTGGGAGGAAGAGGTGGAATTAGTGGGGAGAAAGACCCATCAAGACCAGAAGATACACAAGAGCAAGAGAGATGTTTGAGGCTGATACTTTGAATGTGAAACACTGAATTCAATATGACCTGAATTCAAGGTCAGGATAAACTTTGCCTTTCCTTATTTAAAATATAAAGGCAACACCTGAAAGAACAAAGAAAGCTCTATGATTGGGGGGTGTGGGGGGTGGAGGGGTGGGAGATAGCAAGCAAATGTGGAGATAACTTTTGTTTGATTTGTTAGTCAAGTAGACTCACTTTCCATATCCCTGTTGAAATAGGAAAGTCAGGCTGGAAGCAAACCCTCAGTGAAATGCTGATGCAGTTGAGGCGCTTTAAAGCAAAAGTTAAACTTGATCACACATAAGTTGGGAAAACTGATGACCACTAGACCAAGACCAGGGACATCAGAATCCCTGGAAACTGAACCCAGGGGATACCAAAGCTGATGACACAAGGCTGATAGGGGCTTTGTTTGTGGGAGCATATTTAGGCTCCTTAGAATAGGTAGATAGTGATAAAATACAATCTTATGTCTTAATGAGCATAAGATACCCCTGGGTGTTTCTCAAAATGTGGACCAGCAGGCCCCATCCCCCAAGATGTTGATTCAACAAACCTGACTGATTAATGTATCATACGTTATGTACCATCAACCCCTCCCCAAGGTGATTGTACTACAGATGATTCTAAGACTATGTTGTATTGCTCAATAAACCATCTCTCAAACCTCTGGTTAAAACAAATGCAAATCCACAAGCATCAGATTCTGTAGTCTAGGGCATCAGAAGCTTCTGTCATGCAACACTGTAAGAATGTCTGCTATGCTTCCATTTTTTGTCATAATTTTCTTTTACTTAAAGGCATTCAATGTTCACACCAGGAAGGGATAACTTGAGATGCCATTATGAGCTGAGTGTTGGTGTCCCCAAAAAATGTATATGCTGAAGTCCTAACCTCCAAGGTGATGACTTTTGGAGAGGAGGTCTTTGGGTGATAATTAGGTTTAGACAAGGGCATGAGGTTGGGACGCCCATGATGGGGTTACTGCCTTTTTTTTTTCCAGGGGTTACTGCCTTTTAAGAAGGGGAAAAGGGTATAGAATTATTTCCCTCTTGACTATGCGAGGACCCAGCAAGAAGGCTGCCATTTGTAATAAAAAAGCTCTTACCAGGAACCAAATATGTCAGAACCTTAATCTTGAACTTCCCAGCCTCCAGAATTGTGAGAAATAAGTGTGTTATTTGATACCCCAGTCTACAGTGTTTTGTTATAGCCACACAACCTAAGGCAGATCTTGTATTTCAACACTGAGGCATGGTAGAACTGCTATGAAAATGTTGGACCTTATTGAGCCAAGCTAATGCCATTTTGTGCTAACCGCCTTTTGTTTCTGTATTCTGCTTGCTGCAATAGGAAATTCCCCAAATAATTTTGCTGATTACCATCTGCAAAAGGACCAGGATGAGAGCTCATTAAGACTTGACAAACATTCTAGGGCCCATTGTAAGAACGTTATCTCTGTAACAACTAAGTTTCTGTTCCTTGCCTGCAGTGTATAAAAACTGGTTTCTTACTTGGGGCCACACTCTGTACAGGGTGATGGTCCTGGCTCTCCGTTATTCTGAAGCCTGAATTAAATCTTAAATCTCTGTCTCCATGTTGCCTGACTGCTTTATTCTGGCGGCTTCAACAAAAATAACTGAGAACATGTCCCCCATCTTTTCCCCTACAGATCAATCTGATGTCTGAGACTAGGCTCTAGCCAATAGGTTTTAGTAAGAATAAAAAACATCTTAATCTTAAGCCTAATTCATTAACCAGAACTAAATCTGACTACTTTCATTAAACTTTGTTTTATAAATACAAAAGACCAGGATCTTTGACATTAAGGATAAAAGAACAGGTTGTCACAGCTGCCGTAGTTCCATGATTACCAGCAATGATGGTTTTGAAACAAGGAGACAGGCCTCCATGTAGAGGATGAGCAAAGTTTCCTGAACTGACTCCATTGTTCAACAGAAGTTTTTTTGAGTGTCTACCATGTGCCAGACTCCAGAATCCCAGCAGAGAACAAACTGACCATATTCTCCATACATTCTACTGGAAAAGGATAGACAATACCTTTAGATGTTAATAGGAGCTAGAAGATTGATAAAGAATTGGTAAAGAGAGTGATTAAGAGGTAACTTACTATAGCTAAGTTAGATCAACAAAAATGTAGATAATGTTGTAGATAATCAACAAACATGTAGATAATGTTGTAGATAATCTAAATAATAATATCAAGAAGGAGCCAGGCTATAAAAATGTACAGGATTGTACATTCTTCTGTTGACTCAAATCCAAATATTTGAGACTCTGAAAGGGACTGGGCACATTTAAAGAGAAGGAAAAAAAGCCAGTGTGGCTGGAACCAATGAACAAGACAGAGAAATAGCCAGAAAAGTAGGAGAAGCTATGATCCTGAGGGGGCATAGGTAAGCCATACTGGAGCAGTGGCAATTTACACTCCCAGTGACAAATCACGGATTATGTGGCCAATCAGGCTCTGCCTTGCAGATTGACATGAGCAATGACTTACATCAACCAGCAGATAGTCAATTTGAGAAGTCATTCCCTCCCTCCATTCCCTCCTCTCCTTATTAAGACATGTACATGTGAAACTAATTACACCAAAGTCAGGCGCCACATTCTGACTCTGAAGCCAAATGGTCCAGGTTTTAGGACTTCATTTCTGCCACTTTTTAACTGGCAAAATTATTTAAATCTAATTTTATGCAACTCTTAAAAAGGAAATAACACATACCTTATTCATAGGGTTTTTGTGGGTATTACATGACATAACATATGAAGTGGTTTACTGCAGCAATTAGCATATAATAGTAAGTGCATGTAATGTTACTCTTACCCAAGAAACTTCATACCATTTCTCTTAAGATGTTGTTGATACAACGTGTGTTACTTAACTGGACTCATAGTTTGTCAAGTAGTCACTGGACACACCCAGTGTCTACTCCTGTGCCTGCTAACTCTTAGCAACCAATTGCATACATCTCCATCCATGTTGACCAAGCTGGCCTCCAGATCAGCAATACCACCTGGGAGCACTACTGCATGGAGCCTGGCACCAAACCAATGGCTAGGTGCCCAGTGACAACTCCACTGGAGGAGGTGAGTCCTTCAACACCTTCTTCAATGAGACAGATGCTGTAAGCAAGTGCCCAGGGCAGTGTTTATAGACCTGGAACCCACAGTCATTGATAAAATCTGCACTGGCACCTACCTCCAGCTCTTCCACCATAAGCAATTCATGACAGGCAGAAAGATGCTGCCAATAACTATGCCTGAGGGCACCACATCATGAACAAGGAGATCATTGAGGCACCTGAACCACCTATCAGATCTGGATTCAAATACAGCCAACTACGTAATTAAAAGCTTATTATAAAATTAATAAAACTTGATAAAATATTCAATAATATTAAGAAATTGTTACATTTTCAGGTGTGATAAAATATGATTGTTAGAGATCATCTTTTAAAAATATGTACTGAAGTATTTACCTATAGTTACATAGATCTGTTTACAAATATTTATATACATGCATTTAAATGCAAAATACAGTACCTGAGAATTGCTTCAAGTAAATTCAGTATGTAGATCAGATGTTTTTTAATAGCACAAACAAGCACCAAGATATTATCAGAAATACCTTTAAATATCATTTTTCTTTAGGCTAGTGCTTTCTACACACATTTCACTGATAACCAAGAGCTTCATAAGTTGGAAGAATTTAAAATCCTTTGATATGTGGCATGATAATAAAAATCATAATTAACATTTATTGATAATCCACAGATTGGATGAAATTCAGTCCAGGAAAAAGTTTCAACAACAAACTGGTGTAGTTTCACTGCACAACAATAAGAAGATAAGGAAAGAATCACTCACCATGAACTTCACATTTCTGTCTCCCCTAGTTCACTGTGAGCTGCTGCAGACCAGAGCACCACGCTTTATTCATCTCCTTATTCTGAGGTCCAGCACAAACTCTGGCACATAACAGCAGACTGGGCAAGAAGAGAAAACAGAATGGTGTGTAAAGCAGGGAGATGGAAGCTAAGGCCAATCTCTTTGAACTTGCCTAGCAGCAGTGAAGGTCCTGAACTCTCCCTAAATCTACCTAGAGCCAAAATGATGCCAACAGAAGACAACCAAAAAAGGAAGACTGTTGCTACCCAGGAAACATGGTTTGTGACTTTATACTGGTTTAGCCTGGCTTCTGCTCAACAAGCCAGACATCCCAGGTGAGTCTAGGAGATAAAGGGCCTTGAAAGAAACCAAGCCTGTCCTAGAGAAGCTGAAATTACATCAGCAAAAGTAGGATTTGCTCTGCATTTCCTGCTGTGTACTTCCATTCCTTTCCATCAATATTTACTTCTCCCACCAAACAAGAGAAAGTACATAAGGAGCTTTTTGGAGGAATGATGGGAAGCAGGAAATCATGACTGTGACAAAGTGATAAAAGAGAAGAAAATCTCATGTGGATAGTTTTTCATACAAACATCCTGAAAACCTACACTTATCTAAATCTCAGTTCCAAATGGTTTTGCAAATTTTACTTCTCAGTATAAGCCCATGGCCACGGAATTGCATTTCAAAACCTGATTCCTAGCGCCTTTAGCAGCCTATAGCAAAATCATCTAAAAGCATTTTAAATGTCAGTTTATTACTGGCTTCTTCCTGGGTTCTTTCATGCCTTTCCCAACCATGGTTTTGCATAGCAAAAAGAGCTTCTAATAAGACACTGAGGCCCTGAAAATAAACCAGAATTGATAGGGCTAAACTTACCATCCCTATCCACAAATCTTCTTGCGGCTTTCTTTCAAGCCCAGCTTACTGCCCAGACACACAACCAGCACTACTACACAGGAAGGTCTTAGCTACCTTCCCAAGATTTCACACACACACACACACACACACACACACACACACACACACACACACACACACACACACACACACACACACACACACACACACACACACGTATAGCAGGCCCTGAACAACTCATAATGCCATCTGCTGAGATGTGCTATCCCTTCAGCTCAGGGGCACAGCCTCCATCCCTTCCCCTTAGAATACTGTTGGATGTAAATGTGAAGACAGTTGCCCTTCTAGATTTTTTCTCCTTCCCTCTGTTCTCCTTGCATAGAACAGCTGGTTGGCTGTAGGGAGGGATCAATTCCTTCCCCACAACAGTTTTCACTTTGTTGTCAAGAATCTATTTGCTATCTTGGGACACAACTCTCTCATGAACCTTTCCCACAGTTATGTGATCTTTTTTGAACAACAAAATATTCAGCAGACAACAATTTACAAAGGATATTAAAATGAACAGATAAGTAAACAAAATAGAAAAAAAAAAAGGAAACCTCACAATGTCTAAGATTCAGAATATCTTTCTCGGTCTTATTTTTCTGGCTTGGGGAAGTTAAGGCAGCAGAGTCTGAGCAGGAAGGGTGACGGCTGGCCTGGGAAGGTCTTGGCATGTTCTAGATAGCCAAGAAGATACTGCAATTATAGTATTTCCTAGGACAGAGAATCTGCAGCCCCAGGGCTCCTGCCCGATACCCCCCTCCCATGCCTACCCCCCACCTCCCACCATAGGAGGCTGGAGAGTGGCCAATCCTGTACTCAGTGACCAGGTTGAAGAACCTGAGAATCAGATACCGCCTGGCTGGGAGTCCCAACTCTAGCTCTTGGTCAAACATCTACATTCCTGAGTCTTAGTATCTGCAAAAAGGGAATCACACCCTAAAAAAAAATCTAGAAGAATAGCATGGGTGGTATTCTGAGAATTAAATAAGATGATGAACAGCAGCTCATACTGGATGCCAGATGCTCTTTCACTTTAGTAGTTTTCTCTCTCCTGCCTTATTCACATCCTGTTCTCCAGTCCCTCCTTTCCCAGTTATTCATTTGGCATTATCCAAGAGGAAAATCCTGAAGCTCCACCAAAAGCTATAAGCTGACATGTGATGCTTCATTTCCTGAACAGAGGGGGAAAAAAAATTTCCTACATTCATTTGTAGAGTTCTAGAATATGAGAGACACAATAATATATACCCACTCTATTACAGTTCTTTTAGCAAAAGTATTCTTAAGTGAGATTTAGTAGGTAAGCATTGTATTATGTTTGAATTTTCAAATGCACACATATAGATAATGCTATAAAGAGTCTGTGTGAGCCCTTTCTAGCTTTAGTGGTTATCAAAAAATTTTAGCATTGTTTCAATCTATCATCATCCACTTTCATTTCTACATCTGTCCACAGAAAGTAATCCATAAGTGCTCTCTCCCATTTCTTTTCATATTATTCATTAGTTCAAGAAACTAGAGATGGACCTTATATTTTAAAATACTCTTCAATATTTCCAGGCTCAATGCTCAAGAGGGAAAAAAATTATAATCCTGATATTTTCACTTTCAGTGAAAAGTATTTCTGATCAGTTAAAAATCAAAGAAATAAAAATAAATAGCTCCTTATTTTCTTTTAAAAAAAAAAGCTAAACTATTTCATGTACAGTTCTAATAAATTATTGATGTTACCAAAATAAACCACAAAAAGGTTTAGGCTCCTAGAAAAGACATATTTAAATTATAATAAATTTATTGGTTTCTTTCTTTACTCCTATTACAGCAAAGGCCAACTTGATCAATGAGCTTTTTTGTTTTTGTTTGTTCATTTTATACTTAAAGAGCAGGTTTAGGGCCCTCCCTGTTGGCGCAGCGGGTTAAAGCACAGCACTGAGAATCTAAAGCCGCTTCCACATGAGTTCGATTCCCGCCTGCCCTGGAGGTGACCACATGGTGTGGCAGACCTCTCCTGACCCGCCCGCTGCTCCCCTCAGCAGTGTACTTCATAGATCTGCCTGTTCTGCTCCCTACTCTGTCTCTGGTGAAGCCTCTCACCACCCCTGAGCCTCTGGCCTAGACCCCAGTTCTGTATGCACAAATAAACAAATCTTTAAAAAAAAAAAAAAAAGCAGTTTTATTAGGGAAAAGGACAGAGGAATATAAAGGACTCTTGTGTTGGTACAAGTGGGCAGGAAGAACTGCCCTGAAAGGGGGAAGTTCACTGAGAGAGGCCTGTATGATCGCAGGCGGGTGGCCTTAGGAGAGGGATCTCTGCTAAAAGATGTCAGTGCAGAGAAGTCCCAATGGTACAGGTCACTGGCAGGCAGGAGGCTGCTGCTTTGCAGAGGGCGGGTGGGCGTAGAAAGAAGCACCTGCATAGGCACAGGTGGGCAGAGGACTGATGCCTGAGCAATGAGTTTTTAAGGAAACTACATTAATTAGAACATAAGACTTATCTTGCATATGGATGAAGAAAATGTGAAATATATACTTAATAGAATATCACAGAGCTATGAAAAAGATGAACAAGTAGCTTTTGGGACAAACCAGATGGAACTTGAGGTGATAAAGATATGTGAAATAAGTTGGACAGTGAAAGATATTAAATGTGTTCACTCATCTGTGGAATATAAATAACAAAAAATACATAAGCAAAATACAGCAGGAATAAATCTTGGATTTAAAGAATTTAATGGTTACCAGAAGGAGTAGGGGAAAAGAAAGGATATAGAGGGGTATTTGCATGAGTCATCTGGGGCTGGTGAGGGTAAAGGGAATATGTGCACATATGGAAAAGCAAAAATGCAACTCCAAAATTGAAACAAAAAAAAATAAAGTAGTTTTTAATATGGTTGTAGATTACTTGGATGTAAAAAGAAAACTGTGGGGGATAGAGAAAAAAAGGAGCCCATAGGCTGCGAAAAAGGATCATGGATGCTTTGATGGTGGGTGTGTAGAGTGGAAATAAACATCTGAAGAGGAGTGAGCCTGTACCCTTAATCACAGTTTTGTCAGCCAAGGCTACCTCAATAAAAATAATAACAAAAATAAAAAGTCCCAAGAACTCGGGGTGGGGGGGATGAAAAATTGGCTGACCCAAAGCACATCGACTCCATCTCTCTGGATAAACAACTTAAGCCATTTTCTACCCCTAGAATCTCATTTTACTCACCTGCAAACTCCAACTCCACAGGGCTGCTGTGAGGAACAAACCAGTCTTGTGCCAGCAAGCATTGGCCAGGTCCACTACAGATTCGGGCAAACGGATAGAGTTCCAGGGACCTTGGAAGATTTCTCAGGCTTTAATCCTCTCAGGGAACCAGACACAGCAAACCAGGCTGGGAGGCTGGCATGAAAAGAGACAGGCGCTGGCTGAGCCAGAGGTGCTGGGAGGCAGGTAAGCAACTGACCTCCCAGTCCCCAGGAATCTTTAAGCTTCCTCTCGACTCTCCAGTCATCTTGTGGCCTTGCCTCTTCTGTAGTCACTCCACTGGTCCTGCTCTCACTGCCCCCCACCTGCCGCCGCTTTTATCCCCGCCTCCAGGCTCAGGTGTGCCCACTTACGTGTGACCATGCTCCAGCTGTCCACAGTCAGACACACGTGCCCACACCCACGCTCCCAAGAGCCTTCTGCGTCAACACAATCAAGGCCACAGGTGATAGCCAGCAGTTAATGGTATAAAAAAAACCTGATTAAGTCATTCACCCTACTGTCAGTTATACTCAAGAAAGTACATTTGACACTGTTCTGAGTCTACAAATGAAATCCTTGCCTGCTCTCTCTCACACAAGTTGCTAATCTACTGCCTCACCTTGTTGGAGGGAAGCAGTGAGCAGGCCTGCAATTACTCCACCACCCCCTTCTCTCTCTCGGTAGCACTGACTCCTGGCCAGGTGTCTGTGCTTATGTCAATTACAAACGCCCAGGACTGCCACAGGATACACATACCATCAAAGTCAGAAGTAACAAGAACCAACTGTCTGTACTATTCATGCCTACAGAACCCAGTCTGTCCTGGACCCAACCTTGCCTGAAACACCCACACACATGACCCCTAACTCATGCATGCTCCTTAGAAGAGCTGTCTAAACCATGGTCTCACCCCTTCAAAATTCTACTACGACTTCCCTTGGGCTGCAAGTGCTTCTTTTATAGAAACTTGATCAAAAGCCATAATGCCGCAAAGTGAAGCAAAATATATGGCCCGTAAAAATATGAATAGTGCTTAACTTCATTAGAATTAATGGAAATGCAAAAAGGGATTAGAAAATACAATTTTATACCCAAAAGTTTGCAAAATTTAGTTTAACAAGATTGCCTATTAGAGATAATAGGAATCAGTGGCTACTAAAGCAGATTCTAGTATAAACCACTTTGGAAATTTGTTCAGCATTATCTTGCAAAGGTGAACCCTCAGAGTCCAGTAATCCCATTCCTGGTTGTATATCCCAAAGAAATGGCTACACTGGCGTCTTGAGTTCAGGAGACATATAAGACCATTAGCAATGTGTGCAACAATAAAAAGTAATACTAAGCAACAACGTTGTTTACCCACACAGTAAGATGATACTACAGAGAAAATATGGATAAATATTAGAAAATACAAAATATGGATAAATATTAGAAAAATAATTCTGAGAAGGGAAGAATAATTGACACAAAATTATATGTTTTATACAATGCTCAAAACAAACAAAGATAAACAATATCACTCTTAAAGACATATACGTTGAAGCTAACACCATAATTTCATTTAAAAAGGTGAGCCTGGAGTAAGAGATAGGAGATTGGGATAGGAAAAGATAGATACAAGCTTGTGATAGTATTCTAGTTGGTTGGGTCATACATAGTATTCAGCATATTTTTATTCTTAATAATTAATATCAATGTTACATGTAACTAATATCAAAATTACATATAGCTATAAATGTCGAAATTTTATGTTAATAAAACTTCACATATGTCCACCAAAATGTGAATTTCACATAATTTCCATGTCATAAAAAATATTACTCTTTTACTTCAGGGTGGAGACTTTCTTAAAAAATTTATGGAAATAGCATTGCGTTATAACATTATGTAAGTTTCAGGGATATGCCATTATAAATCAACATCTATATATACTACACTAAGTGAACCACTTCTCCATACAATTAACCCTTTTTACCCTATTCATCCATTCCCTCCCCCTTTCCTCTGGTAGCCACTAATTTGATCTTATAGTCTAAAAGTTTGTTATATATTTTACACATTTATACAGACATTTAAGACATTTGGAGCAGGTAATTTCCATTTTGAGGGTGGCCAGAGAGGAACTGATTGAAGTATCATATTAAAGGTTAACTGTTAGCAGTATAAAATACTAAAAGAAGGACTATTTTCTGGTGCTACAAAAACCTTTCTGTTTCTTCTAATTTTGTTTCTGCACATTTCATAAGCTTTGCTTTTCAAAAAAAAAAAATCCTTGCAAGGCAATTGATGCCATGTAAGTTATTTCCTGCCAAGTCTATGAGTAATGCTTCTGAGCAGCTGAATAGCATTATAGTATAACGGTAACACGCCCATATTCCCAGAGCCCAACCACCTGGCCCCAAAGCCCTCTCTATCATTACTCCATATCCCTCCTAACTCAGGCAGGTGACAAGTCTCTCAGTCTGTCCATGTTTAAAATGGAATGATAGGGCCCTCCCTGGTGGCATACAGGACTAAGGCACAGCACTATGAAGCTATCCACAGCCACTGCATCACTGCACGCTGGCCAGGGATCGAATCCCAGATGCAGTGGCTGAATCCCAGGTGCAATAGCTTGATAGCACTGAGACAACCCCTGCACCAAGGTGGCCCCCTGTTTTAGTCTGTATAGTTTTATAGGAGTAAAAATTAGTGACATTTTGGAGTTTGAGCTATATTGTGTTTTACAAAAATTTACATTTACAGAATTGGTATACTTCAGTTAGAGCAATCTAGGATGCGATTACCAATAAGCCCAAAATTTCAGTAGACTTGACACCAAAAAGTCCATTGCTTAGCAGCATTTCTAGACAGAGAGCCAGATCTCCTCAACTAAGTCATTCAGAAGCCAGTTTCCTTCCATCATGTGAATTTTTGATCCCTACATTTTATTTTTCTTACACCCATTAAGTATAAAGAGAGGAAGTGTGGAAGAAACACCTGATCTCTGCAGTTCCCTGACACAGACGTAACTCATACTCCAATGAAGAAAATGAAGTTATAAAACCACACCTACATGCAAAGGAAACTGGGAAATACAATCTCAGTATCTGCGTCACTATAACCCTATTTGTCTGGAGGATAGAATACATCTCATGAACAATCTCTGCCAGAACTAGGCAAGAAAAGTTAAGGTCATGTAATTAACTTTTTGGAAGAGTAGAGTACCTCTTTTTTCATTTCCTACTGGGGAGTAAAAATGCCTCTTGTCCTTTGATCTAGAATTTATCATCAGTATATTTACCATATTTGCTTCAATTCCTTTTCTAGTATGTACAATAAAATAGTGTAGATGAAGTGCCCTGTGCTCTGCTCCCTGCCCCATTTTTCTGTATACCCTTTCAATCCATTTTCAGTATTTTATGTAAGACACAGAATATGTACATAAATATAGATTATTGCTTTACTTTGGTGGCAGTTTCTTTAAATTTCTATCATTTCTAGTAGGATTGGAGTACCTGCCACCACAGGTCACACCTTGCCATTCTTCCCTTCTATAATCAAGCTTTGCTGCTATGACTCAGTCCCAAAAGGAGGACCATTTCTCGGTGCCACTGTTCTGAGCACCCATCCAGAATTTCCTCTTTCTTTAGCTCTTCTTTTTAATACCAGAGATGACCTTTATCAAAACAGGAAAGGGTGGTCAGCAACGAGTCAGCTGAGGCAGGACAGACTGGACTAAATTGGGGAACACTAAAGGTTACAACCATTCAGATACATCAGCAGCTCCACAGCTGCCCCCAACACTTTAGCTGAAATTGTAATGGAGACAATAATGTGACATCCTTTTCTTAGACTCTTTTATCTGCTCCCCAAATGCAAACCTCACACTCTCATGGAAGTGCTCACAAAGTACCCTTCTGGTATCCAAAATTTTCCAACCATAAAATCTCCTCCCCTACACCAAAATAATATCTTCTCTCCCCAAATGTATCACCTTTTATATTTTCTTTTATGTGCATTCAGTTTCTCCAAATATATACATGACTAAACTTGACTCAGAGAGCAGTTGAAAGCCAGGTGTAGTTGAAAACCTTTAAACATGGATTTCAACTGTGGAGGTCCACGTATATGCAGGTTTTTTCAATAAATATTATCAATACATGAGTTATTCTATCTGTAAGTAATATGAATTTCCTCATTACATTTTTTTTCTCTTTTGCTGTTATGTTGGTTATAACAGTGTTTTGTATCATAAAAGAAAATATTGATACAGGCACTGTCAGACAACTCATTTTGTAAGCAGATAACATAAGCTTAAGGTATTGAAAATAGATTGTAAATATATATTCTCTTCCTTTTGATTTTCTTAATAATGTCTTCTTCTCACTATCCTACTTTACCATAAGAATAACACTGTATTAATGCATATAACATACACTTGTGTTAATCAAGGATTATGTTGTTGGTAAGACTTCCAGTTAACAAGAGGCTCTCAGTAATTAAGTCTGGGGAGAATCAAAAGTTATACATAGGTTTTTGACTGTGCAGGGGTCAGCAATTCTAACCACACACACACCCCACCCCCAGAATCCAAAGGTAGACTGCAATTTGATTGGAGAAGTTCGTAAAATTGAATCTAGCTAATTACTTTGGCATTAAGCAGTAGCTTCCTAAACAAGATGATTAATAGAAAATATATGTATATTAGGAGATCTACACATTTCTGAGGAGTAACTGAAGAGTTTAAGAGTTAACTTATTTACAGGGAATTCGTATCCCACAAATTTAATTCTGACATTATCTACCTGAGATGGCATCAGATTCCATAGGTTAATAGCTCAGTCCCACAAGTCTGCCCATACTTCAGATGCACATACTCATTTGTGCCCCATTCATACCAAGGGCAAAGGGCTGAATTCCTAGTTGCTGGAGCTGCGCTGATCCGAGGCTATCTGCACATAGAATCCTGGCATGTACTTTTTCTGAAAGCATGCTATTCTCATCAGTGCTGAGGTCATTACTGGGTGTACTTAGGAACACTAAGGAAATAGAAGTTCTTCACTTCCTTTGCCTTACATAATTGTTTCCTCTCTTGGTTTTCAGCATTATAATTGAATCTTATACAGGAAAATATGCCTTTGGCAAATTGGACATATTCATAAATACTTATATTTAGAACAGTCCCTCTCTCCTTTTCTCTATTACTAATAACATCTTTATATTTTTTTAAAAGAGCATTGCTAACAGAGGATGGTGACAATCCTGGTGCTATAACTTAGTTTCATCAGTAACAGTATGATAAGAAAAATGTTAAAATTGAAATAAAATCTAAGATCTACCACCCTCATGTATTTCCAGTCTTTCATATAGCTTCATTCAGTGTGTTCATATTGCATATATTACTTTACATTTTCAATATCTTTATATTAAAATATATTGCTCAATATAGATAAGCTAACTACCTGTACCTGGTGGGGTACAATTTCATGCTTGTGGGTGAGGGTCCATTATTCATACCGAGTCTTAATTAGGCTTACTCATTTATCAATATATTAACTTTACTGACTGTGAAGTCATGGGTAGTTCCTTAAAAAGCAATTTAAAATGGCCTCTTATGTACATATGGAAAAGTGAAAATGTACCCCCAAATTATATAGTGATGTAAACAGCTGAGAAGTTAACAGAATTTGAGAGAAAAATAAAATGTTATCTGAAATGTGTTTTTTTCCATACCACCCAACAATTAATTGTCCCAGGTCACCAACTGAGTGGCCCACAACTTAATTCTGATATTATCTGCTTCGAGATAGTCTTAGGATACATAGGTTAATAACTTAGGCCTGCAAAACTGCCCACACTTCAAATGTTAATCAAAAGTCCAGGTTATTGCCTATGCTTCTGACCCACTGGCTATAAATCAAAAGTTCCCATCACATTTTTCTGTGGTTCAGTTAGCTTACTAGAACAGCTCACACAATTCATAAAAACAGTTTATTGCAAAGGATATTAGAGAACACAAAGAATAGCCAGATGAAAAGATACAAAGAGATCCTGAGTGCAGGAGATTTTGTCTTCAAGGTGTCTGGGAGCCAGCAGTAGATATATTCTAGTTTACT
Organism: Condylura cristata; assembly: GCF_000260355.1. Taxonomy (NCBI): domain Eukaryota; kingdom Metazoa; phylum Chordata; class Mammalia; order Eulipotyphla; family Talpidae; genus Condylura; species Condylura cristata. The sequence continues at coordinate 43,405,931 of NW_004567110.1, forward strand.
AACCTGGAAGTTCTCTAAATTCTGTGCTTTGGGGTTTTACAGCAGCTTCATTACACAATGATCTCATCATTGGGCGTGGGCAATTGATTCAACCTGGAAACACACTCCCCTCCCTGGAGGTCATGTGGTGAGACATATCAACTTGCACTCCTCCAATAACAAGACTCCCCTGACAGCCAGCTCCAGCTTTAGATTTTTTCTTTTTTTTAAATCACCTTGTCAACAAACTCACGTGTGGTTGAAAGCAGCTTATTATGAATGTGAAAAAAATTAGTGCTCTGACCACTTAGGAAATGTCGAGGTTTTAGGTAGTTTCCTCTATTTTTCGGGCATGGCACTTTTCCTGCACTGTTCTATTAACCTTCACAACCACGTGAAGCAGTGAATATTATTAACAGTCATATTTTAGACATGAAAACTGAAGCTGTGGTGACATTTCAGTAACCACTAAATGACAGAGGCTAGAATTTTATTGACGGCTGACTGGGAAGGTCTACAGCAAACATGCATAAGGTAGGTTCACTGCCCATCCTGGCAGATGGAAAGGAGAATCTAGGAGTCCTCGGTGGGTTATTACAGGCCATTAATGCTCTCTCAAGGAACCAGGCAGACCAGGAAGAGAGGATGGCATGCAAGGTGGTGGGCACAGCTGGGGCAAGGGGGCCGGAGAGTCCCAAATCTGACGAATCCTCATGCTCTTTCTCATCTCTTTCTGGCCTTCTCGCTCTCAGTCTCAGTCTGTCTGGTGCCTCTCCTCAGAGTGGTCCTCTCCGAGCCAAAGCCATAGTTCCATCTCAGGATGACATTGCTCTCTTATCACTGGCCTTCCAGCCCAGATGCCTGCATCACATGTGCCACGCATGCTTTCTGGGCCCAGGTGACCATAATCACAAGTACACCTGCTCCGTGCCCATGCCCACGCCCCTCAGCCCCCAGGTCCAGGCTACCGCAGGAGAGCAGAAAACAGCCTGGCTTTAACTTCATTTACCCTCTGACATCTTTTATGAATGCTGACTTGGTCATGCAGTTGCTCTAGACAGCTTCCATTCTCCCATCCCTTCTCCACCCTACTCTGAGCGCTGAGAGGTTGACCCATAGGGACTAAGATAGTTAGCTCCCTTCTCTTCTGACGTCACTGGTTTCAGCCAGCAGAAAACCCACAGTGATGATGGAAAGGCAAAGAGTGGTCATTCCCTGTGGTGCTACACTGTGTTGTCAGGAGGTAGGGATTCAAGATGTGTCAGGCAGCCCTTCTCTGACTCCCAGTTCCTATACCTGGCCCCCTAGGCTAGCCCTAGAGCAATGGTGGAATCCCTGGAGTGCTGCAGTCTTTATGTTTTCTGTAACCCACCCCTCTGTAAACAGTTTCTTAGTAAACTCTCCTTAAATTATCCTAATATAAATTTTTCATCGGTTTTTCTGCTGGGACCTTGACTGACAGTAATAATACCTTGCCACTAAACGCTTTTATAGTTTCTTGTTAATTTATTCATACTTCCTTTTTGAAGGTTTTTAAACAATAAGCCTAGAGATTGCAAGTGCCCATGTTTGACTCCAGCTTACTTCACTCTCCAAGTTACTTCACTTTAAGACCAATTGAACAATGTCTTCACACCTGTCACTGGCATTTTTTGTAGTCTCTGTTTTCACTTCTGTTGTTTGCTGAGAGGTTCAGGTGTTAAGTCCTAAATCACTCTTTCCTATGTGATCTTTGATTCTCTTTCTATCATGTCTAATTTCTGGACTCACAAACCTGTGGACACTGAGAAGACCAGGAAGTGTTTTTCTGTTTGTTTCCTCTGCATCAAACACAGTGGCTGGCGTGGACTGAAACTCGAGTCAGACATTTTGAAAGAATGGAGAACGGCATCTCTTTTAGACCCCAGTTAATAGGGAACAAAGGCCATCAGGCAGTACTCTTCTGTGGAGAGCCAACACGAGAAAAGTAAACAACACTTGGTAATCAAGTGGGGGATGTGTACCTGGGGAAAAAAAATCATACAGACCTGGCTCAGGGCAACCGGAAGCTGAGATAGCTCACAGACTTACATTGCCTTATAATTCTCAACTTAAAAAATTCAAAGATGACCAGCTTTTTCTCCCTGAGAAAATTATCCCATTTAAACATTCATGAACTAACCACATTAGCTTAATTTTAACAGAAAGGGTGAAAAGCAGTTTCTGTCTTATGCATTTCAGCTATCTGTACTCACTGGGCTGTCAAATTGAAGGATGTCTTTTCACGTTCCTAATAACCCACTGTTCCTATGAACAAAAATTTACTTCAAAATGGAAAGTGAGGGTTTGGGCTCATCTCTAATTTTTGACTCACATTATACAATCCCTCTGACTAAGCCATGAGAGCATATAACACCCGAGACAGAATTAGAAACGAACAGAAATCTTTAAGATGGTAAAACCTGCTTTAGGTTTTCCTAAATGGCCATCAAGTCATGGCCATTAGAGATGACCAAACCCTTCATGTGACCAAACCCTTCATGTGACAGGTGGAGACTATAAAGCCTGAGGCTGGATAGGTGGTAGGTCCAGGTCTGGGGCCCAGGTCCCTGGTTTTCATCCCCCCTGGCACTACCCAATCCTGTTTGAAGCACAGACAGTGGCTGGCAGGGATTGGCCAGCCCTTGGGTAATGATAGGCAGAACTGCCACCACACTAGCAGTAACAGTGATTAATGACAGTCAAAGGCCAGTCCTAATTTTTATTTTAAAAGAATTGGAAATTTCCACCTTCAAGTAGTTTAGTATAAAACTACTGGTCTAGTTTTATATGCTCCTGCATTTTATACTGTTAAGAACAGTTTTTATGATGTGCAAGGATTTTTGAAAATGACTATGAACTATTCAGTTTTTATTTTTTTAATAAAGGCATTTTTTGGCAGTCATAAAGCTAGTTAGTGGCAGAACAAGTTGTGTTGGGTTTTTATAGGATAATGCAAATTATCCCTTTTAAACATTCATGAACTAACTGCATTCACTTACTTTTAACCAAAGAAAAAGTGGTTTCTGTCTCATACATTTCAGATACCTTGTACTCAATGGGTTGTCAAGTTGAAAGATGTCTCCTATAATCCTGACAATTTGAATGTGAGTCTTCAGAACATCTTTATTCATATGTATTATTTTCTGTGTGTTTGATTTTTACTAAATTATGCCAGGCACTTTGTCATTGTTTTTTTTTGTTTGTTTGTTTTTGTTTTTAAAGATTTATTTATTTATTCATACAGAACTGGGGTACAGGCCAGAGATGAGGAGGGTGAGAAGATTCACCAAGGACAGAGTAGGGAGCAGAACAGACAGATCGACGAAGTACACTGCTGAGAGGAGCAGCGGGCAGGTCAGGAGAGGTCTGCCACACCATGTGGTCACCTCTGGGGCAGGCGGGGATCGAACTCAGGCAGTAGTGGCTTAAGCTTCTTAGCACAGTGTTTTAATCCGCTGCGCCACCAGGGAGGGCCTGGTCATTGTTTTAAACTTTAGAATTTTAAAACTTTAACTTTAACTTTATATACCTGATTGTCCTCCTCGACTCAGGAAACTTAATTAGGCATGCATTTTATTATCTGATAAATTTTGCTTGAGAAAGTTCAACATGCAGAATATGTAAACATGCTTGCAATTACCCAGAGTTGGTTGAACTGAGAGGAAGCAAGTAATTTTTTTTTTAAGATTTATTTACATATGCATACAGAACTGGGGTACAGGCCAGAGGTGCAGGGGTGGTGAAAGGATTCACTAGAGACAGAGTGAGGAGCAGAACAGACTGACTGATGAAGTGCACTGCTGGGGGGAGCAGTCAGCAGGTCAGGAGGGTTCTGCTGCACCATGTGGGTCACCTCCGGGACAGGGATCGAACTCATGCTGAAGTGGTTTTAGCTTCTTAAGGCTGTGCTTTTAACCCACTGCACCACCAGGGAGGGCCCAGGAAGCAGATTTCTTCTGACCCACTGGCTGCTCTCCTCAGCAGTGTACTTCATCCATCTACCTGTTCTGCTCTCCACTCTGTCTCTGGTGAATCCTCACCCACCACACCTCTGACCTGTACCCCAATTCTGTAAGCATAAAATATTTGTTGCGCCTACTTCCCCCCAGGCCGCTTGATCTGCTCACTAACCTGCTTTCAGAGAATGGGTGAAGCTGGCTTCAAGGAAGTACCCTTCTAGGTGAACAGGTGCATTGTCTCCACGCCTACCTTGCTAAAAGAATTAAAACATGTAACTTCTTGATTTGCTAGGCCACAAGAATCCATTGCTTAGTGAGCCAAGACTATAATGAAATTTCCCATGAGAAAACAATATTGTTAGCCTTTGTTAAGTTTTAGTAACAGTAACTTGATGTTTCTTAGGTAACAAATGATTGCCTTCTATAGAAAATAAGCATGGTGTTCTGGGACATAGTTAATTATAAACTAGTACTTTGATATAGTAAAAACTTACTCTAATAAGTTTCGCCTTCTTTCTCAAAAAGCATAATCAATCATGTACTGCTTTATATTGTTCTCTTTGTATTTTTTGTATGATAAAAAAAAGTGTAACTGTCATAGGTATTGAACAGTAATGCCAGCTTTCACCATATAATAACCTCGCTGTCCGGGCAATAAACAGACCAGTTGCTCCAAGCTTCGGAGTACACTCTCATTTTTCTCTCTTTACAGAACCTCGGTGCCGACACTTCCTCCACCCTCTTCAGGACCTGAAACAAAATTGGGGCAGGTCCCCGACAGGTATTTTTTTTATGTATTACAGAAAACAATGAAAAGTAGCTCATCTTTCTGGAAAGCAATCTGTAGTAATTTTTTTATTTTTGAGCCTAATGGAAAGAGAGGGGATTGTATAAGTGAAATAAGTCAGAAGGAGAAAGACAAATGCCAGATGATTTCATTCACATATGGGAAATAAAGACACAGCGTAAGAGAACAGACAAAACCAAAACAAAACAAAGCTCTGGAATCTGACTGCAGAACTGAGGCTACCAGAGGAGGCAAGAGTGAGAACAGAGTGGAACGAGTCAACGGACTGTGGTAGAGGGTGATTAGTACCTTCGTGGTTGGTGTGATCTAGTAACAGATATTTGAAGAGGTAAGAGTCTATACTCTTTAAACATATATAGTATCATAAAACTTTACCTCCATTAAAATAAATAGACTCTCTGGTGGTGCAACAGGTTAAAGCTTATTATGAAGCTCTCCAAAGCCACTGCAGCCCAAGTTCCATCCCTGGCCAGGGAGCTGACCCACATGGCATGGCAGATTTCTTCTGACCCACTGGCTGCTCCCCTCAGCAGTGTACTTCATCAATCTACCTGTTCTGCTCGCCACTCTGTCTCTGGTGAATCCTCACCCACCACACCTCTGACCTGTACCCCAGTTCTGTAAGCATAAATAAGTAAATCTTAAAAACATAAATAGTTAATATTGTTAAACATTTTTTTAACTTTGTCAGTATCGGAAGAGTACACACCAAAATGATAGACAGTTCAGAGTAGATTTAGGGAACTTAGAGACTGCAGAACTAGTTCACTTAAAGTAATACCAGGAAAGACCTTGCATCAATGCAGTTCTATAGAAGGATGGGAAGAATGGATGAAATTTCTGGCCTCAAAGTGTCAAGTCTGGATAAAACAACTGCCTCTTAGATCTGTACTGGCTTTTTTGTTAATCTGGGTCCTCTGGCTCACTTGAAAATTAACTAACCTAACTTTCTTTGTGCAGAATAGCAATTTCTGTAAATCTCTTGACTTCAGTTGCTCAGGGCCAATGAGTAAACTATTACAACTGTGTTTTCTTTTTAATTGCTAAAGAAAATCATTGGTGAGCGGAAAGACTGTCCCCACATACCATAGGGCTTTCCATAATATGTTCATTATGGTGTCATACATTAACCAAAATGTAGAAATTTCAGAATTTCCTTCAATTATCTTTGGAGGAAAAAAAAATACACTTTATTAGACTTATATTCACTCACTAGAGAAGAGAACTAAGAAGAACAAAGGTTGTACATTTAAAATAACTTCAGAAAGTTAATGCAATGTAATAGCTACAAGCTACAATCTACTTTATCAGGAGAATTTACTCTTCCATGGGCAACATTAAAATGTCCAGGAATAATTCTTATAAAGCTTAACTGAGGGAACAGAGGGGCCTCCCTGGTGGCACAAGGGGTTAAATCTCAAGACTATAAAGTTGTGGGCAGCCACTGTAGCACAAGTTCAAGCCCTGGCCAGGGAGCTGACCCTCATGGCACAGCATACTTCTCCTGTCTTGCCCACTGAAACCCTCAGCAATGTACTTCAGTCAGTCCACCTGTTCTGCTCCCCACTTTGTCTCTGTTGAATTCTCTCATCCTCACCCCCCACATCTCTAGCCAACTTCTTGATCCCTGGCCCCAGAGGTAATCCACATGGTGCGGCAGACCTCTCCTGGCCCACCCACTGCTCCCCTCAGCAGTGTACTTCATCAATCAGCCTATTCTGCTTCCTACTCTGTCTCTGGTGAATCCTCTCACCACCCCTGCACCTCTGACCTGTACCCCAGTTCTGTGTGCATAAATAAATAAATCTTAAAAAAAAAAAGCTTAACTGAGAAATTTATTCAAACGTGAAACCAATTATTTGAAAAATTTTGAAAAATTCAGGGGGAAAGATAAGAAGGAGGGACCCAAGATCATAAAATAGTTCCTGGTACAGGAAAAATTTCAGCTCCATAAACTTTTTCCTTAATGGTAGGATATAAGGCATGACTAAAATCCTAGATAAACTAAGCCAGTCAGTGTACTATAAAATACAGTGAAGATGATGAACAGCTATAAACCAGAGATATTTTGTGGGGGTGGGGAAGGGGATGGGATCAAAAACAGTGGGAGGGAGGGAAATGCACTGGACTATGCTGATGGCATAAGGGTGATATGGTGATGGGAAACCCAAGGGATTGCAACTGAGATGGAAAAATGCGCAAAAATATGTAAAAATAAATTAATATAATAAAAAAAAGTAAGCTGTAAAAAAAAAAAAACACAAACATCTTATTCATCATCTCGTGACTGATTTTTCCCAGGCAGAAAGTCTCTACTACTCAGTTCTTCTATTCCAACTCAAAAAAAAAAAAGTGAAGAAATTCATTAACTCTTAATGAGTAATGAAAGATCAGTAATGAAAATTTAAAAAGTGATATCTTCTAAATATAAAATAGCTTTTTAAGTGTTGTCAATGGAGAGGATCACAGATACAGTGAAGAACCATTCTTGGTCATTCAGACCAAGACCAAATAGAAAGTTTTTAGGTTCACAAATTACCACATCAGTACTAGATGAGAAAGAAATAAAGTTCTAGCTGATCTAAGTCACTGTTAAATAGTGTCTTTGCCCCAGGAGACAAACTGTTACTCCAACCAATGTTAATTAAGTCTGATTAAACTGAAAACAAAAACAAAACTGAAAAAAAATAAACTGAAAAAAAAATCTTCACTTTTTTCATCTGTAAAAGTGAAGATTATGCCCCCTGAACATGGCAATCTAACCAAGATATTACAATTCAGTAGGTTGGTCTTCCCCCTGGAAATTTCTCTATCATTATTTATAAATGCAAGAAAAACTTACAAATGCACTGTCAATAACATTAGAGAATCTCCCAGAATCCACAATCAAACTAAAATTAGGTAATGAGATATAACATTATATGAACATCATTAAATCCCTCACTATGCTTTTAAAATAGGCTCCTTGGGCCCTTTCTGGTGGTGTAGTAGGGTAAAGCACAGCACTATGAAGCTGTCCACAGCCACAAGTTCTATCCCTGGGGAGGTGACCCACATGGCACAGCAAACCTCTCTTGACCTACCCTCTGCTCCCCTCAGCAGTGTATTTTAATCAATCTCCCTGTTCTGCTCCATGCTCTGTCTCAGATGAATCCTCTCACCCACCATGCCTCTGGCCTGCACCCCAGTTCTTATAGGCATAAATAAATAAATCTTTAAAAAATAAAATGAAATGGGCTCCTCATTTGCAATCCTACTCATGGCTGCGACACCACAATTCTCCTGCATTCCACAGGCTTGAACTGTCAAGTGGTCTTTGATTCTTTCCTTATCCCTTATAATAAGCAGTGGCTGTATTGTTAGAACCATGTTTGGCTGCAAGTAAGATGAACCCAGCAAAAGAATTTTTGCTAAATTGGAATTTCAAAACCAGAAGACAGCAGTAGGCAGTCTAGAACTGGTAGAGCATCCAGCTTGGGTAGGGAAGAGTCAAGGAGTGGAACTATGTGGGTGAAGGTTCTGGAGTAGAAGGGAGTATGACACATTCTGGAAGACTGAGAGCAAGAGAAGGTGATGGGAGAAGGAGCTAGAGAGGGAAAGGAGGACAGGATCTGGCAGTTTCTCCAGAAGGTGCCAACTTTATTCGAAAAGGAACCAGAAGTCACATACCTGTATTTTGAAAGTATTGCAATAACTTTCTTTGTGGAAAATACCTGAGATACCTGGACAGGTACAAGAAAATCAGTAGGAGACAGCAGAGTATTCCAGAGAACAATGGAGGTAACTTGCCCCAGAGTAGATCCAGAAAGTGCAAAGAAGGCGGCTGTTCAAGAGAATTGTGTGGGTGTTTGTGTTGTGGGCTGTACTGTATGTACCACAGAATTCATATGCTGAAGCCCTAGTGCCAGAATGTAATAGCAGAATGTGTCTGGATTTGGAGATGTGGGTCTTAAAGAAGTGATTCAGGTAAAATAAAATCACTTGGATAGCCCCTAATTCAAAACTAGTCCCCTCACAGCAAGAGGAGATTAGGACAGAGACGTGCATTGGAGACAAAGCAAAGAAAGCCATTTATGAGCCAAAGGGAGACACCTGAGGAAACCAGTCCCACCACCACCTTCAGAACTGTGAGAAAATAAATGTTGGATTTTTAAGCCACCCAGTCAGTGGTAATGTTTTATGGCAGCAAAAAAATTTAATGCACTATAGAGAAAAAAAAGTTTAAAGTGAAGAATAACACCTTTGAAAAATAAAAATATGATAGATTTATTTTAGTTGGAGTTAGGGTGATGGATAATAATAAAATTCAAACAAAAGAGCATTTCTCCAGTACTTCCAGTGATGGCTTCTACAATAAGTCTATATTGCCCCTAAAATGAAGAACAAGATATACAAGTAATGTAAAATGGTGAATGCTTCTCTTTTATTAGATTTTTAAAGAATTTTAGTAGGAGGAAGCCATTTAAATTGAATTGGTTATCACTTTCTCAGTTTTCTAATGAGATGAAATTTTGTATGTCTTTGAATTTACAATGTAAAATCAATTTAATTCCACTTGATGATTTTTAATAATTTTTGAAACTAACCAATGACATCATATGTAATAATAAATAAAGAATACCATTATTAGGATTTATTTTAAAGTAGTAACCAAAAATAAAACAAAGTTTCATTCTTAAGTATCTAAAACAAATATCGTAAAATGCATTTTACGGAGGCAGTTGCTGAGTTACACACAGTGGTCATATATAGCTTTCATTCACTTAATATGCTAATAATGAATATTACCTTTCACCAGGATGTTAAGAGAGGGAGATGAAGTGGAAAAGAGCTTTGTTTTCTGTAATTTTTCCATATTTCTAAATTCTACAGAAATATGAAATTGTGAAATACCCAAAGGCAAACAAAAGTTTAAAAAATTGTGAACGTCTTCATCTTGAGTCAATATTTTAGAAACTGTGTTGCTAATTTCAAATATTAACAGATGTGTTAAGGCAAAAGGTTAAAAATATACAAAATGACTCTGGAGCAATACCTTAGAAAATAGTAGTCTCTTGAAGGAGTAGGATATTGTTGTATTCACAGTCTCTGCCAACGAAATACAAAATTAAAAAGCATTATTGGTCACAATTAGATTATTTTTTGTAGCATTGAATTCACCATTTTACTTTCATTACTAGAAGTTCCAAGCAAAATTATAGAGACATAATGAATCTTTTATGCTGGCTGTGACTCTCCAGTGGCCTCTGCCAAGACTTTCTTTGCACCAGTCTACATCTCATTCCCTAGGGGGGGTGTAAATTGGTAAAGTCCACTTTTTTTAAATAAAAATACCCAGTATTAACACAAAAAGGATTAGACAGTTATCTATATATACATTGCTGGCACAATTGGTACAACCCATAAGGAAAGCAATTCGCAAATAAAACCACAAATTCAGACCACTTGACTGAGAAATCTTCCTGCTAATTACAAGTAACTCCTTTCAAACATGAAAACATTCAAATCTAAAATATGACAAAATTTATATGAAGAAATATATTCATTATAATACCATTATTATTAAAAATATCAGAATGGAACTAGATGTCCAGAGAATGGTTAAGTAAACCAAGGCACATCTTCAAAGGAAGCCGTTTCATTGGGTAATATTTATACTCTGATTTTTGAATCACATGAATTATTTAGTCACCCCATTTAAATAAACTAATTTTTATATATAATTACAATTGTAATAGAGTATACTTACTGGTACATAAACAATATGCATAGATTTAAAAAAGAAAAAACTACAAAAAGCCTTTAGAAATATGTTTCTGTAACTTTTTTCTTTTTTATACTTTCTAATTTTTGGTAATTTTATAGCATGATATTTACAATCTTGAAACTATTTAAAATACTGGTTTACAAATATTCAGGAAAAATACATGGTATTGTAATAAATTATCTTTAAGATCTTAAACTCTGAAGTTTTATGATTCTGTGAATAATTACAAGGTAGAAAAAAGTAAGGGAGACATTGAAGAATCCAATGTAACTGCATTAAAAATAAAAATCTGGCCCTCCCTGGTGGCGCAGCGGGTTAAAGCACAGCACTGAGAATCTAAAGCCGCTTCCGCATGAGTTCGATCCCCGCCTGCCCCCTGCCCCAGAGGTGACCACATGGCATGGCAGACCTCTCCTGACCCTCCTGCTGCTCCCCTCAGCAGTGTACTTCGTCAATCTGCCTGTTCTGCTCCCCACTCTGTCTCTGGTGAATCCTCTCACCCTCCGCGTCTCTGGCCTGTACCCCAGTTCTGTATGCACAAATAAATAAATCAAAAAAAAAAAAGTAAATATTTAAAAAAAAAAATCTAGTGAACTTCTATAAAATATCAAATGTAATTAGAAAAAGATCCATAAGCAAGTTAAAAATACATTATTGAAGAAGGCAAATATTTTAATATCCTGCAAACACACTTAAATAAAATTCATCTTAGTAATAATAATAAACTTGTTTAAGTTATTAATTAAAACCTTTGGATGGAGCAGCAGTGCCTCCTGCCTGCTTGTACCTATGCTGGTGTCCTTTACTTTCCTGTCCCTTTTCTAATAAACCTGTTTAAAATAAATAAGTAAATTTTGGGTGGAAATGAACAATTATTTTCAAAAAAGGAACTTCACAGGCCCTCCCTAGTGGCACAAGGGGTTACAGTGCAGCACTAGGAAGCTACCAACAGCCACTGTACCATGAGTTCAATCCCCAGCCAAGGAGGTGACCACATGGTGCAGCAGACCTCTCCGGTTCTACCCGCTACTTTCTTCAGCAGTGTATTTCAGTCACTTTGCTTGTTCTGCTCCCCACTCTGTCTCTGGTGAATACTCTCACCACCACCCCCACACACATACCTCTGGCCTGTACCCCAGTACATATATACATATATATGCATATCTTTAAAAGAAAAAGGGACTTCATATTTCAGTGTATCTAATATTCATAAAATTCTTATAAAGAAAATATTAATTGAATGTTTACCTCCCTTTAGAGCTCTGCAAAATGAATAATCACCATCAGCTCCTTTGCAAATAACTTGTGTGCGCTCTAGAAAATTCATGGAGTTAAAAGATAACTTGAGATTGAAATATAAATTTTTTAGGTCTCCTCCTAAAAAAGAAAAAAATCACATTAGCTCTGCAAATAATAGGTTTTTAAATAGTAATAAATAACATTTATTATTTGATTAAAATGTTCCCTCTGCTGTCCCTACATTCTTTTATTTAGTCATCGCAACTACCTGTAAGGGGTATGGCGAGCCCTGTTTTTCAGAAGGGATGACTGAAGTTCTGAGAGTGCAACTAGTAAGATTGTATTAAATAGAATGTTTGACAATAGGAATTATGTATGCTATGTCTATTTTTTTAGGGGACTCTAAATTTAACCTGCTTATTTGGGGGAAAAACTATCAAATAAATATAAATTTTCCATTTTCTAGTCACAGTTCTACTAAAGTACAAAAGATGATTATCAACTCAAGACCATTTGTTTAGGAATCTGATGAAAGATTTCCTAGAGAGTAAAACAGGACCTTTCAACTAAAAATAAAATGTGTAAACTATTTCCTTATCTCCTCATTGCCAATTAATATGGGAAATTCCCCTAAATTCCACTAAATAATTCATTTTGTTCAATCATATAAGTTAATCAGTTGGCCCAACTGGAAAAGATATACAATTATTATAACCACTTCTTCACTGAAAATATTTTCCTACAAATGTCACTTATGACTCATTGTACCCATAACCAAAAGAAAACTTTCCGTTTTTAACTTGAACTTGGCTATGCTTAACAGAACTGCTAGCTCCTTCCCTAAAACACTCTCCTTCCTTTGACATTGGAGTTACCACATTCTAGTTCTCCTCAACTTCCTCCTGACAGCATCCTATCAGTCTAGCTTCTGACTCCTCTTTTCTTAGGGTTCTGTCCTTAGTTCCCTTCAATTTTCACTCTGCACACTCTCTTGCTAAAGTACCACAATAATGGGGCCCTCCCTAGTGGCGCAGCGGGTTAAAGCACTGCACTAAGAAGATTAAGCCACTTCCCTAGGAGATCGATCCCCGCCTGCCCCAGAGGAGATCCACATGGCGTGGCAGACCTCTCCTGACTCGCCCGCTGCTCCCCTCAGCCGTGTACTTCGTCGATCTGCCTGTTCTGCTCCCCACTCTGTCTCTGGTGAATCCTCTCACCCTCCGCATCTCTGGCCTGTACCCCAGCTCTGTATGAATAAATCAATCTTAAAAAAAAAAAAAAGTACCACAAAAACTATAATTCGCAATCATCATCTTTCATCTCTACTTTTTTCATGATCATCTATACATATTCAATATCTGCTCAACTGTTACTTGGTTACCTCATTCAACATATTCAAAATTGATTTCCTCATGCTCATCACCAAAATGGCTCTAGCATCCTCCCATCCCAGTAATTCTTGCTAACTTCCTTTGCCCCCCATCACTCTGTTTTCAAGACATTGCTCTGAGCCTAAAATATCACCAAACTTCCTCATATATTTCCATTTCTCTACTTCCTGGATAATGTAAGAGGATTATGAGGGATGTTTCAAACAATTGTCCCATTGCTACAGAGAGGAATTATTGCAGAGAATTCTCTCCCTCAAAAGGGGGAGATTCCAGTTTCCCTACCCTAATGAAGTATGGAGCTGAGTGGCAAGGTGGAAGCTGAAGAAGACTTGGAGAGGGGCATAGAGGAAGCACATGGAGCAGAGACATATGAAGAAGAAGGCCCGTTTGCCTCTCAGCTTTGGTTGTGTGCCAGAGAACTGGGGCACATAGAAGACACTTGAAGGAGACAGAGATGTGGGTGAGAGACCTATAGGGAGGCTAACAATGGCGGCCTGTATCTTGACTTGTATTTTGATTTTGTTATTTTCCATTCAGATTTGCTTGGCCCCTTTTCTCCCTTTCCTTTGAGTTCCCACCAGAAGCTCCGTTAGACTGTGGCAAGTTGTGGGACCTCAGTGGCCCTGCTTTGGGCCAACTCTGTTTGTCTGGGCATTTACCCATGAGGGGATGGGTGGCTTTGGGAGTTTCAGGGGGGAAAATTTAAACTATATTCTATTTCTGTTCTTTTCTCTATTGCACATTGTGTTAAAGTTCCTTTCTATTGAAAGTCTTATGCACTAGATAAGTTTTGTCTTAGTGTGGAAGATGTCAGAACCCATTTAGAACAGGTAGGAGTGGGAGTCCCAGGATACCCTTTCTTCTGCCCTGTACTACAGAATATGCCCTAAGACATTCTAGGAATAACTTTGAGATTTATAGTTCAGGTTTGTTTCTTTTACGATCAGTTTTAATGTTAATTTTGCAAGTAATTTACTAGCAAAATTAGTCTCTAAATGAGTAATTTCCACTCCCAATATATTTTTGATTTAGGTTGTACTTACACCTCAACTGAATTTAATTAGTAATAGGGCTATAAATGCTATGTTGATTTCTATGTATGTGCCCCACACTTTATACAAACATTGTTGCATCTTCTCAAAAGACTTGGGTCATAAATGCAAAGCTTTATTAAAATTATGAATGACTAACTCTTTTGTTACTGAATTAATATAATGCTATTTAAATGTCATATTTAGTGAATGATTAGGATGTTTGTGGTAGTCATAGGGTATACTACTCAAACGTTCCTTCCAATGAACCCACTGAGGAGAGGGCAGTTGGCAGACAGTGTTCAGCTTCTGCACCTTCAGATCCATATCAGTACTCACCCAAACACCAAACTCTCAGGCTGTTGCTATGATGATGGAGCACTAAACACCAGAGCCACTCTGTTTCTCTCGACATCTTTGCTCTAAGGCTCCCCACTTGGCTGAGTGTTTTCTGGATACACTTTGGTCTGATGACTTAATTCTACCAAATTCTCCCCCTTTTGTCATTTCAAAGATAAAAGACCTTCATCTCAATCTGAATCCTCGATTACTCTGACCTCTTTATTATTTACAAGATTTTCTGCCAGTAAGTCTCTCATGTCTAACTCTTGCTTGGCATCTACTTTTCAGAGAATACCAATGATACTGTATTGTATTATTTGGGCCTGGAGGATACATCCTGCTTCCTGTGTGTAAAGACAATGGGTTCTCTTAAAAATGAACTCATTCATTATGTATATAATCATTTCTGCCCCGTATCTGGAAGTAAAGCAGAACACGTACATCAGAAAACAAAACCTGAGAAAAAAGGAAGAAGTTGCAGAGCCTTGGCCAAACAAAAATTAGATTAATTCTCTGTTATTTTCTTTGTGCTACCATTAAGCCTTGCTTCTATCATTTTACTGATCATACCATATTATCTATAAATCTCTCCCTCCTGTTGCACTGAGACATTGTTGAAGGTCAAGAGAATGCCTTATCAGTAAGCTCACAGGATCTAGCACAAATTCTTGAAATATAATATGCCTTTACTGAGTATTCTCTAAAGAATAAATGAATGTAGACACAAGCTGTCAAATGCTGAACAATTAGATTAAAGAAAATTAAAACATGAGTTTGGCCCTCCTGGTGGCACAACGGGTTAGGACGCAGCACTGCAAGCTAGCCGCAGCTTCAGTGCGAGTTCGATCCTGGCCCCATCGGGAATCCACATGGCTAGCACCCACTGGCTGCTCCCCTCAGCAGTGCACTTCGTGGATCTACCTGTTTCTGCTCCCTGCTCTGTCTGTGGTGAATCTTCTTACCGCCCCTGCACCTCTGGCCTGTTCCCCAGTTCTGTATGCATAAATAAATAAAGAGGGAAAAAAAGGAAAAGAAATATAACTGATTTAAATAAATAAATAAAAGCATGAGTTTATTATCTATCATTTAACCCACTAAAACCCACCACTGACTTGTAGGTTTTCAACTAATACATTTTGTAAACTATAAGACTAAAGTCAGGAGGAAAATGTTTCTTTCAGCTTATTTATGTGAAATCACTTTGCACAGTATAAGCTCCAAATATAAGCTAGGATGTAAGTGACCATGAAAACAATAATGATAGTAGTGATTCTTACCATTGAAGTTTCCTGAAACTTTAGGGCTTACAAGCAACAAAGCTGACTGATAGAAAAAGATGAGAGTTTTACATGTTTTCATAGACACTAAAGTACAGTCCTAAGCGATCACCATCGCCCCATTTAATTTTCAGTCTCTTCCAGTCTCTTTCAGCTAGTAACAAGTAGAATCACAGAGAGGAAAAGAGACACAATTCAAACCAAACTTTAAAATTGCCTTCTACATTCCATTTGTTTTTTTTTCCTAGAAAGTTCATCTCATACATGACTCGAGTCCCAACTTTACTTATCAACTAAAGAGTTAATGATATAAAAAGAATATACCTATGACAATGTTAGAAATTTTAAGTTAATTCTATGAATACCCCCACATACCACTAAGAATTCCTTACCCATGACTGTGAGTTAGCCTAGAGATTTACATCCAATAAATCAAATACAAAAAAGGTCATGGAGAGGCACTGTTACCAGGCAGAATGAATGGCACCCCAGGGACCCCAAACCTGCCTGCTCTAAATGGGTTCTACCATCTGTTCTATAAAAACAAAACATACTCTTAGTGCATAAGAGCTTCAATGGAGAACATTAATATAATTAGTGTGCAATAGAGAAAAGAAAGAATAATTAGTTAAAATAGGCTCCAATTAAATACCCAAAGTCACCCATCCCCTCATGGGTAAATTCCCAAACAGAGTTGCCCAAAGCAGGGCCACTAAGGCCTCAAAACTTGCTACAGACTAAGGCAGCTTCTGGTGGAGACCCATAGGAAATGGCTAGAAGGGATCAGGCAAATCCAATGGAAAAGAGCAAAATCAAGATACAGGTGAAGACACAAGCTGTCATTGTTAGCCTCCCCATAGGTCTCTCGCCAACATATCTGTCTCCCTAAAGTGTCTCCCTCTATGTGCCCCAATTCGCTGGTGCAAATCCAAGGCCAAGAGGCAAGCACAGCTTCTACTTCACGTTCCTCTCCTCTCCATGTGCCTCCTTCAGTCTTCTCCTAGTCCTCCTCTTTCCTTCCTTCTTCCAGTCTCTTTCTAGCTTCTCCTCCCCATGCTCCTTCTTCAAGTAGGGCCACGAAAACTTTTCTAAGGATATTGCACTGTATAAAACTTCCTTGATGGACCCTCCCTGTCGGCACAACACGTTAAGGTGCAGCGCAAAGCTGGCGGCAGTGGCTTCTGTGGGAGTTTGATCCCCAGCCCCGGAGGTGATCCACATGGCGTGGCAGGGCTCTGTCTCGCCCGCCACTACCCTCAACAGTGTACTTCGTCAATCTGCTTCTTCTGCTTCCCATTCTGTTTCCAGTGAATCCTCTCACCACCCTTGCACCTCTGGCCTGTACCCCAGTTCTGTATGCATAAATAAATAAGTCTTAATTTAAAAACTCACATGATTAGTCTACATACACTTCTGACTTCTAGTTTATTAGCCGGGTGTGCCTATTGTTGGCTTTGATGAAGCAAGACCGTGTTATGGCTGGCCCTCCCTGGTGGCACAGCAGGTTAAGGCACAGCACTGCAAGTAAACCAAGGCTGCCGTAGTGTGAGTTCGATCCCCAGCTCCGGAGGTGATCCTCTTGGGGAGGCAGACATCTCCTGTCTCTCCCACTGCTTCCCTCAGCAGTTGATCTGCCTGTTTTGCTCCCCACTCTGGTGAATCCTCTCATGCCCCTGCACCTCTGGCCTCTAGTCTAGTTCTATATAAATAAATAAATATATCTTTTATAAAAGAAAAAAGAAAGACCTGTGTGGCAAAAAACTGTTAGCTGGTCAATAGTCACAAAGGAACTGAAAATTGTCAACAACTACACAAATTCAGAAGTAGATCTTTCCCTATATGAGCCTTCAGAAGAGAACCCCATCCTGGCCAGCAACCTGATTGCAACCTGTAGGAAACCCCAGATTACTAACACATAAAGACTGTGAGATAGGGAATGTAAACTGTGTTGTCAATAAGACTGTAGCATTTTGTTACATAGCATTAGAAAACTAATGCATGTGTATCTAGAATGCAATCATTTGTCACCAATATTTTTGAGCCCTTTTCCTTCACCTGTGAAAACAAAACTTTACACTTACTTGCAATGTAGAAAATATGTAAATATCCACGATGTCCCTTCAGTGTTAAACAGGGATGAATGTTAATCGAAATAGGGTACTTCATATTATCTAAATGAAATAAAGATAATGTCGCTCAATTATTTCCAGTACTTATAGTATTCTAATTTAATTTAAATTAGAACTTAAATTTCTAATTTAAATTTCCAAAAGATAACTTTAGCATTAAAATCATAAAATAAAAAAATTTGAGGATTGTTAAAAGTCTTCTTTCCCCAGAAGAATAACATCAGCAAGAGTGCAAAGTCCAAGGGTCCCATAGTCCTAAAACGCAATAATTCAGCATTCCCCATTTTTTTTGGATGATCTACTTCCCCCCCCCCCACCCTTTGCTCACTTCCATTCAGTCTCCTGGGTTTCTTTGCTATACCCCCAAGACATCAAGGGTGCTCCCACCTCATAGTCTTTGTGTTTGCTCTTTCCTCCATCTTTCCCCTTAGATATCTGCATGGCTCACTCTCTCTCAGCCATTTCTGGTACTTGTTAAATGTGACTTTCTCAGTGAGGCCTTTGCTGGTCTTTTTGAAAATATAATCCCCACTCTCCACTCTGTACCTTCTGGATCCTCCCTGCTTTGTTTTCTTTTATAATAGGTATCACCACCTGCTATGAGGAATATTTTACTGATGGAAACCCCATGAGGGCAAAAATTTTATATCTGTTGCTCACTAAAGTGCCTAGAACAGGCTAGACACTAAGCAAATATTTATTTAACTAAATAACACAGGTATTCCTTGAGTTTCTGGAATCTGAAAAGGTTAGGACTGAGCCTAAGTTGCAGGAGGGCTTACGTCCAGGGCTCTAGGGACTGACTTGCATATTCACATTTTCTGCCTTTTCCAAGTTGGAGTATAGAAAATCAAATCTTGAAATTGCTGTACTTTATTGATTGAATTATGTCTCTTGTAAATTCACATGCTGACATCTTCATCCCTAGCTAGCATCTCAGATTGTGACTATATTTGAAGACAACACACTTAAAGCAGTAAATTATTTAAAATAAGGCTGCTAGTTTGCACCCTAGTGCACTCTGATCTAAGTCCTTTTAAAAAGAGTTTTGAGCAGTCACCAGGGAACAAAGGTCATGTGAGAACCCAGCAAGATGACACCAGACTTATTGACCCTCGATTCTGAGGACTTCAGGCTTCCAGAACTGTGGGAAATAAATGTCTTTTGTTTAAGTCACCAATCTGTGGTGTTTTGTTATGACAGCCCTAGCAAACTAATACACTGCCCATGTCCAGAAGCTAATCAAAACAAAATAAGCCTTACGGAAAGAACTGAATCAGGGTGGTTGTTGTCACTAACAACCTCACAGTAGTTTCTAAAGAAATCAATGCTGCACACCACACACTTTCATCTCTGCAGGGATGAATTCTCTAAGGTGGGGACTAGGCAGTGGGGTGGCAACACGCAGAGCTCATTACTCCCCACTGTTGTGTATCTATGAGAACATAGAAAGAAACCCCAGGACTTCTCAGCATTAGAAAGAGATAAATCAAGTTGGCCCTCCTGGTGGCACAGAGGGTTAGGATGCAGCACTGCATGTGAGCAGCAGCCGCCTCAGTGGTAGTTTGATCCCTGCCTCGGAGGTGATCCACATGGCGAGGCAGACCTCTCCTGACCTTCCGGCTGCTCCCCTCAGCAGTGTACTTCGTCCATCTGCCTGTTCTGCCCCCCACTCTGTCTCTGGTGAAGCCTCTCACTGCCCCTGAACCTCTGGCCTGTATCCCAGTTCTGTATGCACAAATAAATAAATCTCTAAAAATAAATAAATAGATAAAGTTATTGTTGCTAAAAGATAAAAATTAAATAATGTTGTGCAGTTTGACACAAGTAGAGACGAGAGAAGTGTAGTGCAGAGAAGTTACCTTCAACAAGCGACACAAAAGGACCAAGGAGAGGGGAGAGGCCTACTGGTCTTCCTGCAAAAGGGAACTAATCTTGTGCACTGGAGAAATTTTACACATGAATTCATAGAGAATTTAGCACAACTCACAAATAAGAAAAAGGTTTTTGTTTCTCATGCCTGGCAATTACTCTAATTCTCCAGAAGTAGCTTTCTATTAGTATTTGCTGTAGTGTGTTTCACAGGACAGTCAACACCCTCTCAAAAAATAAAATTTTGTATTTGTGGATTAAATAGGCTTCTTTATTGCAGAGCTTCTCAGAATTCAAGGAACAAAGGTAACCCTTTAAAACTTCCTGATGTTGCTGCTATGTGAAGGTACCAAACCGAAACAGTGGCTGACCTTGAGGCCAGCAGGTAAAGAGGGGGGAACCAACAAAAACAGTGATACAACCAAATGATTGCAGTAAGATATGGCTGATGTTTGTTAAAAAGTACTGAAAATTATCATGTCTATGTGGCTATGTACTATAAAGTTTACCCAATAACAATCCTTATAAACTAGGCCTAAAATCACTTTCATTTTGCAAATTAAAAAGCTAAGGAAGGGTCCTCCCTGGTGGCACAGCAGGTTAAAGCACAGCTGTACCTTGATTTCTAAGAAGCTAAAGCTACTTCAGCATGAGTTCAGTCCCAGCCCCAGAGGTGATCCACATGGCACAGCAGATCTCTCCTGACCCGCCTGCTGCTCCCCTCAGCAGTGCACTTCATTGATCAGCCTGTTATGCTCCCCACTCTGTCTCTGGTGAAGCCTCTCACTGCCCCTGCCTCTCTACCCAGTTCTGTATGCACAAATAAATAAGTCTTAAAAAAAAAAAAAAAAGCTAAGGAAAAATAAAAAAATAAAATAAAATCTATATAAAAAACAAGCAAAAAATAATAGAAAACAAGAAATGAGACAAAGAAAGTGAAGGCACAGAGAGGCTAAGTAGTTTACTAAAGCTCACACAGGAAGTGACCAAACTACACTCACACACTAGCAAGAAAATGATTCCAAGGGTTCTCAAAATTCACTTTATGGTGATACTGAAATGTTTTCTAGAGCACTTGTTGTACATCTAACACTTTATTCATAGCCTAGAACAATAACCAATTCTAGGAGGCAACAATGATTCTTCTAGGCTCTCAAGAACAAGTCCATCTTGAGATACAAGTGAAATTCAGAAGCCCAATTCCTACTGAAATTGGGAAGAATCTGAAACAGGAAGCAACAAATGTACTTGGAGAGCAAGTACAACAAGCTTTAACTCATGGAGTCCATGAAAAATCAAGAAATTCACACTGAGCAGTAACCACCTATCACTTTTCCTGCCAGAAGCAGCAGCAGCTAAACCACACTATCATTTCCTGTGTCCCAGCAACAGCAGCATGAGGCTCTGTCAACCCTCTTGGTTGACTCCACCATTACCTGTTCTTGCTGTTTTACTTACCACAGTAGGAATACCAAATACTTGCATCAGAAGAATTGCAGATCCAGTGTTTCTCCCCAGGTTCAGTAAATATGGAAGAAAAAAGGGTGGAAAAAAGCATAAGTGGGAACATGATTTAATATCTCCAAAGTGTTTAAAATGCAAAGAGGATCAGTCTTCGCTTTCAGTAGGAGGAAAATGTTTAACTTAATCATCAGTCACATGATGCCTGAGTTCCTAGCCAACTGTTCCTCTTTTGTGTGTGTGTGTTCTACTTCAGCACTTCCTGAAAAGGAAGAAAGAAAAGTGATTTAGAATGCCCTCTTTGGTAACAGTTGATGCAAATGAGTGACTAGGGCTTTAAAATTAAAAAAAAAAAAAAAAAAAGGTACTTCCTACTTAGTGGTAAAACCAGTCTGTAGTTCTCCTTTAGAGTTCATGCTGTTCTCTCCTCACAAGCTCTTTAGACAATTTCTCATGGGCCAGTCTTACACAAACTGTGTTAAAGCAACAGGATCTATAGTTCTGAACAGTCTTACACAAACTGTGTTAAAGCAACAGGATCAATCATGGGGTAGAGCCAGGATGGATGAGACCAAACCTCTGGTCACCAACTTTATTCTGCTTTGTGGCTGAGACCCCACCAGATTTGAGAATTTCATTCACATAGCAAACTATAGGCCCAGAGAATATTTTGAGCCCTAAAAGTGGCATGGTCATTATGTCATGGGCAGCATATTTCACCTCAAAACCCCCACTCAGTTCTAGATGCCTTGCTACTTGAATCCTTTGTAGGAAATGTTTTGGGTTTAGTAACCAAAAATAGCATGAAGTTAGGGCTCTAGAGGAAAATAATTTTATGTTGTTATAAGTTTAACTTCAGATCTGTGCTATTTTCCCTTTTTTAAAAAAATCAAAATTCCTTAGGGGGGATAGAATGAGAAGTTATTCAGTAGGTATTGAGTTTCAGGTTTGCAAGATGAAAAAGTTCTAGAGATCTGTTGCACAGCAACATTTTTTAAAACATTGAGGGGGTGATGGAATCCACAAATGCCCATTTCCCACTAAAAGGAACCAAGACGCTGGAAACTACTGAATCCATATCTAGGCAGAAATGTATAGATGAGCTTGTAATATCTAATTATATTGGATAACCTACTTTAGGACAGTCACTCCAACCGAAGATGAGTGCAATAGGTTCCCTATTACACAGCTGTAATAAACTTAGTGGCCTAAAATAGTCAAATATATTTTTTTACAGTCCCCAAGCTTAAAAGTCCAAAATCAGTTTCACTGGAGTAAAGTCAAAGTGTCAGGAGAGCTAATCAGCTCTCTGGAACTGAGGGAAGAATTACTTTCCTTGCCTTTCTAGCTCCTGGAGCTGCAATCCTTGCATTCCTCCATCCTCAAAGTCCCATGCTCCCATTTCTACCTCTATCGTCACATTGCCTTTTCCTCTAATCTCCTGGCTTTACTTTATAAAGAACTCTTTGGGTTGCACTGGATAATCCAGTGCATTTGGATAATCCAGTATAACCTCCTCAATTAAAAATCCATTTATAAGGAGAAAGGGCTCAATGGCTTACTGTGGAGGATTGCTGGGGCTTTGGTGGCAAGCATGGTATGATATCATATATTTGTAGGGGTATGAACCTATACCCCTAAAACACATAGTGTTGTAAAGCAACATTACCACAATAAACATGTATATATTTTTAAAGATTTATTTATTTATGCATACAAGAACTGGCCAGAGATGAAGGGGGTTGAGTGGATTCACCAGAGATGGAGTAGGGAGCAGAACAGGCAGATGTACTGACATACACTGCTGAGGGGAGCAGTGGGCAAATCAGGAGAGGTCTGCCACGCCATATGGTTCACCTTCCTGGCTGGGGATCAAACTAGTGTTGCAGTGGCTTCGGATAGCTTCAGAGTGCTGTGCTTTAACCTGTTGTGCCACCAAGGAGAGCCCAAACATTTTTTTTTAAGCCATCAACAAAATCTCTTTTGCTACCTAATATTCACAGCATCAAATGATTGGGACATGAACATCTTGAGAAGTTGTCGTTCAGCCTCCATTTACAGCCTTCATATACAGGACTTGGGCACTGACCATCAATGGATGCTGAGAACACAGAGAGACATTGCATATTTCTTGATGGGCTGAACACTGGTAGCCATTCTCCACCATGATCTTTACTTCCTGCTATACAAATGCTTGTGTAGATTCTTTCAACTATGAATACTATGAATAAAGCTAACTTCGACTAACAATATATTGCACAATGACAATGTATAACTTCCAGGTAGATCATAAAAGACATGTGGCTTCCACCTTGCTCTCCTAGATTAATTGCTCTGGAGAAAGTAAGCACTCCCTAAGGAGAGATCTGTGTGGTGAGAAACTGAGGCCTCCTGCAAAAAAACATCAGTACCAACTTATTAATGATGTGAGTGAGCCTCGTGGGGTATTTCCTCTGCCACAGTCCACCCTTGAGAAGGCACCATCACTAGCTAGTATACTGACTGCAATCTCATTAAATTAAAACTATACAGGATCCATTCACCCAAGTCATTCCTGAATTACTGATCAGCAGACACTATGAAATTTGTTGCTTTACAGTTTCTAAGTTTCAGGGTAATTTGTTACACAACAGTAAGTAACAAATACAAACAACCTCATCTATGATTTGCTTTGTCCAAAATCCTTAAACCCTAAATCTATTAATTCATAGAAAATATAGAAGACAGAGAAACATGTTAAACTATACCTGTGGGATACAATCAGAAAATCCAGACCAGGAGAGATGCAAAGGACAGTTTCTGCAACAATTTGCAGGTTGGAGGAAGAAGTAAAAGAAAATGGAGGGGCATATAGACCAGAAGAATCGCAAAGGCATTTCAACAATGGGTGTGGATAAAATGTCTACTTGGATCTTCATGCAAAAAAAAAAAAAAATGGGGTATTTACAAAACAATTGGAAATTAGAACAGCCTCATTAGTTGATAATACAATTTAGGTATTGTAAATGGCACTACTGTTATATATTTTTTAAGTCCTCGCTTGTAGAATTACAAAATGAAGTATTTCTGACATGCTATGTTTGAGATTTGCTTCCAAGTAAAAGAACAAGTGCCTGAGGTCTAGATCAAAGTGTTGGCCACAAACTGGTAACTGTTGAATCTCATGTTGGCTCAATGCACTTTTCTAATTTTGAATGTTTGAAATTCTCAATAAGCAGCAACAATAAAAGTAGTATTCTGAAAATAGAATACAATTTTAACAAATGTGTACAAGTTAAGACATTTGAAAAAAGAAGGTGGGGGGGGCTCTCACTGGTGGCGCAACAGGTTGAAGTACCAAATTTTGAAGCTCTCCAAAGCCACTGCAGCATGAGTTCGATCCCTGGCCAGAGAGCTGACCCACATGGCACAGCAGACCTCTCCTAATCCTCCCACTTCTTCCTCAGCAGTGTATTCCCTGTTCTGCTCCCCACTGTCTCTGGTGAATCCTCTCACCCACCAGACCTCTGGCCTGTAACCCAGTTCCGTAAGCATAAATAAATAAATAAATAAATATTTAAAAAAAAAAAAACAAGTTGGGCCCTTGCTGGTGATGCAATGACTTAAAACACAGCACAATGAAGCTATCCGAAGCCACTGCAGCATGAGTTCAATCCCCTGCCAGGGAGGTGACCCATATGGTGTATGGTGTAGCAGACCTCTCCGGACCTCTCTGTTCCCCTGAGCAATGTAATTCAGTACGTCTGTCTGTTCTGCTCTCCTCTTGGTCCTTCGTGAATCCTCTCACCCACCGCGTCTCTGGCCTGTATCCCAGGTCTTGTATGCATAAATAAATAAATATTATTTAAAAAAAAGTTAAGACTTTCATTCATACCTAACTACCATCTTATTCACTCTGAAAGCTGAAGTTTTGTCAGTATAATAAAATCTACATTAAGGAAACAGATTCTGATGCACTTATTGTCAAAGAATATCTGATATAATCCAGATGTCATCTGGATCACCCTATGTTCTAAGACTCAAATAAAGCTAACTCAATGGCTTCCCCATATATACTGAGAAAATTACCATCTACGCAGTTTTTCTAAGTTTGGCCTGCTTGAGGTGAGGGTAGTGAAGGGCATGAAGAATTGCATATCAATGTCCACATCTTAACTTGGCCTTCGTTGTTTTTACTGACTTATTTCAGTGATAAATCATCACGTCCTCCTAAGCAATTTTATCCTTTTCCACATCTTGTTCTTACTCTAGACTATACCATCTTTCATATTTAGTCATTTAAGCTTTTTCTTTTCTCTAAAGTACCAAGTCATCTTCTTAATTTATTTTGATCATAACAAAAATAGGTTTTTCACTCCAACTAAAATCAGATACAACATTTTAATGCAAAAATTTGAACTATGGTTTTCTTGGTGGTGGGTGGTAACAGACTCATGAACCTTTACCACTTCACCATAGTGTTGTAAACCAGTATTACCTCAAAAAAAAAAAAAAAGAAAGAAATAGACTGACGTGGCCACACAACCAATGCTCTCTTGACGTGGTCTGGGCATTGGGGAGACTCCCAAAGAAGATGAGGGGTTTTTCTAAACCTCCAAAGAAGATGAAACCCTGAGAGTCTCCACAGCAATGCCTGCTGAAACTTCCTCATTTGTTCTTGGTTAATAATAGTCTAAAATTGGTTATATGATTGGCCTGTCTAAATTAACTTGGTTAAAGTACTAATTGGCATAATATATAACAGAAATTAACATTGCAAGAGACTAGGAAAAACAGGTTGTGGCTCTAAAGACAATGAGAAACAAAATTGTGCTAAGCTAACTGTGGCGGGTGACTGGAATCTCACCTGGGAGGTGTGCTTGCAGCATAAGTAGATTTTCTGGTGTGCACTAAAGGTCAGCACTTCGCAGGTGACATGGAGGTTAGATACCCT
This sequence comes from Condylura cristata, assembly GCF_000260355.1. NCBI lineage: Eukaryota > Metazoa > Chordata > Mammalia > Eulipotyphla > Talpidae > Condylura > Condylura cristata. The sequence goes on from NW_004567110.1 coordinate 43,432,140, forward strand.
TAGCCTAGACCAGACTAAGATAGACAATGATTATAGGAGTTAGATAATAATGATTAAGTTGCAATAGTAGTACTTCTAAGAAAACAATATATTAGTAATATTCTTAAGAAACATGATTTTTAGAACAATAGGATACAGGGAAAAGAATCTGTGTTAGGGAGTTAGTAAGGTAGTTAAACATTACCAAATGTCCCAGGTGATTGATTATGCTGGGAAATGAGGTACATTTAGAAGCCTCGATTGTTTGTTTTTTTCTTAAAATGACCAAGCAAGTTTCTTCCTAGGATGAGGTCATGGGGGTCTCTAAGTGATTATGAAAAATACCTAAAAATTATTTTTACTTTGTTTCAATGCTTTTGTTAATGTAATCTCACTGCCTGCTTTAACATATAAATAAAGACCCTCTGAGATGTTCAGTAGGAGACATTTGCACCAGCTAGAGTGTCAGTGTCTGCCTCATTGCTCATTTCGCCGACGCTGCCTCCTCCTTCGGGAAAAATACCCCTGACCGACCATCTGTCAGTGCTGGCCTTTGACATCTGGCACAGTCTCCAACAATAGACTAAGTAGTACTCAGCACATAAGGAAAGCAGTCCTTGGGAAAATTTTTCAAATGTTAATGCTATTTTTTTCCAGGAGTGGAATTAAGAGTGATATTTTTGCTTCTAATACCATACTCATTTGGTCAGAGTAACTAACTTTCAAAAAAAAATTATTTAGGGGCCTCCCTGGTGGCATAATGGATTAGGGTGCAGCACTGCATAATAGCAGCAGACACTTCAGTGTTGAGTTCAATCCCTGCCCGGTAGGTGACCCACATGGCATCACAGACCTCTCCTGTCTCGCCTGCTGCTCTCCTCCACAGTTATTTCATCCATCTGCCTGTTCTGCTCCCCACTCTGTTTCTGGTGAATGCTCTCACCAACCCTGCACCTCTGGCCTGTACCCCAGTTCTTGTATGCATAAATAAATAATTTTTTTCTTTTTAAGATTTATTTATGAATACAGAACTGGGGTACAGGCCAGAGGTGTGGGAGATTAGAGAATTCATCTAAGACAGAGTGGAGAGAACAGGCAAGTTGACTGAAATATACTGCTGAGGGGCGCAGCAGGCAGGTCAGGAGAGGTCTACCATGCCATGTGGGTCAGCTCCCTAGCCGGAGATCAAACTCATGCTGCAGTGGCTTCGGAGAGCTTCACAGGGCTGCACTTTAACCCACTGTGCCACCACAGAGCCCATGGAGTAACTTTTTATAGGAAACATTTGTTAGGAGAGCAACAACTATCTACCTAGCTGACAGGACAGAGCAAGCAGGCAGAGACGGCAGCCTGTGGACAAAGATGACATTAATTTGGTTATCCTTGAGACCTAGAGCAGTGCTGTACGAGGATTACAAGCTGGCAGGTCTAGAATAGTGAATTTTTCTAAGCTAAGCTATCTCCTAAAAGTTTCTAGCAGCGTCAGATATGATCTTTCCCTAAGAACTAGTGATGTCCCTCCTCTTCCCCATTAACCTTCCTCATACACCAGCAGGCCCTAGTTTAATCATTGTGAAAGTCAGTAGGGCAGTTTCCTACAAACCAGGTGCTTTGTTTCTAGTTATAACTCTAGAAATTATGGCAGGACTTGTACATTTTAGGCACTTATTAAGTATCTACTGATCTAAATAGCATAATTTGAGGTCTTCACAAGAAGCAACTCTGATTTTATAATTAGAGGTAAAAGTTTCAAAATGCCTATACTTAGCAAAATTAGCACATATTGCTATTTTATCAAAGCTACTGTTCATCCATTTAGTAATATGATTTTCCCTATCTGATCTTGTGCACCAAGGTAGGCTAGTACCATCTGTCCCTACAAAGGGTTTGCTGAAGTCACTAGTATTTAAGTCATCATTTTACCCTATAGATTAATACATTGGACTATGCATGGAGATCCTTATTATGAGTAACTATGCCAGAGGGGATAGAACGCTTCCCATAACTTGTGAGTTCTTAAAAATAGTTTGTAATATGGGTTAATATCTACCTACTTAGAAAAATAACATTCCTATTTATTTCTAACATTGATGACCAAATGAGGCATTTTATTATATAAAATTATCTATGGCTATCAGTATGTTCATGTACATTTACATTTTTTTAAAAACAAATGGCAGACTATTCACCTTGTCTTCCAAACATAACTTATTTTATTATAAAGGTATATAATTCTCTGAGAATTGAAAGTTCTGTTTTATACAATTCCAAATCCTTTTAAACAATCAGTCACTACCAGAAAACAAAGGTAAAGGCAACATTATTATACATTGGAACTTAAATCACATCTAAACACAAACATAAAAACAGACTCATTTCTCATCTTTAAGCTGTTTGTTTTCACTGGATTCTTCCAAATCAAAGGTAAATGGTTTGTCATAACCCATTAGGTGGTTATAGTCTTCAGGATTAGCAAAAAGCACTGGGTTAACTAATAATGATTTTGTTTTAGCATAAAATGTGGTAAATATATGTGTGCTGTCTGGTATCTTAACATCATTCTGGTGAAACACTGTACTTGTTTCTGAAAGCACAACATTATAAGTAATGGCTTTATACGTGTCTGTTGTGGCCTCATGATATAGCCGAATAACATAGCCTTTTGTAACAAAGTGAAGCAGTGCTGGCGTAATCACTGTAAAGCTTCCAATGATGCCATAAAATAAGACTTGCAAAGGCAGACTTCCAAATATAATATTATTTTGTGCAAAGATGTATGGCAGAAATGCAAGGCTGATCAAACTGGTAGAGTAAGAGAAACATTTCACACCTAGAGAGGAAAAAAAATGAGATGATTAATGTTTTACAAAAGAAACCAGCCTATCCAATGGAATCTTCCATCTTTTATTATAACATATCATCAAAATAACAACAAACTCAACACAAATATAATACATTCCCAGTTTTTTTAAGCACTTTACATATTTTATTCATGAAATCTACTGCAAAAGTGCTTTAAGATAGATAATTATCATCAACCCCCATTTAAGAGATGAGAAAAATACCTAACAATGTCACATAGCTAAAAGGTGACAGTGCTGAGACTCAAAATCCCAGGAATTTGTCCCTAGAGTTCATGCTGTTGGCCATTATCCTTACTGCCTCTCCAAGTGAGAGGTATTATGCATCTTGACTTCAAGTTATACTACAAAGCAACAGTAATCAAAACACTGTGTATGAGGCTAAAAAACACACAGACAATGGGATCCATCACATAGAACTGAGACCTCCAGAATAAACCCACACTTATATGGACAGTTAATTTATAGCAAAGGAGTCAAGAACGGCAAGACAAAATTCTCGTCAACAAACAGTGCTGGAAAAACTGGACAGTCATATGCAGAAAAATGAAACACATCATGCTCTCATATTGTATACAAAATTAAATTCAAAATAGACAGAAGACTTGGGTGTACGACTAGAAACCATATAAGACATATAAGGAAACATAGGCAAACCATTCTGTAACTTTGGTTTCAGTGATGTCTCTGGGAAGTGAACTCCAATGGCAAAGGAAACATATGCAAAAGTCAACAAATGGGACTATATCAAACTTAAAATCTTCTATACAATAAATGAAACAATCATTAAAGCAAAGACACCCTACTGAATGGGAGAAAATATTTGTATATCACACATATGACTAGAGACTACTACCTACAATCTACAAAGAACTCATATATCTCAACAAAGTAAAAAAATAAGCCAATTAAAAAACATGCAGAAGAGGGCCCTCCCTGGTGGTGCAGTAGGTTAAAGCACAGCACTAAGAAGCTAAAGCCACTTCTACATGAGTTCGATCCCCTGGAGGTGATCCACATAGCTTGGCAGCCCTCTCCTGACCCGCCCACTGCTCCCCTCAGCAGTGTACTTTGTTGGCTCTGCCTGTTCTGCTCCCCATCCTGTCTCTGGTGAACCCTCTCACCACCCCTGCACCTCTGACCTGTGCCCCAGTTCTATATGCATAAATAAATAAATCTTTAAAATTTAAAAAAAAATGTGCATTAGAGATAAACAGACACTTCTGTAAGGCATAAAGAAGGTCAATAAGTGGAGTGGGGAATGGAATCAAAAACAGTGAAGGGAAGGAAATGCACTGGACTATGGTGATGGCACACGGGTGATTTGGTGATGCAAAGCCCACAGGGATTATAACTGAGATGGGAAAACTCACAAAATGATGTAAAAATAAACTATTACATTATTTTAAAAAGAAAAAAAAAAAGGTCGACAGGTACATGAAAAACTGCTCACACTTATCACCAGGGAAAATGCACATCAAAACCACAATATCTCCTATCTATAAGAAAGTCCATATCAAAAAGTCCCAAAATTGAAGGGCATGTATAATAAAAACTTTATCTCTATTAAGGAAATAAAGAAGACCAAAAGAAATGGAAAGATATCCCATGCTTATAGGTAGGAAGAAATCACATTATTAAATTGGTCATTTTTCCCAAAGCAATTTACAGATTAAACACAATACCAATCAAAATATCAATGACTTTTTGGGGGGAGGGAATTAAAACAATTAGCAAATTTATAGGGAACCACAAAAGGCCCAATAGCTAAAACAACCATGAGAGAAAAGAAGAAAAGTGGAAGCATCACACTTCTAATTTCAAATAATATTACACAGCAACAGTAGTAAGAGCAAATGGTATAATAACAAAACTCAGACTAATGGAACAAACTGAAAGCCGAATAATAAACCCACATAAATATGGACAGCTAATTTTCAACAAAGGAATTTAAGACCACAAGGACAAAGATAATCTTTTTAATAAATATTGCTAGAAAGTACAGATAGACACATGCAAAAAAATAATAATAAAGCAAGCCCCTATTTAACTCCATACATGAAAAATCTACTAAAAACAGATTAAATATTTGGTTTGGATTTTTATTACAGATCTAAAGCTCTTTCAATTTTATACTGATTAAATCAGTACTGCAGTATTTGATTAAAAAAAACAGATTAGGCCCTCCCTGGTGGCGCAGCAGGTTAAAGCACAGACTGAGAATCTAAAGCCACTTCCGCATGAGTTCGATTCCCGCCTGCCCCGGAGGTGACCACATGGCGTGGCAGACCTCTCCTGACCCGCCCGCTGCTCCCCTCAGCAGTGTACTTCCTCGTCGATCTGCCTGTTCCGCTCCCCACTCTGTCTCTGGTGAGTCCTCTCACCGCCCCTGAGCCTCTGGTCTGTACCCCAGTTCTGTATGCACAAATAAATAAATCTTAAAAAAAAAAAAAACAGATTAAATATTTGGACATAAGAACCCAAACCATAAGTTACTTGAAAGAAAATATAGGAAAACACTATAGGACATCTACTACAAAGGTGTATTTGAGAACACAACCCCAGCATCAAGGGAAACAAAAGCAAAAATAACAAATGGGACTATATCAAACTCAAAAGCTTTTGCACCTCAAAGAAACCATCACAGAGTCAGAAAGGCAATGACAGAATGGGAAAAAAATATTTGCATACCATACATCTGAAAAGGAATTAATCTCCAAAATTTACAAATCATTTACACAACCCAACAACAAAGAAACAATAACCCAATTAAAATATGGACAAAGCTGGAGGAAAAAGAAAAATATCAGATGGTCCCAAAACCATACAAGGGGTCAGAGGGGAAAAAAAGACAAAACCAGCAGGCAAACTATAAATCAGAGACATTCAGCAATGGAGGAGGAGGGTTCAAAACAGGAGAGGAAAGAGCTACAAGAGACTATGGTGATAGTTCACAGGTAGCTAAGTGGTAGTAATTTTATGGGGATTACACCCAAGAAGGGAAGTCAAGAATGTGTTTCACAGTTAAAAGGAAAAAAACATTAAATGTCCTTATTTCTGATTATCCACCAAATACTGTTCAGGCCAGATTCCCACTGTACCACAACATGGATGGAACTGGCATGGATTAAAATGTACCAAAATTAACAATGATATAAAAAGTTTATGAAAACTAAATACATACAATATTGACAAAGGACCCCAATAGGCATTTCTCTAAAGAAGGCATTCAGATAGCCTACGGACATGAAAAAATATTCAACATCACCTATTAAAAAAGAAATGCATTTTTAAACTATTGAAATACCACCTCAGCACTATTGAGAATGATCCATACATAAAATAACTGAATTAAGAAATGTTGGTAAGGTTGCAGTTCATAAAGGAACTCTCATCCAGTGTTGGTAGGATGAAAGCTGTACAGCCCTTGTGGAAAACAGTATGGAGATGTCTCAAGAAAATAAAAATGGAAATTTGATGAAGCAATACTGCTATTTGAGTCTCTATCCAAATAGTGCGAAAAACTTAACATCAAAGGATGTGCCTACACGTATATACATAGGAGCACTGCTTACAACTGCTAAATCATGGAATCAGCCCAAGTGTCCTTCAACAGATGAGTAAGATAAACTATGGAACATCTTCCATGGAATATTACACAGCTGTGAAGAAAGATAACATTTAGTACAAAAATCAATAGATCTCGAGGTGATTATGTCAAGTGAAATCAGCCAAAAAGTGGAAGAAAGATTTCAAATGGTTTCATTCATCTGCACCCTCAAAACAATTATATGCACACAACAGAAGAAATAAAAATTTGAATTCTGTAAAATAAGAATATAGTGGTTACCAGAGAGAATAGGAGAAAGCACAAAGGGAATGGGGTATGGAGGCAGATGAGGTATAGATAAAGGTGTCGTGGTGGAGGACAAAAAAATACCGGGAGGGAGGGGGACCAGAAATAACAAGGGCTATGCAGGGTATAGAGAAAAAGAAACACTTTTGATGGGAATGTGAACTATTTGGTTTACATGGAGGTTTACATTGGTTTATATGGACATTTTAAAAACATTAAAAATAGATGTACCGGGCCCTCCCTGGTGGCACAGATTGGATCACAGCACTACGAAGCTATAGCAGCTACTAAAAATAAAGCAGGGGTTCGATCCTCAGCCAGAGAGGTTACCCAAACAGCATGGCAGATCTCTCCTGAACCTCCCACTGCTCCCCTCAGCAGTGTACTTCAGTTATCTGCCTGTTCTGCTCCCAACTGTCTCTGGTGAATCCTCTCACCTCCCACACACCTCTGGCCTGTACCCCAGTTCTGTATGCATAAATAAACCTTTTAAAAAAAAAATCAATGTACCATATGATGCAGCAATCCCTCTCTGAGTATGTATATACATAACAAAAATACTAATTCAAAGGAATATATGCATCTCTTTTTTCAGTGCAGCACTATTTATAATAGCCAAGTTATGGAAACAACTTAAGTGTCCAAAGACAAATGATTGGATAGAGAAGATGTAGTAACATATACACAATGGAATACTTCTCAACTGTAAAAAGATGTGAGATCTTACCATGTACAACATGGATTGAACCGGCAGGAATTACTTAAAGCAAAAAAAAAGTCAGGAGAAAATACTGGATGATTTCACTGTTATGTGGAATAGAACAGAAGAAAAAAAAAAACCCACAAAGGAATTGATAAAACTAAACAGGGTTGGGGGTAAAGGGGGAGCCCTAGAAATGAGACTGCAGAATTGAGGCTACTAGAGAAGGAGGTAAAGTAGGGATGGTAACACAAGGATCTATGGTCTTGGATGCTTGGAGATAGGGATGGGGATGGGGTGGGATCATACATCTGAGGTGTGAACCTATTTGTCTAAATCATATCCAGTGCTGTGAACCAATGCTGCCTCAATATAGGAGAAAAAGAAAAATAAATTTAAAATTATAATCTAATTTTCAGTGGGTCTTGAATTAAGAGGTATTAAAATAACATCATATATGCTAAGAACATGTTCCACAATTAAAAGAACAATAATTAAATACCCTCATTTCTGATTACCCACCACGTACTGTTCGGGCCAGATTCCCAGTGTAAATTAGCCTTCCATCTTCTGATTTCTCAAGTTGTGTATGTAAGCATTGAATACATCTTTCCCAAGACACAGGAATCTGTCAGAACAGGGTACAATAACGTGAGTTCATTAAAAAACTGCATTTTTAGACCAATTTTTAAGTTTTGTTTGTTTTAAAATATGTGAAAAGTAAAAGAGAACTGGTCACATGAGGTAACTTCTGAATTCTCCCAAAATAATCTAGAGTTAAAGAAATCCAACTGACTAACAAACAAGCCAACAAGTATGGAGTTCGAATTTGAAGATCCAAGTTTACATTCCAACTGTAAAGCTTTTTTTTTTTATTACATAAACTGTGACCTTGAACAGGTAAATATCATTCAGTGTAAAAAAAAAATCATTCAGTGGGATAGGTTCTTTTATTCCACTTTCAGAACACCACTCTAATTTGACTGTCATAAAGATTTAGATGCACTGGCTTTTAAAAAAATAACCAAGATTAATACAATAATGTAAGCAAAGTCAGATTGCTTAAGGTCCAGACTATTTTTAATAGTAAAATATTTATACTATAGAATTTTTTTTAAAAAAAAAAACAACTTCCGTCCAACCCTTTACACCCCTTATTCTCCTTAGAAAAATTTTTCCTTGAAGGCCTACATCAAACACCATAAGTTTCCCCAAAGTCTGAAAATGAATCACAGTGCATACACTCCAAAATGTAAAAGGCATGCCTAATTCCTTTATCCTGGAACTTAAATTCCAAGTTTCTTCAGGTTTCAGGGAGGTTTGCTAATACGGGTATTTTATAAGGCAGGCTTAGAAAGCCACTTATTTTGGCTGAAACGAGAGACTGACCGTTGCCTTCTTCCAGGGAGCAACGGAATTCCTAAAAACAGAGCCATCTGATTAAAAAATATAACCAACCCAGTCAGTCGTCAAGCTATCTGGGTTCTCTCTTTCATTCGGTCTTAAGGAGCTGCAACTACCTTCTTTGCAAGTTAACCTTTCCAAATGCAGCTCAGGAGAGAGCAAATAAACAGTCATCATAAACCCGCAGGTCTTCCAACCGCCTGGAAAGTGCTTGAAACCGAACAGAAAATAACCACTTTCAATGCGCCCCGACCGCGGAGCTGAGAGCCCCGGGCCCCCGGGCAGGTCCCGAGCCGAGGCCTGCTCCGCCTCTGACCCCGCGAGTCCCGCCGTCCTCGGAGCCAAGCACAGAGCTGCTTCCGCCCAGAGCACTAGGCAGACGGGGGAGGACGATCGAAGAGCCGCTGGGGATCCCTGGACCCCACGCAAGCCCACCATCCACCCTCCCTCCGGCCCTACAGCCTCAGGACAGCCGACCTGCGATCGCACGCGAGGCGAGAGAGGCGGCGCGACTCTCCACACCCGGGAGCTTCCGCCGCCCACCAGCCCCGGGGAGCCCCGGCAGGAGGCCGCCCGCGAGGAGGCCGCCCGCGGGCCCCGGAGCGCGGCGGCCGCCCACAGCACAGTCCTCTTTCCGCCGAGCGCCAGAAGCATCATGCTGCGCCGCAGAGGTGGAGACGGACCGCACCACGGCGGCAGTCGGGAACCCAGAGCCTGGTTCCTCACCCCGCCGCGGCCAGGACTAGCTGCGCGCACTCCGCCCCCTAGAGGCCCGGAGCGCCGTCCAGCCGATTGGCCGCCTGCGACAGCGCGCACTTTGCGTCCCCAGCCCCCTCCTTCCACACCGTGCCTGTGCCTGAGCCTGTACCGAGAGCTCTGAAACCCCCACACCTGCCCTCCTTGGGGACTGGGGTGATCTGCAAACATCCAGCCGATACCTGTGTTTGGCATCTAGCGATTTGAAGAATTTGGGAGCCCTCCTTTTCACAGGTTCTAATGGTAAGCAGGGGAAACAAATCAGCTGGGAGGCTGCAACTTGAACCGCCTTCCTCAGGGTGACTTAAATCCTTCCTCCCTCCTCGACACAGATATGCCCACGTACACATGCGCACACCCCTTGTGCAGGTGTCTACAACCAGGCACTTACCTGTGCCTCACACCCACACACCTACATTTTTTTTTAAGGACTCATGTCTTTTTTATTATTATTATTAAATATAATAGTTTATTTTTACATCATTTTGTACATTTTTTTTATCTCAATTGTAATCCCCTTCGGTTTCCCACCACCAAGTCACCCGTGTGCCATCACCATAGTCCTGTGCACTCCCCTCCCCCCCCATCCCATTCCCCACTCCACCCCCACAAAATGTCTCTGGTATATGACTTTTCATTATTATTTTCTCACCTGATCCATTATACTCCTGCTATGAGCGAAACCATCCGGAATTTTTCTTTTTCTTTCTGGCTTATCTCACGAAGCATGATCTTTCCAGCTCCATCCAAGTTGCTGCAAAAGACATGTGTTTCTTTTCTTTTTTTTTTTTTTTTTGCTGAGTAATATTCCATTGTGTATATGTACTACACCTTTTTAATCCAGTCATCTGCTTTTGGGCATTTGGGCTACTTCCATGTCTTTCCAATTGTAAATAAAGCAGCAATAAATATGGGGGTGCAGGTGTCTTTTTGAATCAGTGTTTTTGTGTCTTTTGGGTAGGTACCTAGGAGTGGGATTGCTGGGTCGTAGGGAAGCTCCATGTTAAGTAGTTTGAGGAATCTCCAACAATTTTCCATAGTGGTTGTACTAGTTTGCATTCCCACCAGCAGTGCAGGAGAGTTTCTTTTTCTCCACATCCTCACCAGCATTTGTTGTTGCTAGTTGTTTTAAGATGTGCCATTCTCACAGGGTCACAGGGGTGAGGTGGTATATCATTGTGGTTTTAATTTGCATCTCCCTTATTACAAGTGATGTTGAACATTTTTTCATGTTTGTTGGCCATCTGCATTTCCTCTTTGGAGAAGTACACGCCTTCTACATTGACAAGACCAAGGCCACAGGTGATCCCCACAGAGGCTAGTGCGCAAAGAAAGCCTGTTTAAATCACTTACCCTACACCCTGTCTTTCCCATCCCTGAGTTGGCTTCTTTATGATGATTTGGAAGGGGAGAGGGGAGAGCTATACCGGGAACAAACCTGGAAACCCGGATTAGATCTTTCATTCTCCTGAGTGTCATTTTCTAGCCCCCCACCCTCAAGTATGTTCCTTTGCAGAAAATGATTTGTCTTGGAACAGAATGGATAATGCTTTATACAATTTGAACAAAAATGAATGTTAATTTAGTTTAACCACTCAGTTGGTAGAAATTAAATGGAACTCGTTCATATATTGATGCTTAACAAATTTGTCTTCAGCAATTATTCACATCCATACACACATTCATTCATGACATGTTAAAGAGGTGTTCAGTGCCAAGATGAAGTTAGCAAGAAATACAACAGATACTGGATAAAATTGCTACTCCACAGTGCTCAGTTAATAGGAAACACCTAAAAGCAAGCAAAAGGATAGCTGTAATAAAATTGAGATTTATTAATTTACAAAATGATATAGAAGTCTGAAAGATAGTTTGGTTAATTTGGCCTCAGAATATCTAAAAGGCTTGAATTCAGATTTAGCAGAGTCTTGGAAGATGAGCATTCAATTAGTGAAGTAATTAATAATTAGTGAATTACTTCTTCAGAATTGTTTTTGACTAATTAATAATTAGTGAATTACTTCTTCAGAATTGTTTCTGACTTGCATAGGAAATTTTTAAAGATCCATCAGAATAATTAGAGAATTTAAATGGTGTGACTTAGTAAATTAAAAAGAAAGCAATAACTTTCTAAGAGTATACAATTAGGCAAGAAAAGGTAAAAGCTTAGTTGGGTGAGAGGCCAAACTCCAAAAAATTAACAAATATTTCAGATAATAGACATCTAACATGGAAGCAGAATAAAGCCAATCTGAGAGGATTTGGACTTCAAGTTGTAGCTTCTAAGTCTTCTCCAGATTTTAGCAATTGCCATAGGAGGCTCTGTTTGAAGTAGGCTTTCCCCTCTTGGAGCTGAAATAGTAAGGAAGACCCCCAATCTGTGGAACTGTTTACTACCAACTGCATTTTATGTTATATTAGTGTAATTTGGATTCCTCCTCCCCATGAATTATATTGTAATTATACACAGTTCATTTAAACAGTAAGTGAAAGTTAGCACATTGAGAGCCAAACCATATATCTTCCTTATATCCAAGGTTAGTAATTCCCTAGATAGCCTTAGAAGGATACCCTCTCAGTTGCACTAGAAAGGAAAATAACAATTTCCCATGGGTGAAGTCAAGCATGTTAGATCCTGCAGTTTACTAACAGTGTCCTTTCTAGTCTCCCAACCTCATTTAAATGTCCACAGAGGCAAATTAAAATGCTGTAGTTTATTTGAGTAAAATGGATAATGTTAAACTAGAAGTGGATAGTGTCACTCCACTGACAGAAGTTAAAAGCAAGGTTTTGTTAGAGATGTGGAAAAAAAAAAAACAAGGAAATTATTTAACAGATTATAGTTTAAGCAGTTGCATTATTGGGAAAGACTACAAAGCATTAGAGCAGTCATATCAAATGACCTCAACAATATGCTAAGAGAACCTGAAGTGGATAAAAGACCTAGACATAAGAACAGAAACCATTAAATACCTGGAAGCAAAGATGGGTCAAACATTAGACGACATACACTTCAATGACATCTTTAAAGATACAGCCCCCAATGCAACGATAGTGAAGCCAAGGATAAATACATGGGACTACATCAAATTAAAGAGCTTCTGTACAGCAAAAGAGATATTACAAAAGACAAACAGATAGATATCCCACTGACTGGCAAAAAAATTTTCTGATACAAAACTAGTGATAAAGGATTGATCACAAAGATATATACAGAGCTGATGAAACTCAACAAAAATAAACAACCCCATCAAAAAATGGACAGAAGAGCTAAAAAGACACTTCTCCAAAGAGGAAATGCAGCTGACCAATAAGCATATGAAAAAATATTCAACATCACTTGTAATAAGGGAGATGCAAATTGAAACCACAATGAGATACCACCTCACCCCAGTGAGAATGGCACATCTTAAAACATTACTAGCAACAACAAATGCTGGTGAGGATGTGGTGAAAAAGGAACTCTCCTGTACTGCTGGTGGGAATGCAAACTAGTACAACCACTATGGAAAACTGTTTGGAGGTTCCTCAGACTGCTAAACATAGAGCTTCCATATGACCCAGCAATCCCACTCCTAGGTATCTACCCAAAAGACACAAAAACACTGATTCAAAAAGACACCTGCACCCCCATGTTTATTGCTGCTTTATTTACAATTGGAAAGACAAGGAAGTAGCCCAAATGCCCAAAAGCAGATGACTAGATTAAAAAGGTGTGGTACATATACACAATGGAATACTACTCAGCAACAACAACAAAAAAAATAAACACATGCCTTTTGTAGCAACATGGACGGAGCTGGAAAAGATCATGCTTCGTGAAATAAGCCAGAAAGAAAAGGAAAAATGGTTTCACTCATAGCAGAAGTATAACGGACCAGGGGAGAAAATAATAATAATAATGAACAACTATTTACCAGAGAAATTTTATGGGGGTGAAGTGGGGAATGGGATCAAAAACAGTGGAGGGAGAGCAATGCACTGGACAATGGTGATGGCACATGGGTGATTTGGTGATGGGAAGCCCAAGGGGATTACAACTGAGGTGGAAAAATGCACAAAATGATGTAAAAATAAACTACTATATTATTTTTTTAAAATGTCTTGTCACCAAATACAATACTTATATTATCTGAGAAGTTCCATTTAAAGACAGGAGCTGAACCTATTCCCCGAAGTTCTATAAAGCATTGTTAACCAATGTTATTTCAATAAAGAAAAATAATTAAAGATGGGCTGGTAGCAAAGTTGAAAACGGTCATGTCTTGTAGAAGACATGCATTATAACTTATTTTACTTAGCTGTCTTTCCTTTTCATACACCAGCCCCTTTCCTTCCTTTAAGGTGAACGAAAAGACCAAATGGCATGCTGCAAATTTAAAAGAAAAAGAATGGTAAAGATAGTCTATTAGTAAAACCTTCAATAATTGCTGGATTAAAGCAAGTGCTAGAAGAACCTTTCCAGAAAATAATTTGTCAACAGAATATTAAAATCTTTTTTTAATAAAACATTCATATAAAAAAATCAGAAACATGGTCAAAGACTTCTATGAGATACTAACGCAGCATTACTAAAATGATTCTAAAATGGAAATAACGTAAATGTCCAACATAAAGGAATACAAGTGAATCTGTGAGCCACTTAGGAGAATTTAGTTCTATACAGCCATTAAAAAGGATGCTTGGGGCCCTCCCTGGTGGCACAGCCGGTTAAAGCACAGCACTGAGAAGCTAAAGCCACTTCACCATGAGTTCGATTCCCGCCTGCCCCGGAGGAGACCACATGGCGTGGCAGACCTCTCCTGACCCACCTGCTGCTCCCGTCAGCAGTGTACTTCGTAGATCTGCCTGTTCTGCTCCCCACTCTGTCTCTGGTGAAGCCTCTCACCGCCCCTGAGCCTCTGGCCTGTACCCCAGTTCTGTATGCACAAATAAATAAATCTTTAAAAAAAGAAAAAAAAAAGGATGCTTGGACCCTCCCTGGTGCACAGCGGGTTAAAGCATCGATCTGCCTGTTCTCTGGTGAATCCTCTCTGGCATGTACCCCAGTTCTGTATGTATAAATAAATAAATCTTAAAAAAAAAAAAAAAGGATGCTAGTTGAGCACTTAGATATAAAGGTATGGTTATTTAGGTTACTAAAGTTGGGAAATAATTAATACATAGAACCATGTGCACGCCTTTGTATTATATAAGTGCAAAGAAGAAAACAAACTTCAATTAGTATACTATATATGCAGCCGGGGTATCATCACCTAGAAATTCTATCATTTTCAAAGCAACTATAACATAGTGAGCCTTTACACGGTGCTAATGCCATAAGACAAAAGGAGAGGCCCGTAAATTAAGAATTGAAATGTGACCACACCCTCTTCTTACCCCCTAGGTTTTCATTCTTGAGATTATTTCTCAAGAAGCAGTACCCTTTTATCTGTCAAGAAAACAAAACTCCTTTCAAATAAGTCATTAACTTGTTCAACAAACCTTGACAACTTCAGTGTTTTACTTTTTTGTGGACGTTTTACACAATGTTTAGTTGAGCAATTTGCAATGTTAAATGTATTGGTCCTACATTTCCTTTGTACGAAGTTCTGAAAACAGTGAATTTTATTTGGCTGTTTCAATCTTCCAATAAGGATGCATGAACTTCACCTTTAAAGCAAGTAGAAAGGACAGACGGATCAAGAGAAAGAGGAGGAAGTAGGGGTGTAGGGGCAGAGGAGGTAGAGAGTAATAAAGATGTTCTCAGAGACCAGCAAAGGCGGCGGACGCCGGGAATTTCTGTGAATGAACTCAGAACACAGCCGAGCCGGGCAACTGGGCTTTGGAAGGTGGGGGAAGGCTCCAGAGTGGGGGCGTGGTCAACTTTCTGTTAACATTGAATATAACCGGAAGAGAGGAAATGAGACCAGCCAATAGCTCGAGCCGTTGGGACGCTTTGCAACCGGATACAAACTTTTCACAAAAGGACAGATGCTATTTCATAAAAAGAACGATCTTGTTAACATAAAAACTGCCCTCCAAAAGGACAGATGCTATTTCATAAAAAGCACGACCTTGTTAACATAAAAACTGCCCTCCTACTCTTCGCCCTTTCCTCAGCAGAAAATCTTACAACATCCAGGATTACCCCCAAATGACAGGCACGGGCGCTCCCTAAAATGACCAAATCTTAACATCTCCCTTCCTCCAACCCCACTCCCAAACGTGAGAAACTACAAGTCCCAAGATGCGGTCCCGTCACAGTCACACCGACTGTGCCAGCGGGAGAAACTACAAATCCCAAGATGCACTGCCCTCTTCCCCGGCGCTTTTTGGAGACTGCTGTCCCAGCGGAAATCTGATTAGCGTCTATTTTGCATGCTGGGATCCTAAAACCCAAAATCGGATTGGTTGAGATTTGTGACTGACCCGCCTAGCCAGTCTTGTTGTAGGGTGAAAAAAGGGAGGGGGTTGTTACGCACTTCCTCCGGGTCAAATAAAGCGACTACGCCTCCCCGCCTCAGCCAAGTACTGATCTCCCGCGCGTCGCAGAAATTGTCTGTGACCCGGCGGAAGTGATTTTCCAACTGCCCCGGAACCCTCCGCGGCAGGCTGCTGGGGGTGGGGGGGCGGCCCTGGAGAAGGGGCTGTGCCGGTGCGCGGGGACCGGGTGCTGTGACTGCGGTGGCTGTGAAGCTGACTAGTGAGTCTCGGACTGGGATGGGAACGGACTTCAAGTCCCCGTAGACGACGGAGCATCGGACTGGGAGCGCTTGCAATCCGACTCCCCACCCCTTCGCTTTTGGGCGGGGAAGGAACGGAAGCTTTCAAGCTCCCGGGGCCTCCTCTGCTCCTGGTTTGGGGGAGGGGAGCAGAGGGCGTCGGGACCTCCCCGGGCGCTGCTGGGTGGGCTAGGAAGTGGGTGGGAGAGGGGGGTGGCGGCTGGCGACCCTGGGATTTCCCTACTGAGTGTGGGGAGAGTAGAGTTAGGGCCGTGGCAGCTCTATCGCTTTTCTTTTATTTCCCCGAATGCATTTAGAGTTCTTTTCTCGGAGTCTCCCTAGTCACTTAAGAGGGTCCTCGCCTACGCTCTTTTCAACTGCGGAGCCTGAAGAACTTTACCTACCTCCTGGGTAACTTGTTGGGTGATGTCTGCCGAACCCCTTTGGGGCTTTCATGCATCTACCTCGCAGTGGTCTGAAAGGAGGTGTCTAGCGTCAATTACTGTGGCCACTGAGTTTTCTATGGAACTAAAATCTGTTTAGGCATATATGGCTGTCGAACTCATGTCCTTCATGTGATCATTTCTGCTGTGCCTTGCCATCAGCATAGAAAACGAAGATCTTTATATAGGGTTTTAAAATCTCATTTTCAACCTGCCAGATTTGCTTCTTGGTCCCCATATAGTAGTTTCACTTTCTGCTTAATGGTCACTTAAAATTGCCCATTATGTTGAAACATCACAGTCGGATTCACTCTGGAAATAAAATGGCCGAGAAACACCTATGGTTCTACACATCGTGGACATTTATTAAGTGACTATTGTCAGTGATGACTCGTTTTTAATTAAATTTTAAATGGTTAGCCCTTTTTTTAAGTATGAGATCTAATAACAATACCAATCAAAAATGTACAATTTGTTGCAAAGGGAAAATGTGTTTCATCACCACATGCAATTCTGTATATTAGGAGGTAAAATTAGTCAGAAGTTATAATCAGCTTTATAGACCAAGTAGTAATTATTTAGTTCGTTAAATAAGAATTTCGCTTGAGACTTGGGGAATGATTTTTCAATAATAGGAAATACAGAAAATGTTTTACGTTTCCCCTGATAATGTGTTAATCTATCTTAGTTAACCTGTTATAAATGTTTACTGTTTCATTATTAAGTGAATCGGAAGCCTATCCAATGATGCCTGAAATTTCAAGCCGTGGAGTTTGAGAAAACAATAGTATCATACATTCAAATTTTGTTGAACATTTGCTATAGCACTATATACTAAGCCTGCCCTCATGGAACTTGGAGAAAGAGATAAGAATATGTAATAAGTAATCAAATATAGCTTAAGGTAGTGATAAATGTCAAAAAAATATAGCAAGATTAGAGTCACTGAATTAGAGTGATTAGAATGTGAACTATCTGGCTTTGATAGTTTGAAAGGCAGTCTACCTCTAGGGTTGTTTTTACTGGATAAGTTGAATAATGCAGAAGATATGAGGCAAGAGCTTCTAGCATGGCAGTAAGTACAAATGCAGAGACCTTAAAAGAGGTGATGAACTTGACCTGTTAAATACTGAGAAAGCTCTTATAGTTAGAGCTTAGTGAAGGGTAGTGGGTGATGAGTCAGAGTGGTTAGACTAAGATGGAGTTTTATGGATCTTTTCTTTCTATGAGAAGCCATTAGAGAATTTCATTAAAAAAATAACTTGATTTATCCTTTAGATGACTGGTTGTTGGGTGGTGAAAAGACCAAGATGTAGGAAAGTGGAAAACCAGCTTTTAAGGAAGCTCAGTAGTACAGTTGAGATATCTGAGCTTGAACTAAAGGTGTAGAATTGCAAAAAAGTAAGAAGTTGTAAGTTGTGAGAAGCTGCTTGATTTGGAATATAATTTGAAGGTGGTGCCAAGTGATTGTTGCTTTCACGCCTGGGACAAAATTTTTTAAAGAATGAGCTGTTTTCCTGAATATCTGGGTCAACAGTGCAGTTTCTTCATTGGGAGATGAAGAAACAAGTTTTATCACTTAATCTCTCTAGGTCTTGAGAACGAAATTCAGATATGACCAGTGACTTTTGTTACTAATGTGCATCCTTCTGACTTTGCTCATACTGTTTACTTTGCTGGTTCACCCTCTCTTCCAGTTTGGCTTGTAAAAACATCTCCATTTATTGACACCCAGATCAGAAGCCCCTTTTATGGCTCTTCATTTAACAGATTTATAGTCTCAGGTTTACTTTTTTGGAGGATTACTAAATTTCTGCCCTCCTCCCACTACAAGCATGTCCAAGATTTGGTTTATTGTTAAGAGGTTAATCTAGCAGGAAATGATTCTAAATTATGGTATCTTTAGGGGGGAGATAGCTTA
Organism: Condylura cristata; assembly: GCF_000260355.1. Classification (NCBI taxonomy): domain Eukaryota; kingdom Metazoa; phylum Chordata; class Mammalia; order Eulipotyphla; family Talpidae; genus Condylura; species Condylura cristata. The sequence continues at coordinate 43,450,764 of NW_004567110.1, forward strand.
ATTTCAGAAAAACCCCAAGTGTTTTAATGTTCTTATATAAGTTACATACCTTTAAATGCCCAGTGTTCCATTTAGTTTTCATGAGGGGTTATCAAGACTAATGTTTTCATCACTTTAGAAAGTTGCCTCAACACTTTTACTAAATTACTCCGCCAGTAGCAATCACTAATCTATCACCATAGATCCCTTTTGCCTGTTCTGGAATTTAATATAAATGGTGTGCTTTTTTGTTTGACTTTTCGGTCACTATACTATTTCTAATATTCATCTGCCTATTTTGATTACCCCTTTTTTTTAGTACTTCTGTATAAATAAATCATAACACATGTGTTCATTCAATTGTGATGGACAGTTGGGTAAGATTCCCTTTATATGTAAACTGCTTGAAAGCATTTGTTTTTGTGTGTGTGTACAAATTATTTCTTGGATAAATGCTTAGAAATAGAATTTCTGGATCATAAATTAGAAGTATGCTTTGGAAACTGCCAAACAATTTTCAAAAAATGGTTATGATATTTTATATTCCCATAAGCAATACATGAAAGTTGTTTATTCCTTTTCTTTCCAGCACTTGTTAAGGCCTTTTAACTTTAGCACTTTTGAATCTTGCCCGGTTTTTAATTGATTTTTTTATAATTGATTTCCAGTGATTTACTCTGAATTCAAATTCTTTGTCCTATACATTGTGAATATTTTCTCCAAGTTTGTGGCTTGTCTTCAGTTTCTTCATGGTATTTTTTTTAATATATATAATAGTTTATTTTTACATCTTTTTGTGCATTTTTCCATCTCATTTGCAATCCACTTGGGCTTCCCATCACCAAATCAACCATGTGCCATCCCCATAGTCCAGTGCATTTCCCTCCCCCTGCTGTTTTTGATCCCATTCCCCATTCCACTCCCGCAAAATGTCTCTGGTATATAGCTGTTCATCATTATCATTATTTTCTGTTCTGTTCATTATCAGCCTGTAAGAGAAACCATCCGGTATTTTTCCTTTTCTTTCTGTTGTATTTCACTAGCATGATCTTTTCCAGTTCCATCCATGTTGCTGCAAAAGACATGTGTTTTGTTTTTTTGGTTCCTGAGTAATATTCCATTGTCAGTATATACCATATCTTTTTAATCCAGTCATCCATTTTTGGGCATTTGGGCTACTTCCATGTCTTTCCAATTGTGAATAAAGCAGCAATAAATATGGGGGTGCAGGTGTCTTTTTTAAATCAGTGTTTTTGTGTCTTAGGTAGATAACCTAGGAGTGGGATTGCTGGGTCGTACGTAGGGAAGCTCCATGTTTAGCATTTTGAGGAACCTCCAAACAGTTTTCCATAGTGGTTACACTAAGTTTGCATTCCCACCAGCAGTGCAAGAGAGTTCCTTTTTTCTACATCCTTGCCAACATTTGTTGTTGCTAGTTGTTTGAAGATGTGCCATTCTCACTGGGGTGGGGTGGCATCTCATTGTAGTTTTAATTTGCC
>NW_004567110.1:43454121-43459644 GCF_000260355.1 Condylura cristata
GTTTTCTGAACTAAAAAGAACTCCTTTTCCAAACTAATCTTTTCTGGATCCAGAAATACCTTGGAAAAGCAAGAATAAAAAAAACCTCCATAGATACTAGTTTTTATTTCCAAACATATTAGAAGGTTCACTATGTTAGTGGTTCATTACCAGTGACTCATAAATGCAGTAAAGATAAAGCAGCCTTGTTTTCAGGTATAATACAATACTATGTAATAGGTCTTCAGATAGATAATTTGCTGATAAAATTTTCAAACTAGATGTAAGAGTTACTTGTTTATGTGATGGGGAGGGTCATGTGTTTTTATTTAAATAAATAAGCAACAAAATTTGATGCATTTAAGAATGATATGCTTTTAGCTTCATAATATGGTAGCCTGCAGTTCTAGAAGAAATTAAAACGTTTGTTTATCTGGAAGGGATAAAATGTTTTATATTGATGGAATAATAATTTTCTTTTATGGCTTGTTTTAATATCTTCGCTGAGAAATCTTTGCCTATACTGATCACATTAACATATTCTCTTAGTAACTTTATTCTTTTAAAGCATTATTTATTTATGCACACAAGAACTGGGGTACAGGCCAGAGGTGCAGGGGCGGGTGTGTTTGAGAGGATTCACCAGGGACAGAGTGGGGAGCAGAATAGGTAGATGTTCTGAAATAAACTGCTGAGGGGAGCAGCCAGCTGGCAAGACGAGGGTTTTGACACATCATGTGGGTCACCTACCTGGCTGGGGATTGAACTCATGTTGCCAGTCGCCACATAGCTTCAGTAGTGTTGCGTTTTAACCCTTTGTGCCACCAGAGAGGGCCCTATTCATTACCTTTTAAGTTTTAACTGAACCACTGTGAGTTGTTTTTTTGTGTATAATGTGAGATAGCAGTAATTTTCCAATTTTTTCCTAGTCATGCCTTAATTCACTTACCTTTCTTTTCTAGTGTGAAGTTCTAAAATTGTTCTTAAAATCATATTTCTCTTTTCTACCTATTGTGCTGTTGTTGAAAACCATTCTCAGTGTATGCAAGGACATTTAACATGATTGTTGACCATACAACCCACTGTACTATCATTGGTGTTAATTATTTGTGACCATTTTTAAAATAGACTACTGTATCAGATTTCTTCTAAACAAAATTCCTAAAGCCTGTAAATCATGATAGGAAGTCATAGCACTGGTATTTGTGAGACATACTACTAGAAAGTAAGACCTTGCTACTAGTCACTCCCTCAAAGGATCCCAAAATATTTCAGTAAACTTCGAATAATTTCTATTATGTTATCTAAAAGGTCAAAGTTATTAAATTCTTACATCAAGGAAAAATGTGAAAAGAATTAATCTTTTTTAGTCCAGAATATCATGCCATTGATTATTATGTTAGAAAACTCCAGGATAATACTATCTGTGGCAGGACTGGTATTTATTATATGGCATTTCATTTTAACATTATCTCACAACCACAGTTATACTGGAAATCTCCTAACTGGCCTGTGGAAACTTAACTTATAAGGCAGCTATGAAGCTTTTGTATACTTAAAATTCCACAGTGGAGAAAAAATGGCAAGAGGGACTACTCACTAAAAGTATTAAAATGACTGCCTAGGCAAGCACTAAGTGTTATAAATGTAATACGCCTGAGTGAGATTTAACTCTCTTGAGCAATACTGTTTGCAATGATACTGCATATTCTCAGCAGGATATTTTGATGTCAGTGAAATTGCATCCTAATTACTGCAATTTGTATTTCATGGCCAAAGCCATGAGATAAATTTTGGTCAGTGGTTAATTTGTTTCCCAAAGTAATCATTCTTTGGCTAATAGTAGTTCCTTTCGTTAGATTCTTGGTTCTACACGTGTTTAGTGAGTTTTAAATCACAGCCATCAATATTTTAAGTTACACTTTTTTAGTTATCAAGTGGGCAAAGTATCACCCATTTTTCTAGTTACTTATACTTTTGAACATGTATTTTTATGCATTTTATTCATCTCCAGAAAATATGAAGTTAATAATTTAGAAGCCATAACTATACTTAGTGTTCTGATCTACTTTTTAAAAAGTCCATTTATCTTCATATTGCCATGTTATTACATATTTAAGTTACTCCTTTTCAGTGTCCCATAATTTTAATAACTCTGCATAGCCTATTTTTAATATTTACTTATTCGTGCATATGGCAAGATGGGGTATAGGCCACAGGTAGAGGGTGGGGGGCAGGTCTTTGAGAGGTTAGGGTGCTGACACTTAACCCTTGCATCACCAGGGAGGTCAACATAGCCTATTTCTATTTAGTCCCCTAAATAAAATGCTGAAAATACTTACTAGTCAGCCTTTTTGGTGTGTTATATTTTGCAGGTTGGGGAGGTTTTCATAAAACTGGGGTGGAGGTCAGAGGTGAAAGGCATGAGAAGATTCACCAGGAAGAGACTGGAGAGCTGAGCAGACAAATCTAGTGAAATACACTACTGAGGAGAGCAGCAGGCAAGACAGCAGAGGTCTGCTGTGCCATTTGTGGGTTATCTTCCGGAACTGGGGACCATTCTCAGGCAGTAGAGATGATAGCACTGAGATTTAACCCCGAGGGCACCAGAGAGGCCCATTTCAGTATTTTATTTGTAGATATAGTAGATAGCCTTCTGTTTGCCTCTGTACACAGTGCTAGTTTTTCTGAAGTAGATTCTTAAAAAGTACTAGTAGCTTCTTGATGTTTTTTGCTGCCTTCCAAATTCAAATTTTGTGCTGTTTGTTTAGTATCACCCATTTCCTCTCATCCCCAATGCTTAGCAAACCTTAATGTCTTAGTTTGTATTTTTATGAAAGCTATCAATTAGACATCTGACCCTTTTCCCCTTCAAATAAACAGGTAATGTAAAAAGACAAAAATACAAAGAACAGAATTGTAGCTGTTGCTCTCTTCTATTCAGATAATCCAAACACATCAGTTTAAAAAATGTTAGAGAATTCATGATGTTAGGGAATACAAGTTCAACTTACTGATTTTAAGTTTTTCTTCAGAACAATAACCTTTCAAAAAACATAATAGGAAACCAAATTCCATTCATAATAGGAACTATAAAGTACCTCCCTAAAAGTACACCTTAATAGAGAATAAGAACAAAATGGTTTTGCCCCAACCATTTAGCAAAACAAGTTTTCACACTATTGTAATTAAACCAGTGGGGATATTGACTGGTATAAACGGATTGATGGAAAAGAATATAGTCTAAAAATATCTAGTAATATAATATATGATAAAGGTAACATTTCAGATCAGAAAAGGAATGGTGCTGTTCTTGTGTGTTGCTGGCAAAATTATTTTTTAAATTTCCAATGTTTAATGATGCTTGATTTAACTACATGCAATGTAAGCCCTTGGTTCTGCTAGCATTTCTGTTTGTTACCAAGAAGTAGAAAAACATTATACAAGCATTGTTTATATAGCTATCTCTACAGCACAATAATATCTCAAGTCTTGCTTAGTTAATGACTTTGTCTTCTACCTAGACCTTTTCTCACCCTAAGTGCCGCCCACTTTTACTACCAAATTCTTATTTCCAGAACTCAATTTAGTAATGAAATAAAAGTTCAAATATTTAAAAAGATTTTCATAGCTCCAAACATAGATTTCTGTGGCCAATTTGTGGGTTACATCTAAATTTAATCATTTTAAATGTTTGTAAGTTCTCCATTGATGAATTAAATTTTCCTTTTAACTCTAAATGTCAGTCACTCTTTCTTTGTTAATGAAGGAGTAACTTGTCCCCCTCCCCCCCTTAACCTTTATTTCTATAAAAGGTGGAATTAACTTGCTATATTAAGAAATGTGTGAAGAAACTGTTGTTACCCAAAGGGTTCTAAGATGTAACTTTGCATGGTTGCATAGTTACCACTACTTAAGTAAACATCCTAGATGTTTTGCCCTGGAGATTTTCAAGTAGAAAACCTTGTTGTAACTTTTCCAGTGTATCTTATTTTTGTTTTTAAAGAATGATTTCAAACAAGAAAATAGGGGGCTTGGATTTTTTAATTGCTTGCTGTCATAAAACGACAGCGCTTTATAATTTTTAACAACTATCTAAGGTATGTATATCAGCAACTCTCCACAGTAGCAGATAAGATGTCTTAAGTGGAGCACAAGATTCTTTTACCATGATAGCATGGAATGATGGAAGCAAGTGTGAGCTTTAAAAGTACACCTACCAGGCCCTCCCTGGTAGGGGAGCACAGCACTAAGAAGCTAAAGCTACTTCAGCGTGAGTTCAAATTCCCACCCAGAGGTGATCCACATGACATGGCAGACCTCTCCTGACCCACCCGCTGCGCCCCCAGCAGTGTACTTGGTTGATCTGTCTGTTCTGCTCCCTGCTTTGTCTCTGGTGAATCCTCTCACTGCCTCTGCACCTCTAGCCTGTACCCCAAGTCTGTATGCACAAATTAATAAATCTTTTTAAAAAAAAAAAAATGTAAGCCTCCCTAGGTTTAAATCATGCTGCCACCTAAGCTGTAAAAGCTGGGCAAATAGCTCAGCTCTTACTGTTTCCTCATTTTTTTAATGGGAATATTAACTCCCCTGTGAAAGTGTTTTAAGGTAAGAGAGGCATTCATTGCGATTTTTATGACCACATATTGGGCTATAAATTTACAGCCATTAGAAATGATACTTTAGATAGCTCCCTCCATGTTTGGCAAGTGTCCTAGACTAACAGATTTGATCTCTGCTCCCACTGTCACCACCTTAAACAAATGATTCCACCTCTTTGTATGTCGAATTGTTGTTTTGGTTTTTTGAGTTGAGGAATTACATGTATTATCACCATGTACCTTTCTTGTTCTAAATACGTTAAGGTTCATTTTCTTAGAGTAGGAATAAAATATTGGTCAGGAAATTCTTAAGATATGTTATTTCATTAAGATATGTTATTTCCCTGGTGATGACTTAAAAAAAAATAGCATTATAGAGGCCTCCCTCGTGAACAAGTGGTTAATAGGAAGCTATCTGCAGCCACTGCAGCATAAGTTCTATCCCAGCCCAGGGAGCTGACCCACATAGCATAGCAGATGGCTCCTGTCACTCACACTCACACACACACACACACACACACAGCAGATGGCTCCTGACACACACACACACACACCCCCTCTGGCCTGTACCCAATTTCTTGTATGTGTGCATGCATAAATAAACTTTTAAAAGTGTTAAAAATACAGTCCTCCTTTGAAAAAATGCTGTTAAAACATAGTTATTGAAAATGTGTACCCTTCAAAGAAAATGTGCTCTTTTTTTAACCACTTCACTGTTAAATATCAGAACCTTAATCACCTAAATGCAGAAACAATGGATAATAAAATGTATTACAGATGTACACACTTGAAACATCAAATCTTGCCTTTTTCATTCTCTTGAAAGATACTTCATACCCTTAGATTTGTCATACTACCCTTCATTCAGCAAACACTTGCTTTAGAGTCTACTAATCAAGACAATGAAAACAAAGAATCTCCTTAAAGCTCAGTCCTAAAGAGG
>NW_004567110.1:43460414-43461546 GCF_000260355.1 Condylura cristata
CTTGCACTGCAGAGAAAGTTCTAAAATCTGTAACACCAAGGACATTAAATAATATGGCATTGTTATGTTTTCAGGATACTACTAAGTTTCCTTTGGAAGTGAAGTGGAGTTTCATAAGAACACAATGGGTAAGTTATATGAAAAGAACTTGGTGTTTTAGTGAATAAAGGCTTAGTTTTCTTCTTCAAAGGTAGATCTTCAGAGATCAGTGAATGTAAGTAAGACAGAATAGACAGAAATTAGTTGTTTAAATCAGCAGTTTATTTCTGAAAGGCAGATTTATATCATTATGATTGTCTTTTAAGAAATTGCAAACTTTCCCCACAGACATGCTCAATATTGGATTAGCTTGCCAAAAAAAAAAAAATACTGAAAGTGTAAATAACTGATAATTTTTGTTCTTGGGATTGGCAGAAATTACTAAAAATTTGTACACTTTAGGTGTCAGTAATTTAGAAGTTACTTGAATCTTTGAGTCCCCCCAGCTTTTTATTATGGACAGTTACAAAAAATAATAAATTGCATAGCTTTTCTAACTGTTAATGTTTTACCATTTTTGTTTTTCCAGTGTATATTTGTGTTTAAAAATAGTTCCCTATTTTGGGGGAGTGATATCTTTTGGACTATTTTAATTTAGATTTATCTTGAGTGTTTCCTCCTGATTAGATTCAGATTAAACCTGTTTTTTTTGTTTGTTTTGTTTAGTTTAGTATTTTTATCTTTCTTTATATTTGCATACAAAAATTGGGGTGTAGGCCAGAGGTGGGGGCGGGGATTAGAGTGGTGGAGCTACTGAGATATACTGCTGAGGAGAGAAGGGGTGAGAGCCGGGACAGGAGGGGTCTGCTGTGTTGTGGGCTATCTCCATGGCCTGGGATCAAACTCGTCTACAGTGACTGGTGATAGCTTGATAAGACTGAGACTTTAACCCCTGCACCACCAGGGAAGTCCCCAGGTTAAACATTTTCGACAGCAGTAGTATATAAGTGATGTTGATATTCGTTAATCTTAATTTTAGAGATTTCTAAACTGACTGTTGAATGAATAAGTACAAGTTTGTATTTGAATAGTACTTCAGGTCATCTTCTGTACTTCTTTCCAGGGTTTCCTGAATTTTTAGAATAAGCCTTAA
>NW_004567110.1:43462451-43463961 GCF_000260355.1 Condylura cristata
TACTAGTTTGCATTCCCACCAGCAGTGCAGGAGAGTTCCTTTTTCTCCACATCCTCGCCAACAATTGTTGTTGCTAGTTTGAAGATGTGCCATTCTCACTGGGGTTACACCTTCTCTTCTTAACTCAAAAGGAAGCCGTAACAATTTGGGCTTGTCAAAGTTGAACCCATATGACATATAAACATAAATCTGTATACCATACATCTTACATTAAATTTTTCAGGCAATAACAATTAGTTTTATTATCTGAATAGTTTGTTTTAGTCTTGAAATTTGTATTTAAAAAAATGTTAATACTGATATATAGAGTCTTAAGTTTCTTAATCATAAGCCTGTATTAGTAAGTTTTGTGATCTGAAAGTCATTTCACTACTTTACTTTACTTTAGATGGAGAAGAAAAAACCTATGGTGGCTGTGAAGGCCCTGATGCCATGTATGTCAAACTAATATCTTCAGATGGCCATGAATTTATTGTAAAAAGAGAACATGCCCTTACCTCAGGAACTATAAAAGCCATGTTGAGTGGCCCGGGTAGGTACATTATATCTTAATATAGTGTTGCTCTTTATGTTTAGTGATTGTCTTTAAGGTGAATAACATTAAAAGAGAAACAGTAACATTATTGTATTGTGTTGTGGGGGGAAATTGGTTTCTGCCATTCCCTATTTTCAGTTATTTACTCTAGCTTCAATAAGAAGGATTGATAAAGGGTCATTTCCTTCCATTAGTTTTCCAGATCAACTTCTTAACCATAAAAGGTCTGATGATTTGTACTTGCTAAATACAAAGTTTATTGATGGAAGCCAAGCAAACTCCTGAATTAGACATTTTATTTGTAAAATCTGTAGTCTTCTTGCACCTATTTTTCAGATTTTCAATTTTACAGAGAAAAATGAGTTTTTATAAGTCTGCATTCAAGTGTGATTTAATCTTTTAGATCATAAATCATAATTAGAATTCTAGTAGATTGAATCTGATTCATGTTTTTAGGCTAGAATACTTTATGGTTGATATTGTATTCCTGTTATATTAGTTCTTTTAGCAGTGTCAGGACTGAGTAGCAGAGTCTAGGGCTGTCAAACTGATGGCATCTATGAACAGTTCCTCAGATTTCATATAATGGTTTTAGCATTCAATCAGTCATTCTTACTGATGCTCAGATTCTTCCATTTTTATGCCAGTAGGAGCCATGTCCTGTTGGCTCCTGTGTCCTTTTGCTATTTATCCCTTAATCCTGAATAGTTATTACTGCTTCCTGTAGTGTAGTAACAAGATTTCTTAGGCTCACTTTGAACATTACTCCACAACCCTGAGAACAACTATTTTCTTTTAGTAAAAAATAAACCCTACTCTGGGTATAGGAGTTTCTCATTGTTTTTGGTTTAAATTGCTTTTCACCCAGGTAGAAAAGTCAAACTTTTCTACTGGACAGAGCTTGGATATACTGTAGGTGGAAAAAGCCATCGATGGCAACATTTTAATTAAAAATTGTTTCTTTTTTTTTTTTTT
>NW_004567110.1:43465094-43509906 GCF_000260355.1 Condylura cristata
GCGGGTCAGGAGAGGTCTGCCACACCATGTGGATCTCCTCTGGGGCAGGCGGGAATCGAACTCATGCAGAAGTGGTTTAAGCGTCTTAGTGCAGTGCTTTAACCCGCTGCGCCACCAGGGAGGGCCAGGCCTGCCTTTTAATAGCCCCATTTTATCTTATCTCTTCAAAGACACTATTTCTGTGCATCTACAAGATTGGAATGATCCCAAGATTAACATCTGCACAAGGATGACATGCAAATAGTGTTCCATCTTTTTGAAATACTTATCCAAAGAGGGGGAAATGATGCTATCTCCAAATGTAGTCACATTCTGAAGTATTAGATACTAGAAATTAAGTTTGTGACGTTTGAAAGAACACAGTTCAGTCCATAACATTTTCCTTTTCTTTTACAGGTCAGTTTGCTGAAAATGAAACCAATGAAGTCAATTTTAGAGAGATCCCTTCACATGTGCTATCAAAAGTATGCATGTATTTTACCTACAAGGTTCGCTACACTAACAGCTCCACCGAGATTCCTGAATTCCCAATTGCACCTGAAATTGCACTGGAACTGCTGATGGCTGCGAACTTCCTAGATTGTTAAATAAAATAAATTATAATAAACTGTTAACTTTTTTTCAGTATTTAATACCTGTAGTTCAGTTAGTAATTTTTTCATATATAGCATGTTGCCTATGTGCAGTTGAACTTTAAAGTTCATTGAAAAGCAGATTATCTTCTGTTCTTTTGCATAGCAATCAGAGTTGAGATTTGTTTGCTACATCAACAAATTCAGGACATTTTCACAAATTGAGATATTAAACAAATATGCCAATTCATAGGAGATTTTGCCTTATCCTTTGGATGTGGTTTTTAAAGTTAGAGCAGTGGTGATACAGTAAATGCTGAAAATTAAGCATCCACGAACATGTTCTACAGGTAAATAATGGGGCAATGTATTTTTATGTTTTTAGTGTTTTTTTTAAAAACCTGATCTTATAGCTGTCATTAGCATCACTAGTTATGCAAATAATTGCATTATAAACTTGTTTATAACTTAGCCAAAACATTGATTTTTTATAACTGTCAAAGACATAGAGTTAGTATTTCTTATGTGTCTTTTGATAAACTGCAGTATTGTTTAAATGTATCTTTTGTTTAATGCTACAACTTAAGAATTTTATTTAAAAGCAGTTTTGGAAAATTACAAGGTACAGTTTTGGAGTAGTGACTTTTTAAACTGTAGCCAGATGGTCAAAGGTCTAATATGCCTTTGATTTCCTGTGCATTGTGCATTTTGGCCAACCCAAAGTACATACCTTCAGCTACTTTAAAGCTTCTTTTGCAATATCCATTCTTCTTACATAGTCTTTGTGATTCCATTTATTATTTGAATTTGTTTGAAAAAACTCACTATGAATTTTATCCAGGTCTTAAAAGCTAGACGTTTCTGAACTATCCTAGTCTTCCTCCATCCAAATAAAATATGTATGAAAAACATGCGGAGACATGCAGTGTAAATCTTACAATACCCTTTGATACATAGTATGTAGATTATCTTCTATTATTTAAAATGTGTCCTGATAAATATGACACCCATAGTCTCTGTGTCTTATACTGAAATCAAACTTAGAAGGATGTCAAATTACTTTTTATACTAAGCTAAAAGGATTTTGAAAAACTTAACATCTTTGCTTAGGCATAGGAAAAGAAGTACTGAAATTGGGTTTATTGTCTCTGAGGTCAAACAATGCTGTCATTATAGGGTCTATAAAACTTAAGTCTTCAACTTAGTTCTTCTAGACTGGTTCAATATGACCAGTTTTTCTGGAAACTGAAAAAACCATAAACAACAAAGACCTAGAAAAATAATTTTGCATCCTAAAAGACCCAACTACTTTCTGATTCACTGAAAGCATTCAAATATAAATGTAACTTGCATATATTTTAGTAAATTCTTGAGACATACTGGCACATATTTTAGTATAGAAGATTATCAAGTACAAGAACTATATTCTATCGTAACAGATTATGCCAATTATAAACCTAAATGATGATCTTAAAAGGTCAAGGTGATAGCTAGAAATAAAAGTTTAATTTTGACCAATTTAGTGGGTTACTTTATGTGTTAGGTCCAGAAGTAACCTTATGTTTAAAACATTGAAGTAGAACTGAAATGAAGATTAGGAAAAACTGTATATCTTGCAAATGGTACTTGCATGTTAATAAAGGCTCTATTGACCGAAAGGTTTGATGAACACGGTGTTTGATCTTTTTAGCCTTAATTTTCTCTTTTTCTGAGGATTCCTGAAACTTTGATTCAGAGCATCTTGTCATGATTGAATAGTGGAAATTTTTAGTTGGTGAGATTTAACAGTTTTCTGACACTTGATAACTTCAAATAATGTGCAACTCTCCCCACCCTACCGTTCCCCAACCCTCCCACTGCCACAAAAAACTTGTTTTATTTAGTTAATCTATTTTTGTATTGTTTTGGGATTTTTTTATTGCCAAAGTATTGCTTTGTTTTATAAAACTTTTCCTTAAAAATGAGTGGCACCCTCAGCTTCCTCATATACTTGAACTGAATGTTGTTCAAGTTGATTTATTTTTGAATCGCCAGCTTATATTATGAGGATACAGGTAGACTGTGCTCAACGACATGAAACTGTTTTGAATAATAGCTTGTAATGACTTTCCCAGAGGTGATAGTTTATTCACCAGCTATAACCTGAACACCTATTAAATACCAGACATTCTGCTTTCTCTCAAGACTTTTATCCTTAAGAACTTCAGCCTGAGCAAGTTAAGAAATTTAAAATTGAAGTTTTATACTAGGACTTAATCTCAGTGTTTTTCTGACTTTCAAACAAAAACTTTTTCTGAAGGTAGAAAGTTGTAAAAGATAGCCTACTACTTACCCTCTTAAAATACTAAGTATAATAATTGAAAGTGCTGATTTTCACATTGTCTATCAAAATTATGAATGAGTCATTCTTATTTGTAGGAATCCTGAGTGTTCTATGGCTTAAAATTTCTCAAAAGCTTTTTAAAAATTACCTTTGTTCTCATATGACTTGGGTTTACGTTTTTACTCCTCCATAAGTGCATGTTTTACTCACCACCTTGCCAGTTGCCTATCTACTTTCCCCATTTCTTCAGGTGACCAGTAAATATTTTCAGAGTCCAAGATTTGTTTTTGCTGTATTTTGCCAGTGTGTATGTTTTGGTGGTTTATAATCCACAGATGAGTAAAATCACGCCAGTATCTGTTCGCTTTCTGACTCAGATTACGTAATGTAATCTTGAGGTTCATCCATTTTGTTCCAAATACCACTTTCATCTTTTCATATTATAGTTTATATACTTGGGGGATAAATACCTAGCAGGTATTACTGGGTCATAATGGAATTTATACTTTTATTAAATCTGTATTTTACACTGCACCAGTTTGCATTCCCACCACCAATAGATAGGTTCCTTTCCTCCACATCCTCAGCAACATTTGTTTCCATTTGATACTAGACCATTCTCACAGGAGTGAGATGATAGGTTTTTGATAATAAATGGTGTTGAGGTTTCATGTCTGTAGGCCATCTGAATATATTCTGGAAAATGTCTATGCCCATTTTTTTATTGCGTTGCCTTTTTGAATTGTATAAGTACTTGTATATTTCAGAAACTAACCTCTTGTCAGCTGTGTGTAGTGTACAAGTTTTTTCCTTGCAGTTTGCTTTCTTTTTTAGTGATAGTTTATTTTTGAAACACTAAAACTAGTTTAATGTAGCCCAGTTTTTTGGGGTTTGCTTTTGTTTCACTTGCCTTTGCAGTTGCATCCTCTAATATAACTTTTCAGAAGATAATCATGAAGTGTATCATCTGTATCATCTGTGCTTTGAGTATTTTATGGTTTCAGACCTATGTCCAGAGTTTTATCTGGGAAGTATTAATCTAGTTTTGTTTATTTGTTTTTTGTTTTTTTTTTTTTTACATGAAGCAATCTGTTTCCCAGTGCCATGTACTAAAGAGGTATTATATTCTCCATTGTCTCCATTCATAGCTCTGTTGTCAAAGATTAATACCCAAACTTACGTAGCTTTATCTCTGGGCTATCTGTTCTATTCCTTGTGTCTTAAGTGTCTGTTTTTGTTCCTGTGCCATCCAGTTTTGACTAGTGTTGCTGTCTAGTTTAAAGACAAGTCCATTTTTTAAATTTTCTCTCAGGGTTGTTTTTGGTATTTTGTGGTTCCATCCAAATTTTATAATTGTTTATTCAATTTCCTTGATAAAAGTCATTGGAATTTTGATATGTTGGTTATTTTCTATTTTTTAGGTTGCTTATCTTTTCGTACAACTATAAACATAGAAGTCTGTCCGCTTTTGCAAAGTCTTGTTGACCTTTAAATGCAATTTACTATTAACAAATTCAAGTTATGCTATCAGAAATACATTTCCCAGACATGTTATAGATCCATAGAACTATATAACCTTAGTGTGAATCATTTTGCTATGTAGCAATTCAAAATTTGCTAGGTAGAAATATACTGAGAAATACGAAATTCCTGTTAAAAATTGAGTTTAATCCTAGTCATTCCTACCTATATAGGAGAAATTTCATACAACTTAACAAAGTTTGTATGTATCCAGTCTTAGCAGTACTAAGTTGAGCTGATGAATATATGTAAGCTGCTTAAAACATACTAAGTCTGGTAATCAGTAGATGCTATCGACTATATGTATGGTGTTTTGTTTGTAATACATAAAGTAAAATATAATTTTAGGCCAGTCATTTTTGTCCCAAGATTTTGATTTATTAGGCTAGACTCTTAAATATTACATTTAATATTTTAGTGGTTTAAACTAATATTTATTAGTGTAGAACTATTTTGGCAGATTGGAGCATTAACCTAGAGGTTAGGAAGCCTGAAGTCTTAAGATAAATTAAGGATGTGTTTCTTACTGCTTACTACATTAAGTTTTAGCTTAGTTAACTATTGATTTTTTTTTAAGATTTATTTATTTATGCATACAGAATAGGCCAGAGATTGGGGGGAGGGAGGGTGAAAGTCTTCACCAGAGAGTGAGAGCAGAGCAGGCAGATGTACTAAAATACATTGCTAAGGGGAGCAGTAGGCAGGTCAGGAGAGGTCTGCCCACACCATGTGGGTCACCTCCCTGGCCGGGGATCAAACTCATGCTGCAGTATCTGCTGTAGCATCATAGTGCTGTGCTTTAGCCTATTGTGCTACCAAAGAGGGCCCTAACTATTGATATTAAAAGGAAATTTCTGTGCTGCTTTCTTATCAGTATATACAATGTCAGGTCAATCTGAAACTCATTAATATTGTGGAATACTCAGATTCCTTCACATTGCCTAATTGGTCTCCTGACCTCTAAATTTTTTTTAAATTGGAAATATTTTTAAGTTGTCTTTAAGCAAAATTTGTGCTCTCAATTAATCATTAAGTTCTATGCTTGTAATTTAAAACTGTCAGATAAGACACAGGTGCCTCAGAAGTGTTTTCCCCCCTATAATACTGTATGCTTATAGTCACTTTTAATATAGATTGTTATGTAAGTACATAGTGAGTTCTTTATGGTAGAATCTGTTGCTTTGTTTAGAGCAGTGTGCATGAAGCTTAACATAAGAAAAGTTTTAGTTTATTAACTTTATTCCATCAGTTAATAGGAACTGTTTTTCTTTAAATATGTTACAATGCCACTAGCTATTCTGATCCAGACCTGAATAAAGGTTAGTGACCAGAGTAGATCAGGAGAAACATGACTAAAAGAATTAAAGTAGATTTTTCTGTACTCTACAACCTGACTCAGGTAACATGACTTGTCTCAAAACCAAATTTTAGAAAGTAGTTGCATCTAACTTGTAAACTCAAGTGGATTTTACAAAATACTGTCTTGTAATGCAAAGTATCATCTCTGCGTAAAGCAAGTGTAGATATTAGCATTGTGCTTCTATTTGTATTTTTATTAATACTGTTATTGCAATATATTGAAAGATAGTTTTCCTCTCATAGGTAAGGGGGTACCTACCTGATAAAGTATCACCCATCCTTAAATACTGAAGGTACTCGTCAATGAAAACTATGGCTAAAGAATCTATGAAGCTACATTGACTGGTAGAATGACCAGCTGTTGACCTTTTATGGTTGGTAGAATGATAGCAATAAGAGTAGTAAACACTTTGTTCCCACTTAGTCCTCAGCTTAGGAGAGACTCCAGGGTGGTTTAAAAACAGACTGATGGTTGCAGGGAGAGCATCAGAAGCCTTGATACAGGGAGAATGTCAGCATTCTTGAGGTCTCAAAGGCCACTGGACTCCAGAGGCTGCTTGAGCTTGATAGCCTTTTGCCCAGCCAACCTAGGAGCTGACCAGTTACTAGTTAAGATGGTTGGATGCTGGTAAGCGGCATCCTGGTCTGTTCTAGTCAAACACTAAAAGTATAAGATTTGAGAACTCCCCAGGATATTTCCCTGGTGGTGTTTGTACATTTTGACGACCATCACCCAACTCCCAAACTATAACCGCCTCTTCAACTCCTCCCTCTTAAACTGATTTAATCGTTGAGTTAGGGGTTTTTAGATTGTACATGTAAATGAAATATATTATTCAGCCTTTTTTTGTCTGAAACTTAACATGTCCTCAAATTCCAATTATGTTACTGCAAATGGCTTTTTTATGACTGAGTAGTACATATATATACACACACGTATATGTCACAAATTATCCACTCATCTATCAGTGAACACTATATCTTGGGTATTGTAAATAATGCTGTTAAAAAATGGGATGCAGAGTCTCTCTTAACAGAGATATCATTTATATGGCCAAAGCCTGCCCCTGTCTATATTTCTGCCACAGTGCACATGCATTCTTTTTTCTCTACATACATCCTCACTAGTATTTGTTACCTGTGGTCTTCTTTCTTTCTTTCTTTCTTTTTAGCCATTTTTGATGATAGCTATTTAGCAAGTGGGTCACAATATCACATGGTTTGGGGATTTTGTTGTTTCCCCCCCCCCTTTGTTTTTAGAAGGAAGAAGTAGGGTAGTGTTGTAGGGAAGAATCAAGGTATAGGCCAGAGCAGTGGTGAAAGAATTCACTGAGACAGTGTAGAACAACAAAGGCTGATTTATTGAAGTACACTGCTAAGAGAAGCAATGGGGGAGATAGGAGAGTTCTAATAAGCTGTTCATGGTTTTGATTTGCACTTCTCTAGTGATTAGCGACATTATAAACCTTTTCCTGGACCTATTGGTTATTTGAACATCAGTGGAAATAAGTATTCAGGTCCTTTGCCCATTTTTTAATTGATTTTCTGTGTTTTTGCTATTGTGTAAGTTTTTTATTGTTTTATCAGATATTCAACTTGCAAATATTTTTGCCTTTTCATTTTGTTGGTTTATTTTGCTGCACAAAAATTTTCAGTGTGATGTCCTACTACTGGATTTTGATTACAACATGAATCAGTGTGGTATTTTACACAATATTTCAAAAGTGGAAGTCTGCCAGGGGTGAGCTGAACTGAATATTCTTGGTTTGTCAACTGAATGTTCTTAGTGATTCTCCCATTGTGTGACTTTCTGTAAGAAGAGGAACTAAGAATCCCATGACAGAAAACAAAGCAAGGAGATCCTTTACTTGCCACATGGGAGCCAAGGTGGGAACTCCTGATCTGGAATTTTGGATCCCAACTAATGATGGAAAGACCTGAATAAATTTATAGTGAGGTACCTGACCACTGCAGCTGTGTCTAGGGATTGGTGGAATAATAAAGTGTTGTCAGTGGTTTCCACTGCCCAGTAGACTTCCTGTCAATTTTCTAAAGTCTATTTCCCCAAACTCATGTCCATCCTGTGAGCATTCCTTAGCCCCTCTGCCCTACCCAGTATTCTTGCAGTTATTTTTTCAAATCAGATAGCCAGAATTTAGCTGAATACTAAATTTAAATATTTTTTTAAGTAGTCAACAAAATGTGGTATTTTCATTTTCTGTGTTACATGTGCTTGTAATCTTGGAATCAGCTAACTCCTGTATCTCTTCCATGTCAGTATCAGGTCAAATGGGATAACCTATAGATTCCATATCCATAATATTTCTAGCACTGGTGTTTTATTTCCACACCAACTATCATTACCCTATTCATACTCTCATTACCTATTGCCTACACTGTTGTTGAAGCATTGTAAAACTATTGCTATAATAGCACTAGGCTTAGTGATTTTTTTTTTAAGATTTATTTTCACATATGCATACAAGAACTGGGGTATAAACCAGAGGTTCTGGGGGCGGAAGTATTCACCAGAGACAGTGGGGAGCACAACAGGCAGATCTATTGAAATAGACTGCTTGGGGAGCAGTGGGGAGATAGAAGAGAGGTCTGGCCAGGGATCAAACTCATGCAGCAGTGGCTGGTGATAGCTTAATAGCACTGAGACTTTAATAACCCCTATGCTACCAGGAGGACCCCACTTAGTGATATTTTAAAAACATGTTAGCCTATTTAGAAAATTAGCATGTCCTTTATTTCAATTTTACTTGTCAGTACAAATTCCAAACAGTTAAATCTCTAAGTATGTCTTCCTGTAGACAAGCATTGAAAAGTAACATGCATAGGAAAGTACTAAATGTTAAGCATGCAATTCAATTTTTCAGAGTACAACAACCACTATCCAGATCAACAAATAGTATATGATAGTTATAAGCATCCTTTAGAGCTAGTCACCTCCCTAGTCACTGTTCCCACAAAAGGTAATCACCTCGCCATAGTTTTTCACAATTTCATCATAACCCTTTGCACCACCAGGGTGGGGCCCTCACAGGGTCACTTTTTTTTTTTTTTTAAAGATTTATTTATTTGTGCATACAGAACTGGGGTACAGGCCAGAGGCTCAGGGGCGGTGAGAGGCTTCACCAGAGACAGAGTGGGGAACAGAACAGGCAGATCGACGAAGTACACTGCTGAGGGGAGCAGCGGGCCGGTCAGGAGAGGTCTGCCACACCATGTGGTCACCTCCAGGGCAGGCGGGAATTGAACTCATGCAGAAGCGGCTTTAGATTCTCAGTGCTGTGCTTTAACCCGCTGCGCCACCAGGGAGGGCCGTTTTTCACAATTTTAAACGTGGTAGAAGACATGCCTGGCTTCCCCCCGCCCCCAGCACCGTTTATGAGATTCATTTGTGCTTTATTTAGAAGTCTATTCTCATTGCTGTGAAGTATTCCCATTTGTATATGTGAGAGAAGAGAATGTTAGGTTCTTTGCAATATTGAACTGCTGTATATGATGCTGCTCCGAACTTCTTTGCACATGGCTTTTGATATCTATATATATTCATTTTGTATAAATACCCAGAAGTAAAACTGCACATTTTTGGAGAATGCATATGTTTGACTTTACAAGTTGCTGGCTAGCAGTTTCCCAATGTAGTTGTACTAGTCTGCACTCACAAGCAGTGTAGAAGAGTTCCACTTAACTCTACACCCTAACCAACAACATATTACTGACACTTAGCCACTATGGAGGTACTACATTTAGTTAACTATTTTCTTGTACAGTGATTGTAAAGGTTTTGGTTTGGAAATGTCTCATTTGCCCAGTTTTCTATTGAGTTGCCTCTTAGTTGCATATAAGATATCTGTATACTCTATACATGTATCTATTTGTGATATACATGAAAATACCATCCATCAGTCTGGTTGCCTTTCACTCAGATTTTTGTGAGCAAAAGTTCTTAATTTTGATATAATACAAATTATTTTCTTTATGGTTAGTACTGTGTGTTCTTTTAAAGAATTTTTTGCCTAACCCAAGGTCATGAGGCTATTCTCTTTATGTTTCCTTTGGGTAGGTTTGATTTCCTTTTCACATTCAGAAACAATCCATACAGAATTGTTACATATATATATATAGGTGGTGGTCAGGATTTATTTTTTTCTATATTGATGGCCCACTATCACTGACTGAAAAAGACAAGTCTTATTTCTTAATGCTACTGTGGAATTACCTTTCCTGTAAATCAAATTACTGTGTATGTGGCTGTTTCTGGGCTTTTGTGCTATTATGAACTAATGAGATGAAACCCATCTATCATGCCTCCATACTCCAATCAGAATCAGCATCTTGGGGAAGATATCATGATTTACTTCTAATACATCCAAAATAAATGGTTTCAAGGCTAACCACAAACTGAATTAAGTGTGTATTTTTAACACCCACCAGCAGCTAGCACAATTAATCTTTTGCCTCTCATTCAGTCATGTGGAATCCTGACTCAATTCTGGTTAAATCATGTATTTTAGAAACAACACTCCCATTAACCTAACTGACTGGAATGAATTTTGTTGTTCTCAATCTGATATCTAGTGGGTTTGGGGTAAATTTAGAGTGTCAGCTCAACTTGATCTCTTACTGTATACTTTATTGGTCTGACTTCTTATTTACACAAGGTCCTGATTCGAATCCAAATTTCTTACCAGTTATGCAAGCCTCCATCTTGACTTGGGCCAAAACACCATGCCTGTATCTCTTTCTAGGTATAGAACTTTCTCTCTCTCTCTGTCTCTCTCTCTCACACACACACACACACACAAGCTTTATCTTCAAAACTTGGCTCATGCAATATTGGGGCTCGTAAGTCTGAAATCTATAAGGTAGGGTGAGACTCACTGGGATAAGAGCAGGCTGAGGTAACTGCTGTAGGGACTTAACTTCTGTGGAGACAGCCTGTTTTCACCACATGTTGGTTTAGCTCACTGGCTGGGGATCGAACTCACACCTCAGAGGTGATAACATGATATTGCTGAGTATTAAACCCTGTGCTACCAGTGAGTCCTAAGTTGCTATCATTTGAAATTAACTATTATCCACAGTATTTGTCTATATATATGATCTCTCTGACTATGTGAAGTACATACTTGTATTCCATATGTGGAATTTGTAGTTTGTAGTTTCAAATGACCATTTGAAAGTTGCAGAAATGCTGATATTTCAGCCACAAATACTTCCATGTGTTTCCAAGGGCTAGGACTTTATATAACCATGACAATTTGAGTACCACAAGGTAATTTATAACTTTGATATAATAACATTTCCCCAATTGTCTAAGTTTTTAATCTAGCATTTATCAAAGTTATTTTCTGTCCTTTGACAGATATTTGCTCTAGAATAAACCTAAATAAACCTAGAACAATCACCTTTTTCTTTTGTTACACTGACATTTTTTAAGAAGTCTAGGCCAGCTGTTATACAATGTTTCAGTGTAAGTCTGCTACTTCATGATTAGATTCAGGTTAAAATTTTAGTAAAAGAATACTAAATAAATAAGTTCTGTACTTACTATCAAACCTCACAAAGAAGCACATAGTATCAGTTTGTCTCTCAAGCTTATTCAGTCTCAGAGTTAGGGAATGCCACTCTTGAACATGAGCACATTTGTTAACACCTTACTTCAGAACCTTATAATTGGGGTTGGGGGTGAGGGTATGGGTGTGGCTTATGGTGATTTCCTCACATAATACATATGCATCATCAACTGTTAACTCAATCTCCCACCCTCTCACCTCCCTAGAAGTTTCCAGATTGGGCTCCCAACCTGAGGACAGCTAGGGGCTTGTCAAGAGTTGCCTTAATACAATAAATGATGCTCCCATTATCCAAGGAATCCCAAGGTATTAGGGAGCTCTGTTTCAGAAGCAAGGGACTAAGATCAACTGTTAGTCCTGAACAAACCTCTGTCACTCTGGAGTTCAATAATCAGGGACAAAAGATCAAACATATGTCTCTTATTTTGCCCTCTATCTTTTCATTTTTTTAAAATTCCAGTCCTGTTTTTATTTAGATGCCATCAACTGTGCATTTATTTCATTAAAAAAAAAAATAGAGGAGTCTCCCTGGTGCAGCAAGGGCTTAAGTCTCAGCACTATAAAGCAATCCACAGACATTGCAACACAAGTTCGCTCCCCTGCCGGGGAGGTGACCCACATAGCACCACAGACCACTCCCGTCTTGCCTGCTGCTCCCCTCAGCAGTGTATTTCAGTGAATCTGCCTGTTCTCCCCACTCTGTCTCTGGTGAATCCTCTCACCCCCACAACTGGTGAGCCCTGTCCAATTTGGCCCAACACACTGCCCGTGAGGCGCCATATTAGACAAAAAGTGTTAGACCTTTACTAACGATTATCTCATAATTTCCTAAAGGGAGAAGGACAAGGGCATAAATGTGCATTAGGAATGTAACCCATCTGCACGTGCCTAGAACAGTACACGTTCAGGCTTGCTCTACCCAGAACAAACTATGATACTGTTCTCCATGCCACCTCTTAACTCCCTCCAAGGAGCCAGGCTAATTTTCCCTTCTTGATGCATGTATCTCTAATAAAGCCTTGTCTGGTTCAACTATGCTTTGTGTGCTGATTAATTCTTTCCCTAGTAGCAAAGTGTGACTTGAGGGCCTGTGAGGAGGAAATTCAGGCTTAACTGCAATTCAACATCTTTCAATGGTATAATTCTAAACCAATCAAGTGGAGTTTCCTAATTAGCACCAGTAAGGTAATCTGCTTGATAAGACCATCCCTCCCCTCCCCTAGGTTTTACCTGAAATGGTCTCTTCCTTTGATAAAAACCTTACTCTACCCTCTATCTAGAAATACCCTGCATTTCATACATGACCGAAACTAGAAGTACTGTCGATTCATGAAGCTTTTTTTTTTAATTCTTTTATTTATTTATGCATATGAGAACTGGGGTGTAGTCTAGAGGTAGTGAGGGTAAGAGGATTCACCAGAGACAAGTGTGGAGCAGAACAGGCAGATGTACTGAGATACACTGCTGAGGGGACAGTGGGGGGAGATAGCTCGATAGCCCTGAGACTACAACCACTGCACCACCAGGGAGGTCCCTTTATGAAACTTTTAATAAAGCTAATTAGATCTGTAAATCTGTGTGTTTTGCTTTATAGCAATATTTAATGATACTTTTCTCCCTTCCATACCTATCATTTCCTCTCAATTCCTTTTTAGAAACTAATATTCAATCTGTATTTAATCTGCTTTTGTCCAAAAATGCCAATCTTATAGTTATTTGAACCAGGATCTAAACAATGTTAACATATTATATTTGTTTAATATGCCTCAGAAGTATCTTTAGCCTGTTTTTCTCTACTTCCCTTTGTGCCATTTCTTGAAGAAATTTCTCCAATTATCCTTTCAAATGATTTTAACTGTTGGCAGATTCATAATGTGGTTTGACAAGTTTCTATTTTGTACCTCTCTCACCCTATATTTCTGTTATAGGACAACCCTAGGGGAAATTGGGGTGAACAGATTTGTGAGTCAGGTCAAGACCCAAAATTAGATACAAAGAAAGCCTTAATTCAAAAGAGTGGGTCCTTTATCTTCTAGGGAAAGAATTTGGTAGATAGCACTAGTTATAGTTGAACCAGACAAGGCTTTATTTGAGCAAATGATGCATGAGGGAGCAAGTGTGGGAAAGGAGACTATAGCTTGGCTCCCTGAAGGCAATCAAGATGTCCCTGAGGTGGGGAGAAGGAGAGCAGTGTCATAGTTTATTCTGGGTGAGCTATGCCTGGGCATGCACAGGGTATGCAGAGATGGTTTACATTCCAACTGTGCCATCAGGTCCTCAGCTTTCTGCCTGCAGGGAATTGTGAACTAGTTGTTAATTAGGGTTAATGCCTCTTTTCTATCATGGCAGCTCATGGTCAGTGTGGTGGGCCAAATTGTTTGGATAGGGCTTTCCAGTCATGATTTGGTTCACCTGTCCAAACGGGACTTTGGGAACCCATCCTACCAGCTCACAGTTTCTTTCACTTAGGCTGTCTCAAGGTAAGTGAGAATGTTACAAAGCAGGGAGAGGGGCACCCCAGGACCCCCAAACCTGCCCACTCTAATTAGGTTCTGCCTTCCACCCTGTGCAGACCAAATATATAAGACCTTCAATATAGATATACAGAAGATACAGAAAAGACAAATAATACAGTTTCTAAATCAAACACCCCAAGTTACCCATCCCCTTGTGGGTAAAAGTCCACCCAAAAGGAATTGGTGTAGGCCCTCCCTGGTGGTGCAGTGGGTTAAAGCACAGCACTAAGAAGCTAAAGCCACTTCAGCATGGGTTCGATCCCTGCCCCAGGAGGTGACCACCTGGCTTGGCAGACCTCTCCTGATCTGCCTGCTGCTCCCCTCAACAGTGTGCTTTATTGATCTGCCTGTTCTGCTCCCAACTCTGTCTCTGGTGAATCCTCACACTGCCCCTGCACCTCTGGCCTGTACCCCAGTTCTGTATGCATAAATAAGTAAATCTTCAAAAAAAAAAAAAAAGGGCATTGGTGTAAAGAAAGGCATGGAAGCTCACCACAAGTCTAAAAGCACCCTCTGGTAGGGACCCATAGAAAATGGCCAGGCAAAATTTTGGGAGGAAAAGAGCAAAATCAAATCAAGCACCCATCTGTTCCAACCAGTCCAGGAACAAGAAACAAGAGCCTCTTCTTCACATGTCTCTGCTCCTTGTGCTTCCGTCAGGTCTCCTTCTGACTCTCCATCTTGCTTGTTTCTTCTTCGGTCTCCTCTCCAGCTTTTTCTCCTCCCTACTCAACTCCACTGTCCTTTGGGTGAGCAGGGAACCCAGAACCTCCCCTTTTCCTGGGAACCACCCTAGGGGAACACAGAGAGGGAGAAGAACATAAAGAGGGAAGATCAATGGCTGACATGCTGAGACACCAGAGTGCAAGTTACATCTGAGATCTCCATCTCATCTGAGATCTTAGTGTAGAGATAGGAGTGAGTCTATTCAGGACATCATTCACTGGTCCATAAATTGTTCCTCATGGTTCTACTGACCTGTCCTACAAACTGAGCATGAGATATAAAGATCTTGATTACATTTTTTGATAAGAGCAATTCATAGTGCCTATTATTGTACAGTCTGCAGGAGAAACAGAATGCCCAGGTGTTCCACTTACCAATAATAACATTGACCATTTGCTTCAGGTGTGTTAAATAATAACATTATGAAGATCCCCTGAATTTTTATCTGATTGTTTTAGTACTTTATAAAAAACAAGATTCATTCAAAGAAATTTAAAGCTCAGTTAAGTTTTATGAAAAGATTCACGAATGTGGCAGAACCTTATCTAGTAAGTAGAAAGGCTCTGGAAGGGCACAAAAATGGAAGATTTTAATTATCAGAAAAAGGCTGGAGTAAGGCTTTCCCTTCTGGAGACAGTAAGAGGATCTTATCATGTGGATTACCTAAGTAGTGTTTATCAGCAAACTGCAGGTTTAGGATTGTACTCTGGGAAGGGCTGAAATTGTGATTAGGTTAGATGTTATGTGTTGGTGGGGACCTTGCAGGAAATTACTCCATTTTGGGCCCATATCTTTTTTTTTAAGTACCCATTAATGATTGATATCAGTCTTACTATAACATTAGAATTTGCAAGGTCATTTTTCTCTAATTCTTTTATAGCTGTGTGCCATAGCTGAAAAACTTCTATAGAGATGAATTTTATGAATCATTTGGTTACCTTGCCATACAATTCATATAGGAAAGGTAAAAAAATGTTAATCTTTCCCTTTGTTCCCCAGGGAGTTGATGACCAGAGCAAATTCCAAAGATAGCCCTTGAGGATTTTTAAGTATCATTATGGATTTATGGTTATGATTGCATTTTTATACATATATTTTTCCAGGTATAAAATTATATGCTTCAGTTTATTGCCAATCATTACTTGTTTTGTGGCTCAAACTATCTTCTCTTTAGACAGGAAGAGCCCTTTCAGAGTTGGGTCCTTTAATAATTTTAAATTCTTTTTTTCTTTGTCATTTCATTTGATAAAGCAAAAGGAGCCACAATATGATGTTTAAATTTTGGCCCAGTGATTTCTCAAAGTTTCCACTATAGTAATCCTAAGTGTTGTTGAAAAAGAAACAATAGGTCTAAAATGAAGTCACTTAGGCCAAGACAAGACATAATCAAATTTCAGGGTACACCAAGCTTAAGACCAGTGGTGTAGAATTGTCTGTTCAATATGTGTGTGTCTTGTTTTCCTTCATTTTAGTATAAGAACCTTACACTAGAGCTTATTCCCTTTCTTTTGGAGGTCTCATTCGATGTGATTTTATGAGATTGTCCCCACTCCTTTTCATCTTACAGGATTCAACTCAGGCATGCTCAGTCAGGATAACTCACACTCCCTTCATCGTTCATTAGTTGAGAGATAAAGCTGATTAAGCCACTTGGAATTTCTCCTGGGTCTTCATTGCTAAAATTACCTGCTCAAGTCACTGAGCTTGTAGGTTGATATGAATCTGGAGACCAGAGGATACCCTTTTTGCCAGAAAATGACCCCCAAAAAATCCTCCACACCATTTAAGCCTCTGTTTCTAGGATTTGCTCATGAATTCATTTCAGGTAAATTTTACAACTTCCACTTGAAAAGACATAACTGATATCTATAGAAAATTTAAAATCCTGTCTTATAGAACATTTAAAATTTGCAAATCTATCCAAAATGGAATTTTTTTTCTTCTCATTCCACTTCAATTCCTTCTCTCCATCAACACCTATATTTTCCAATCAGAAACTTGGCATTGATCTCTTTCTTCATCCCCTATACAATAAATTCAGTTCTATCTGCCCCTCTTCAGAACTATTTCTATGTTTCCTTTCCTTTCTCTACATGTCCCTCCATCTTTTGGACCATTATAGTAGTCTGCTTTTCTCACTTTTCTGATCTTACCTGATAAATCTATTCAGTCACTAGAGCAGTCATTCTAAACACAAATCTGGCCTTATCATTTCCCATTTGAAAATACTTCAGGGCTTCCCTTGTGGCCTAGGGGTTAAGTCTCAGAGCTATCACTGTTATAGTGTGAGTTTCATCCCCAGCCTGTGAGGTGACCCACATGGTGCAGCAGACCTCTCTTGTCACACCCACTACTTCCCTTAGCAGTGTATTTCAATAGATCTGATCCCTACTCTGTCTCTAGTGAAACCTTTCTCACACACATACACAAAAACTTACCCAACCCAACCTGCCCATTTGGCCTACATCCCAGTTCTTCTATGCAAAAAAGAAAAAAAAAGAAACACCTCAAATTTGCCAAATGATTTCCAAGATAAAGATCTGCCAGCACAACGTTTCCAGGTATTACCTGCCTCTTTGTTCTTTTTCTTTTAAGATTTAATTATTTATACATACAGAACTGGGGTACAGGCCTGAGGTGCAGGGGGTGAGAAGATTTACCAGAGACAGAGACGGGGAGCAGAACAAGTAGATGTACTGAAATACACTGCTGAGGGGAGCAGCAGAGGGGTCAGGGCAGGTTTGCCACACCCTGTGGGTCACCGCCCTGGCCTGGGATCAAACTCATGCTGCGGTGGCTGCCACAGCTTCATAGTGCTGTACCTTAACACCTCCAGAGAGGGCCCTGCCTCTTTGTTCTTATCTCTCACTTCTTCAGTTTCTGTTGGGTAACACCAAACTGTTTGCACCTTTTGTAAGTAATGGTTACATAGATCACACTCCCACTTTCCTGAATGCCTGCTTCCTACCCCCCCCCTTTTTTTTTTTACCTAAGCTCAGACTTTGGATCTTCCAGGAAGTCATCTTCAGTTCTAGGTGAGGCCAAGTACCCCTCACTTATGAGTCCATCATGACCAATGAGTATTTTCAATATACTATCAGACTCCTTTCACTGTTTTCTTGATGCTAAGCAAAGTGATTGTGGAAAGTGTTTCTTATTTATCTCTATGGCCTCACTGCCTGGTAATCAATATATATTTTAGACATAGTTTGAATTTTTTTTTATTATTTTGTTAAACTGACAGTCATCAGGCATTCCTGGTAAAATGTCATTCTGCCTTGCTTATTAAATTTTATAGTTTAAAATGAGTTCATTTGAATGTTTACATTTTTTCCCTAAACCTCACTGATGTTTCATTAAAAGAATGCTTTGGAAGGACTAGGCTGTGTATTAACTGAAGTGTTTAATCCTTAGAGTCTTAGAATTAAAATTCCCAAGAAAGGATTTGATTTTTGTTGTTTTTTTTTTAAAGATTTATTTATTTATGCATACAAGAACTGGGTGCAAGCCAGAGGTGCAGGGTGTGTGAGGATTCACCAGACAGAGTGGAGAGCACAATAGGCAGATGGACTGAAATACACTACTGAGGGGAGCAGCAGGTGAGACAAGATTGCTCTACTGTGTCATCCCCCTGGCCAGGGATCTAGTGCTGTAGTAGCTGGCAATAGCTTGATAGCACCGTGTCTTAACCCCTGCACCACCAGGGAAGCCTCTCTCAAGAAAGGATTTGAACTCTGCTGTTTATTCACCAGTTGGGTGACTTTGGTAAATTGCCCATTTTCTCTGTTTCCTTACCTATAACATAGGCATTGTTTTTGTATATCATAATAATGTTATTTTTAAAAAATACTTATTCATGCATACAAGAACTGGAATACAAGCCAGAGGTGGAGGGTGAGATGGGGGTTGGTGGGGGTGTGGGGGGTGAGAGGATTTACCAGAGACAGAGTGTGGAGCTGAACAGGCGGACTGAAAAAGTACACTGCTGAGGGGAGCAGCGGGTGGGTCAGGAGAGGCCTGCTCTACCATGTGGGTCACTTCCTTGGCCAAGTATTAAACTCATGCAGCAGTGGCTGTGGATAGTTTCATAGTGCTGCACTTTAACCTATTGCACCACCAGGGAGGGCCCTCTCATAATGTTATTTTAAAGATTAACTAATATAGGAAATACAAGTAACTTTTATAGTACCTGTGTAACACATATAGTCAACAAAAAGATGCTGTTATTATTATTGTCATTAAAAAGGTAAGGTCAGGCCCTTCCTGGTGGTACAGCGGGTTAAAGCACAGCACTAAGAAGCTAAAGCCACTTCCTCATGAGCTCGATCCCCGCCTGCCCCGGAGGTGACCCACATGGCGAGGCAGACCTCTCCTGACCCACCCGCTGCATCCCTCAGCAGTGTACCTTGTCGATCTGCCTGTTCTGCTCCCCACTCTATCTCTAGTAAATCCTTTCGCCACCCCTGCACCTCTGGCCTGTACCCCAGTTCTGTATGCACAAATAAATAAATCTTTAAAAAAAAAAAAAAAAGTAAGGTCTAGGAGGGCCCACATGCAGAAAAGGACACAGGGCAGTGATAGGCAACATCTTTATCTTGAAAATGCCCATTTCTTGTGTTTACAAGTGGGTTGAATGTTTGGGACCTTGGCATGGGGATTTCTCATTCACTGTTATTCCATCCACTCCTTATCTCCTTAGCCAACATTTTAACAGCTTTTGAGAAAGAAATATAATGTAATTGGGGAAAAAATAGTTATCACCGCTCATCTGTGTGTACTGTGCAGTTTACAAAGACCCATGATCTCATCTAGACAACACCACAAACCTTGTGTTAGCATTTTTATCTCCATTTTACAAATGTGAAATCTTAGGTTCAGAGAAGTTTACATGACCAACTCCAGCTCACAGAATTGATTAAATAGCTGTTTTAGTTTCCAAATCTAGGGCTTTTGATTACAAAGCTAGTTGATTTTGGATATGTGCCAAATGGAAATAAACAAAAATAAGTGAAAAATACATGTAACTGACAAAAATAAAATAAAATCAGACCAAAAAGTGTACAAAAAAAAAGGATGTGGAAATGAGGCAGGAGGTAAGGCTGTAGGATGAAAAGGAATTGTCTAGCAGAGACAAAAATACTAGGTTGTCATCCTGTCTAAGTAGCAGAGGAAAGATAGATATGTTTGGGCAATGAAGGTTTCTGAGCAGGAAAAAGAGTGGGAAGTAAGAATTATGATTAACACATTTATAGATTTTCTTAACTTTTATTTCTAAATATTTATTTATCTGTGCATAGAACTAGGGTGTAGGTAGGTCAGAGGTGTGGGGGATGCATGTGTGAGAGGATTCACCAGAGACAGAGTTGGGGAACAGAACAGGGGATTGAGCAATTGATTGAAATATATGCTGAGGGGAACAGTGGGCAAGACAGGAGAGGTCTGCTTTGCCATGTGGGTCAGTTCCTTGGTTGAGGATCGAACTCCAGCAGCAGCAGAGATTGTGTAATAGTGCTGAGACTTTACCCCTACACCACCAGCGAGCCCCTATGGAATATTTAGACAAGGAAAATAATTTATCCCAAAAATAATGGAGAAATCACTGACTCTCCAATTTACAGATAAAGAAATCCAGACCAAGGCTAAAGACCAGCCAGGATTTATTGCCATGACTGTTAGACTATTGAAATACTGTTCCCTCTTTTTAAAACAGCTTAACCAGGATATAATTTATATACCATAAACTTTACCCATTATTGGTAAACCATTCAAATTTTGAATAAATTTGTAGTTGTGCAACAATGACCACAATTCATTTTTTGAACATTCTTTTACCCCAGTCTTCCCCCCCAAAAAAACTGAAATATTTCTATATTGATTAGTAAATAGTCACTACCCCAAATACCCACCGCAAAGAACTCCCCTTCTCTTTTCTTTGAATATCGCCAGAACTTTGATCAAGTTACAGATACCTGGGCCACTGGGCAGGAGTATCCAGGTCTCTGCTCTAGCACTTAGAAGCTTCTATTTTACATGACTGATACTTGTGCCACATCTGTGAAGTAAGTTTGATATCACTCCTTGGAAAAGATCTAAGCAAGTAAGCAAGTGCTCAAATTTTCTGTTTCCTGGCCCAGAGTTTTTCTACAGTACCCTGCTTTTCAGAAGACTGAAGAATAACCAATAGAATAACAAGAAAACACGTACTATGAAATTTTGTCTATATGAAAGATAGCCAGCTTTTGAAAAGGCAAGAGATTGAGCTAGATAGATCCTTTCCTCCTCAGCAAATGTTTTCTTATTTTGAGACTTATACCTCTTTGCAGATATTGAACTTCTAAGAATCAGATACAAATACAAAATACAAAATTTCTCCTTTGAAATACAAAATTTCATGGGTATGTATGTTTATCTACAGAGGAGATACATGACTCTTTCATTTGATTCTTAAGGAGTCTATGGCCAAAAAAGAAAAAAAAGGCAACTTGCTAAGAAAAAGTTTGTATGAGGTCTAGAGTCAGGAATGTGCCAGTGGGTGGCACTCACAGCCAACTTCTTGGGAGGAGGCAGAACTTTCTAGATTCCACTACCTGAGTGGGAGCTGGTGGGAGAAATGTGCAGAGGTGGAGTTATTGGCAATCATGCTCCCAGGGCTTTTTGCAGTTAAGCCCCCAGTGAAGAGAGGTGTCTGGAGAAGCCACAGACTGCTTACCTTGTAACGTTAGCTGCAACCTTGGTCTCTGTTGAATAGATGCTATCTGGGCTAGACCAGATGGTGTCTGCCCACATGCAAGCCTACAAATTCTTGTTCTCTCTCTTAGCTCCCCACTTTCACATTCCCTGTGCAATTAAATCTAATTACTGTTCTATCTTACCGTGTATTTGCTTTTGTGTTGTTTCCTTCATTCTTAAGTGGGCAAGAACCCACAAACCAGGTCAACCCTGTTGCCTAGAGTTTTCAACCAATGTTGGGCCAGATACCATGGTT
This sequence comes from Condylura cristata, assembly GCF_000260355.1. Classification (NCBI taxonomy): domain Eukaryota; kingdom Metazoa; phylum Chordata; class Mammalia; order Eulipotyphla; family Talpidae; genus Condylura; species Condylura cristata. The sequence goes on from NW_004567110.1 coordinate 43,486,685, forward strand.
GGGCAGCTGAAGGGACTACTCCTTGTGTTGGCAAACACAAGTTCATTGCAATTGCTGGACACCTGGTAGGATTTGTTCTATGTCTATTTTAGAATAGTTTGATTTTATATCAGTAGATGTCTCTGTGTATTTTGATTTAGACATGAGCTCAGCCTTTAACTGACGCAATCGATTTCTCTTCTCCTCCTCCTTCATCTTCTCTTTCTCTTTCTCCTCCTCCTCCTCCTTCTACTTCTTTTCTAAGTTTTAGTTTGGGGAATCTAAGAAGTATATGGAAACTGATTTTGTGTGTATATGTAATGGGGCATATTTTCAATAGCTGGCTTAGGGCCTGTGCTTGTGGGGGGCTTTTGGGTGTATGTGTGTGTATATAATTTCTCCAGTTTTATTTTTGGTTTGAGAGATGAACTTCTACTTTGGGCCACAAGTCTACAAGAAAAAGTTCTATCTTCCTTTCCTAAAATAAATGTAGAAGAGTCAGAGAGAGGCCTATGTGGTACATAGAAGAGGGAAGCAGCCATCTCCTTACCCTGACAGCAGAAAAGGGGAGAACAGGAAGAGGACCACTACCACCTACTGGAGAATTTGAACAGCCTAATGGAGAATCTTCAAGAGGTCAGTGACCTCCTGAGGAGGCCACAGAGGCTCTGTGGGTCTTCTTGCCCTATCAAGCAAGGATTAGAATGCCTTCTTCTCTACCAGGTGGGGCACCCAATTCAATCAAAGGAGCTGCCCTAGGGAGGACAGTTTCCTCTTTGCCAATCCCTGATGGGTGGATTGAATAAACAGGGGCAACTTACTGGATACTTTTTTATTTTTACATTTTTTAAATTTTTGTGATTTTGGGGGAGATATGTGACTAATGTTTGATTCCTCCCCCCTCCCTTGTCTCTTTGCAGGTTGTTTTCGAAGAACACATGTAGTTTGGGAGCAACAAAAAGTCTGGCTACTTCAATGTGAGTAAAACTGCCTTTCTATCAGGCAGCGATGAAAAGACTAGCCCGAAAACTAAGGTTTGTCCTTATAAGGAAGCAGAGAAAGTTCTATGTCTTTGCAAATATTGGCAAAACTGCAGTTTCATATAATGTTCCACATGGGTTAAATGAAAAAGCTAAGGGAGCTATTTTGTGCCCATATGCTTTATATCTTTATATCTTCCCTTTTGTGTCTAATTGTTCTGTATTCTCTAGAGGATAAAAAAATATATATATTGTTATAGATGGTCCTTTATAGAAGTTCTGAGCTCAGAAATATAACAGGAACTGGTACAGAAATTCCCATGAAGTATGGTTTAAGATAGTCTGTGGTTGATGAAACATTTGGAATTTAAGGGGGTTTTTTATTTAAAGATTTGTATTTCTGTATACATATAAGAACTGAGGTGTAAGCCAGAGGTGAAAGGTGTGAGAGGATTCACCAGAGACAGAGTGGGAAGCAGAACAGATAGATTGACTAAAATAAACTGCAGAGGGGAGCATTGGGCAAGACAGGAGAGGTCTGCTGTACCATGTGGGTCACTTCCCTGCCCATGGGTAGAGCTAGTGCTGCTGTAGCTGCAAGGTGGCTTCATAGTGCTGCTCTTTAACCCCTTGCACCACCAGGGAGGGCCCTGAAATTTAAAATTTGGTTTGAAATATTTATGTTAGTACATGCTACACAAAATAGGCAGGCTGAGGTGAACTGCTAGTCTTTAAACACTGAAGTAAATGGGAGCTGGGAAGTTAAAGGTATTGGAAAGTTAAGAATTCTAATTGTAACTGTTGGATTGAAAGTATAAGTTAAGGTTTGGTAGAGGAAAAGTGGATACTTTTGGAATGAGATATAAGATGGGAAGAATCTATTAGCATTGTGCTGGTGGTATCATCATAGCTTTGGTATCTTAAGTTGTCAATATTGTATAATGTATAATGGTGTTTTCTCTAACATTTATGATAAATTTCCTAGAAATCTATATTAGGAAAAACTGGGGGTGGGGGTGACTGAGGAGACAGAAAGGCTATTTGCTTACTTGATCAGAAAAAATTTATGGAACCTCAGTAGAGCTCTGAGACACTCTGTAAAATTTCTCCCTTTCCTTATAAGAAATACATTAGATGAATTCAATCTGTGTGATATTTATCTGGTAAATTTGAACTAATTGGAAAGCATTATTGCCTAAAAGAAATGTTTCACCTGAGTATATACAAAAATATTTTAATACTGGTGTTCTAAAAAGTATGTACAAAACAGTAGAAACAATTCCCCTCCCAAGGCTTTCCACCTGTGACTATGCAGGCCTCTCTTTTAGCAAATCTGTGCCTTCAGGAACAGCTATTTCTGCCAGCTTATGTCTATGCAAGAGTCCTTTATTCTTTTCCCCTCGCTTTAAAATAAGCCTGTCCTTTCGAAAATAAAAATAGTAATAAAATAAACAAATTGTGTTTGTAATTTCTTCTAATATTATAGCATGAAAAGTTGTAGTAAGTATTCTTATTACTAGTGGGGATATGTCTATCTTTGTATAATTTCAATAAGAAATTTTATCAGTTTCTCTTTAAAATGGGAATTGTAAAGATGATTACATTATATAGGATTTGATTGGAATGTTACATTTGAGGCCATCTGGAGGTTGAGATTGAGCAGAGAAGATCCTGCCAATAGGGTTCCAGAAGCTTCTCAGGAGAGTAGGAAAGCTTACCTCCACTGGCAGAACTGGAAATTCCAGAAAAAAAAAAACACTTTGAGAACATCCAGAAAGGAAAGTCACCAAAAGGTACAAATGGAGGAAGTGGATTTTGGTGAGACAACCCCATGGCATGAAATCCTGGATAGGCTGTCAATCTAAGATTTCTTGTGGAAAGTTCTAACAAGGCCAATAGAAACTCTGCTGGGTCATTCTGTCCTGTGAGTGTATACAAGAATAGAGCAAAAAGATTGGAGTTAGATTTAGTTTACAGATGCATTTTGCTATATACTATTTGATCAAAATATTTTAATAGCCTTTCAACCATTTTTAAATTTTTTTTTCTTTTAAAGATTTATTTATGCATATAAGAACTGGGGTACAGACCAGGGGTGCAGGTGGGAGTGGAGGGGATTCACCAGAAAGCAGAGTGGGGAACAGAACAGGCAGATCTACTGAAATACACTGCTGAGGGGAGCAGCAAGTGGGTCAGAAGAGGTCTGCTGTGCTATGTAGGTCAGTTGCCTGGTGGGGGCTCCTTGTTGCAGTGACTGCAGATAGCTTCATAGTGCTGCACTTTAACCCATTGCACCACCAGGGAGGGTCTGAGATTTTTTTTTTTTTCATTTTTGCTTGGATTGATTGACTATTCTCTAGAAATGGAAGCTTTGTTACACTGGTTATGTGTGGACAATGCTTTGTGACTGATTTCTATTTCATTTGAATACACTGCAACATCAGTTATAACTGTTTTCTCAGATCACACCTCATTATCCAGTTTCTATCACCATAGAAATGGTGAAAAACTGAAAGTGGAAAATTGTAAGGGGAACAGAGAAAAGCAACCTCTGAGTCAATGGATGGGACTCAAGTCAACTGTGAATGGTAAAAAGTGGAGCTTTCTAGGCTCTAGGCCCTGAGTAGGGCTAATAGCATGGAGGGGCAGAGTTGCACTTTGGCAGTTAAAATGCTAGTTAGTGCTTTGGCGATGAAACCATTGGTGATGAGGGGCATCTGTGGAGAAACCATGACATTTAATTTGCCCTGTAGCTTTGGTTTGGACATTGATCTCTGCTCAGTGGACGCCATCTAGGCTAGGACAGATGGAATCTGATCACATGATAGCCTATAAATACTCAGATTCAAGAGCAGCAGACACTAAGAACAAAGTATTCTAGGGAGGCTTACTCAAGCAAATACCCTCCTATTTTGACTCTTCTTACTCCAAAAGCATGTTCTTGTAGGATTGCTCCTGACCCTCTTAGTCTACAAAAACTAAAAATTCATAAATCATATTCTATTTCAATATTGCAACATTTGCCAGTGATCCCCGATGGGTCTTTCAAATTACTCTTCAGTTTCCCATGAATTCCTCCCTTTTCTGCCAGAACCTCCAGCTGCCTTGCGTATTATGTGTCATAAGCTCTGTCTTTTCCTTGGAAGAGAAGACTGAGGCACATACATAACTTGTGCCTATCCTGTTTTGTTTTGTTTTTGTCTCACTTGTTTGTTGACTCATGATGGTTTGTGAGATAAGAATCACCTCCTTGAGCCTGATGTTGATTTTAATTGCTGTGAAAATTTAAAAAAAAAATCATTATCTAATGTAACACAAATAATAATCCCTAATGCAATCTGAAATCTATTTTGTGGGCCCTCCTTGGTGGTTCAGTGGGTTAAAGCACAGCACTATGAATCAAGCCCCAGCTGCCTCAGCACCAGTTCAATCCCCAGCTAGGGAGGTGACCTACATAGCATGGCAGTCTTCTGTCTCACCTTCAGCAGTGAACTTTGTTGATCTCTGTTCTGCTCTCCACTCTTTTCTCTGATGAATCCTCTCACCACCTCTGCACCTCTGGTCTGTACCCCAGTTCTGTATGCATGAATAAATAAACCTTTAAAAATCTAATTTGTTTAAATTTTACCAGCTTTCTCAAAATATTTTTTTCTAATTTTTTAAACTTGAATCAGGATTCAAATTAGTTGCATTTATTTCAGCTTCTTAAGTAAATTTTATTACAAAGGATGCTATTAAAAAGATCATTTAAAAGTATGGGAAACTAAAAAAAAAAAGTATGGGAAACTATTATTGTTAAACTGTTTTCCAAATTGATTTTGTCAATTTCACTTTAGAGTTTCTGAGAATTCACTTCTCCCACTTTTGGTATTGTTTCAGACATTTTACCTTTTGTCTATCTGATACTAAAACCCACTCTATAAAGAAATGAGATGTGAGCTTAATCTTCAAACTGTATAATCATATATTCTAGATAGAAAAATTTAATCATAGATCCCCCCAACCCACCTGAAAGTCACTGTTTTAGTTCCTGAGTACATCAGTATTTTTCTAGTGCATATTAATGAATGAGTGAGAAGACAGTGAAGTAATTATGTGATATTTAATATTTTTTAGGATGGATATGACTGGCTCTGACTGTTTCCTCCTGTGAAGAGCCTTTTTAATACATTTGAAATCCAATGAAGCAGATGTTGATTCTATGGTGATGTCAGCCATTCTGTAACCCTTTATCTTTCTTATAAGTAGCTGTCATGGCAGGTTGTCAGCTCTGATGATGTCATAATGCCTTGCTTGTGGGGTTACCTTTTTCTTAAGAAAGAGATTTATTTATGCATACAAGAACTGGAGTGCAGGCCAGAGATGGGGGGGGAGGCTGGAGGAGTGAGAGGATTCACTAGAGACAGAGTAGGGAGCAGAAAAGCCAGAGCTACAGAAATACACTGCTGAGGGGAGCAGCAGGTGAGACAGGAGATCTGCTTCAACATTTGGGTCAGCTCTCTGGCTGGGGATCGAACTCACTCTGAAATCACTCAGCAGTAGCTAACTATAGTGCTGAGTTTCATAGTGCTGAGACTTAACCCCTTGCGCCACCAGGAAGCCCCTGATATTCTTACAAAATATTTATTTACTTACTTACCTGTGCAAGAACTGGGGTCTAGGCAACAGCTCTGAGACTTAAACCCGGGTCTAGGCAATAGCTCTGAGACTTCAACCCCTGCCCCACCAGGGAGGACCTTGATATCCTTCTTGATAATTCCTGGTTGCTAAGAGTTTCCAAACACTTCCTCAAGGTCACAATCATTTTGCAAAAAACAACAACAACAACGGGATAACAGTCCGTTTCTGGGGAAAAAAAAAATCTGAAAAGGAAGATACCCCATAAAACTTTGACAACGGTTTTTAATATTACAACTCCCTAATGACAACTGTGCTTAACATTACACTATTGAATAATTGATATATTCTAAAGATCTTTTACCGTTTTGAACACATTCATTAGGAAAGTTCTCAGAAAATACAAATCTTAGAGTGGGAAGGATGATATCCAATATAACTATATTTGAATCTTAATTTTTTTTAAAAGAACAAGCTAATGACAAATGTCATCCTGGTAAATTAAAAAGTCTTCTACTTAATGCACTGGTCACCTTCATTTTTAAAGACAGAACACAGGCGCCAGCTTTTGACTTCCTTCCTTTTTATAAGCCAATGACATCTTCAGTTCTAGAATAGCATTTTAAAACGTGGCTTCTGATAAATGCTGGCAGAACTGGTGCATTCCCTACTCGAGTACATCCCTAGGTCGAATGACCATACACACACACACACACACAAAATATCACGAAGAAGGCTGAAGAAAAGTCTGGATGTGGAAGGTATTTGTATTATTAGGACATTGGTACATTTAAAAAACAAACAAACAAACAAAACAAAACCATGTGTAGGGTCAAATCGTTAACCAAAAGTCAATGTTATGAGAACCGTAACTAATGCTGCTATTTGCTAAGTTTAAAACTGAGTGGTGCGGCAAGAGAGCGGAAACCGTACAGAAACAAAAGAAAAACTTTAAAATTTCCTCTCCCTTTGCAGGCAAGTTTCAGCTCCACAAACTATCCTTGCCTTTAAATCATTAAGGTGTTCTTCTCTCAACTCCCATCCTCCTGTACAAGGAGATCCGTGTCTCTTTTCTCCAAATTAGGAATGAGAATCCTTCCAGGTCCGTAAAAACAGAAAGGAGCCCCGCTGGAAGTTCCATGTGGCCCCAAAGGGGAGAAAGTGGGCTGGAAAAGACATCCAAAAGGAAAAATCTATAAACCATACATTTGTGGCTGGAAAACAAAACAAAACTGAAAAAATCGCACGTGTCCGGATATCGTCATCTGGTTTCCACACAGAAAGAAACGGTGGCAGGTCAGAATCCCAGCGGCGTTTCCCAAGCAATCGGAGAAAGAGGGTTCGGACAGCGCCATTGACCACGCACCAGTCCGCCCTAAACACCCCCACCCCCCGTGCGCGCCGGCCAATCCCCTTGTGCCATCCCCTTCCCATCGGAAGCCCCGCCCCCCAAACCCGGGATGCTAGGGCCCCGCGGCGTGACGCGAGCACGGCAACTCCGCCCCCTGCGTCTCTGGCCTGCCGGCCTTGGGGGGATGGTTCCATCATGGCGTCAATGCAGGTGAGAGGAGTTTGCAGCATCTGGGCGGGTGAGGGAGCCACAGGGAGGATGCGAGTGTACAATCGGGGGAGGTGACTGGGACTCTGGGGCACTCGGGCGGTTCAGGAGAGGCCCTGGTGACCGGTCCTTCCCCAGCTTCAGGGACTTAGGAGGGGTGAGAGGCGGCGAGAAGGGCGCGGGGGGGTGGGGGTGGTCCTTGGTCGGTCGAAGCGGACACCAGACGGCGGGGAAGTTGGGGGATAAAGAAGGCTGACGGCAGGAGAGGGAAGGGCGAAGTTTTGGTGTTGGCTCCGCGGCCGAGGTTCGGGAACACCGTCCGCGCGCAGACGGCCGCCGCCGGCCTGCCCTCCCGCCCCAGGGATGCCTTTTCCTTTGGGTCCCGGGCCGGGCGGAAACAGCTGCTCACCGTTGTCGCCGGGGCTGGGGCGGCGCTGAGAGGGGCTGAGCGTGGGGGAACTGAAAAGGAGTCCGGGAGAAGGCGGGTGCAGCTAAGACGCTTCGCGGTCTCTGCTTCGGCCTCCCACGCCTGGCCCCAGCCTGCTTGGCCCCTCGGCTCGCACCCTTTTTTGACTCTTAATCCTTTGCCCTGTGGGTGCTTTCCTCTGTCAGCCTCCGCACTCTGAACGAACGTTCGTCCAGCAGCTCCAGTTTCACTCTTCTCCAAGCTGCCCTAAGTCCATCAACAGCATTTACCATCACATCTGCAGTCTCTGCGAGAGCTGGGTCACCAGCCCCCTTATACCTCCCGGGATAGCTCGTTCTCAAATGTTTTTTCCTCCGGTGCCCCACCCTTGCGGTCGCGGAAAGGCTCCTGAAGCCTTTTGCCCTTCTCGAGAGACTGAGTGGAACCTTAGTTTGGTAGGAGGCATTTGTTAATCCTGTCTCATCTACCTGACTTGGCAATGCGTAGTTTCTTGGTTTTTCAACTTAATATACTCCTTTTTCTCCAAACCCGGTGAGTTTGATTTTTCCAGGCAAAGATGGCAACCACAATTGCAGTTTTGTAGAGACTGCATTATCTAGCCTGCATTTAATTTACAAATGAAGACACACCACAGAAAAATGGGAAGAGAAGGTAGAACTTTAGTTTTGCAGTCAACGAGCCCTGTTTAGTGTTTTTAACATCTCCTTAATAAAGGGACCACGTTTTTCGTAGGATTTTGTGCTTTTGTTTCTAAGAAAATATACTAATCTTTCACCCCTACCCCTTTATTCCCCCTGCCCCCAGCAAGAACTGTGTTTTTCTGTCATCTCTTGTTTTGCATTCATTCTCTTTGGCACACTTACTTGCTTCACATTTACTTCTGTGTTAGTTTTCTCCTTTGAATCTGCTTTTCCATACAATATTTTCTTGACCTTTTCTTTCTAGACTTCTTGCAGTATAGAAAAAGTATATGTGTGTTTGTGTGTGTATACCATTGCTAGTTATAGTGTCATAAAATGGTGCAGGAAAAAAACAAGAACAATTTCAGGAAATGTATTTTACACTAGTCTCCCCAGAGACATTAGAGAAGTTTCCTCCTTTGAGGCCAAAAAAGGAACTGTGGGATACTAGTTGAACAGTAGATGGACAGTACAACAGATTAAGATTATTTGTACCAAGGTTAAAAGTACTTAACCTTAGTTAAGTTACTTAACCTTAAGGTTAAAACCAAAAATTAAGATTAAAATCCAAAACACTTGTGATTATATTTAGAAAGAGACATATAGGCATAGCTAATTAGATAGTTAGCTGTCAAGTGTCTGGAAACTGCAGATTTCAATTTTTAAGAGAAGAAACTGAGTTGGTACAGAACTAAGTGTTTGGTAGTTTGAATTTTACATGGCAGCTCAAGCAATGGAAAAAAAAAAACTTGTCAATGCAGTACCGTTTTTGTGTCCCAAGTACTTCTGACTTACCACCTGAAATTCTTTTGTCTTCTGATTAAAGGAATGGAAAACAAACGTGTTTCCCATTTTAACCAAATAAAATTAGGTCTTTTATTTTTGTTTTTAAAATAGGGTACAGATATTTTTGGTGGTATACTGAAAAATATATCAATAAATTGGTAAATCAGGTTTCTTGAAAACCCCAACACTACAGTTGTAGTGTATCTGTATCTTTGGTGAGCAGAGTTCTTTCCTGACCATTGTATTAGCAAAGTTTAAACACTTTTAAAAACCACTGGTTTAAAATAACACTACAACCAATTTATGAAATTTGTTCATTCACATCAATGTCTGAGTCCTTTGTGTCTGTCAGGCACTCATCTGGATACTGTGAACAAAAGCAGACAGTATTTCTTACCTTGTGGACATAACAATTTAGTTGGGGAAGGATATATAGAACCAAAATATTTTAAGTTTAAAAGGTGATTGTGCTATGAAGACGAAGCTTGGAAGGAGATTAGGAAATAGATATTTTCTTAAACAAGAATCATGCTTTGACAGTGTACTTCAGAAGCTTTTAAAACATTCATCTTACCCACACCAGGATATTGCTGCTACTGAAGAGGTTTCTTAAGATGTATGGAGGCCTGTAGTTTAAAATGTGTATTATACAAAAGTATTATAGTACTTGATTACTTGAATTAAAAAGAAATGTGCCTTTTAGAATGCGTTTAATATCATCAGATGAGGATAGACTTTTTTTTATTATTATTTACTTATTTATGCATACAAGAACTGAAGTACAGGCCAGAGGTGGGGAAGGTGAGAGAATTCACCAAATACAGTGGAGAGCAGAACAGGCAGATTGATTGAAATACACTGCTGAGGGAGCAGAGGGCAAGCAACACTGGAGAGGTCTGCTGGCTGGTATCTAACTCATGCAGCAGTGGCTTAGGATAGCTTCATAGTGCTGAGCTTTAACTGCCTGAATCATTAGGGAAGGCCCTAAGGATAGACTTTTTTTTTTCTTTTTAAAGATTTATTTACTTATGCATACAGAACTGGGGTGCAAGCCAGAGGTGCAGGGGTGGTGAGAGTCAGAGTGGTGAGCAGAGGTAGAGTGGGGAGCAGAACAGGCTGATCTACCGAAGTACACTGCTGAGGGGAGAAGTGGGCGGGCCAGGAGAGGTCTGCCCTGCCTGTGCCATGTGGGTCACCTCCGGGGCCAGGGATCAACTCATGCTGAAGTGCTGCACTTTAACCCGTTGCACCATCAGGGAGGGCCAAGGATAGACTTTTGATTTCTTCTTGCACAGAAGAACTGGTGTGTAGGTCAGAGGCTTGTATGGGATGGAGGGGTAAGAGGATTCACCAGACAGAACAGGGGAGTCTACTGCAATACACTGCTAAGGGGGTTGGCCGGTGAGGTAGACCCAGGATCAAACTTAGGCTATAGCCCAGGCTGAATGAGTTGATAGTGCTGAGACTTACCCAGAGGCCACCAGAGAAGCCTGGCAATTTCTTATTGGATAGAGTGTATATTTTAAGTTCGGGTTGTAACTAGCTTACACTGTCAGCGTCTTCCAACCTTTTTTTCAGTCATGGCATACATAGAAAATAATTTTTCTATTGCATACTAAGGTAGGTAAAGTTGTTGGAGTCTGAAAGCTTATAACAAATAGCTTCCAGTAAAACATTGGGGGTGGAGATCAGTATTCTGGCACACTTGAAATGTTGGGGAAGTTCTGCTCTGAAATAGTGCTAAAGTTATTCAACATACACTTAGGATTGGTTGTAGCTTTCAAATGTATGTGAGCCCTTCTTTCCTATTTCTTTTCTTCTCCCTGTTTCTTCTTAGAACTAAGGAACAAATCACCAAGTAAATTCATGGCTGGACTGTTTTTAAGAAACCATTCTTAAAAGAATGGTGGGCTCCTAGCAGTATTTAAACTTGGCAAGAGTAAAAATACAGATTTGCATTTCATTTTGATAATTCTATAAATCATATCAAATAGAAGGTTGTACAAACTTTTAGGTTTTACATTTTTACTTTATTATTTTACAAACTTTGTTCAAACTGCAGACACATGGTGAATTTTTATGTGATTTGAAATTTGTCTTAAAGGACTAGCAGTGGTCCTCCCTGCTGGTGCAGAGGGTTGGGATGCAGCACTGCAAGCTGACCACAGCCGCTTCAGTGAGAGTTTGATCCCCGACTCTGGGGGTGATCCACATAGTGAGGCAGACCTCTCCTGACCCACCTGCTGCTCCCCTCAGCAGTGTACTTTGTCGATCTGCCTATTCTGCTCCCCACTCTGTCTCTGGTGAAGCTTTTAACCACCCCTGCACCTCTGGCCTCTACCCCAGTTCTGTATGCATAAATAAATAAATCTTTAAAAAAAAAAAAAGGTACTAGCATTGGCCCTCTCTGGTGACACAACATGTTAAAGCACAGCACTATGAAGCTGTCCACAGCTACTGCAGCATGAGTTCGATCCCCGGACCTGGGGGTGATCTGCATGGCATGGCAGACCTCTCCTGACCTTCCCACTGCTCCCCTCAGCAGTATGTTTCAGTACATCTGCCTGTTTCCCCACTTTTGTCTCTGGTGAATGCTCTTACTCCCCTCACCTCTGGCTTGTACCCCAATTCTTGTATGCATAAATAAATAAACCTTTAAAAAAAAAAGTACTAGCTGTATTGGGGCATGTATTTTCAGTTACACCCTAAGATTTATTTTTGTGTTGTGTCTCATTTTTACTTTGTAATTTTTTTCTTGCTGACTCACTTCATATTATGAATTTCATATTATGAAATATTTAGCTAATTTAACCTCATATTTTCTGCTTTTCAAAATTGTTTCATTCAGATTTCTCTTAAATGTTGAAAATGTTTATGTGTACCTGTTATATTTTTCTAATTAGGCCATCTATATTTATTAATGGTAGATGTGGATTCCCTTTACATTGTCTTAAAAACATTAGCGTGTAAAGGTTGATGCTTGCCAACTCTAAAAACAGGGATACTTAATTGAGAGGTATGGTTAATTGAATTACTATAGTAGATTTTCTGTGTTTTTCTCTTAGGTTTGATTCCACTAAATGGAAGGAGATTAAGGTTTACTAACGGAAAATGGATTATGGGTGTGTGGGTGTGTGCCTATTTTCAGATAATTTCGAACCGAACCATTCATAGCTCTGCATTTTTTTTTAAATATTTATTTATTTGTGCATACAGAACTGGGGTACAGGCCAGAGTCTCAGGGGTGGTGAGAGGCTTCACCAGAGACAGAGTGGGGAACAGAACAGGCAGATCGACGAAGTACACTGCTGAGGGGAGCAGCGGGCGGGCTCCATGTGGAGCCTCCGGGACAGGCAGGTATCGAACTCATGCGGAAGTGACTTTAGCTTCTCAGTGCTGTGCTTTAACCCACTGCGCCACCAGGGAGGGCCCTATAGCTCTGCATTTTTTAAAAAAATTTTTATGTATACAAAACTGGGGTACAGGCTAGAAGTGCAAGGCGGGAGTAGAGGGAGGGAGGGTGGTGAGCTGATTTACCAGAGACAGATTGACCAAATACACTGCTGAGAGGAGCAGTGGGCAGGTCTGGAGAGGTCTGCCATGCCATGTGGGTCACCTCCCTGGCAGACTGAACTTGTGCTGCAGTGATTGGGAATAGCGTCCTAATGCTGTGATTTAACCCATTGTGCCACCAGGGAGGGCCCTCTGCATTGTTTTTTACTCAAGTAATTTATTGTAGTGATTGAGGTGGAACATGACTCTTAACCAATACTATTGTAGTCATGTTGCCTTTGCAACTTCTGTGTGGCTCTCTTGATGTCATTAAGAAGTGTTATAGCATAATCAAAAGTTAGAAAATTATTTCTTATCTTACATCTTGAATCTTACTGAGCAGTGGAAATTTGGGAGATTATAACTGGAATTACAGTTTTTGAGAAGATTATTTGAATTCTTTCACTAGGAAGAGGTTGTTAAGAGTTGTGGAAATAAGTGCCAAAAGAGTTAACAGCTAGAATAGAATTGAAGGTGTTCTCTGCAAAGGATTACTAGGAGTAGAGTTTGCTACATGTGAACAAGTGTAAAGCTAAGGTAATCATCTCTTTTTATTAAACGTTTTTATTTTCTTACATTGTTTATTTTTGTACAGTATTTGATGTCTCTTTGATGTTCATGTGTATTCCCCATAAATTTCCCACCACCTCATCAGCTGTGAACTGCCACACTGCCCTGCCCTATTTTGCCCATCTCCTTTCCCCTCCTGCTCTATGCCTCATGTATAGTTTGCCTGCAAGTTTTGTCTATTTTTCTTGATAGCATAATCATAGTTTAATTCTCAAAGTGGTCATTGTGGTACTTTTCTTTTTGTTGTTAATTACTATTTTATGAGATCCTTTCTATTTTGACCTAAGAGTGTTTGTTTCATTTAACTTTTCAGGTGTCTTCCAACTTACTGGGCATTAGATTTGCATGAGAATAGGAAAAATGATTCTCTCTGCCCTTTAGATGTGCACATAGTGACTACAGTAAATTTCCGTCCCTTGACACTTCAAAAAGCTTTCCCAAATTACAAATTCTGCATCTGTTTAATTATATTTTAGAGAATTCTATTAAGTGATTCTTTAATAGGGAGGTTGATTACCTGTAAAAGAATAATAAAAAGTTCATATTTATATTGTGTACATTCCAAGGAAAGTTAACTTGTTTTCTTAATGTAGATGTATGTTTGTCATACTTTAATGTTTCTCAAAGTATTTTCCCAATATTTTCTCTCTCAATTCGTATTCCAACTTTGTAAAATGGAAAGTCATATCATCCTGTCTCATTTAATAAGAGACACTTTTGGTAAGTAATCACTTGTTTGGAAAGTTAGCTTACCATAAATTATATAGCAACTGCAATTAGAAACCAAACTCTTCAGTCTTGATGCTTGAAGTTGTAGATAATGAACATTATCTATCTATTAACAAGTTTGGCATTGTAGAGAAACCACTGGGATAATTATTTAGCTTTTCACTTGAGTTAATCACTTAACTATTATTGTAACTCCTACCTAAGAAAACAAGAAGAAAGTAGTCCTGATACTTTAAAATACAAAGTTACTTCATGAATCAAGTTTATCCTTTTAAAAAAATTCTTTTTAAGCTTAATGTATCAAATTTTATAAAGAGGTTTTTATGCATATATTGGTATACTGAGTAAAGTTATAGTGGCAGATATTTATTGTACCACTAATTCTTTTACTTAAGGAGTTTAAAAAGTTGAGATGATTTGACATCTTCCTGAAAATACCCCAGTGATTAGTATTTATCTAAATTTAGTGTTTGTTAGATGAATTTCAGTACACCTTTCTGTCATTGCTATCTACTTCATTATTAATAGTGTCTTCAGATACCTCTTCGTGTTTTTCAGGTGTTTTTAAAACTTTTTTCAATTATTAACCTTTATTTCTGAATTCAGTTTTTGGATTACCAGCACATGATTTGTACTACTTTAATTCATTTGCTTTTGTAAAACTTCCTTAGCAAAAAAAGCACAAGGGAGCCCTCCCTGGTGGCACAACCGGTTAGAGCACAGCACTGCAAGTTAGCTGCAGCTGCTTGGGTGTGAGTTCAATAACCACCCCAGACGTGATCCACACTCTGAGGCAGACCACTCCTGTCTTGCCTGCTGCTCCCCTCAGCAGTGTACTTCGTCAGTCAGCCTGTTCTGCTTCCTACTCTGTCCCTCTCACCGCCTTTACACCTCTGGCTTGTACCTCAGTTCTGTATGCTTAAATAAATAAATCTTTGTTTGTTTTTTAAAGCACAGGGTCTGGAATTAGAAGGCTTGGATTTGGGTTCTGTTTTGCTACATATAATAACTATGTTACATGAAAATCAGTCTGTAGTGTAGTGTTAAGATAAGAAGAGATTAACAGAGTTAAGCATGTATAAAATTACTTTTTTATTTACCCTTCCACTGTCTTTTCTTTGTGTCCTGTTACCCTTGTTGGTATCTGCCAACTTCATTCTTTCATTTGTTTAACTAGAAAGAAATCTATTCTCATTCAACCTTCAATTAGCAAATTCAGGTAGCTCTGTCTTCAAAACGTATCCAGAATTCTATTGTTTATTTTTTCTTCTGAATTACTCTTTGATATAAATCATTATCATCCTGGATTATATAGCAGCTTCATTACTGGTTTCCTTACTTTTGCCTTTCTTTATTCCCTAATTTATCTTTTATCAGCTATTATTTAAATCCTTTGAAAGCAACAGTCAGTGTCAGTGGCATTCCATTCAAATCCCTGCTGTGACTTCCTTGCCTTAGAATATAATCCAAAGATTTTTCAGGCCTTTGACCTTGTTTCCTTGCTTAGATTCCCCTTCTGCACATATCTGCATGGCTTGCTTTTTTCTCTCAGATTTTTGTTTCAGAAATACTTTCTCAGAGAAGCCTTTTTAATTCATGTAAGGTATATTACCGAAGAGCAGAATTGCTGGGTCATTTGGTAACTTTAACTTTCTAAAGAAATATCAGACTTTTCCATAATAGCTGTGCCTGTTTACATTCATACCAGCAGAATATACATGGGTTACAGTTTCTACACATTCTGGTCAATAACTGTTACTGTCATTTAAAAAAAAAGATTATTATAGCCATCCTAGTGGGTCTGAGTGATAGTTCATGGTTTTGATTTGCATTTCCCTATGATTAATAATGTTTAACATTGTTTTCTTGTGTTTATTGGTATATTTCTTAGAGAAAGGGCTATTTGATACTTTGTTCATTTAATAAATAATTTGTCTTTTTTACTTTGAATTGTGAGATCTCTTTAATGTGTTAATTGTCATCAAGAGAAACTGTATCTTAGCCCTAATATTTAATGTCTGCTAATTCAGAAGCTCAGTGACATACTTCCTATAAAAGTCGATGTAAAGAAATTCTTTACATTCCAGAAAGTTAACTTTGCAACTCTGAAGTTACTGGCCTTCCTCAATTCTTCAAAATCTCTCATGGAATTTGTATTTCTGTAGAATTCTCTATATGCCTTCTTTTTTTGGTTTTGCTACAGCAAGCTTAATGAAAGCTGCAATCCAAAGAGATAGAACAAATGTTACAACAATATGAAATTGCAGCTGCTTGACAGAAGTTCACATATCTGAGGTTTTGTCAAAGCACTGGAAGCTATAGTAGTTACTTTCAACAATTTCCTTACAGACTGAGGAGAAACCAAGAAATCTTTATTCTAATATAAATCCCTCTTATAGATACATGACTTGTAAATATTTTCTCCTATTCTCTTAGCTATGTTTGTGCATCCTTGATGGATTCCTTTGAAGCCCCCTCCAATTTTTAATTTTGTCATTTGTGCTTTTGGTGTTGTAGCTAAGAAGTTACTACCTACTCCACAATCTTAAATTCACACTTGATTACACCTCTTTTCTCTTGCAGTTCTGTAGGTCCATAGTCTGTCAGGTTTCATAATAATCTGATAATTTCTAGTTATTTCTCTAAGCTGTTAACTGTTTTTAAAATGAAAATTTATATTGCAGCCCTACTACTAGAAATCCTAATAAATTATTACTGAGAATTTTTTTTTTAAGATTTATTATTTATTCGTAAGGAACTGGGGTACAGGCCAGAGATGCGGAGGGTGAGAGGATTCACCAGAGACAGAGTGGGGAGCAGAACAGGCAGATCGACAAAGTACACTGCTGAGGGGAGCAGCGGGCGGGTCAGGAGAGGTCTGCCATGCCAGGTGGTCACCTCCGGGGCAGGCGGGGATCGAACTCATGTGGAAGTGGCTTTAACTTCTCAGTGCTGTGCTTTAACCCACTGCACCACCAGGGAGGGCCTATGTGTAACTCTTAAATCAGTATACATGGCAAGAAAAATTTGAGTCAAGTCATGGGATGTATATATTCCCAGCTAAGGTCAAATAAAGTATTGTTCTCATTTCCTAGTCTATTTAGCACCACTTATTTTTTTTTGGCAGTTCTGTGCTTTTGGTGATTTTATTGTTTGAAATGACCTCCAAGTGGAACTGATACGAAGTCTAGTATTCTTAATTTTTAAGAAGACTGTAAGAACCTTACTTAGAAAATGTCTAGGACCTTCCTTTTAGGTGTTTCTGTTAGCCCTGGTTTCAGTGTTAACAAATTGATAATATTTATTAAGGAGTGTTTTAATAGAAACACAAAAACTCAGGATATTGTTGATCAGTTAAATGAGAGGATTGCAGGAATCTTAACTTTGTATTTTCCCTGGGAATAGCATTTCAGTATTTGATGATTCAGCATTTGCTGTTACTTAATAGAAAATTACTGTGAATCTCCAGAATTATGAGTACACCTTTGACATGTAATTGAAGCAGAGTTAAATGGGGTAAAATACAATGTTGTTGTGTTCAGTTTCCTTGTTTCCCTTTCCATTTTCCTATATAGATTGTTACCTTTTCTCAGTTTTTTTTTTTTTTTGAGTTACCAACACAATTTAAGATAATGTTTTTCAACTTGGTGTTATATTTAAACCATGTGGGAAGCTTAAAAAAGAAAAAGCAGCTAACTATTCCAGAGATTGATTTAATTGGTCTGGTATGTATCCTGGGTTTAGGAACTTTCTCAGTTCCTCAGTAATTCTAATGTGCAACCTACATTGAAATGTCTCATCTTCACTACAGTGGAATTTGGGTGTGCAAATTCTGTAAATTGTTTTTTAAAGAATGCTGTACTGTATCTCCTTGAATTAGGAGACTAGATATTGCAGAGTCGATTGATAACTATAGAAAAAACTTTTAAGAGTCAAATTGAGACTAAGAAAGTGTATCTAGACACGTCTTCCAAATTTTGTATCTTTGGAGGGGAATATGAATAAGTACAGTCCAAGAGTTTTTTGGGGGGTGTTGGAAACAATTTTAGGGACCCTCTGTTAAAATATGAATCTCCCTAGGAATGGTAATATTGTTTTCAGAGTTTTAGTACTTTATGGGGACCATTGTTGTTGCTAGCTCTTACACTGCTCGTTCTAAGAGCAATGCTGAACTTTGTATTAGTCCATTTAAATTCCTGACCATCAGGTTGTTTATTATTCTGGATCTCCTGTCTGTCTCCTCTGACCTTAGGTTAAAGTAGACATAAACATTATTGTGTATGTATAGATTCTGTCACTGAGCAACTCAGTCATTTCTGTTAAACTACTTTGGTTTCTAATAAGTTTGTTCCTTCATCTTGTCTTTTCCTAGGAATAATAATATTTTTGTGAAAAGCTTATTTAAGTTACTTAGTTAGCCCTTCCACTCTGTACTGTCATTCCAAATACAGATTTTACTCCAAATCCTCTAGTTCTTTATAACATTGTACCTGACATCCTGAATCCACTAAACTTAGCTTTCTCATAGCTATCCACTTTTTCTTATTTTCTGTCCACTCACAGAATATGTTACCTCTTTCATATGTTTTTCAGCTACTGAAAAAGGTTCTTTGTCTTTATTGGATTTTTAGCTCACTGAGGGCACTGCACTACTATGGTAAGAACTAAGATGTTTTCTGAATGAAATGTAGAACAGAAACTCATGTAAATGCCTTTTTCAAAGTGGGTCAGTAATGATTAGAAAACATTGCTTTCTTGCTCTATCGCTGATTTCTTTGATGCTAATCTATTGGTTCAACTCTGTCCTGGCCCAGAGAAACTAAAGAATTTGAATAGGAGAACAGTTTGTTCTATTTTTTAAAAATGTATTTATTTATGCATAATAGAGCTGGTGTATAGGCCAGAGGTTTGGGGATGTAAGGAGATTCACCAGAGACAGAGTGGGGAGCAGAACAGGCAGACCTACTGAAATACACTGCTGAATGGAGCGGAGGATGAGACAGGTGGGTTAGCTCACTGGCTTCCTGATCAGGGATTAAACTCATGCTTCAGTGGCTGCTGATAGCTTCATAGTGCTGAGACTTAATCCCTGCACCACAGGGAGGCCCTGTCTGTAGTATTTTTAGGTCAGAATACATTTTATGTTAATTATATCTTTCTTTAAGCCAGATTGATACTTGCTTGGTAATTCTTTAGCTTTGGAGATTTATGCTTCGATGAACATCTTATGTATTTCTGATAATAGATGTTTTTTCTTGATCTTCCAGTTAATAATATTTTCCTTGACAGCAAATAAATCTCAGTTCTTGCTTCATCGATACTAAGATTATGTGATTACTTTTTACCTAAACCCAAATGTGATATGACCTATGATAGCATTCATTCCTGAAATTGTATTCTTGTGCCAAATGTTTTATTCTTAGGGTGTGTCTGGGTGTGATTTGAGTGTAGATCCACATGTGTGTACTTGTGAGAGAGAGATGAGGTGGTCTGGAAAGGACAAAACATCTCAGTGTTTGTGAAATGCAAATTGGGCTGCTGGTAAGCATTTTTTTTTTTTAAGATTTATTTATTTATGCATACAAGAACTGGGGTGTAGGCCAGAAGTGCAGAAGTTGGTGAGAGGATTCACCAAAGATAGGGGAGCAGAACCAGCAGATCTACTGAAATACACTGCTGAGAGGAACAGTGGGAGAGACAGGAAAGAGGTCTGCTGTACCATATGGGCCAGCTCCCTAATTGAGAACTGAACTCATACCTTGGTGGCTGGTGATAACTTGATAGTGCTGAGACTTTATTCCCTGCACCATCAGTTCACTTTGGATTATTCAGTCTGTAAGGGAGAAATCGGTCCTTTTAGAATTATACCACCAAAAAGGAAAAGAAAAGAAAAACAAACAAAACCCCCACACCCTATGAAAAACTTCCTACAAGGATAAAGAAATCTGGCACAATCTTTGAAACCTTTGATTTTCAGAAGTTTGTGATGACAGTGATAAAATACCAGAAAAAGCAGAGAAAATTACTGATGATTGAAAGGATTACCCATAATCCTAAATAGCAAAAATAATAACAGGTACTGCTTCTGTAGCTTTTTTTTTTTTAAGCAGCTTTTCTGAAATTGGCTCCTGACTGAAAGTAACTCTGCTTAAAATACACTTAATATTTTTGTCTTATTTTAGATCCTCATAAATGGCAGAAGTTAAGTTACTAGATTTTTAAAAGTTCAGCAGCTCAGAATTTTTGTAACTGAAAAATTTGAAAGGTATTCATTTCTTAGACAGGGAGTATGGGATGTCAAATTAATTTTTTTTAAAGATTTATTTATTTATTCATACAGAACTAGAGTACAGGCCAGAGATGTGGAGGGTGAGAGGATTCACCAGAGACAGAGTGGGGAGCAGAACAGGCAGATGGACGAAGTACACTGCTGAAGGGAGCAGCGGGCGGATCAGGAGAGGTCTGCCACGCCATGTGGTCACCTCCGGAGCAGGCGGGGATCGAACTCATGCAGAAGTGGCTTAGGCTTCTTAGTGCTGTGCTTTAACCCGCTGCGCCACCAGGGAAGGCCCATGTCAAATTAATTTTTATAAGTCAGTTTATACTTTGAACATTTCTTACTTTCTTGTTAGAATGAAACATAAAATCTGTTTTATGTTCTCTTTAAGTTTATATTTTAAGTAGACTAAGTTTTGGGTTAGTCACCAAAAAAACAGGTGTTTTTTTTTAATTAAAATCTTAATGACTTTGTTTAAAAAGTCATTAAAATGTATAGTAGAAAGATACACATAAAGTGGCCTAAACTGTCTTACCATTAAATAGCTATTTGGGCTCGTCAAAGTAATTTAGAATCTATAAAGGTTTCATTCTCACTGATGATAGTCTTTTTTTGTAAATAATGCTTAGAAATGCATTGGAATATATGCTTCCACTGCTATCTCAGTGTAGATAATCCCTATTTGAGATGATTTCTTAGGTTATTTTTTGGGACTGGGAAAACTATTGTCAGTAATTTACACGGAAGAATTTTTGTGCATTCCCAAACCCAGTAATGGAAATCAATCTTGCTTTGGGGATATCAACAAAGAAGAGGGACCAACAAGCAAATCTGAAAATGTGTAACAGAAATAGGAAGAGAACCAAGTGTGATGTAACATAATTAAAAAGGGAAAGCTTTTTGCATGAAAGATAATTAGTATGTCTCTGGTGCACACCCCCAATGGATTTGATAAGCAAGTGGCATTGAACCATGAAAAATTTGACAGGATTAAAGTTTAAGTGAATTTATTAGGGTAAGTAGTAGCAGTGGGTGTTGACTGAATTCAGAATTGGATAGTGAAAGGAAAAGAAAGAATGGGTGGATTATTAATAAATGATAATTTGTTTTTAAACTGGAAGAGACCCAGTTGACAAAAGGGAATGGAAAAGAGTGAAGTTATTAGAAACCAAATTGATAATTATGAAAACAAGTCCTTGGGTGACTTGATAAGACTTCAAGAAAGTCCAGAGAGGGATGCCAGCAAAATCTTCCTTTGGGATTTAATTTAAGGGCCACAGATTGATATAGGGAGGTGTGACTTCTATTTTTCTTTTTTAGTTATTGCCTACAAAAAAAGCATGTTGGCAGTTTGCATTCTTTGCATAGTTAGCATTTTTGCTTAGAAAGAGACTTCATGAATTAATTTTGGAGAACCTTTAGGTCAAATTTTATAATGCTGGTTTGTTATTTAAAAAAAATATTTCCCCAAAACAACTGAAGCTGGTAAATATTTTCATTTGCTTTCTGGAAAGTGGTTAGGGTAAGGTAAATTCATGGTTTTAGGATAGTTATTTTTTATTTCCTACCTTATTTTAACATATAAGTTGGAACTTTACACTTTTCAAAATACTGTTTTATCTGCTGACCCATCTCATCCTATCCTATTAATAGCAATCTAATGTAGATACTGAATTATAAAAAGATTAAGGTACATTAAGGTTCATTGTTTATTCAAAGTGGCATATATTAAATACTGCTGAAAGCAGGTATTATACTTTCTAATGTATCCCGTATAGCACTTAATCTGTACACTCTGGACAATGTCCATGGTTGTAAATTCTGAAGAATAATGGAGCTGGGTATATTTATCCTGTGTTTAGGAATCTGGTACTTTAAAGGAAGAAGGGAGACTAATGACAGACAAGAAGGGATTATTTAATCCTTACTCTGATAAAGATGAGACTACTGGATAGAGAGGACATATTGCTCTGATAAACCTACAACTAGAGGAAAAGCGCCCAAATGACATTCTTCTAGGTCATAAAAAGGGAAGCGGTGATTGCTTCTCCAAGAACATGAAGATCTCTTCAATCATGGAAGGAAAAGGACTTCGGTATGAACACCTCAGTTTGTAGGAATTTAGCTGCTCTTGGCATAAAGTATTTTGCACATCAGATGGGGCATCCTGAGATCAATTTGAAGGATATTGGTGTGCTCTGACTTGGGCACCCTTAGCATCAGTGTTGACAAATATATTTAGAAATATTTTGATAACAGGTTGTGAATTATAGGGCAAGTAATTAAAATTTGAAAATTAGAAATTAAAGAGATATGAAAGATGTAAGGGGCTTATAAAAGAAGAAATGAGCATTTAGAGAGATTTAGTGTAGAATTTCATATTGTACCATCTGAAGATATTTTGTTGTTGAAAAATGCAAATTATTGTTGATTTTCTTTTCTAGAAACGACTGCAGAAAGAACTGTTGGCTCTGCAAAATGACCCACCTCCTGGAATGACTTTAAATGAAAAGAGTGTTCAAAATTCAATTACACAGTATGTATTTAAATTTTAAAGTATTCATTTTTTAATTATCAACATGAATAATATATATTCATTTTTAAAACACATTTTCATATTTCATCCCATTCTCTTGTACCATGACATAAATACAATGAACATTTCTTCTGCAATTCTATGCATTTATGTGCAGTCAGTTTTGTTTGCTATCATACCTATGATTCATAATTTGTAAACTTTATTTTCAAATTATATCTGTGGTTAGTAAGATTTTTTTAAAGTTTCCTGATGATGAGACAGCATTTAAAAACTTTGAGCTGCTTTTGTTTTATAAAATCTTCATCTGTAATAGAGCATTTTGTTATGAGGTGATCATGTTTTTCAAATACACATTTATTTTTTAGATTTTATTTATTTATGCATACAGAACTGGGGTACAAGCCAGAGATGCAGGGGTGGTGAGAGGGTTCATCAGAGACAGAGCAGGGAGCAGAACAGGCAGATTGACAAAGTACATTGCTGAGGGGAGCAGCAGGCGTGCCAGGAGAGGTCTGCCACACTATGTGG
>NW_004567110.1:43510006-43510968 GCF_000260355.1 Condylura cristata
AAAAAAAAAAAAAAAAAACTCAAAAGGACAGAAATCAACAATATAAAAGCTTATTATAAACCAATTTGTAGGACAAAGACAATTTAGATATTTAACTACATTTAGGTTGACAGAGCAAAAATAACCAGACTTCACATAGTTGGGGGGCATCAGAAGAAACAATTTACCTTTGAGTTTGATATCTGGAAAGGAGTCCAGCCTTAAGAACAGGAGTATGACGAAACTATACTTAATGTTTGGTTTCCTATATTGATGTAAGTGTAGTACAGTTCTCTCTAAATCTGTAACAGTCTCTTCAGGCTGTTAGGTTTCCAATTGACTGTTCTTTTTTTTTTTAAGATTTATTTATTTGTGCATACAGAACTGGGG
This sequence comes from Condylura cristata, assembly GCF_000260355.1. NCBI lineage: Eukaryota > Metazoa > Chordata > Mammalia > Eulipotyphla > Talpidae > Condylura > Condylura cristata. The sequence goes on from NW_004567110.1 coordinate 43,510,376, forward strand.
TACAGGTCAGAGGCTCAGAGTGGGCGAGAGGCTTCACCAGAGACAGAGCAGGGAGCAGAACAGGCAGATTGACAAAGTACATTGCTGAGGGGAGCAGCAGGCGTGCCAGGAGAGGTCTGCCACACTATGTGGATCACCTCCAGGCTGGGGATCGAACTTGTACTGAAGCAGCTGTGGCTAGCTTGCAGTGCTGCATCCTAAACCATTGTGCCTCCAGGGAGGGCCCCCAGTAAACATTTTTAAAGCATGGAATAGAGTAAGTCAAGAGGGATCCTTATCTTCATCCCTTGAACACATGAACTGCCTGCTGTACAAAAGAGTTCTGAATAAATGTTGGACTCATCTCACTTAATACATAAGAAACTTCCATGAGTGTGAAAAAGTGAGGGGTTAAGGGGGAAATACAGAGGGGAATTACAGAAATATTTTCTCTGATTGAGCTCCTTCCTTGGAGTGGAGCAGAACAGGTTCCTTTCCAGATATGATACTGTGGAAAGAGATGGATTCCCATCTATTAAAAACAAGCATTTGAAATAAGTGATTTCAAGAGTATTATCCTAAGCCTTTACAAACAGTACAGTCTGTCGTTGCCA
>NW_004567110.1:43511478-43569244 GCF_000260355.1 Condylura cristata
TTCTTTTTTTTTTTAAGATTTATTTATTTGTGCATACAGAACTGGGGTACAGGTCAGAGGCTCAGAGTGGGCGAGAGGCTTCACCAGAGACAGAGTGGGGAGCAGAACAGGTAGATTGACGAAGTACACTGCTGAGGGGAGCAGCGGGCGGGTCAGGAGAGGTCTACCACGCCATGTGGTCACCTCCGGGGCAGGTGGGATTCGAACTCATGCAGAAGTGGCTTTAGATTCTCAGTGCAGTGCTTTAACCCACTGCACCACCAGGGAGGGCCCCCAATTGACTGTTCTTTTTTAAATTAAGATTTTAAAAGAATATTTCAGGTTCACTGAAAAAAATTAGTAGAAAGTACATATGTCCCATATGTTCTTAGCCTCTCCCATTGTCAATATCCCCCACCAGAGCAGTATGTTTGTTGCATTGATGAGCCTACATTGATGAATTGTAATCACCCAGCACCTGTAGCTTACATTCTTGGTGTTGTATATTCTATGAATTTGGACAAATACATAATGACATGTATCATCATTATGTTATACCAAGTATTTTCACAGTCCTAAAAAATCCTCTGGTTATACCAATTTATCCTCACCCATGTCACTGTCTCATTAAAGTGTCTCCTTCTGTGTCTCCCAAGTCCCTGGTACAAGTCCAAGACCAAGCATGCACATGTCTCTGTTCCATATGCATGCTTCCTCCATCCTCTTCTTGATCTCTTTATTTCCTTCTCCCAGTCTTCTCTAGGTTCTCCTCCCTGCTCAGCCTCACTTTTCCTTAGGATGGGGCAGGGCCCCTAGAACCTTCCCTTTCCCTGGAGATTACTCTATTGCAGGATTATATGCAGTGTAGCTATAACATAGATAAGGAAGATGATGAAAGTATCTTAAATTTTCTGGGAGACAATTGAGATGTAGCTATAAAAACTTTAAACAAACAAAAAAATGTTGGCCCTCCCTGGTAGCACAGCAAGTTAAAGCATAGCATTACAAATCTAGCCATGGCTGCTTCAGCAGGAGTTCGATTCCCAGCCAGGGAGGTGACCCACATGGCGTGGCAGACTTCTGTCTTGCACACTTCTCCCCTCAGTCTGCCCGTTCTGCTCCCCACTCTGTCTCTATTGAATCCTCTCACTTCCCTTGCACCTCTGGCTTATACCTCAGTTCTGTATGCATCAATAAATATTTAACAATATATGTATTTTTAAAAAGGTTCCTTTGATCTAATAAATGTACCACTGTGCTCTCCTGAGAAAGGAATAGATATAACAGCATTGACTTAGAACTAACGGTACACTGTTCACTTAAATTACTGTTCCAGGGAGAAATTGGACAGTGTAATGTCAGTAATAGGGAACTTGTCTCTCAAGGTAGTACAGAAAATTGGTATCACTTAAATAATACTATGTAAAGGGAATATATTCTACAGATATAATTACCTCTGAAAATTCCTTATCAGAAGTTATATTGGTTTGTGTCCTATCTTAATGTATACCACAAAGCTAGTTTTTACTTCAGAGGAGAATTGATGCTTCTTTAAGAGCCATGATGTGTGAACAATACCTGTTTAAAATTGGAACCATAAAGCAGTCAATCCTCACAGGAATAAAAGAACTGAGACTTCTGACATGTCCTTAATCTGGGGTTTGTGCTTATGATTGGAATCATAAACACTGGTGGTATGAATTTATGTAAATAAAGTATGCAACTTGATCAGGTATTGCTTCTATCGATGAAACTGCAAAATGACTAGAATGAAATGTACCCCCAAACCTTATGATTATCTTTGGGTTGTTTTGTTTATGCTTTTCTAAATGTTCTATATTGAACTTACTTTATAGTTAGTAAAAATTTATTTAAAATTTTCCTCTACAGTGTTGAAAAATTACTCCTTTCACCTCAGAAATTAGGATTACTGAGATAATTGTTTAACTATTACTTAAAAGCTGTGTTTGAGTAGGTCACATACACACTTATGATACATTTTGTGTCCTAGAATTTGCTAAGTCCTCTTGTTTTTCCCTGGAATGTCACTCTGCATGGTGGATGTCTGGGCAGGAATATAAAATGCAGTGATGCTAGGTAGGATCAAATTTATTAAGAAATAGGGTTTTATTTGGGTTTTGATTTTTAAATGAAACTGTAGCATTGTATTTAATTTAGCATGTACTGGCTCTGATGTCAGGAGTGTGCTAGGTCTGTCCTATACTACAAGGTGAATATACATTTCTTGTTGCAATTTTAGCAGTTTATTTTTGAAGATCTATTTTGCAGTTGATGTAGTTAAAACAAGAGGGGTAAAATGCTTGTTTTACTTGTTTAAAATGTGGCCATACAGCTAGTTAAGGAGAAAAATCTGTTTGATTTGACTGTAAAATGCTGCTTCTTGGGTTTGTGGCCATATCTTTTATTATCATGTATGGTGCTCACATGCATTCATAAAATGAATAGCTATGCTATTCATAACTAAAGAATCTGCTTTAGTTGATTGTTTTCATAGTGGGGACATTTATTCTTTTACATGCTCCGAAGTCTATAGTGTGGGGGTTGGCAAATAAAGCCCCAAGCTTGTATTTTCAATTTTCCTTTTGTTTCTGTGTATTTAAAATAATAAAATCTTAAACATGACAAGTATAAGATTAAAGGAATGGGCTTGTGTACAATAATTATAAGTGACAGAACTATAATTAAGAACTCATTTTAAAACTCTGGCCCACTTTTTCTTCTAAATGCTGCCTAGTCATGTTTGTCATCATCTTCCCCATTCTTCTGTCCCCACCCTCTCCCTTTTAAAGTTGAGGACAAGATATTGTATACCGAATATAATAAATCATATTTGTCTCATGATTGTTATATATGGGGGTGAAATGCATAGAAAGATTCCATAGCAATCTGTTCTGGGCTTCATTAAGCAATTAAAATGTAATGGTAAGTAAAGGCCATATGGAGCCTTGAATAGCCACACCAGAGTTAAGTGGTCTGATGTCAACTTAACTTTCTTTTTCCCACTTAGTTTTCGGAATACTGTGAGGAAATTGGTGTGAATGGTACAATTTTCTCTAGATATTGTTGATACCTACTTCCCTTTTTATTTCTAACTGATATCAGAAAGATCATTAATGTGATATTCTCTATAAAATCTTCATAGTCGTTGTAGAAAAGAAGAGTCTTTTGAAAAAAATGGTAGTAAAATTGTGTAAGAATTGGAGGCATTTTGGTGCCACATGCTTGAGTTTGGGTTGTTACTGTTTTCAGACCTACTGTTGTTAAAATTTGGCTCTATCCTTGTCTAACTCGCTAATCTTAATCTAGTCATTTAACCCTTAAGTATCATGAGAAAGAAATAACACCAGAGGTGTTAATACCCACTTTTACAGTTGTTGTATGGATGAAATATGCCATTACACATGAATGATATCTCAGTGCCTGACTTAAGTGAAGTACTCACTTTTCCCATTCTACTTTTCACCCCAATTTTTTTATAAAGTGTTTAATTTAATTTTTTTTTTTTTCTGTTCTAGGTGGATTGTAGACATGGAAGGTGCACCAGGTACCTTATATGAAGGGGAAAAATTTCAACTTCTATTTAAGTTTAGTAGTAGATACCCTTTTGACTCTCCTCAGGTAACTGCCTTACTTTTAAATTTTTGTTATGTTTTAGATTATATAGCATACTGCTCACTGCTAAGTTTTTACTTGAGTTAGTAAAAAGACATTAGAATTATATGAATGGATTTGGTCCTTTACCTTTTTTGTAATGTAATCAATATCTTATGAACATTTGATAAATGTTGATGATAAAGACAAGTAGAAAAGGGAAATGGGAGTATTTTGGCTTTTATAGAGCATTCAAGAAAGATTATGTTGAGAAGGTGGCATTGGAACAAAGATCTAAAAGTGGTGATGAGTAGGTAGTATGAAAGAAGTGAGGGGGAAGAGTAGGTAAATATAGAACTCTAAGACCCTGCATCTGAAGGATGTGTAGTGGTTCTCTCAAGGGCTAAGTAGGCAAGGAGAGCTGTAAAGGGCATATTTGGCCTGAAGAGTCCATCACAGATTATATAAGACATAGGTCATTGTAAGAGTTTCGACTTTTACTGTGAATGAAATGGGACTTTGCAGGCCTGTAGTACAGGAATGATTCTACTTGAAATTAAAGAGAAAAGTCTACTGTGTGGCATTTTGACTATTGGACACAAGGGTACCAGGAAGACCAGATTGGCTATTACAGTACTTCAAGCAAGAGAGGACTTGTCCTCAGAAGGTTAACAGTAGTTAACAGTAGAAGTATGGAAGATGACCTTTTTTTTTTTTTTAAGATAAAAAAAAATTATTTATACAGGAGCTGGGATATAGGCCACAGTGTGTGTGTATGTGTGTGTGTGTGTGTTTGTACACTCACGATGAGAGAGTTTGTATGTGTATTCACCAGAGACAAGAGTGGGGAGCAGATAGTCAGATTGATTAAAATATACAGCTGAGGGGAGCAGCAGGCAAGACAGGAGAGGTCTGCTACTCGATGTGTGTGACTTCCCTGGCCGGGATCGAATTCATGCTTCAGTGGCTGGCCATAGCTTCATAGTGCTTTAGACTTAGCCCCTTGTGCCAGCAGGGAGGCCCAGGTGACCTTTTTTTTTTTTTAATTGAGGTAACATTTGGTTTCTATCATTATTTATGCATTAAAAGTGTAGTATTTCCCCTTTGGTGGTATTACCACACTATACCCACCACATAGACACCCATAGCCCACCATTATAGTCCATTTTCTGCCTACCCACTTTTTCCTTATACTTTCCCCTCCCCTACTGATAACCTTAGTTCTGTAGTCAGCCTTATGTGGTTACTTATTAGTTTGACTTTATGTGATGGAATGTGGCTGTATTTTGTACCTATGTTAGAAGTTGAGTCAACAGAATTTGCTGAGGGATTGATGTGGATTATGAATGAAGGCCTCAAGTAATACCCTATGATGTTTGGCCTATGAATTGGAAATGAAAGTACGTTGAAGTATGTATCATATGGTAGTGACCAGTTTAGAATAATGTTCGAAGGCAAAGATAACTGTTTGCACTGGTACTTAAAAAACAAAAATTTGACCCTCCTTGGTGGTGCATTGGATTTAAGTACAGCACTAAGAAGCTAAAGCCGCTTCAGCATGAGTTCAATCCCTGCCCCGAAGGTGATCCATACGGAGTGTCAGACCTCTCCTGACCCGCCCCCTGCTCCCTTCAGCAGTATACTTTAACAGTCGGCCTGTTCTGCTCCCCACTCTGTCTCTGGTGAATCATCTCATCACCCCTGCATCTCTGTACCCCAGTTCTGTATCCTGTACTCCAGTTCTGTATGCATAAATAAATAAATCTTTTTTTAAAAAAAATTTGAAAATTGGGTACGCATGAAAGGAGATGCCTTTTTCAAGACTTGTCAGCATGTGTCATAGCATTATGTGTAGAGAACAATGGACATTTGCAACAGGAGAGGAAAGTGGAAGGCTATTTTGGGGTCTGTTAAAGTAGATCTTGTAATATGAACGAGTTGGAAATTTATCTCAAGAAACTGGAAAGAGGTATGTTCAGTCTCCATAAAACTATGAGCTTACTCAAGCTTTGTATCTTTACTGTTTTGCTTTTTCTTTCTGCCTGCTTCCTCACTTTACCAGCCTTTCCCTTCTTCAGCTATCTACTTATACCCCACTTCCTCTTTTAGAGCATCATATTTGAGTGAAGGAAATCAGAAACGTATCTGTATTGTACATGTCACTGTTAACAGTTGTTTTTAAGCTTTTCCATTCTAATTTTGTTAAAAAGATACTAGGCATTTTAAAAAGTGTAGGGGATTTTTTTTTTAAAGATTTATTTATTTATGCATACAGAACTGGGGTACAGGTCAGAGGTGCAAGGGTGGTGAGAGGATTCACCAGAGACAAAGTGGGGAGCAGAACAGGATGACTGATGAAGTACACTGCTGAGGGGAACAACGGGCAAGACAGGAGAGGTCTGCTGCACCATGTGGATCACCTCCAGGGCAGGGATCGAACTCATGCTGAAGTGGCGTTAATTTCTTAGTACTGTGCTTTAACCCACTGCGCCACTAGGGAAGGCCCGGAATTTTTTTTTTATGGGGAAGAGGATATTGTTTTTTAGTCCTGAAACCATGCTGGTGGCTAAACCATGCTAGAAGAGATGCTAAAAATATACATACTTTGATTGTAAAGCTTTAGAAATACAGAACAAAAGAATAATCACTTTCTCCTTCCCATTTTTTTTCTCTTTTCTGCTCATGCCACCTTAACTCACTCTTTTTGTTCCATTGCTCAAAATTCTCTTGTTAGAGAGATACAGAACCTGTTTTTATCCTTTCTTTCAGTCCTGATCTGACTGTCTCCACTTTTCCAGGTGATGTTCAAACTTTCCAAAATCCTAATAATTTTTATTGCTTTAAATTGTTTAGTGTCTAGCACATCTGACAAGAAGAAAGTTTACTTTGAAGTGTAAATCCTATTCATTGAAACCTTGGAAGATAAAAGACTTATAGGCTAGAAGAAAACCAGGGTATAAAGGAAAGAATAGTTGTCACCCAAGAGAATCCAAGTTTAGTTTCATTATATTCAGCAATTTTCTCTTTGCCATACATATATATCTGTTAATTGTGGAAAATCATTAATATTGATGCTACTGATACATATTAAAAGATTAAAAGGTGAAAATTGAACTGAAAGTTATTTTAAATTTCTTATCCCTGGTAACTTTTGTCAGATAATCTACTATTTGTGTTAGAGTATACATAACACCACATTTTATTCCTAGTTAGGTATCTGATTTATTACAGTAAAATCTGAGCTTATATATTCAGTTTTTATAGTTCCCCATTAAATAGTCTCATCTTCTTATGCTTTTAATGAGAAAATATTCCCTCTATTAATTGTCCCTGGAGAAACTTTAGTATCCATATTACAGATTGGCTTTCATAATTATAGCCTGTTTTGTACTATTTATTTTGTAAGTACTTTATTTTGACCTAACTTGACACTATACTAAGTGCTTTACTTTCTAATTATTTCCAGAACACTAGTCTAAACATAGTCATATGTCTTCCACATATCTCAGTATTGTAAGCTTATTCAGTATTGAGCTACATGTTTAGAAATTCTTACTATATGCTTCAAATTAGAAACATCTAATCTTTACCCATTATTTTGTTCCTATTTGTGACTTTTGGGTTAAATATTAGTAGTTGTATGATAGATAACGTATTCAGTACCAAAAGTTATACAGCAGTTGGCTTGCTTATAATTTTTGTTTGGATGTGCAGTATGCACTCTTACCTCCTCAATTAAAGGGGTCCTAAGTATATGGTTGGTTCAGCTCTGAACTGCTCTTGCAAATGAGCCACACTAATAAGGGGATATTTGGAATTTAGGGACCGCTGATGAAACTGCTTCCAGTGCAGATCCAGAACTTCAGGTGTGATTTACATTCATTAGAGTGAAGATCCTTTTCTAAAATTGTTGTTTGACTTCTTTCAAAAAGCTTGTCTCAAAAAAATTCCGTAGTATCATTTCACTTTTTTGGTTTATATAATGGAAATGTATGTAGTCTTTATTTATTAAATATTTAATCTGTATGATCAGTTTGAACAAATATGTCTAAAGTGAATAAGTTACCAAAGTTGTTACTGGGATTTCATATTTATTGTATTCAGTTATATTCACTGTCTTTCACATCACATCTGTTTTAGCTACTTGGGACTTATTTGAACTCTGGAAACATTTTATCTCAAGTTTTCAAAACCCACTTCATTGCATTAAAATAGCTAAAATTCCTACTTCTTCATTTGATTTATGCTGTGTATTAAGTGAGGAAGGTTAAGAGTGTGAACCAGAATAGGAGAGTTTGCATCAAAACTGTGTAAACTACTTACCACCCTTTTGTGTGAGTGAACTGTTTGAAAATCCCTTTTCTTTTATTTCAGGGATTCATCTCTGACATGTATATCCACCCTTCCCATATTTAGGCAAACTTCTAAAATTCTTAATCAGGCACCGTAGACCCTAGGGATTGTCTGTAATAGGTACAGCTTACTAATTTACCCTGTTTTTAGTGGCTAAAAATTTCAGGCTGGCTGCATTTGCTCAACCTGCAGCCTGTTACAAATACCTGCTTGTTTGTTTGCTTGTTTGTTTGTTTGCTTGCTTGCTTGTTTTTATAAGAAAGTTTCTGAGATCTGATTTATTTTTATTTCAGTTACCTCAAAGTTCAACATGGTTTCTATGTTCTTGATTTCTGGTACTCTTCTCAGGTTATAGAATGTCTACTTCTATTTTCTACTGCCACTTAGACACATGCCTTTTCTTCTTCCCTGATTGCCTTTTGGTTCATGCACACCCTTGAGTCTCAAACCTTGTGAATTAGCTTATAATAATTTATTCCCAAAACAACACTGCTTTCCTTCAGTTCTGTGAATTGTGAGTCAAAACTTGTTGATAAACGTTATTTTGCTGTCTGTGTATATTCCTTGATGGTTGCTGATAATGTTGATTCATTTTTGCCATTTTGCCATTTTTGATTCATATTTGGCACCTTCAGGTCATTATTCTACTTCTGAAAAATGAGATCTTGACTGGAAAGCAAACTTCTTTTAAAAATTAATCATGGCCAGGGAATAAGCTGTTAGGTTTTGCTTGTGTGTGTGTGTGTGTGTGTGTGTGTGTGTGTGTGTTTAAGATTTATTTATTTTATGCTTACAGAACTGGGGTACAGGCCAGAGGTGCAGGGGCAGTGAGAGGATTTACCGGAGACAGAGTGAGGAGCAGAACAGGTAGATGAGAAAGTACACTGCTGAGGGGAGCAGTGGGTGGGTCAGGAGAGGTCTGCCACGCCATGTGTGTCAGCTCCCTGGCCAGGGATTGAACTCCTGCTGCAGATGCTTCAGAGAGCTTCATAATGTGGTGCTTTAACCCATTGTGCCACCATGGAGTGCCATTGCTTGTGTTCTTTAAAAAAAAAATTTATTTTTACTTATTTATGTATGCAAGAACTGGGGTGCAGGCCATAAGTTGGGGTGATGGGGAAGACAATTCACCAGAAAGAATTGTGGGGTGCAGTGTATTTCAGTCAGTCTTCCTTTTCTAAATCCCAACTCTGTCTCTGGTGAATCCTCTCACTGCCCCTACACCTCTGGCCTGTATCTTAGTTCTATATGCATAGATAAATAAATCTTTAAAATAAAAATACTATAGCAGTCAAATGACATTTTGCAGCAGAATGAGTACCACAAAGCAGATGTATATTTTGTTGGATTTGTGAACTCCCAGATACATCTACAACATCTAGGAAATCAAATGCATACAATTTAACACATTAAAGCTCATATTGATGAAAAATAAAATATAATTTTAAAAAGAATATAGATAGATTTCAAGGTGTAGAATTGTAAAACCCTTTAAGCAGTGCCTTTCTTTTGCAGAATGACACCAGAACTAATTGATATGAATGGTATGTTTCAAATAAGTCAGTCTTCTGCAATCAGGCAGGGCATAAAATGACATATTTTATTTTGGGACTTATATTTTAGCAGAAATGGAGGGTGGATAATTAGAAGTTAGATAGGTAATTAGAAAACACTATTTTTCCTTATGTTAGCTTCAACTAAGGAAACAAGTCTCATGTTAGTAGTAGTATACTAAATAGAAGACTCCTACTTATATGAGAGATTGTTTTGTTAAAATGTAAGATTGTAAGTAAGTAACATTTATAGGTAGATACTTAAAAACAAAACCCTAGTCTTTATTAATTTCCCATAACATATCCCATATTAAGCTGTGGCATCTCTTTTGTCACACTTTGTTCACTGGTTCTCTTTTTTGCTCCTTAAAGAAAAAAAAAAGTTATACTTAGAGCTAATACATTTTGTCAATTTCTGTCATAACACAGCATATTCTAAATTCTGCTAAGAATATACTAAAATAAGATTAAGCTTTAAGTACATAATAGGTATGCTAAAATCCTGCTAAGATACTGAGGTAATTTGCAATACTTAAAGATGTAATTCTGGATTGAGAGCTACTGGTTTATATTTAATGAGCTTTACAAAAGCCTGTGATAGGGCCCTCCCTGGTGGTGCAGCAGGTTAAAGCACAGCACTGAGAAGCGAAAGCCACTTCAGCAAGAGTTTGATCACTTGTCCCAGAGGTGATCCATATGGCACAGCAGACCTCTTCTGACCCACCTGCCACTGCCCTCAACAGTGTACTTCCTCAGTCTGCCTGTTCTGCTCCCTGCTCTGTCTCTGGTGAATTCTCTCACTGCCCCTGCACCTCTGGCCTGTACCCCAGTTCTATATGCATAAATAAATAAATATTTAAAAAAAAAAAAAGAAAGCTTGGCCCTCCCTGGTGGTGCACTGGTTAAAGCACAGTACTAAGAAGCTTAAGCCGCTTCTGCATGAGTTCGATCCCCGCCTGCCCCGGAAGAGATCCACATGGCGTGACAGACCTCTCCTGGCCGGCCCGCTGCTCCTCAGCAGTGTACTTCGTCGATCTGCCTGTTCTGCTCCCCACTCTGTCCCTGGTGAATCCTCTCACCCTCCGCATCTCTGACCTGTATCCCAGTTCTGTATGAATAAATAAATAAATCTTTTTAAAAAAAAAAGCCTATGATAACGACTGAATCCGGATTTGAAAATGAAGCCCTTAAATTTGTATTTTTAGCCAGATATTCTGGTGTTTTGTTTTTTCCTAAATAGGTGAGGTCAGATATAAGGACTTGCTATTAAAAAGCAGAATAGGGCCCTCCCTGGTGGCGCAGCGGGTTAAAGCACAGCACTGAGAATCTGAAGCCACTTCCGCATGAGTTCGATTCCCGCCTGCCGCCTGCCCTGGAGGAGACCACATGGCGAGCCAGACCTCCCCTGACCCGCCCACTGCTCCCCTCAGCAGTGTACTTCGTCGATCTGCCTGTTCTGCTCCCCACTCTGTCTCTGGTGAAGCCTCTCACCGCCCCTGAGCCTCTGGCCTGTACCCCAGTTCTGTATGTACAAATAAATAAATCTTAAAAAAAAAAAAGGCAGAATAAAAGTGGTACATCTTAATGGAGTATAGAGTTTAAACAAATACTGGTGGGCTACCTTTTATGTAAAAATAAATAATTTATTAGGCAGTAATACAAAAAATAATTTATTAGGCAGTAATAATTTATTAGGCAGTTTTTGAATGTAGTTTCTATCTTTAACCTACTTTGAACTATGCCTACAGATTCCTCAGTATATAATGTATTTACTTTCCTGCCTGTTCAGATACTTAGGTAGATTAGTATCAAATAAATACACTACTGTTAGGATGTATGTGGACTTAATAGGGCAAAGAAAAGATATCATAGATTTATTGCCTTTCAAACAGTGCTAAGATGGAGAAAGGAAAAACTTTAGACATACTGAGTAAAAGAAAAGGTAGAAAAAAACCCCAAGTACTGTTTTGTAACTGGGGGACTCACTTTTTGTTTTTTCACCTAAACACAGTTTATTAGTGATTAATAAGTAGTAATTTCTGTCCATTTTAATGACTAAATTTAGAGGAGTTGGAATGTATAGTATAGCTGTCACTTCCTTTTGCACATAGCTCTTTAGGTGATAGCATTGTTACAGGTAGAAGGGATGAGATAAAAGATGTTCTTATCATTCATATTTTCTTAACTGAATACTGTTATTTGGAATTTGAATGTATTTCATTTCTATATGCAGAGAGAAATGAGTAGAATTTGGAAAATGATAAATTGTCTTCACTAATCTAAAATGTGTGTTGTTAGAATTTTAAATGAGAACTTTTAAAAGTAATTATAAGACATTTTAAAAGGGAATACAGAGTGTTTAATCTGAGTTCATCCCGTACAACATAATCATTCAAAAAGTGAGAACAGTACTTACTAACTTAATGAGAATAGACAAGCAGTTGTCTTTTTTTCTGGCATTGATCTGGTTTGTTTTTAATTTAGATTTTAAAATTTAAATTGTGTGAAGAATATTTTTTGGTGATACAGAATATTTAAGTATTAATGGAATTTTATTCTTTCTTAGGTCATGTTTACTGGTGAAAATATTCCTGTTCATCCTCATGTTTATAGCAATGGTCATATCTGTTTATCCATTCTAACTGAAGACTGGTCCCCAGCGCTCTCAGTCCAGTCAGTTTGTCTTAGCATTATTAGCATGCTTTCCAGCTGCAAAGAAAAGGTAGGACTTCTAAGATTTTTTTCCAGGTAGAGAAATAATTTTAATATATAATTTAATGCTTAATTTTTTTTAATGAAGTTATAGGGAATGCTGTTTTAAAAAAATAGATGAAAAATTATTTTGATAATCTTTATTTAGTTCCAGTTAGAAGTCAGATTTATTGTTTTATATTTCTAAAACAGGAAGTTTCTGCTTATATTTTATGATTTTTTTGTTTTCCAGGTGTTTTTAAATCTGAAATTTTTTCCCATAACCATGTAGAGCGCAAAAGTATACAAGAAATTCTTGCTTCTAGATTTTACAGTGGAAAGCCCCATCAATAGCATCATAGTTCTTTCTTCCCTCTTCTGGCTTCCATTTTATCAATCTTTTATGGAATTCCCAGGAACCAAAGTTTTCTTATTGTAATAATTAGATTGAAAGAGGAAAAGTAGTTTACCAGTAGAGTTTTCTTATTCTCCTTTACTAAGTCACAGATTCTGTTTTATGGCCAGGAGGGGAAGACCAAAAAGAAAATCACATGATATTTAAGATATCTCTTTAAAGTATCTAAATCCTCTGTACATTCCTGGTCCTGTTGTCATTCCTGCTGAAGGATAGTGTAATACTACTTTTGCAGTTTAAAACCTCACTTCTCCATGAGAATGCATCCTTGTGTGTTCTGTTTAAAGGGAAAACAAAATTTCTGGCGACTAGGAACTTTATTTTAGAATTTAAAAAACATGGTCTCTGAATTGACTCACTTTTTATTAAAGTAGTATTTAGAGAATGTTTAAGAGAGTAGATCATTTTAATATGGTAGGTTATCTATCTACCTACTGTAACAAGCCATTGTTTGCAAAGTGATTTTTTTAAATTGTTAGTTATGTGAGAAGTTAACTTAGAAAAGTTTTTGGTCAGATAAGCATGTGAAAAAATGAATTAACTTTTTTACCAGCCTCCTGTGGAATTCCCAGGGATCCAGGCTTTCCTATTGTAATGATTAGGTTGAAGGAAGAGAAGTAGTTTACTAGTAGAGTTTCCTATTCTCCTTTACTAAGCCAGGTCTTATTTTCAGCTTATTAGAGTGTCTAATATGGTAGGTAGATAAATAACCTACTATATTAAAGTGTTCTACTCTCTTAAACATTCTCTAAATACTACTTTAATTTAAAAAATGAGTCAATTCAATGTAGAGACTACTTAAGACCTTAATGTAGACCATTTAATGTAGAATTAAGAACCTTTATTATGCAGTATGTACCATACAGATGGAGAAAAATCTTCTGACAGTAAACAATGTCCCACCATTAATTAAATGATGTTTTTTCCATTCAAACTATTAAAATGCATAGGAATAATAAACATTTCAGAATAGATGAAAATAAGGTATATGTTACCTAATGTTAGTATCACTTTTTAATATCAGTTAATTCTTTGTTTTTGACTCTTCTAAGCTGCATTTTTAAGGCTATAGTTTAACTTCAAGGACTTTGGAAATAAGTCTTACTTACTATATTTTCTCTGTGCAACCTACTCTAACATCTAAGTTTTCAACTTTTAGGTGTAGAGCAGAAAAGTTTGTTGCAACAACTTCTGTGTCACAGTTAGTGTTTAATATCTGTAGAAACGTGAGGCAGTAACTATAGGATTAACAAGAAAGGTTAAAAGATTAACACCAGTGATGTTAGCATATACCTCTTCTATGTTCCTTATCATAATTAACTTTTGTTAACATTTAAGTATAATTTGTTTTGAAAAACTAGAAAATAACTGTACTTTCTACTTTCTTCATCCTTTTCTAATCGTTACACTTTGTCTGCTACTAATATATTTATATACGAATCATTCCACTTAAATTATTGATAAAACATTATATATAATATGTTATAAATTGTGACATGTTCAACTTGATAATTTGGAAATAAGGATTATAGCAGCATTAGTTGTGTGAAATATAATAAAATTCTGACATTTTTATTAGAAACCTGCTGTGTGCTATTTTTATGTGCTAAGTACCAAGTAACAAAGCTGAAGTGGAAACTTGCTTTGTCATTGAGAGGATCTAATTCCACAAGAACATTAAAAAGTCTTTTAAGTACTCACCAAAAGCTATCAAAACAGGTGAATTTTTTTCTGCAATGGACTTGGTGCTGTGAGTTTCACTTTACTATTTGACTCTTTGAATACAGACTTTATATATTAAGTGCACAGGCTCATGTTTCAATATCGAATACAAATTTAAAATTTTACTATAGAAATTTGGGGACTTTGATTAGGGTAGTAATTCTGTCAGTTTTCATTTCAGTTTTCTTTTTTACAAGTAAATGGTGTTTTCCTAAGGTGAAGACATTGAAAATCCAGTATGTCAGTACATTTCCTAGATTAGAGATAATTTCTGGCATTGATACCAGGGGCCTTTCAACAGTCTACCCTTTATTCTCATTGCCTGTATGATACAGGTAGTTGAAACTTCCCAGTTT
Source organism: Condylura cristata (assembly GCF_000260355.1). Lineage (NCBI taxonomy): Eukaryota > Metazoa > Chordata > Mammalia > Eulipotyphla > Talpidae > Condylura > Condylura cristata. Next base: position 43,526,160 of record NW_004567110.1, read on the forward strand.
ATATACCAAACAATTTTGGTTAATTTTCCTTTTGTATATTTTCTAAGAGCCATAACTCCTTGAGTGCTTACCAATGGGGTGTATGTAGACTTAATCAAATAAAATGAGTGTTTTTTTTTCTTCATTAAATATTCACCTTTTGAAGATTGCATTCTAATAAATTTGCAGATAAAATTAGTTCATGAAATTTTAGTAACAATTTATTACACATGAACACAGATCATAACTTTGCAGGACAAATAACAGCAGATCTTTGAAATCATCAGTCATTTAATTTCATAATGTTAATCTTTAGGAACTTTCTCAAGCTATTTTAATGGGGTGGTCTTAGATAGTTGTTTAATTTCTTCTCTCCCCTTTCATTAAATTACTGTTAATTTTAATGTATAAGAGCATTGTGAGACTCACCTAAGGTCACAGCTGGATACATGAGTATTAGTACCAAGTGAACTGGTCTGACTATTTTCCTTTCTGTGGACAGTCCTGCTTACCAGTTATATTGGTTGGACCTATAATGTTATTTATAAATCTGTCCCTAATGACTTTTTCAAAATGTATTTATTTATTTGTTTATGCATAAAAGATGGGTGTGTGTGAAAGGATTCACCAGAGATAGACTGGGGGGCAGAACATGTGGATTTACTGAAATACACTGCTGAGGGGAGCAGCTGGCAAGACAAGAGAGGTCTGCTGTGTTATATGTAGGTTAATTCCCTGGGTGGGCTTCATACTTAGACCTTAGCAGTGATAAATCTGAAACTTACCCCCATGACACTAGGCAGTCCTGCCTTCAATGACTTTAATGTAAATTTGACATGTTTCCAAGTTTTTGTAGAGTCACATATTTCTTTGGCCATTTCCCAGCAGTTTTTAAGGAAAAATCTCTTTTTTTATCGGTGTTTAAAGTTGTTGGTATCACCATTTCTGATGTAACCCCCTATAAAAAAAAAGTCTGGCCCTCCCTGGTGGCGCAGCGGGTTAAAGCGCAGCACTGAGAATCTGAAGCCACTTCCGCATGAGTTCGATTCCCGCCTGCCGCCTGCCCCGGAGGAGACCACATGGCGAGCCAGACCTCTCCTGGCCCGCCCGCTGCTCCCCTCAGCAGTGTACTTCGTCCATCTGCCTGTTCTGTTCCCCACTCTGTCTCTGGTGAAGCCTCTCACCGCCCCTGAGCCTCTGGCCTGTACCCCAGTTCTGTACGAATAAATAAATAAACCTTTAAAAAAAAAAAAAAAAGTCTATAACTTTCCCCTTTTTCCCTCATATATTTTTTGGAATCAGTATCCTTTGGTCTATCCTTGATAATACTGTTTTTACTGGAAAACAATAATTCTTCATGAAAGTTTATGTTTCTGTAGTCCCTTAGGCAAATCTTTTAGGCAAACTTTATTTTATAGTAGTTAAAGTATTTCTAGGGACATAAAACAAACAAAAACGCATCACAATTTAAATACTCTTACTTTTTAGTTGATAACTCATTCTTTAGTAACCCATAGGACTAAACCACCCACATAAATCTCCTTCCCCTTTTTTGTTTTGAACAATTTCATTATCAAGAGTCTACATCCCCTGGAGTCTTAGTTTTCAGTTATGCATCAGTGTTTATATTATTCTTTATGCTTTCTATAATAATTTTGTTAAAACTGTCTCCCCCTTATATTATTCTTATACTTAACAACTTCTTACGCATTTAAACTTTTTTTGATTTCAGAGACGACCACCAGATAATTCTTTTTATGTTCGAACATGTAACAAGAATCCAAAGAAAACAAAATGGTGGTATCACGGTAAGCAGTTTTACTTTAGAATGATAACTTAAGGTTTTTGGTTAAAAGATTATATAATACATTTTTGTTTGGGTGGGAAAGGGAATATGTAACTGATGTCTTTTTGCATCAATGATATGGAGATTTGTTAAAATATTTTAAGTTATCTTATGAACAGAGTAGGCTCTATTTTTAATGGGGCAAATAAAATCATAGCCATCAAGATATTTAATCATATTAGAACTACCAGGAGATCTGATATTTGAATACAAATTTTGGTACCTAATGTATTCATTTAGTTCTGGTGGTGTTTTGGAGGATGGTGAGGTTATATTGTTAAATAGGACCTTCTTAGATTAAAGAAAGCTCTTCCTTTCTCAATATTTTTTTATCATAAAATTTGAGACTGCTAATTCCAGCTTTGTGAATACAGTACTCAATTTTAAATTTTTATGGTTGTAGTTAGAAAGCTGGTGGTAGCTTTATAATTGAAAGCTAGAATCTTCTGAACTAAACTTACTGCTTTCCTAAAGAGGTATTCAAAATTAAAAACAAAAAGTTTATATATCTCATTGAGCTCTTTGAAAAAAAGGCTTCAAGCTATAGCCCCTGTAGTTTAATATATGATATTTTCTTTGTTTTCCTTTCTTTAAATGTTATCTTGATAAGAAATTAGAACTGACAAAACTAATTACTAGGACTATGGCCTTTCCCCCTACCTTTCTTTCCAATATGAAACCGATTACCTCAGCTTAATTTAAGTCAATAAAAATTTAATTTTAAGAGTTCTTGTTAAATGTTGAGATAAAAGATGACAAAGTTCAGTATAGTAACACCATACCAGCAATGGGAAGTTAGAAAACACAGACAAGAATGCCATTCCTGAGAACCACAGAATTATGAATATTTGCATAATGCTAATGAGGAATGTAGGTTATCTAAGAGAAGCAACGACAAAACTTTTAAGTTCTGTGAAAGAAAAAAAATAATAATTTAATGAAAAACCAGTGTAATTACAAAGTGTATATACTTTACAAATTGTAGGTGTAAATGTAATTCTATAAAAACAGTGGAATAATGATTGGGTGCTAAAAGACAGGAAGAATAGCTTGAATTTTAAACCAAAGGATAATGAAGGAGAAACCATCGACCAGGCACCAAAGCATATTCAAGAATAGATAGATCTTTGACATAATTATATTTCTCTAGGTCTTTTTGTTATAAGATTTGAATTATGGTAAATAAGATATCATAGATCCATGAGAAGGGGAAAACAAAGTAATCCATTAGAAAACTGATAATCATTTTGGGCAAGAAAGGTTTGTGTTTTTATTTCATATATAAAATAGTTCCTATGGTTTGATTTAAGCATTTTCTAATATAACAACAGAAAATGTTTTTTTTTTAAATTAGGCTTCAACCTAGAGGAAAATTTCTGACATTAGAAATCATAAAGAAACTAACCATTTAGTTACATGAAAATTTAAACTTAAAAATGAATCCAGAAATCTCAAAACAATCTATATAAAATTATAGAATTGTATAAAACATTTACAGATTATAAAAAATGAAGACCTTTTATATCAGTTGGTTAAGATTAATTAAAAGTATAGGCAAAAAGTTGTGAGAATCCTAAATATCTGAGTTTTTTTAATGGATGAATTGTTTCCTGCATAAAAGCTCCAATAGAGAATTATTATGCCCAATGTTGTTTCTACACTTTCTGTTTTTTAGAATGAATTCTTCCAACACACACACGGGAATTTTTTCATGGAATCTTATAGAGTAGCTCCCTCCTTTAAGGAATCTCAGAAAGTAGTACTGTGCCTAGAATTCTGGTTTTGTTTTAGTTTTTTAAGACATCTCCAGATAATTCTAATAGAGCTGATAACTTGAAAGCTACTGTTTCAAGCATTCTCAGATATGAAAGAACAGGCTTCCAAATAAAACACATTAATAATAATTGGACTAAAGGAATTCTCTGAGCACTGAAGGGCCACTAAAATTTTTTAACAAGATCCTACTTTAATTAAATAACCTTTTACTTCAATTTACCTTGCTGACTTTTCATTCTTTTACATCCTCTTGCTTTTTAGGACTAGTCACTAACCTGCCTCTTCTCTCTGTTCCTTTGCAAAAACCTTCCCACTTCCATTTCATGTTAAAAAAAATTTTTTTAATAAAAAGGAAGAAATTGTTAAAAAATAATAAATAAAAGGAATCATTGCTTGTATGACACAGCCCCCCCCCCATCTTAATATAGTAAATTTTCCAAATCCATCAAAAATTAAGATTAGTCAATCAGACAATTTTTGTTTAGGTGTCATATTTCCTAAGAGAGTATGCATTCTGCTTCAGAACTCAGCCTCAGTAATATCAGAAAAATTTCTTCATTATCTTTTCCACCACAGTGTTTTTAATAAGGCTTGCCAATAATCTTAAAGTGATGAATTTTGAGTATACATATTTTTTGAAACTAGACCCTTACTACCATCCTTTCACAATAATCCCCTTGTTAGGCAGTATATTCTTATTTTTCCTTTCCTTATTTCCTAGTAGGAAGTTTCAAAGAGATAAATATTTTTCAGGTCTTCTAATACTGACTTATGTAATTGAAAGGCTAAAGAAGTCGTCTTTTATTTAAGAGTACTTCAGAATTTTTTCTTACCTATTTTTGAATAAGAAGTGGGACATATTCACATAATGAAATTAGATATGTTTAATATTTTTTTTAAATGTACTTTATAACAGAGCTTATTTTTCAGTGAATAGTTTGTTGCTGAGAAATAAATTTTATTTCATAACTGAAGTAGTTGAGTCTTTTACTAGCTTAAAGCTGGATCAGTAAGTACCAAGGGAAGGAGACCTTTCAAACTAAATTAATTCCCTCTTAATTGAAAACAGTACAGACTCTGTATAGAAATTCATTCCCCCAATAAACAGGTTAAAAGTATTCTCTCTTTTCTTTCCCAAAATACAAATTAGCTATATTTAAAAGGCACTGAATTCTCACTCAGCTAAATCCTGACTACCCTTGTCCAGTTTCCTATCCCAGGTTAGATACGTTTTTTCATTAATGGGTAATTATTTTTTAAACATCCTCAGTTCATTAATATACAGTGGTCATTCTTAGCTCAACTTCTGCCTACCTAAATCGCTTCCCTCCCCTTGGTTTCGCAGGTTTGCTCCATGAATGAGCTTCATATGAAATCAGTGAAGAATAATGTTAGTTACACTTTGATATGACAAAGCAATTGTTCTGTCATAAAGCTAAATGGGTTCAGAGAATCTTCCTCTACCTGCCCCCCCCACTTTTAAAAAGCTAAAACATTTCACCTGTGTAGCATCTGTTATCATTTTTATACATTTCAGAAAAACAGTTATAGGCAATGAAAAATAGCTTACATTGACATTGTAGATAAACTGGGAAAATGTTATCAAAAAAGTAATCCCTCAGAAAGCAGAACACACCAGCTTTGTTTTTAGAGCTCTTTCCAGATATCAGATTATGTTTCTATTTAGTTGCTTTAGTTCTAAAAGATCTTCACCAATCTTATTCTCTTTATCATACCAAGTTGCCAAGAAACATGAACTCTGACTTCTGAGTATTATCTAATTCTAAAAGGATTACAGGAACAGACCAATGTCCTGATATAACCTGTAAAGCTAAATAAAAACAGTGAACAAATACTTGCTTGAAATTGAATGAATTCACTGAAACACAACATTTCAGTTTCTAGAAACCAAGCAGGATTGCAGGCCTCAGGTATCAAGCTTCACAGTCCTTCCATCTTGTGTTAACAAACATACTTGGGTCAGCCTGAGTTCAGGGTGTTTGTCACATGTAATCAAAGAGTTAGAGAGATTTTGGTTTAGATTAGTTATATTTGTTAGGGCTGGGGTAGGCAGTGCTTCCTGGATATAGAATGGAGGCATTAAGAAGAAATGAACAATCTGAATTTAAGTTTGTCTCTTAATTTTAAAAGAGGACAATTCAGGGAGCCTCCCTGGTGGAAAAAGGATTAAGTCTCAGCACTATGAAACTATTTATCACAGCCACTGCAATGAGTTTGATCTCCAGCCAGGGAGGTGGCTCATGTGGCGCAGCAGACCTCTCCTGTCTCACCCACTGCCCTCCTCTGCAGTATATTTCAGTTAATCTGCCTGTTCTGCTCCCTACTCTGGCAAATCCTCTCACCACCATCATCTCCCGCACCCCCACCTCTGGCTATACCAGTTCTTATATGCATAAATAAATATATAAATCTTTTTTTAAAAAGCAAAAGAGGAAGATTGAGCTAATGCACTAAGACTGAGCTGCTAGATGACCAGTGTTGGATTCTTGAGGGGAAAAAAGACTTTCAGTTTTTTTTGGTAATCTTCTACATAATATTAGCTAGGTTTTACCTGACAGTAACTGTCTTTCTGTAAGTCATACTATGATAGATTGCATTCTTTGGGGATCTTCTCACACAATAACTTGTTAAAATATAAAAAGATACTGATAATGCAAATACATATTCCTTATAGTTACTTGAAATTGACTATCAGTGAAAACTCTTTAATTAAAAATTTCTACTCACTAAGAATTATGGTCTTGTCTGCACTGGAATGCAAATACTCTGTGTTGTCAGTTAAGGCTGGGGTGTTTATTCTTTGAAAAATCAGTTGAGGGCTCTCCTGGTAGCATAGCGGGTTAAAGCACAGCACTAAGAAGCGAAAGCCGCTTCAGCGTGAGTTTGATCCCTTCCCTGGAGGTGACCCACTTGGTGCGACAGACCTCTCCTGACCAGCCCACTGCTCCACTCAGCTGTGTATTTCCTCAGTCGGCCTGTTCTGTTCCCCACTCTGTCTGGTGAATCCTTTCACCACCCCTGCACCTCTGGCCTGACCCCAGTTCTGTGTGCATAAATAAATAAATATTTCTTAAAAAAGAAAAAGAAAAATCAGTGGAGCCTAGGTGATACGGTTGAAAAACAAGGTAAATCTAAACAAAATAGATATTTGAATAGATAATTCATTTCAGTATATAAAGGGACTGAGTAATGTGCCTAAGATTCAGAGCTAGGATCTATGTCCATTTCAGTACAGTGTTGTATGATTGAGTCAGTGTATCATTATATACTTAATTCTTGAAAAAGATACAAAGTCTCTTTATGACATCATGAACATATCTCAGAGAGGTAGCCAGCTTGAATCTATTAATCATATGATCCATCTGTTCCCTGGGATCAACATTAAATATATACAACTTAGTTTCCAAAAGGATTGCTTTACAGAGATAGATTTGTGGTTCCTGAGGCATTTTCCTTAAGGGAATAGAGAATTGAACCATGGTCAGTTACAGAACAACTCAAAGCTGTTTTGAGTATTGGCTTCAAAAAACTAGGTTTATAGGAAATAAATTGGCATAATATTTAGATATAATGTCCAGTAAACTGATGCTTACAATTTTGGGAGTAGTAGAGCACTGTTTTTTTCCCCCAAACTATAAATGACATTCTAGTTCCATACAACTGGAACATTTTGAATTTGAATTAGACTTGTAAAGACTATAAAGGAGTTAGGGACATGAAATTATCTCAGATTATTATTAATGAACTCCTTTTATCCCTGCCTTATAGTTGTCTATAGATATACCTGTGTTAGTTGTGAACTTTCTATTTATACTTTAGACTTATAAACTTGTAGGTTTACAAAATCACTTTCTAAATTCCTGAGTTCAAACATTAATTATTTTTAATAGTCTGCACCCTTTGTTTCCAGTTAGATAACAGTTTTATTGTCCACTCTGAAATCTTTCTTGAATTAGTTCATCAAAGGAAAATTTTAATTTCCTAAATTGTTCAAAGACTGTAAAGATTTATTTTTGTCTTTCTTGGAGATAGCATCCCATTTCATATCTACTGACCTATTACTATGTTCCTTTTCTTCTAGTCTTCTGTCCCTGGGAATATCCAGGGAGATGGTTTCCAATATAATGTGATGGTTCTTATACTCTGGGGAAAAATAAATGACCTTCTTCTAATATAGTTCTCTCTCATTCACGTTTCCCAGAAGCCCAGTGAAGTTAGCCATGGTAGGTGTCACTTCTTTGGAACTGGTAATTTGTGTATTGTATTTGAGGATATAATTTTAGTAGGGACTATTGCAGTTGCACAGAAAATTTAAGTTAATGAGATTATTTTCAGTCCATCATCTTTTGATAAACACTTTAGCTACAAGATTAAATATGTTTGTTCATCCTCTGTAGGCCTACATTTGTCTTGATCCCAGATGGATTTACCCTAACAACTTTTTTTTAGTAAGCCAGTCTTAAGTATCACCAATCCTTTTCATCTGCCTAGGAAATTGTATTCTTCTGCTAACAAATGATGTTTTTACTTCTTGTTGAGGACTCCATTATTTAAATGATGGCCATAGCTTTGGCTTATACCTGTCTCCATACTTAGAAAATCTTGATTTGTATATGTGTGTTTTCATTCATTCATTATGAATTTGTGATTTTTAAGGCCTTTTGTGTCCAGCTATTAGAGACATCATTGAGCTTCATCTTAGAACTTAGAAATTTGTACAGTTTATTTCTCCAAAGACAGAGTGATAAAGGCAGGTAATGTGATACTAGTCTAAAGTTTTATTTTGACATCTGACCAAAGATAGATTGGATTAGATAGGAAAAATAGTTTCACATAGGTATCCTAATCATTTTGGTGATTATTTGTAGCACATTCTACAGAAGGCTACTGTATTGAAAATCTTCCAGAATGAACAACCTGATAACACTACATCTAGGATAGGTTTTTGGAGATAAAAGCTTATGTAGTTGACTAGATAGCATTATGTTCAAATAGAATTTTATCTGTCACTTTTCCTAAAATATACATTGCCGAATGGTATCTACATTAAAGTTTATCCCTGTTAATTTGATATATTACATAGTTTAGTGCCTTTTTCAGTGAGGAGGTTTAAGTGTGATTAGTTTCAGTATTAATTTCAAGGGTCTTAGTATTGTAAAATGCTCTGTTACAAAGTGAGGTTTTCATGATTTTCTTCTTCATTTTCAGTTTATTCTGCATCCATGATAAAATTACTCTTTTTATTCCATTTTTCATGGTAATTTAAGAGGCAGGTACTTAAAGGCTATAAATAATCTACTTTGTTTACTTCTTAAAAATACTCATTTATTTAAAAGATTTAAATTAATTGGATTATGATTTACTTTGAAAACCTAGCCTATTTTATCCTTTAGACTATTTTTAAGGGTGGCTTCCCTGGTGACACAAGGGATTAAGTCTCAACACTGTGAAGCTTTCCACAGCCACTGCACACAAGTTCAATCCCCTACTAGGGAACTGACCCACATGGCACAGTAGACCTCTCCTGTCTCAAAAACTGCTTCTCTCAGCAGTGTATTTCAGCAAATCTGCCTGTTCTCCTTACTGTCTCAGGCGAATCCTCTCACCCACCACACCTCTGACCTGTTACTCCAGTCTTATACACACAAATAAATAAATCATAAAAAAAAAATTATCTTTTAAAGTATAGGATTGTGGAATATTCCACTGGTTTGCCCAGCATAAAAGTCAGACTTAGAGGTTTATACTGGCGATTGAGTATGACATGAATTTTATTAACTCTCTCTCTCTCTCTAGAAGATATATATATATATATATATCTAGAAGATATATATATATCTTCTAGAGAGAGAGAGAGTTAATATATATGTGTGTGTGTGTGTGTGTGTGTGTGTGTGTGTGTGTGTATTTTAATATGGGATGGTTTGTAAAATATTTTGATCAGTTTTCTGGAATTTTCTCCTTGAGAGTTTCCACAATTCCCAGATAGTTGCTGTCTGTCTTGCTTTTTTCAAAAGCATCTTACTGAAGAATGCTAACCCTCAAAATAAATCCTTCAGATATGGTTTGTTAAATAAATTTAAAAATATATGTTTTATATATTATGTTAGGCTACCTAATAGTATTTCTAAAAGGTTCTCTGGGTTTTTGTTTTTTTTTTTAATGACCTCCTTTACATATGTATCTATATTTGCTGAAAACTTTATTTTGTAAAGAGAAATTAATAATGTTATTTGGTTGCTACAGAGATTTTACATAGTTTTTTTTTTTTTAATGTATTTCTTTCATAGACTTAAAGGCATCAATTGATTATCTTAATCTGTGTTAAGTAGTATGGGTCATTGGTCAGACCAGTTATCTCATTATAATTTCATATTGTTGCCTATAAAATAATTCGCTTAAGATTGATACATCTTATATATATGCTAGCATGTCAGTTTACTCTCTTATATAAAATTAATATACCAGTAATTTAAGATTTGTTTGAACTACCATGTCTCTGAAGGGGTAGAATTTGATTTTTCACTGAATTTAAACACAAACTGCACCTTTTATTTACAGGTATTGGGAGATCAGACAAATAAACCATGTTTTTCTTGTTACTTAAAATTATATCTATGTACAACTAACATAGATTTTATAACTTACTGCATGCATGACTTAATTTTTTTTTTCCCTTTTCTTAAAGATGATACTTGTTGATGCCACTGTTATCGTCCTCCTAGCAGAAGATAGACCTACTGAGAAAATGAGCACTTTGATCATTCAGTCTTTGAACTTTAACCTTTGACTGGAAATGACCTATAGGCAATGAAGACTACTTCCTTTTACTGCATTTTTACTTGTGTGCATTCTGGGCGCATGTTGATCGCTGGTTCAGTCCAAGCAACTGACATGCTTTTATTAGTCATACAGTATTAATGCAGGTGTCAGGAAATGTCAAATATAATTCCATTTTTTATTTTTATTTTTGTAAGCTTTTGGAAAAGTTCCAGGTCCTCATGTATTATTGTGCAATAACAATGACTTCCTTGGCGGTTTTGGGACGTTCATTGCCGGCAATGGACGTTGTAACAGGAAAATTTTCATTAACTCCTGCCACCCAATGATTAATGCATGATAGGGCCTATGAAATGAGCTTATCAGTTATAGTGGGATTATAAGTAAAGTGAGGGATCCAACATTACTTTGAAAGTCACCCCAACTGTTTATATTTGGATTCTATGCACTGCGATCCTAAGGTTAACAGCATGAATTAACATGCGTCTTTAAAGGACTGTAATGAAAGATCATTGCGTATTTATTGAATTGTTTATAACTGCTGTCAAATTGTTTTGACATGGAAGGTTTTCAAGTAACATTGGCAGAGAGGTACAATGTGTTATCCCTATGGTGAAAATAAATTCATTCATTGTATATAGTTTCTCAATCTCTGAAGTAAAGGTATGAGTAATATAGGGTATGAATGGTTTAATCAAAGGCTTTATTTTGGAAGTAAGAAAAATGGCAGTGATGATTAAACTGCTACAGTCCAAAATTGGGCTTGTTATTTGTACATTAACAGTTTTTCAAGTAGATTACACTCTTGTTACTTCCTGCTAGCCATCAGCATGAGCCCTACTGCCTAAACACTATTTCATTTATTTATGTTTGGAAAACCCATAACACTTTTGTTTGCAATTTTGTTTTTTTGTTATGTCTTAAGTCAAGTTTGAATGTTACAATACTTTGAAGAACTTTTGTCAAGTTTTTTTCTTGTAAAATTTCTTTACTTGTAAGTATCATCTTGTCCTTCAATCCTGTACCCTAAAATAAGAAATACATTTTTGACAGAGGCTTAATGTTTTAACAAAAAGTGTGGACATTTTTATTTTAAAATTTAGGCAAAAATACACTATAAAATGGTATGTTCGCTTACTTGTCTCACACAATCATACAGTTTTCCTGGAGGGATTTGTTTTGTTTTCTTATTGTTTAGAAGACTTTGCTTATAGCTAGATAAAAAATTTTTCTATAGAAAAAGAAATTGTTGGAAGGTCCAATTCTCAGTACCATGTAAGTTAATGATAGTATAACTAGATTCTCTTTTTAAAAAATGATTAATGTATTTTATAAATTACCTTTTCACATATGCAAAATCTGTTTCTACTACAACGTTATTTTTACTAATGCCTATTGTTGCACTCTTTTTGACATATTCTGCAGTGAATATATGAATCAATTTGGGCTTAAAAATAAAGGCCAGTTAGTTGGCTAAAAGGTTTGCAGTATGTATCCCAGCAAGACCATCCAATCCATAAATTGGCAGAAAATATTTTAAAAATTGTTTTTAACCTCTGTATAGATGACATTTTGTAGATTTGTACATGTTGTTAATTAAGGACATATAATTTTACATTCTAAAAATATAATTGCTGAACTCAGGGGTGGGTAGACTTCAAAAATATGTCTGCTATAGAAATAACTTGAAAAACAAATATTAAAACCATGGCCAGCCACCAAATTGAGGGCACTATTTATATTACTAGTTAGCAGCTACCACTTTTTAAAATTAAAAATGTTTCTGTTCTATATTAACTAGATATACACAAGTTCTCACAGTAGTTTCTTAACAGTCTTATTAGTTGGTCTGTTTAACCAAGACTAAAATGTTTTTGGAATGCTTTGAACTACTGTTAGTTTTTAAATGCTTTTTATTATGAAAACTGCAGCTGTAAATTATGTATTTTTCTTATTTTACATAACTGCTCTAAACTACTGATTGACTTGATCATTTTGGAATAGGGTGGGGCGAGGAATCCTCTCTATATTGCTGGTTCTCTTACTAAAATCCTTTTATAAAGAAAAGACCTGTGACATTTATTCACCAAAGGAATTAATTTATCAGGTCAAAGATTAATAATGCTATGCTATAGATTAATAGGTTATAAGTAGCCTCAGTTGAGTTTTTAATATAAGTAACAGTATTTTAACATACCTCTCTCTTTACATAGAGATACCATAAAATAAATTAAAATGAAGCAGAGAAAAGTAAAGGAAAACCAAATATTTTCAGTAGTTTATGTTGGTTTAAGAGAAGGAACTAATGAAGACATTATAAAAAACAAAAGGAAGTAAAATGAAATATCTTAGAACAGAGAACACCAACCATTCAGAATTTGCGATCAGATAACACCTTATTTATTTATCCCCTTGAACTTAAGATCCATTGAAAACTCTTTTGCACTTAGATTTAATTACTAAGTTAATTTTGAATGTAAGTTAACATTATTAAAAGACATAAAATGTTTACCTGAGTCAATGCTTTGGAGAAGGCAGTCAATGAATGGCTTTGTAATAATTAAAAGAATATTTCCCCATAATCTGTTGTTGACTAACAACCATAACACCAAGAAAATGTATATAGGAACATGCTACATCTCTCTTCCCTATATTCCCTCTATGTGACAAATTCTGCTGCATAGCCTACCTACAACATCATACTTTCATATTTAGTCTACGTATTCTCTCACTTTTTTATTTATTTATTTATTTATTTTTAGAGCATTCTTCTGGTTTGCCAAATTCTGTTAAAACAGTGCTACATTCAGTTCCTTATTTTGCATGCTTAGAAAATGAACTTGGTACCCTTTCAAAAAATTGTGTTTAAGTAGGTACTAACATACGTTTTAAAAGAGAAGTAGTTTTTCATTTTATGAGATATTTTTAAAAGTAAATTTTATGGCTGTTATAAAGAATTTAATATTCACCTCTAAAGACCTTATTTGTAATGTGTGTAATGCCACTCTAGCTAGCAGGGAAGTAAAACATTTTTAATCCCCATAAGAAAAGCTAAAAGTGACTTTAATCTTCAGTTCATCTGGAGATGGATCTTACTGCTTATTGTTTTGACTAGGCATATAAGTATTTAATATAAAGTAACTTAGAATAGTTTAATTTTTCCCTTCTAAAGTTTTAAGTAAATGCAAAAAACACATCATTAGATTCTGTGGTGGATAATTACTTCAGATTCTAAAAGTATCTAGTGACTACTCAGTTGTTCCCAGATTGCAGCAAAGATGAATTTGCAAATAATGGAAATATGAGTAGTGATATAAAAATGGTGTGTAACCACATACTGTTTCTGGTTATGAAGTCTTATTTTTTAAAAGTTTATTGTTTTAGAGAATTGAGATATTTAAAACTTGTTAAAGCTACTTTCTAAAACTAGAAGAGAAGAGGAGATACTGTGTGTTGAAAAAAATTTTTTAAATAAAGAATTCAGTGTCACTAGTCCTAAGCCTTTATGGTTACTGCTGCTTATATTTCTTGACCTCATTTTTATTTAGGTTTATTGGTTTTTTGTTTTTGTTTTTAGTGTGGATGCTTAAAATTAATAATTGTGTGTAAATTTATTTTCATGAAAAACTGAGACTAATCATATGTATCTTTTCTAAAGGGTTCCTGTTTATCAAAATAATTACTACACTGTGCAGATGCCTTTGCATAACAAATCTAAAAACAGAAAGATGTCTTTTAATCTGCACCAACTGGAACTAATCTCTTTGTAGTTTTATAGTCCTTATTCTTTTTTAATTGAGGCAACATCGGTTTACAGCTTTGTATATGAATTGTATATAAGTATAGAGGTATAGGATCACTCTTCAGGTATAATTTATCATACTACACCCACCACCAAGAAATCCATATAATCTGCCCTCCACCTAAATTTGTGCTTTATGGCCAAATCAGGTAGCCTCAAGTTTAGGGTTTGTTGTTGGTTGGTTATCTGATCTTTTGTTTCTCTGTATTCCTATATATGAGTGACGCTATCCGATACATTTTTTTAAGTCCTTTTATTTTTTTCCTTCCTATCTCCAGATGCCCAATGCATCAGTTTTTAGAAGTTTATGAACTTCCAAGATTCACTGTCTCCTTACCCAGAGCCCTCTACTTCCCCTTTAGAGGATTCAGAAAATGAACAATATTAAAATTACATCTGAATTTTACAGTTTCTGACACTTAATTTCAATTCATTAGTAGAGAACTAAATTTGTTGAATAATTACTTGATGAATGAGCTGTTAACTGTCATTTAGCTCTTAAATTCTGGTAGGGAATTTTATTTACTTTTTGGTTGGTAGCTCATCCAAAGCCCTAATTACTGCCCAAATGAATTACTTGTTTTGGTAAAAGTGTTTTTCTATTTAAATTGTTATGTCATTTTCAGATTTGAAACTTTTAAAAATAGTAATTTAGTAAATAGTGATTTATGGGGAACTTTTGATTTTTTTTTTTCCAGCATAATTGTGCATTATATTGGGACAAATTTGTGTACATCATTGGCGGCCCATGGGATCTAAACATGTCCGTTTATCTCAGATTAACTCTCAAGCTTTCAATTAAAGTTCTGGTTCTGACTATGGTTCTGAGCATTGAGGTGTTATTAAACTTTAACTTTCAAATGTTAGTATTGAAGCTTATATTTGTTAAAGAATCTTCATAATGATACATGAATATCTTTTTGAAAATTTTTTTTGTTCATAAAACAATATATCTGAAGCCATTTTGAATATGTGGAAGAAATGCCTAAATACTAGGTATGTCTAAAGAACTACAGTTTAGAAAATTGAGTGCAGTTGACTAGAAAAAGAAGTGGTTCTTATTTCTTGGCATATAGACTGTGACTGTTAAGAAAAGCTCACTCCTACTGTAATTCTAAGCTGTTTACTCAAAGGCAGTAGTATCATTTTCAAATTTGACTTGTTAGGTATAACATCACTTGTCAGATTTCCTGGTACATGGAATTATCCAGATGGGATAATGCTGCCTCTAATTTTGAAACCTGAAACAAAACTCTTAAGAAATTCAGTACATTGTGTCAGATCTCATGAAAATGTGAGTTTCTTCATAGCTAACCGCAGATTATTTATATGAGTGGAAATTGTCAGGCTCATGATGTAAAATAATTACTTGAGTTGGTTATTAGGCTAATTAGCCAAGAATCAAGAATCAAGTGTATGTACAATTCAAAATGAATTTGTTGTTTTTAGTTGGTGCCATTTTTCTCTTAATAATCAGTAATATAAATTGTGAATTTTATGAGTAGGAATGGGAGCTCATAGTTAAGGATTTGAATAGGCTAGATGTATAAATTTTATATATTTAAGCTGTAAAATGTGTAAAGCTACTGCTTTTTAAATAGAATATAAATGTAAGCGGATAAATTTACATATATTTTTAAATGTATTAAGCATTTGTTAGTTCAATATAAATTACATTGTGTGCTTTCTTGAATTTAGTAAATAATAAACCAGCTTTTGATTTGTTTTTCTGTAGACTTGAATACTAAATTGATAGGTATAAACCTCTATAGTTTATAAAAGTTTATTTATACAGAAGTTCCCGTTTACAAAAGAATGTGACCTTTAAAAGATTATGGAAACAGTAATATATCCATTCCAAAATGAGTGCAACAGGATGAATTATCATTGAAGTCATTTTCTTGCTTATTTATTTAACAGATCATTTTTATGTAGTGGAGTAGCCCAGTGTATTTTATGGTTCTTTATGCTTACAATTGAATCCAGGTTAAAAGCTGGGCATTTTCAGAAAAGACTCTTGCTAAATCTGTATGATTAATATGAGAAACTTTAGTAAAGAACTTCTGGTTGTTTTCCTGAATGTGCAAACATACCAGCTAACTTACTTAAGTGAGTGCGCTATTCCTGAAGCTGTATGAAAGGAAACAGGCAGAAGGAATTTTTTATACATCTTGGTTATTCCTGGCAGGAAAAAGTTCAATATACAATGCTAATAGTCTTGGGATTTCTTTTCCACAGGAGATCTGTGAGCAGGTGTACTACCATAAAAACTCTCGTTTCAAGAAGCTATTTCTGTAGCTTTATACAACGTTAGGTGTAACTCATTAGATAAATGCAAGATCCATCTCCCTTTGTGCTTTGATGGCATTGTCTCCCTTTATTAGTATCCTTAAAATAATTTCTACCTCCCATAGAAAGTAGGACTTTCTCTAGTTTAAGCTTTTGTTGATGAGTGATTCTGTTGAAGTGCTCCCTATATCTCTTAGTACTTTTCACACTAACATAACAGCAAAATTCGTGAAGAGTTAAGTGACAGCTAAGGGTTTTCTCTGCATGGAAAACATGATCCAAGCCCACAGTGATTGTATAGTTGTTCTTTTGGGAACCTTTGAGAATACATTTTTTGTAAATTGCTTATTAATTTTCTTTTCAATATTAGATTAAGGCAAAATATGTGACAGTTCTTGTACTTTCTAATTCAGTGGAGATTATGAAATAATAAGGAAAGTTGAAATGAGAAAATACTTTGTACATCTTTAAGGACCTATTAGGACCTATTGTGGCAATATACATGATTGCATCCTACAGAAAGGTATCAAAACATTTATTTGCACTTGCACTCCAACAAAATTATATATTTTTCATTTTTCCTGTGATGTTAGCACTCCCATCCAACCCAGTTACTCAAAGATTCAAATACTATGTACTAGACCTCCTCTCTGACATTTTTCATCATGAAGTCTTGCTGAGCCTATCTTTAAAACATCTGAAATACCTTTTGTATCTCCAATCTGTTTGCCATTCTGGCCTTTCCCTGCCTGGTCCTGGTGTACTCAGACGTCTCCTCAGCCATCCACACACCTACCTTGTTCCAGAAGTAGTAGCAAAACAATACTACCAGTACTTTGCTAATATTCCCAAATTCTAGTATATTCAGCTGTTTTTCTACCTGAAAGATCCAGTTCAGGTGTAGTTATAGTGTTATCATCTTTGTCCTTCCCTCTTCACCTACTAGTCTACTATCCTGGACTCTTTAACAATAGGGACAGTGTCTTGTCTTTGTGTCTCCAGCATGTAGCACACAATACCCAGCCAATAAGCTTTTAATAAATGTTGGTTAAATTAACTTGTCTGTGCTTGTATTTTTACCCTAGCTTTTTCAAGGAAACTTACTATTTAGGTGCCAGTAATTTTAAAATATATTTATACTACCTGAATGAGATGTTAGAGCAAAATACCCTATCCTTCCTTTCCCAGAGAGTTTGAGAGAATTACTTTTAAGCACATCATTAATCATTCTTCATTGGTTTTTCTTTAATCAAAATGGTGTTTTTCATATTTCTTGTTCTATTTCTCATGTTAATGACTTCATGAATATATTCAGAAGTTAAGATTATAATTGTTTTAAACTTATATATGAGGAACCCTACAAAAGAGGTAAACCTGGGCCCTCCCTGGTGGCGCAAGGGATTAAAGCACAGCACTATGAAGCTAGCCGCAGCCACTTCACGTGTTCAGCCCCTGCCAGGGAGGTGACCCACATGGTATGGCAGACCTCTTCTAACCCACCTGCTGCTCCTCTCAGCACTGTAATCAATCCATCAGTCATCCTGTTCTGCACCCCACTCTGTCTCTGGTGAATCGTCTCACTGCCTCCTGCACGTCTGGCCTGTACCCCAGTTCTGAATGCATAAACAAATCTTAAAAAAAAAAGTAAACCTAGCACTCACTGGTGTTAAAAGGTACATTCAGCAAGTACTTAGTAACTTCCCCCATGCCAAGGACAGCAGGTAAAACCTTCAAAAGGCCAGTATAATAATGAAGACAAGAAATAGAAAAACACATTATTGTAATGGGCCCAAAGATGTGCAGATACATGGCAGTACTGATACAGAAGCTAGTTTGCAAAGACTGTTGTGACTTGAAAATTGTGAGTTTTATAGGTGGATTATAAGCATGTACAGTGGTTGAAAATACAAAGCCCTAGGACGGGACTTGTATAAAGGTTGGCCCAAAGAACTATGTTACTTGTTTAGGGGGTGAGGTTGAGGGCAGGGCAGAAGCCACAGGCACTATAATGGAGGGCTTATGAGTCAGGGTCAGACAGAAATTGGTCTTTCGGTTTTCACTAAATAGAGATGAGTTTAGTGCTAACACTCAAAGTTCTCTTTTTCTGAGAGCATTTTTCGATTGGGTAGAAATTACAAAACAAGTTATTATAGGTAATGTCACAGGGGAACACTGCAAAATGAGTTAGCCACTATGTCAACATTCCAGCTTTCAAAATTAAAATCTGAAACCAGCAGAGCTTTGTTCCACCATCCTAGTAAAAGCTACATGAGGAAGTAGCCGAGATTCAGACTTGCCCCCAGTGCACTTCTGGGGGATGTCAAGCCTTGGACTTGGATTCAAATGAAGTCCCTGACTGGCAGTGTCTTTAAGGAGGTGTTCTGCAGAAGCATTGGAAGTCCTTCTGGAAGAAAATACTTCCTTAAGTTACTCCTACAAGGACTTTTTCAAGACAGTGACCAGTACTAGCGTTTAATACATTTTAAAGATAAACACTAGGGGAAAAAAAAGTAGAAGGTAAGAGAGTGAAGATGAGGGCATCTGAGACACAATGCGTGCAGCATATGCAAAAACCCAGGGTGAGAGAATAGTATTTGGAGCTACGGATTTTGATGAGGAATGGTAAATAAAGGTTTAAAAAAAATGGAGCTAGACTAAAGAATCAGGTTTTGCCAAGTTTTGAATTTATTTCATGGGCAATAGGGACTGATGGAATCAAAATTGTACTTACTAAATTTACTTTGGTTATTTTCTTGAGGGTGTGTTATAAGGGTCACAAAATGGGGTGGGGATGAGATGAGACTATCCAGAGAAATGATAGTGATGACTTACTTGTATTGTCATAAAAGTAGATATTAATGAATTGATTTTTAAGAAAAGATGCCACAGACACTACTAGGGGAAAGAATAAATCACTCAACGAATGGTACTAGAACATCTAGAAAGCCATTTGCAAGAAAGTGAAAAACCTCAAACTCACATCATAAATAAAAATTAACCAAAATATCTGGGTCTGCCTTCTTCACTGTATAATTATCAGAGTAGTTGACTTAATAGTACCTTTGGGGAAGACACCCCCAATAGTCTGGGGGGTTGCAGAGTTCCTCCTGGGGATTGAGCCACATGTACATGTCAGTAGGTTCTGTGTCTAAATACTGTTTTCAGTCTGGAAAATGTCCAGGTCATGTAATCTTACAGAGCTGACTACGCTGGGCTTCCTGTTCAGCCATCTAGTTTTTGCAAAAAATTGCATATATTTGGGGATATATGCACAAGGGATTGACTGGTGGCACGCAGGCTTAAGTCTCAGCACTATGAAACTCTCTTTAGCACGAGTTTGATCTCAGGCCAGGGAGGTGACCCATATGGCACAGCAGACCTCTCCTGTCTCAACTGCTGCTCCCCTTAGCAGTGTATTTCAGTCAATCCTTCTATTCTGTTTCCCACTCTTGCCTCTGGTGAATCCTCTCATCTCTCGCTCCTCTGGGCTGCACCCCATTTCTTGTATGTATAAATAAATTTTTTTTAAAAAATGAAAGAATTGGAAAGTTAGATATGTGAAGAAACAATTTCCAAAACAATGGTAATCCTCCAAGGACGGACAGTGGTTCCAGAAAAAAGGAAAACAAATTGGGGTGAAGCCAACAATCATGACAGCTTCCTGCTAAAAAATGTTTCCGGAGCTTAACCATTCTGAATAAAGGAGACAACCTAGAAGACAAGGGAGTCCAAGTGACTGATAGTCTCAGGCCCTGATACTGGAGAATAGAGAGCTTCTGTGAGCCCAGAGAGCAGCCTGCAGTCCTTTGAGTGTGAGGAAACTAAACATGATAGGGAAGAACCACCCAAAAGAATCAACATACAGAGACCACAAAATGCTAAGTAGAGATTATTTTCCCATCAGCCAGTGGGCAGAGGGTGGAATACTCATAAGCACATGCTTCAGTAGTGAGGAAAAATTAATCCTAAATACTGTTCTGCTCCCACTTAAAAAAGTTTAAAGGGGTTTCAAGAAAATCAGAATGTTGAAATAACTTGACACTGCAGAACAAAAACTCCAGATTATTTCTAAAAATATATACATATACAAATACATATTCACACAAACACACAAAAGCAGCACCCTGGCATCCAATTGGTGGGAAATTGACTACATTGGGACTATTTAGTTTTGAAAGAGTGTATGGCTTGAAATATGTGTCCTTCAATTTCAAATTTTAATATTCTAATTTGGACTTTATTTGAAGATGGGGAGTCTCCACAGAAGTAATCAAATTAGAATAAGTTTATCAGTAAGTTCTATTCCATTGACTGATGTCCTTATAAAAAGGAAAAATTTGAACACAGAGACACACACAGAGGAAAACAACATGAAGATAAAGAGAAAAGTCTCGTGAACATAAAGATACTCATCTATAAGCCAAAGAGAGAGATAGGCCTAGAGCAGTTCCTTCCCTTGTAGATTTCAGAAGAAACCAACACTGCTAACACCTTCACTTCAGACTTTTGATCTCCAGAGTGGTGAGAAAATAAAATTCTAATGTATAAGTAACCCATTTTATGGTAGTTCATTATAGCAATTTTATTTACATAATACTAGTAAAAAAGGCAAGCAAATCTTACTGAATAACATTTTATTCTTGGTTTACTTTTCTGCAGAAATCTACCAGTTAGCATTGCTATCTAGGGGTTTGTGGATATCTTAATTAACAAGCATGTTCCATACAACATTGCATCTGACCAGGAGACCCTCTTCAGAGCAAGAGAGCCATGGGAGTGGCCCCATGATTGTGGGATCAACTGACCACATCATGCATGCAGCATCCAAGTAACAGGCCCAAACATGTCCCAGCCTAATGGAGAGACAATGTTTGAGGGTAATAGTTTGCAAAGATGGCTGTCACCTTCCAGGATGCTTATAGTCACTTGAATCAGAGACTTCATCTCTCTTCAGCGCTTTATCTCTAATAGAAAGAATACGTGTTCAGGAATCACAGCCCACAATTCAAAAGGGTTATATTCATGCCAGGGAGCAAATATGAGCCTCATTGTACTCCATGTTATAGCTGCTTACTGTCTTAGCACTTTGGAGTCCTTATGTCCAGATGGCATGAAGGCTACTGACCCTGATATTCAGTTTGGGAATCCTGAATAGACCTAAAGCAACCTCCTATGGGTTTGGACTAGAAGATTACACTCTTAACTTTGCGTGAGCATATTTTTTCTCCCAAGAAGTCATATCAAAGTTATTTAGTGATAATTCTTATATCTGACTGTAGTTTCTACATCAGAAAAGAATTTTTGGAGAATATTGGTTACTGGAGACATAAGAAATGAGGGTCAAAATGCACATAGTTGAACAGGAATAGAACAATACCCCTGGAAATTTTACTTAAATCATAGAACTACAATTGAGTTTAAAGTAAAAAGTGTCTTTTTAGTTCTTAATCCCCAGTTGTATAATGACTGCTATAAGTCAATAATTCTGTAAGTATTTGTAAAAATAAGAGTAATTATCAGAAGGTCTGAACCTATTCAAAGAACTTCCCATTCTCATTTTTATGTTCCTGAAATAACATTTTTAGCTCAAACTTTTACATGACCAAAATATTTCCTATAGATCCAAAGCTGAGGAGACTTTCATGAGCTCATATATGCCTCCTAGTGATAGAAAGTAAATGGTATTTTTACATCTGCCTCTTTAAAAAAAAAAAAATGATTTCAATATGCATCATTGAATGTTAAATCAATTCAACTCACTGCCCTTTCAGTAATAGTTGGAATGTGGTCAGAACTTATAATTCAGGGAAATAAAGCTCTGCCAGATGATTTTGAAGTGAAACAAGGTTTGAGGATGACTTTTAACCCACTTCCAAGTTTCTTAGGGTATAAGCAATATTATCTCTCTTTCAAATATAATGCAGGAGAAGAACAAATAATTTCCAGCTGTTATTTAGTAACAGGAGTGTAAATAAGGAAAAATACAGCAAAAACAACAGAAAAGGGGGGAAATAAATAACTAAAAATTGAAAGAACTTTCTGTGACTGGGGAACTGAGGAGACTCCATTTGTCCATAGATGTGGGATCTTAACTCTCCATTTTATATTCCCTTCCTCCAAGCCCCTCAATAAAATGGTTTGAACCTAAAAAAATAAAGTAAAAAAAAAAAAAACTCAAGGGGAAATATTCCTACTTAGAATAAAAATGGAATTTCATTTGAGAGAATTATTTTGAGATAAGTGAGAAATCTCCTCAGTTATGTAAAGAAAATTCAGGTTAGAATTTTTTTTAAATAATCATTTATTTTTACATCATTTTATGCATTTTTTCATCTCAGTTGTAATCCCCGTGGGCTTCCCATCACCAAATCACCCATGTGCCATCACCATAGGCCAGTGCATTTCCCTAAATTAGAACATTTTTAATGTGCATAAATATCCTTCCCATTTCAAACTGGATTTGGGCCTTGTATTAGAGCTATTTTTATTCGCAAGTAAAACTAGCTTAAGCTGAAGGGATTTGTTGGTTTATGAAACCTGAGAGTCTAAGGGTGGCACTGGCTTTGCAGTAGCTGAAAGCAAGGAATCAAAGTCACAGTCAGGGCTCTGTCTTCCCATTTGCAGCTTTATTTGACTTTATTCTGCAATCTCTCCAAATGGTAGAAAAAGAAGGTCACTCACAGTTGTATCTTCCCAGCCAAGCAACTCCAAAAAAACAAGTGTCTCTTTCCCAGAGCAGACTCAGCCTTTTTAAGATCTGTATCTGCAGCATCTTTCAATTGTCACTGAGGTTGAGTATGGGGGGGGGGGATGGGGGAAGATCCGGCTCTCATAGCTGTCCCTATGGCTGATTTCACAGTCCCATCAGAATCATGTGGAACTTTAGGGATGTTTCCCAACACAAGAGAATGGGGGTGGGGAACTATTTGGCAGAGAACATTTATCTACTACTCCCCACTACAGGGGGTGGGGATATGATTATTCATATCAATGAAATGGCAGATAATAGGTCTGAGTTTGTGCATGTATTTATTTAAAATATTCTATACTGCAGGCCTCCCTGGTGGTACAAGGGATTAAGTCTCAGCACACTGAAGCTATTTGAAGCTATTGGCAGTCACTGCAGTATGAGTTCAATCCCCAGCCAAGGAAGTGACCCACAGCAGACTTCTCCTGTTTTGTCCACTGCTCCCCTCAGCAATGTATTTCAGTCACCTGTCTTTTCTGTTCCCCACTCTGTCTGTGGAGATTCCTCTCACCTCCCACCCTCTGGCCTGTATCCCAGTTCTTGGATGCATAAATAAATCTTTTTTAAAAATCTTAACAAGCATAATAATTTAAGTTCCATTCAAGCAATGGACTTGAAGCTATAAATGACATGACATGTAAGGTTGCTGTAATATATTAAAATATAAAACTAATTATAACTCAATTAGAGCTTAGGACTCTAACTGAAATTCAAACAATGAAATAGCATTATGTTCTTACTCGTATTAGCTAAAATCTAGAACAGTAATGTCAAATGCTGGTGAAGATGTGGACTGATAAAAATTTTCATTCATTGCTGGTTTCTGGAATTGTAAAATAGTACAATTACTTTGAAAGATAGTTTGGCAGTTTCATACAAAGCTATGCAATTTTTGAAAATATGATCCAATTATTGATTTTTCTTGGTATTTACACAAGTGGTTTAAGAACTTAGGTACATAAAAAATCTTCACTCAAATGTTTAGATCAGCTTTATTCAGAATTGCCAGAACTTGAAAGCAACCAGAATGTCCTTTACTAGAATAATAAATTGTGATACAATAGAATATTGTTTAGAGTTAAATGCCTATCAAGTCACAAAAAGACTTGGAGGAAACTTAAATGTGTATTGCTGAGCCATCCCTGGTGGCACAAGGTATTAAAGTGCAGCACTATGTAGCACTAGTAGCCACTGCAGCATGAGCTCGACACCTGCCAGGAAGGTAACCCACCTGGCACAGCATACCTCGCCTGTTTCACCCACTGCTCCCCTCAGCAGTGTATTTTAGTCAATCTGCCTGTTCTGCTCCCCACTCTATCTCTGGAGAATCCTCTCAGTCACCACACCTCTGGCCTACACCCCAGTTCTTGTATGCATAAATCAATCTTTAAAAAAAAAAGGAAAAAGAATACAGGATATGAACCAAAGAGAGAACCAACAATAATTTATTAAGCTAGGGAGCATAAATTAGGGAGTGAGAAAAGGAAGGAGAGTGAGAGAGAGAGAGAGTCAGTCACAGAGACTTATAGACTGGCATGTGGCCAGATGCCTTCTGTTTCTTCTGTTGTACCCCAGGCAGCATCTGCTGATCTGCTGAGCAAAGATCGAGGTTCAAACTGAAGCTGCACCTGACAAGCTGACAGCATCTCCTCTAACACCCTCCTCACTAACTGTTCAACTGTCGAAGTGCGGGTGTTTCTGAAGTGCCAACGCACCAGACTTTAACTGTCAGATCCCCAGTTCTAACCCTGTTTTCCCTCCTGCAATTGAATTGGCTATGAGCCCACCCACTGCTCTGATGCTGCTCCTCCTCTTTCCTTTTACATTAGGACATTTCCAGAGAAAATGAGATTGAAGTTCAAAATGAGACTGAAATTCAAAATGCCACAGGATGGCTACATACCGCTGAGACTTTAACGCCTGTGTCACCAGGGAGGGTCTTATGTCCGTCTATTGACACCACCTCAGCCTAATTTTCCTACTTTGATGTGGAGTGTTCACATTCCTGTTATGCCCCATTGTTGTCAGCAAGGACTTTCCTTTACCATCATCTTGGAAAATCCCTGGCGTGTCTCCTACACTGAATTCCTGTTTCCTGGGTCAGATATCTTTTTCTTTGTTAACTTTCTCATTTGCTGCCTTCTTTCTTCCATTGGGATGAGAGAGCAGACTAAGGAGGTATATGATTTGATACTCCAGGTTTAAACAAAACTTTTACTCTCATAGAGAGTTAAACGTTTCACTGAGTACAGAATACTAAGTTGGAGGTAATTTTTCCTCAATTTTTTAAAAATGTACTTTCATTAACACCTAAATTTCAAGTTTTTGAAAACCCACAGCTTTCCTCCTCCACCCCCACCCCCACCCCATTCTTTTGTAGTGATTTGCTCCCATTCTGGAAGCAGAAGTCTGGAAATAATAAGGTTGCTGCTTCTTTTCCTACTTCATCTCCTCCTCCTCCTCTTTATCACAGAAACACTACATATCATGATGATTTGCCTTTTTTCACTCATTCTGTGTAGTTGCTGTTGGCCTCTTTCATCTGGAAATACATGTCTTCAACTCTGGGTAATTTTCTTTCACTGTCTCTTTGGTAACTTTCATTCCTGAGTTTCGAAGCTCAGTGGAGACATTGTACCTCGTTTTCTAAAATTCTTTTCCTTTTAAAAATATGATTGAGGTGGCCCTCCCTGGTGGCGCAACGGGTTAAAGCACAGCACTGAGAATCTAAAACCACTTGCACATGAGTTCGATTCCCGCCTGCCCCGGAGGTGACCACATGGCGTGGCAGACCTCTCCTGACCCGCCCGCTGCTCCCCTCAGCAGTGTACTTCGTCCATCTGCCTGTTCTGTTCCCCACTCTGTCTCTGGTGAAGCCTCTCACCGCCCCTGAGCCTCTGGCCTGTACCCCAGTTCTGTATGCACAAATAAATAAATCTTTAAAAAAGAAAAAAAAAAATATGATTGAGGGGCTCTCCCTGGTGGCACAGCAGGTTAAAGCACAGCACTAAGAAGCTAAAGTCACCTCAGCATGAGTTTGATCCCCCTCTGCCCCAGAGGTGACCCACATGGCGCAGCAGACCTCTCCTGACCCACCCGCTGCTCCCCTCAGCAGTGTACTTCGTCGATCTGCCTGTTCTGCTCCCCACTCTGTCTCTGGTGAATCTTCTCACCACCCCTGCACCTCTGGCCTGTATCCCAGTTCTGTATGCATAAATAAATAAATCTTAAAAAAAAAAAAAAACCTTTTTAAAAAAAAAATACATGATTGAGGATCCTGCCTGGTGGTGCAGTGTGTTAAAGCTCAGCACTATGAAGCAATCCACAGCCCACTGCAGCACAAGTTCAATCCCTGCCAGGGAGCTGACCCACATGGCATAGCAGATCTCTCCTGACCCATCTGCTGCTCCCCTCAGCAGTGTGTTTCAGTCAATTTGCCTGTTCTGCTCCCGGCTCTGTCTCTGGTGAATCTTTTCATTCCCCCCTCCACCCCAACACACACACCTCTGGCCTTATACTCCACTTCTTATATGCATAAATAAATAAAAGTATATGTTTTAAAAATATGGTTGCTTATTTATGTTTTTCTTCTGAGTCTTCTATTTAGATATTTACTTCAGTTATCATATTTAATAATTAAAATCTATTTCACATATCTTTAATAATAACTACTTTTTTCAAGGACACATTATCTTATCTAAATCCTTTTTTTTTTTAAGATTTATTTATGCATACAGAATTGGGGTACAAGCCAGAGATGCAGAGGGTGATAGTATTCACCAGAGAAAAGGGTGGGGAGTAGAACAGGCAGATTGATGAAGTACACTGCTGAGGGGAGCAGTGGGCGGGTCAGGAGAGGTCTGCTGTGCCATGTGGGTCACCTGGGGCCATGGATCAAACGGACATTGAAGCAGCTGCTTCTAGCTTGCAGTGCTGTGCTTTAAACCCAACCTACCACCAGGAAGGGCCATATCTTATCTAAATTCTAATGAATGATGCAATTTTAAAGCAGCCTTTTGTTCTTTACATTGTCAATCATGTTAGTACTATTGCTTTACTTTTTTTTTTTTTAACCTTTTTTTTCCCCCTCAACTTTTGTCTTTAATTTTAAATGTTTTCTTCTGGGGTTTGGAGGCAGTAAAAGTGATGAGACCATAAGCCTAATTCTTGTTGCCATTCTCAACAACCCCAATAGTCCTGTAAACTGTTTCTCTGTGGCCTACCAGATGCTCTAGAGAAAACTTCCTGGTGTCAGCCTGTCACTCTGCTCAAAACTGGGCATAACTGTGTTTTCATAAATCCTCAGGTAACTTGAACCTTGTCAAGGTTTAAGAACCACTCCCAAATTGCTAGCCCCTTCCTCTGCCTGGTGTTCCTGAGTCCTGGCTCCCCCTAATCAGTTTCCCCAGAGAACAGAACTCCCCTCTCTGGAGAGGGTGTGGGAGGGCCTGTTGCTGAACAAAAGAACTTTAGCTCTTTGTTGTGGAGGAAAGAGCTAGTTTAGTGAATAGCGCTGGGGCGGTGGGGTGTGGGGTGTGTGGGAGTGGAGAAACAAGGAGGAAGAAGAGAGGGAAGGAGACGTTTTTCTTGGAAGTGAAACCCGTTTAAAATAGAAGTTTGATATCTAAGTTCACCACTACCTCATCTTAAAGAAGATAGGTTGGAAAGCATCTGTAAAACTATATTTCAGGCGAGATTGCAGAATTTTGCTGCATACCTGGACACAAGAGAAGTGAAAAGTTGCAACAAGTTTAAGTAGCAGCAACAAAGAAATTTCGATAACAGTTTTGTTTTTAGCAATATTCCTTTGCAAATTCATTAAGAAACACTATAATTTAAATGGAGCATACGCTATGGAACATCTTCTTTTTCTATAGTGCTGTCCCTTGAAGAGAACCGACCTTTGCAAAGATTTCAACTGGGGTGTAACCTATTTACACAGTTGGAGCTCTAGGATTTGTAACAGGGTGGTCCCTTGGAAAAAGGGAAGTTCCAGGTTCCCTGCCTCACCCAGAAGGAGGGTGGAGCTGAATTGAGAAAAAGGAGAGGAGAAGAGAATGAAGCGGGATGAAGGAGGAAGAGACGTAAGGAAGCCACATGGAGCAGCAAGCATGTGATGAAGAAACGGCTTGTTTCCTGACCCTGGACTGGTTAAGGCAGATGTGGGTGAGATACCTGTAGGTGTTATAGGGCACCTCAATTCAGAGAGAGGCACCCCTGAGGCCCCAAAACCTGCCTGCTCTAAGTGGGTTCTGCCATCTGCCGCAACAAGACAAAATATATAAAGCTTTAATGAAAAGTGACTTTAATACAGTGAATATACAATATGGAACACAAAGAATATAACTTCTAAATCAAACACCTGAAGTTACCCATCCCCTCGTGGGCAAAAGTCAACCCAAAAGGGATTGGCCCAAAGCAAGGCCTGAAAGCCTGCCACAAGACTAAAGCACCTTCTGGCCAGGACCCATGGAAAAGGGTCAGAAATGGCCAGACAAATCTGGGAGGAAAAGAGCAAAATCAAAATCAATATAAACACTGCCATGGTCACCTCCCTACAGGTATCTCACCCACATCTGCCTTAACCAGTCCAGGGTCAGGAAACAAGCCCGGTTTCTTCATCATATGCTTGCTGCTCCATGTGGCTTCCTCAGGTCTCCTCCTTCTCCATCTGCCTTCTTCTCTCTTCTTCTCTCTCCTTTTTCTCTGCTCAGTTCCACCCTCCTTCTGGGTGGGGCAGGGAACCTGAAACTTCCCTTCTCCTAGGGACCACCCAGTTACATAGGGAGGTGACTATGGCAGTGTTTATACTGATTTTGATTTTGCTCTTTTTCTCCTAGACTTGTCTGGCCATTTCTGACCCTTTTCCATGGGTCCTGGCCAGAAGGTGCTTTAGTCTAGTGGCAGGCTTTCAGGCCTTGCTTTGGGCCAATCCCTTTTGGGTTGACTTTTGCCCACGAGGGGATGGGTAACTTCAGGTGTTTGATTTAGAAGTTATATTCTTTGTGTTCCGTATTGTATATTTACTGTATTAAAGTCCCTTTTCATTGTAGTTTTATATGTTTTGTCTTGTTGCAGCGGATGGCAGAACCCACTTAGAGCAGGCAGGTTTTGGGGCTTCAGGAGTGCTCTTCTCTCCCTGCCCTGTAACAGATTTTGTCCTATAACAGACTGAGTGGTAGAATTGGTGCTATGTGACATCATCCTCTTCTTCTGAACAGTAATCTCGACCCTTTTCAATTTTTTCATCCAGCATCCTGAAGAATTCTTGCTGGCTTTCAGAGATGTGCATGTTTGCTTTGGGTTGATGGACTAATCCGGGAATCTCGTTATTAGTTTTAAGTCTTACATTTGAACTGACACTTTTTTCCAAGTTTTCTTGGTTCCTGTCTCCTCTTCTGCCCCATTTTTCATATATTTGACCTCTTCCACTGGTTTGGCTCTATACTCACCATCAAACACATCTCCATTCTGGTAGTTTTTTGCTTTCTGAACAGTAGCAACATGCTTGGCAGAGGCACAGCCCATAGTCTCATTCGGTCAGCTTCAGCCGGGCTGAACCGCAAATCATCTCTACAGACACGGGGACATTTTCCTTTTCTTTTAACACTAAAATCCACTTTCCTGCTGAGTCGTTCAAGTTGTATGCACTTCACCCCTTTCCTCCGTTTCTTCTGCACAACATTTTTAACTCACCGATCATACTTTACTAATCCCAGTTTAAAGCTTTAGAACCTATCTTTTCAGACATTGGGCGATCATTTCAAGATGACATTTTAGAACTGAGAATTTTCTAAAAACAGACTTACTAAAGATTGGAGATAAAAAAAAAACCTATTAAAAATAAGATCAGGGCCCTCCTTAGTGGCTCAGTGGGTTAAAGCACAGCACTAGGAAGCTAAAGACACTTCAGCATGAGTTCCATCCCCGCATGTCCTGGAGATGATCCACATGGGGTGGCAGACCTCTCCTGACCCATCCGTTGCTCCCCTCAGCAGTGTACTTCATCAGTTGGCATGTTCTGCTCCCTGCTCTGTCTGGTGAATTTTCTCACCGCCCCTGCACCTCTGGCCTGTACCCCACTTCTGTATGCATAAATAAATAAATCTTTAAAAAAAAATCAGTCGGTAGATTTATGTCACTATTCATTTTACCAAACCCACAGAATATAAAACACAAATAGTGAACCCCAAAGTAATCAATATGAAAGAGAATCAGCAAAGTTTTGGCACAAAGACAAAACAGACCTGAAGAGTTCCAGTCAGATCAAAAAAATTGGCTGTGAAGACAAGGCCCCATAGTCAGCTTTGCCTCTCACACTCCTCCCCTGGAACCCCCCTCACCACTTCCAGCAGGAAGTGGCCTTTTGAAAGCCTGGACTCTCTCTTCCCCACTTCTCAATTGACCCACAGCATCCAATCAAACATTTTCTCTTTTAAATTTATTTTCTACACTGTTGTTCATTTACAATATTTGATCTCTCCCCTCAGGTGTAGTCCCCATAAATCTCCCCGGACCACATCACACATGAATCATCATCTTAGTCCCTTGTACCCTTCCCTCTCCTGTTTTGACATCTCCCAAAACCTCTCCCCTGTTGTAATCCTCAGATCTATTGTTTGCCTGCAAGTTTTGTCTTTTTTTCCCTCTTTGTTTGGTTACCCTACATTTCACCTATGAGTGAAACTATTCGATATTTTTCTTTTCCTTCTAACTTATTTCACTGAGCATATGCCTCAGTTCATCCATGTTGCTAGGAATGGCATGAGTTTCTTTTTTGATTGCTAAGTATCTTTCGTTGTGTATATATACCACATCTTCTTGATCCAGACATCTGTTTTGGGGCACTTAGGTAGTTTCCATATCTTAGCTATTGTACACAGGGCTGCAATAAACATAGGAGTGCAGGTTTCCTTTTGAATTCATGTATTTGTGTCCTTTGAGTAGATTCCTAGAAGTAGAATCACTGTGTCATATGGTAGCTCCATGTTTAGTAATTTGGGGAATCTCCACAGGGCTTTCCATAGTGGTTGAAACAGTTTGGATTCCCACCAGTGTAAGAGGTTCCCTTTTCTCTGTATCTTCCACCAGCATGTGTTGTTGTCACTTTCTGAAACATTTGCCATTCTCACAGGTGAGGTGGTAGCTCATTGTGGTTTTGATTTGCATTTCCTTCATTATAAGTGATGATGAGCATTTTTTCATATACATGTTGGCCACTTGCATTTTCTCTTTGGAGAAGTGTCTTTAGCTCTCCTGCCCATTTTTTTGCCTGGGTTAAACAAGCATTTATTATCATTATTATTATTATTATTACACAAATTTTTAATAGCTTTTTTGGGATAAAATTTACATATCAGAAAATTACTTATATAATATGTACAAGTCAATAGTTTTTCATATATTATTAATTAAAATTTTGTGGTTAAAACAGATATATATGACAAAATTTGCCAGTCTAACTTCTTATGAGTACAGTTCAGTGACATTAATTGTATTCCATCCCAACTATCTATGTCTCAATCTTTTTTATTCATTCATTCATTTATACAGAACTGGGGTACAGACCAGAGGTGCAGGGGCCGTGAGAGGATTCACCAGAGATGAGTGGGGAGCAGAACCGGCATATGGACACTGCTGAGGGGAGCAGCAGGCTGGTCAAGCTATAAGGTCACCTGGGAGTGGGGGGTTGGGAGATAGAACTCACACTGAAGTGGCTGTGGCTAGCTTGCAGTGCTGCATCCTAATCCATTGTGCCACCAGGAGGGCCTGTCTCAAAATTTTTATTGCCCCAAATTAGAAACTCTAACTACTAAACTATTACTTCTTGGTAACTTCAATTTTCTGTCTATGTGAATTTGTTTATACATATTACTCACATCATCGGATTCAAACAATGTATTTTTTCATGTGTGTCTGGCTCATGTAATTCAATATAATGTTTTCAAGTTCCTTCACACTATAGTATGTATGAGAATTTCATTTCCTTTTAAGGATAAATACTAGTCCTTTGTATGGAATATATATATATATATAGTACCTAATACATAAAACAAACATTTTTTATGATAGACTTTTAAAATTTTTGACTTCTGCATAAAATGATGTAAAAATAAACTATTATAATAATAAAAAAATTTGCCTTCTTCACACAGAGGTTGAGTCTGTCATAGAGATAATGATCCTTTGAGTTTAAAGTATAGCTTACCTTATCAGGATAATAAGTGCTTTATCTCTCTAATTTGCTTGCCTTAATATCACTTTTTTTTTTAATCTGAGAATAACCCTACCTATATAAGCTGCACCCTATTAGAATAACCCTACCTATATAAGCTGCACCCTATTAGGATCGGGGTGGGAGGACAAAATAAAGCATCTGTTTGGTTCTCTTTTTCTATGAGACTGCTTTTCTTCCAAGCTAAACTTCAACGTTGACTCCAAAAATGAACTTTTCCTTTCTTCTACAGAATGGTGACTATTTCTAAGTCAATACTATAGACCTTGGGTGATAATGATTTGTCGATGTCAGTTCATCAATTGTTACTAAGAAAAGTCTGGTGGGGTCTATTCTGTGTTCATAGCTTTCTCCGGAATTTCTTATCTTCTGTGTTGATCTTTTTACAAACTGCATCCCTGTTCTTTTCTTATTTAGAGCTTCATTTTCTATCTTCTCTTCATTAATATTATTTCTCAGGACATTATTTGTTTTTATGAGTTTTCTTGTATATCCTTGACCAGCTTTCCATTTTTTTCTTGTTTGAATTTCTTCTTTTTTAAAAGATTTATTTATTTATGCATACAAACAGGGGTACAAGCCAGAGGTGCAGGAGTGGTGAGAGGATTCACCAGAAGCAGAGCGGGGAGCAAAATAGGCAGATGGACGAAGTACACTGCTGAGGGGAGCAGCGGTTGGTGGGAAGAGATCTGCGGTGCCTTGTACCCTGGCGGGTCTGTGGTGATCTTCATGTTCCTGCGTGTTAACCCCAGGGAGGGCCCTCTTTGAATTTCTTTATCATGGCAATTTTTGATCTCCGTTATCTGATAGAATGATCTTCCATGTCTTTATGGTTTAATTTTGGAAATCTGTTCTGTGTGATCAAATATTCCTTGAACACTCAAGATGCTCTGTGTTAATTTTTTTCCCATTTCCCCATTTTGTAGCTTTCAAGTGTCCCAAGGGTGCAGAAATTCCACTTTTCCAGAAGATGGTGCTGTTTGTTGGCTGTTGAGTCTGGATGGGGTAGAAGCCTGGTAGTGTTTAGTCACTGGGAAAAGTGGTGTGTATTTCTGGTGGTGAGGGAGGGTGGATTGTGTTTGTGGCAGCACTGATAAGCCCTCTTTCTGAGTTTCCAGATCTGTGCCTCTGCAGTCTGTGGGCCATGTATCCACCTTCAGGCGCTGCATCACAGGATCAGCTTGAGTTCCGAGGGGGTAGCAGACACAATCCTGCTCCTTGATAATATTTTCACTAGGAACCTGGCCGCCAACTGCCACACTTTCACCCCAGCACTTTAGTGTGCATCTCCACATCAACCAGCTTTCCCCTACCAGTGCTGCCCATCAAACACAGGGGTGTACACTGATTCCTGCCCCAGCATAGTTCTAGGGGCCTAGTTCCACCTACCTATGTGGTATAGAGTTGAATTTCCTCAGTGTCCCTTTTGTCATGGACAATGTCATCGACAGGAGGGGCTCCAGTTTTGCCCCAGATCACAGGATCCTCTGAGTATAGTGACCCCCTGGACCATCGTAGCTTATCCATCTGGGGAACAAAGCAAGGAACTTACTCTGGCTCCATCTCCCCCTAGTTTCCCTCAATGTCCCAAATTCTCCAATGATACCTTACTCTTAAAAAAATCTTTTGTGATACACAAAAACACTGATTCAAAAAGACACCTGCACCCCCATGTTTATTGCTGCTTTATTCACAATTGGAAAGACGTGGGAACAGCCCAAATGCCAAAAAATGGATGACTGGGTTAAAAAGATGTGGTACATATACACAATGGAATATTACTCAGCAACCAGAAAAAAGAAACACCTGTCTTTTGCAGCAACATGGATGGAGCTGGAAAAGATCATGCTTAGTGAAATAAGCCAGAAAGAAAAGGAAAAATACCAGATGGTTTCTCTCATAGCAGGAATATAACGGAACAGGCAAGAAAATAATGATAATGATGAACAGCTATATACCAGAGACATTTTGTGGGGGTGGAGTGGGGAATGGGAACTAAAACAGCAGGAGGAGGGAAATGCACTGGACTATGGTGATGGCACATGGGTGATTTGGTGATGGGAAGCCTATGGGGATTACAACTGAGATGAAAAAATGCACAAAATGATGTAAAAATAAACTATTATATATAAAAAAGAGTCCTTTGTGGACATACTGTTTTTCAAATTCTTTCAGCTTAAAACAATCCGTATGTTGTGGTTCCACGCTTTAGGGTTGTGTCCTAGCCCTGTGACAGTTATGAACAAATAAATGGGCTTCTTGAGCCTACAGATGCTGGGTAGAGTTGAGGAAAGAAGTCTCAGCCTCTGCTCTGGGGTATGAACCCTCTTGGCACTGTCTGTAGGCCTGACCTTGCCTGGCTGACGTTGGCTGGTCCTCTCTCGGGCATTTCTCACCCATTTACCAGCATCATGGCCCACTTTCAACTGCAACAAGACCTAAAACCACAGAATGATTAGGTCTTACAATTGTATGTTGCTGCCTGAACGTTTCCTGCAGCCTCCAATGCATCCCTCTATCTTTTCTGAGGTAACTACAACTGCCTCCCCTTGCTCAATGCTCCCCTATGACTGAGGACAGAGAGTAGATGAAGAAACATATGGAGCCCTGTTCCCCGGGAGCCTGATTCTTGTTATGGCCATAATTCAGGAGTGCAGCTCTTCAATGAGCAAGGATGCTATTAGACGAGGGGACCTGGCTGCCATGACCCATATAGACAAGGAGGGAAAGGTATCAAAATTTTAGGATAAAATGGTGGAGGAAAGCCAGATTATAGGCACTTTGTGGAGTGTTTTGCAAAACCACCAACCAATTCCTGATTCTTTGCATCCCAAAGAACAGAAGAAACACAAGTTTTCCTTACAATTCCCAATAATCTTTCTGACACCAGACATATATATTTTCTATACCTAGCAACTCTGACACTAACAGCTTGGGGTTTGTACAAATCCCACAAAGAGCGCCATCCCATAAAACTGCTCCCTTTCCTCCTTCCCCCAATTTGGGGTTAACTGCAAATTCAGTTTCTCACCTATACTTATGGTCTGGCTCTTCTCTTGGGCTTAATACCTTTGCTAGAAAAGCTCACAGAAACAGTCTGTTTATTATTAGAAAAAGACACAACTGGCCCTCCCTGGTGGCGCAGCGGGTTAAAGCACTGCACTAAGAAGCTTAAGCCACTTCCTAATGAGTTCGATCCCCGCCTGTCGAGGCAGACCTCTCCTGACCGCCCGCTGCTCCCCTCAGCAGTGTACTACTTCCATCTGCCTGTTCTGCACCCCACTCTGTCTCTGGTGAATCCTCTCACCTTCCGCATCTCTGGCCTGTACCCCAGTTCTGTACAAATAAATAAATCTTTAAAAAAAAAAAAAAGACACAACTCCGGCCTTCCCTGGTGGCGCAACCGGTAAGGACACAGCACTGCAAGCTAGCTGCAGCCACTTGAGTGGAATTCTATCCCCGCCCAGGAGGTGACCCTCCTGGGGAGACAGATCTCTCCTCACCCATCTGCTGCTCCCCTTAGCAGTGTACTTCCTCGGTCTGCCTGTTCTGCTCTCCATCTGTGTCTCTGGTGAATCCTCTCACTGCCACTGCACCTCTGGTCTGTATCCCTTCTATGAATAAATAAATAAATCTTAAAAAAAATTCTTTATTAAAAAAAAAAAAAGATACAACTCAGGAGCAGTGAAATTGAAGTCCTAAATGGAACAAGATAGGGAGGAAAGAGCATGGAATTGCCATGCCTCTCTGGTTGTGTCACCTTCTCAGCAATTTGACATATTCAGCAACCAGGCCTTTTGGCTAGGGTTTTCATGGCAGTTTTGCTACTTAGGCACAAGTGATTAAATCTCCATCAGTGAGTGGTGTTTGAACTTAATTTAAATCCCTCTTTCCCCTCAGAGGTTAAGAGATATAGGGCTGAAGGTTCCAATCCTCTAATCACAAGTTGGTTGCTCTGGCCACCAGAACCCACATCCTAGGGGCTTTCCTTCCAAAAGTCACCCCATTAACATAAACTCAGGTGTAGGTGAATGGGACTCATTATAAATAACAAGCCATTAACACTTTCACTTTTTTTTTAAAGATTTATTTATTTATTCATACAGAACTGGGGTATAAGCCAGAGATGGGGAGGGTGAGAGGATTCACCAGGGACAGAGTGGGGAGCAGAACAGGCAGATCTATGTAGTACACTGCTGAGGGGAGCAGTGGGCGGGTCAGGAGAGGTCTGCCAAGCCATGTGGTCACCTCAGGGGCAGGTGGTAATAGAACTCATGTGGAAGTGGCTTAAGCCTCTTAGTGCTGTTCTTTAACAGGCTGCGCCACCAGGGAGGGCCAACACTTTCACTTTTAATACTATGCAGCTATTTCAACATCTTGGGAATAAACCCCAAATGTGGTAACGAAATATGTTCTTGTCACTCCCATTACTAAGGAAATGAAAAGGGTCTTAGGACATTTGTACCAGGAATTGTAAACAAATAACAAAATAAATATTTTTATTATGTTTAAAAATCACACTGTCCCAGCTCTAAAAACAAATAAAATAAATGAAATAAAACAATGTATTTTCTCCAAATCCTCTACTGCAGGAGGCTAAACTAGTAGATAATCTAGTTTGAGATTCCCAGAATAAGCTTAAACAAATGAAAATAAATTAAATAGCTAATAATTTGAAACACTGAATTACTAATAAAATAAAACACTGAATTCAAGAGACAGAGGAAGAACCCAAGCTATAAGAAAAGTAACCCATGAAAAGGAAAAATACCTTAATATGTGCTTTGCATTATATACAAATGCAGGACAGGTATACATTCAATAAACAAACTCAATTTACATATGATAAAACACAGATTGAGATAAAAAAGCAAATTGTAACCCTAGTTCATCTTATATTTTAGCTATGTAAGAATTGCGATTTAAATAGTACCATTTCACAGATAAAATAGAATCAAGATATTATACATCAATGAATCTAACTTCTTGGACTTCTGGCATGGGAGACATCTCCAAGATAAAAAAATGAGAGATGATGGGTATAAGAAAAAACAACAGTCTACCTAAGCATAATTGGTTCCCTATTAATTTTAATTCCTTAAATCTTATAAAACCTAGTATTTTGCTAAAAGTGTTTGTTAAGCACTATGCTTCCTAAGATTTAAAAGAACTTCTCTATACTTTAAAAATAAATTTTGGCACAGCAGACCTCTCCTGTCTTACCCACTGCTCCCCTCAGCAGGGTACTTCATCTTTCTGATTCTGGTGAATCCTCTTACCGCACCTGCACCTCTGGCCTGTATCACGGTTCTGTATGCATAAATAAATAAATTGAAACAAACAAACAAAACTGATCTTTAAAAAATAAATTTTTGTTTCTTTATGATTTAATTTGTAACATGATTTATATCTACTACATTTTAATATAGTGTTTTAAGAAGCTGATACTCTAATAAACTATTTTGACATCATTGTGGTTAAATAAGATAATATAAGTGATTACAAGCAAACTATTTATTTATTTATTTAAAAGACTTATTATTCATGTATACCAGAAGTAGGCTAGAGATGCATTTGGGGTGGGGGTGGGGCCTGCGACAGGGATTCACCAGAGACAGAGTGGGGAGCAGAACAGACAGATCTACTTAAATACACTGCTGAGGGGAGCCTTGGGCAGGATAGGAGAGGTCTGCTGCACCATGTAGGTCACCTCCCTGGCCAGGGATTGAACTCAATGCTGCAGTAGCTGCAGATAGCTTCATTGTGATGTGCTTTAGCCCCTTGCTCCACCAGGAAGGGCCAATACAAAGAAATTTTATTTAATACTTCATGAAGTACTCTGGAAAAGTACAGAATGTGGCGAGGGCAAGAAACTTATAGAATAAAAAAGAATGAAGAAGAGAATTAGAAAATATATGATTAGCTGGGGTCATATAATCAAGCTTGTTTGGAGAGAGAAAAAATATAGATTCCTGTGTTGGCTTGGTGTTTGGGGATTGGTTGTTTGGATATACTGCAGTTTTGCTATATTTACCTAGTGGGGCAGTTACAGGAACAGGATAATTACTTAAGTTTCAATTTGTTGATGTGATATCTAGGGCAGGAGTGGCTCCATCTTGTGCCTAGAAATTTATTTCAACTTTATTATGGAAAAAGTATTGAGTACCAAGCAGTCAATTTATTAGTGAGCATGTTTTGTCCCAACTTCTGTGACCGCAAGAAAGGAAGGCGGGAGGCAGAAAGGCTGAGCAAGCAGAGTTTATTGCTCTCGGACAGCAGCTGAGATGGAGCCCCTAGGGTGGGGCCGGCAGCTACTGCCAACTCAATAAGGGGGAAGGAAGGGTCTCTTATGTAGATTCTAAACTCAGATTCCAAAGGGGTGACTCATTGCTCTGTCCTTGATGTGAGGCCCAGTTCGCTGTCACCTTCAGCTAGTCCCATCCAGGATCTCAAGGTCAGTTTACTACCACTTTATCAAGCTTGGATGCAAGGCTCTAATTCAGTCCTTGTCAGTAAATCTTTGGTCACTCCCAACAGAACATATAAGTACAACGGAGATTTCCAAAATGGTATTCTAACAGAGGTAAAAGACTTGGAAGTGGTTATTTCATGCATTTACTTATTTACTCATTTTTCTGTAATTCCAAGATGACAGGGACTTTTCAGGTTTTTTTCATTGTGTCATATCCGTGGGCCACAAATGTACCGGGAATATACTAGGTAATCAGTAAATGTCAAATTCACTAACCCATAAATTCAAACAGTATTTATTTTTTTTAAAGGTTCATTTTTATTTATTTATGCATACAAGAGCATGGGTATAGGGCAAGGGTGCAGGGGGTGAAAGGATTCACCAGAGACAGAATGGGGAACAAAATGGGCAGATCTACTGATATACACTGCTGAAGGGAGCAGCATATGACACAGGAGAGATTGGGGGTGCCATTGGTTTATCTCCATGGCTGGGGAAAGAACTCATGCTACAGTGACTGGTGATCCTTTGATAGCACTAAGACTTAACCCCTTGAACCATCAGAGAGATCCTCAAGCAGCATTTATTGATCACTGCAGGCACTATGTTAGATGCTGGAGAAACAAAGTTGATATACTGTTCTTGTCTTCAAGGAGCAGAAGGTATAGTGAAAGAAACATGTAAATATGTAACAGGGTGGTCCTCAGGAAATGGGGAGGTTCCAGGTTCCCTGCCCACCCGAAAGAGGGTAGAGCTGAGCAGGGAGAAGAAGAATCTGGAGAGGAGAATGAAGAGGAAGAAAACAAGATGGAGAACCAGAAGGAGACCTGAGGAAGCCACATGGAGCCAAGGGAGAAATATGAAGAAAGAAACCATGCCTGTTTCTTGGCCTTGGACTGGTTGAAAACGATGTGGGTGAGAGAACTGTGGGAAGGTTCATTTTGGCTGCGTTTATCTTGATTTTGAATTTGCTGTTTTCCTCCCAGACTTGTCTGGCCATTTCTGACCCTTTTCTATGGGTGTTGGCCAGAAGGTGCTTTAGAATTGTGGTGGGCTTTGCTTTGGGCCAATCCCTTTTGTGTAGACTTTTAACTCAGGAACATGGGTAACTTTGGATGTTTGATTTAGAAACTATGTTATGTTTGTTGTATTGCACACTGAGTGTATTAAAGTTCCTTAACATTAAAGACTTATATGTTTTGTCTTGTTGTGGTGAATGGCAGAAACTATTTAGGGTAGGCAGGTTTGGGTGTTTAGGGGATCCCCTCTCCTTGCCCTGTAACAGATTCTGCATAGTTTAGAAATATGTTCAGCTGTAAACTTATAAACGAGAGTAGCTTTTGTAGTGGGTGCAGGTAGTGAGATGAGTTTTGCCATATCTTAAATGCCAGGAAAAATCTGCCTTAAGAAAAGAGAGGACATAGTTGGAAGAGCAATTGTGCTCTGTGATTGCAGATTCTACTCAA
The DNA here is from genome assembly GCF_000260355.1 of Condylura cristata. Classification (NCBI taxonomy): domain Eukaryota; kingdom Metazoa; phylum Chordata; class Mammalia; order Eulipotyphla; family Talpidae; genus Condylura; species Condylura cristata. The sequence goes on from NW_004567110.1 coordinate 43,566,574, forward strand.
ACAGGACCATCGTTAATTGCAAAGCATTATCTTTTCTGAACATTGATATTTAACTTATAAAGATGCATTGATAAGTCAATGGCTTTGTTTTCGTGAGATCCTACTAGGTTCAATCTTTTAGCAAATATCCATTATTTTTTCAAATCCTAGCTATTTTATCCATTATTTTTCAAGTCCTCAAATATTTTATTTTAAAGTCCAATCCATGTCATTCAAATGATTTCATGAACTGTTGCTATAAACCTTGGACGTTTGAACTTGAAATGTTGATTCAAACTTAAAAAATTTTTTTGTCTGAAAAGAAAAATACCGGATGGTTTCGCTCATAGCAGGAGTATAATGGACCAGGTGAGAAAATAATAATATACCAGCCATATACCAGAGACATTTTGTGGGGGTGAGGTGGGGAATGGGATCAAAAAACGAGGGTGGGGGAGGGGGGAAAGGAAGTGCACTGGACTATGATGATGGCACAGGGTGACTTGGTGATGGGAAACCCACGGGGATTACAATTGAGATGGAAAAAAATGTACAAAATGATGTAAAAATAAGCTATTATAAAAAAAGAAAATAAACATCTAAATTAAAAAAACAAAAAAATTCTTTTTCTCTGTTATGGCTTTTTAAATTTAAATTTTTTGGGCAATATTTGTACATTGTGTTTGAAATAGTATTTTTATAAGCGTCAAAAGGTGGAAACAATAAAAATCTCTACTGATGAATGAATGGACATAGAAAATATGATAAATGCACACACTAGAATATCAGTCTTCTTTAGGGGAATAAACTGCCTCATGCAGATGAACCCTGAAGACATTATGCTAAGTAAGCCAGACAAAAGAGGATGAGTATTGTAATATTCCATTTATGTTATATGTAGAGCACTTAAATTCATATAGACAGAATGGTTTTCAAGATCTGGAGGAAGCAAGAAATAGTAAATCATTGTTTATTAGGTAGAATTTCAGTTTGGGAAGATCAGAAAGTTCTAGTGCTAGAACTAGATGTTGGTGATGTTTTCACAGCAATAATACCACTGAATTATATGGTTAAAATGGTAAATTTTATGTTTTGTATACTGGGACAAAAGAGAACATATACTATGTTCTCTGGTGAAAGTGTTTCCCTTTTGGGGACAAAAACATCTAGGAAAGCAGAGTCTAGAGTTGTGGAGAGAGGAAGCACAAATGCTCCAGGTGAGTAACTGTGAGTAAAGGGGGGGTAAACCCATTCATTGTACTGGGGTTTACCAAATTTAGAATCAGTTTTAAAAAAATGTCACAATGTAGGTAAACTTTTCAATTAACTTGAATGATGTGAGCCAAAGGGAAACTTCTGACCACTTCAGTCATTTCCAAACACATAAACTCATTTATTTCAAAAGGATTTATTTTCCACCCATACCCTGTTGGATGCTGGGAATAAAAAAAAAAAAATGAAACAGAGCCTGCCTTTAAACAATGCAGTGTTAGGCAAATGGAAACAGATTCAGAACAATGTAATAATCTTACAGTGCTAGAGAAGAGACATCAGAAGAATGCTGGCCAGCTGGGAGGAGCTAGAGGATGCCGCTCCTGGAGGAGCTTTTACCATGATGGGTGGGGTGATTTACTCCTCAGGGAAGGGAAGATTGACCTCAGGGAGAGCGAATAGTTTAGGGGAAGGCAGAGGTGAGAGAGTGATCCCTCCATTTTGGTAAGGAAAAGAGGAGTGTTCATTCAAATATTCAACAAGTATCCAACTCTGACAAGGTGCTTGGCTTGAAAGCTTAGGGAAGGAGCAAGCAGGGAACCAGGAGAATGTAGATTTAGGAAGAAGGAACATTTTAAGTGTGAGGGAGTTGGCAGAGGTGAAAGGAAGGGAAGAAGCGCAGGATGCACTTATAGACTAAGCCGTAACAATAATTAACATCTCATCATAAGAGACATAGCACATACCAGGCCCTGTTAAGAACCTGTCAGCCAACTCCCAGGCAGACGATTGATATCGAAAAGGAACACTGGGCATCCTAATGCAAATGGGTACGTTTGTGAAAACAGTAATAATTCTATTTTTAGTCTTACTTTATTGTCAAGTTATTTTTGGTGCCATTTGCTAAATTAAAGTGTTGAATTTCATTGGGTTTAACTGGGTTGAAGTCACCTGGATATAAGTAACCCACATCAAAATCAGGACGCATCAAGAAGTAATTCGAGTTTTCTGGCATTCTTGCCTCAACAGTCTAGGATCTAGGGCACTGTTCTAAGATGGTCCTCATTTTTGGTTCCAGGGATTTCTTTACCATGTGACCGAGTAGGGTCTGGTTGTTGTTGTTGAGGAGGGCGTTTGGCTACGCCGCGGATCTTGGAGAGCAGGTGATTACTGATCAGTAGTGTTTTCAGGGCGAGACAGTAGCACTACCCCCTCCCCGCCTCCCCGCTCCCTTCTTTCTCCCCCCCTCCCCCCCAGTCTGGAAAGGTGCAGGATCTGCTACACCGTGCATCGCACAGCGGCGGCCAGAGCCGACGCGGAATGGTCGCCTGTCCCCAGCAGAGCAGAGAGGGTCAGCCAGAGTGGGGTCTGGACAAGGTACGAGCAGGGCATCACGCCGCGGTCTGCAGTCTAGAACAAACCGAGGGTCAAATGGGCGGGGGAGGCACTTGCCGAATGCAGGTGTGGAAAGGGCAGCTCC
>NW_004567110.1:43570114-43582368 GCF_000260355.1 Condylura cristata
TGTGTGTGTGTGTGTGTGTGTGTCTGTGTCTGTGTGTAGGGGGGTGGGACGATACAGGTGTCCTGAGGGGAGGAGCCGGGAGGGAGGCGCGGAGGCCGGCACAAATGGAGCGCTGGGGGCTGGGGGAGGCGGGAGCCCGGCGGAGGGCGCTGGAAGGCGGGGTCGTGCGGGCTGGGGTCGGCGCGGCGGGGAGGAGGGACGGCGGCTGTCTGGGAGAGGAGGCCGTGGGGGGTCCCTGTAGGCGGGAGGGGATGGGCGCGGAGGGGAGGCGGAGGAAGGCCCGGGAGGGTCAGCGGGAGTGGGCCTGGGGGCGCCGGAGGAGGAGGACTGGTGCGCCGGCGGGGGGCAGGGGCGCGCCGGCGGAGGTGGCAGTGGCTATTTCTGTATAATGGGCAAGTGGTAAAGACGTAGCTCGTCGAATGGGGAAGGTAGGTGGGGCGGAGGGGACAAAATTTATCCTATGACAGGCAAGTTCTGCTGTGGCTCTTACGAACTACTACCGTGATGGCTCTGCTTAAAGGGGTAGTTGGCAGTTAGTGACCTTGCGGAGGTGAAGGGAGTTGGGCGAAGAGACAAAGATCAGTTACAGAATCCACTGTGTGAGGGCCGAGTCTCCACTACCTCCCGGGAGAAGCTGGGGTTGTGGTTTGGGGGGGTGTTCTGCAGGGGCCATTGAGAGAACGCTAAACTGGAATTCTTTGGGATTCTTAGGGGTGGGGGGCGGGGATAATGGCCTCTGGATTCTGGAAGTCCCTGAAAATAAGTGCAGAATTTTGCATTTGTGCATAATTTTCTTTGCAAAGGGTCCACACTTGGCCTGACTGTCCACTGCTCCCACCTCCACCAAGGTTAAGGCATACTATAGTAGAGAAGGACCAATTAGTGGAATATACTAAGGGATTTAAAAGTGGGTGGTTTCTGCAGAAAGGAATGGGATGATCCTTGAAAGGTATTTCACTGTTTGCTATAAACCTTTAATTTTAGGGTTGGATTTCACAATTTTGGTGAACTTGTGCTGAGCATCACACTTCTGATGCAGCTTTATGTTTTAGGAAAGCATGGTGAACACTTTAAAGCAAAATTGTGATGGACTGGCAGGATACTTGTAACCTTGTAGGAGGAAAGATTGCAACATTTCTCCTGGATATTTCTTTCCTGTCCTTGCTTTTTGAACTTGATTCACATACACGGTTGTGAATTGAGCAGCGGTGGAAAAACTCTTAATAAAATCGTCAAAACGATTTCATTCTGCATTTTGATTGTTTTGTAATATTGCACCTTTTTCATTGTTCAGTTTGTCTATATTTTACTGCAAACCAGAAAGATCACATCATCACTTGGATGGTAGATTTTTGCTGTATTTTGCAGCAGGCCTGTATTAAATTTGTGAAGCATTGTGTCAGATTGTGTGGTGTGTATGCTTTCCCCCCTTTCCCTACTATGGTTTCAACTCAAGTCACCAACTGCCATATTTCACAGCATGGCAGCGTAGTTTAAAATTTATTCTTGTAAGTGATCAGTTGGTAGGATAGAGTGTGTATTTCTTAACCAAGTTAGTAATTTTTTCCTTAAAAATCTTTGTTTCATATTTGTAAAAATGTTGCTATATAAACTCAAGAATGTGTTGTTAACCACAATTAGAAGGCTATGTAATTTAAAAATTTTAACTTTATTTGGAAATAATTTAAAATTTAACAGCAAATAGCAGGAATAACAATAATGCAAAGAATACTCATGTAATGAGTAATGGCTGTTAGCCATTTCGCCCAATTATCAGTTGATCTCTCAGCACACTTTTTTTTTTTAAACCTATTTGAGGGTAAGTTGTGTATACCATGGCTCTTTATTCAGCATGGAAAACCACATACATTTTATATTTGAGCTTGTTTGGCATGCCTAAATGAAGTTCTGGAAAAGTGTGATCTGTTTTTAATAAGAAGAATATCAAAAATATCTAAGATGGTCATCAGACTTTTTAGTATATAAATACAGAGTTACATATTATATATACACTTTATATATGGAAGGCTGGTTGGTTTCTATGTTTTAGGATCAGGTTCTGGAAGATACATCATTTTGATTTTTTTGTTGCTAACTTTATACTTTTTTTTTTTTTTAAAGATTTACTTATTTATGCATACAGAACTGGGTACAGACCAGAGGTGCAGGGGCGGGTGAGAGGATTCACCAGACAGAGTGGGGTGCAGAACATGCCAACTGATGAAGTGCACTGCTGAGGGGAGCAGCGGGCAGGTCAGGCAAGGTCTGGGACACCAAAGGGATCACCTCCCTTTCTGGGATTGAACTCATGCTGAAGCGGCTTTAGCTTCTTAGTGCTGTGCTTTAACCCGCTGCATCACCAGAGAGGGCCCCATTCTCTATACCTTTAATATTGTGTCCTCTTCTTTTGAACACTTGGAGTGCTGGGTATTTGAGCCTTTTTGTATATAGATCATAAAGAGGGAGAAATCTAAATATTGTAAAATAAGCTTGTGTTAATATTAGACCAAATAATTTGAGACATGCACCGTGTGATCAAATTACAAATAGATTTATTTGTACCTATTATAGGTACTCAAAACATTGTTTTAATGTTGAATGACCCCGCCCCCCTTCCCATTTCTAAGTACCTTGCCATTGTGTTGATTGTGTTGACCTAAAGGTAAGCCCAATATTACAGGAAGAAATTTAAGAAGTTTTTATTTGTAATTTAATGTATAACGAAGAGAAGAGGACTTCACACCAAACAAAATTAGGTTTAATCCTAGCAGTATGGCAATGGGAAGTTACCCAACCTGTAGGAAAATGGGAATAATACAGGCATGGCAAGGTGATTAAATGAGTTAAAGTAAAAATGGCAAAGTATGATACTTGGTATGTAAAATTGAGGTCTGATAAATGTTTGTTTCCTTTAAATTTTTTTTGGCCAATGATGTTTGTTTTTCATGAGTTTTTGTTGGACTCTTTCAGAGTGAGGTATCTGTATAAGTATTAAGAATATTTTATAGACTTTTAAGGAGATACTAGAGTTTATACTAATTTTTTTTTTACCTGAGTGTAATCTTTTGGGGTTACATGCTTAAAAAATGAATTTTTTTATAGTAATAAGTTTTGAGTTGATAATTAGTTTTGTGGTAGTGTGTAGTCTAAATATTCAGGTAGTAAATGTTTTTGCTTTTTGTATTTAACAAAACTTTGAAGTGCGGAATTGCCTGTTAACTGTAAGGTGGGATACTGATACAATATTTAGGTTAAATTTTTTTTTTTAAAGATTTATTTATTTGTGCATACAGAGGTTCAGGGGCGGTGAGAGGCTTCACCAGAGACAGAATGAGGAGCAGAACAGGCAGATCTACAAAGTACACTGCTGAGGGGAGCAGTGGGCAGGTCAGGAGAGGTCTGCTGTGACATGTGGTCTCCTGCCATGTGATCACCTCTGGAGCAGGCGGGTATCGAACTCATACAGAAGTGGCTTTAGCTTCTTAGTGCTGTGCTTTAACCCACTGCGCCACCAGGGAGGGCCCTAAATTTTATATTAAATATAAAAAAGTATTTAGTGTCATTTATTAAGCAGTATTTTTGAGGATTTTATTGTTGTAATTTTGTATAACTCAGTTTGTCAGATAGGCAAATGTAACTTTTTTTTTTTTAAAGATTTATTTTATTTATTCATACAGAACTGGGGTACAAGCCAGAGATGTGGAGGGTGAGAGGATTCACTAGAGACAGAGTGGGGAGCAGAACAGGCAGATCTATGAAGTACACTGCTGAGGGGAGCAGTGGGCGGGTCAGGAGAGTTCTGCCACGCCATGTGGGTCACCTCGGGGCAGGCAGGGATGGAACTCATGCTGACATGGCTTTAGCTTCTTAGTGCTGTGCTTGAACCCACTGTGCCACCAGGAAAGGCCTTCATAAAAATACTCTTTTTTTTTTTAATAATATAATAGCTTATTTTTACATCATTTTGTACATTTTTTTTATCTCAGTTGTAATCCCCGTGGGTTTCCCATCACCGAGTCACCCATGTGCCATCACCATAGTCCTGTGTACTTCCCTCCACTCCCCGCTGTTTTTTATGTTGGACTTTTAATTCTTCATGAGCAGCAAGTTTCCTTCAGTTATTAGTGCCCACTCTCCATAAACTGCCCTGCCTGTTTTCATTTAGTAGCTGGGAATCTGGAACTGCATGTCCTAATGTGCCTGATTGGATATCACTGAGGGCATTTTGGAGACATGTGAATAGGTTTCTCTAAAGTACCTAACTGTAATTGGAATGAACTGGAAACATTTTTTTTTTTCTTTGACAAAGAGGGGAGAAATTGATTTTATGAAGCAATAGACAATACTAAACTGACACTTTATTGATATGCCTTGATAGTTATCATTTTTTTTAGGTTTATTTATTTATGCATACAAGAATTGGGGTTTAGGCCAGAAGTATGGGGTGAGAGAATTCACCAGAGACAGAGTGGGGAATAGAATAGGCAGATCGACTGAAACACACTGCTGAGGGGAGCCGTGGGGAGACTGGAGTCTGCTGTGTCCTGTTGGTTACCTCCTCGGCTTCATAGCACTGTGCTTTACCCCCTTGCACCGTCAGGGAGGGCCCCTCAAGTTGTTTCAAATATAGGTCAGTAGAAGTGAAGTTTTAAAGACTGACACCACTCTGAATTGTCAAAGGTATAGTTTTGAATTGTAATTTTTATATTGATATAAATCTAGTATAATTTGTTTGATGAAAGAATAATTTCAAGATGTTACCTGTTGCCTCACATAGTACTAGATGAACATACTAATTTCATATGTTCTAACTTATGCAGCTCTTTGTATTACAGTTGCTAAGGAAACGGTTACAGAATATTTAAAATTGTATGACCAGTTTTAAGTGAATAAGTACTTTCACTGTTGATATTTCACAAAGCTACATTTTACATATCAAAAGATTAAATCTCTAAAAAATGTGCTCCTGTAGCTTACCATGCCTGCTTTGGGAAATCAGCTAGCCATGTTACCAAACTCTAATATTGAAGAAATGCATATATGTCTAAGTAGATAAGCGGTTTTAACTTTTAGAGGCTTACATTAAAAAAAACGGGATTTCTCAAAGTTGGTGAATGCTTATTCTAGGAAAGGGCACAAAATCACTGAAATACTTTTTGTGGTCTACTCACACTTTAGCTTCTTCATGACTTGTTTTCAATTAAATAACATGAAAGGTGATTGGGTATTTCTGATTATACCTAGTGTATTTTAATACAATTTGACCCATGCTATCCTTTTAATGATTTTATTTTTTGAGTGAAATGTAAATGCTTGTTTCATAATTTACTCTTTCAAGTTCTAATAACTATTTAGCTTACTTTGAAGAGAGAATTTTTTTTGCTTTTCTAAATATCGTAATAGCTAACATACCATACGATTATAAAATTTGTGATTTGAACAGTATTGTCTTTGTTTTTGTTACATAACATTACCCCAGATATTAAGGACTCAAAACAACATTGATTATCTCACACTTTCTGTAGGACAGGAAACTTGTGTAGCTTAGCTTAGTGTCTGTGACTCAAGGTCTCTTATTAGATTGCTGTTAGGATATTATTGGTGGCCATAATTTCATCTGAAAGCTTGACCTGGGGGAAGATTTACCTCCTACCTTATTTATATATCTCTTAGCATGATTTGATTCCTTGGGGACTTTTGAACTGAAAGTGTCAGTTTCTTTTGGGCATTGACTAGCAGTCTCTCTTGCTTCGTTGTCTGTGTGCCTGTTCAGAAAGCCACCATATGGCAGCTGGTTTCCTGGATGGCAAACAAATAAGAGAACGAGGGCAAGAGACTTACAAGATGGCAGTTTTGGCCTCTTAGAACCCTTTTTTTTTGAAGTGGTCTCTCACTATTTCTGTTGTATTCTGTTTGTTAGAGGCTGCTACTGTAAGAACTTTAGTTTATTTCTTAAAGATAGAAAAAAGGGAAATAAGAACTCACAGGCACACAGACTAATTGATCAAAGCCCAAAAAGTAATTTGAAGAGCTTGGGCTAAAATTCACTGGTACTCAGGCCTTGTCCTATTTCTGTAACATGAAATAGGAAAATACAAAAACTAATACAGGTGCTGAGTTCACTATAATAAGAAATATATTAGAAACTTGTAGTCATTTTGGGCTTGTCTTCAGTTTGAAAATGAAAGCCAAACACATTTAATTACAACTATATATAAATATAATGTTGAAAAGATTTACCACAAGAAAAGAAATACAACCAAAGGGAAGAGGGCAGGCCAGAAGGGGGCAAACCTAAATGGAATGGCATAATGAACAGTGATTTTTTCAGGGGGAAAAATTTAAGTTTAAATGGGCATGCTATTTTGGTAGTGGTAATAAAGCCACAAACAGGAAAAAGACTCCAACTACATCATCTTGCTATGCACTCTTCTCCATATCATCTAAGAGAATACTTCTTTGTGTTATATTCTTTAGGCTTAATTTATCTTATGGAGGATAAGATCAGAGCTACTTAAAACCAGCTTATTTCCAACTTTACTGGAGCAACGGGAGTACATATAACATGTTAATCTGGGCCTCCCTGGTGGCCTAGGGGTCAAGTCCCAGCACTACCACTTCAGAGGCCCACCACAAGGTTCTGAATTCTATTTAACTCACATGGCACTGCAGACCCCTCCTGTTTTACCTACTGCTCCTGTTAGCAGTCAGTTGATCTACTTGTTCTGCTCTCCACTCTGTTTCTGTGAATCCTCTCACTGCTCCTGTACCTCTGGCCTATATCCCAATTCTTTCTGCATAAAGAGGTACAGGGGCAGTGAAAGGGTTCATCAGAGACCGAGTGGGGAGCAGAACGGGTAGATTGACAAAGTACACTGTTGAGGGGAGCAGTGGGCAAGATAGGAGAGGTCTGCTGCCCCATGTGAGTCACCTCTGGGCGGGGGATCAAACTTACACTGAAGTGGCCATGGCCAGCTTCGCAGTGCTGTGCTTTAACCTGCTGTGCCACCAAGGAGGGCCCTAAAATAAAATCTTAAAGGTTCAGATTAACATTTTATTTTTTAAAGATTTTCTTTTTAAATAAATAAATTACAAGAACTGGGGTATAGGCCAGAGGTGTGGGGGAGTGAGAAGATTCACTTGAGACACAGTGAGGAGCAGAACAGGCAGATCTACTGAAAGACACTGCTGAGGGAAGCAGCGGGTGAGACAGGAGAGGTCTGCTGTGCCTTGTGGGTAGCGCTCCTGGTGAATATCAGCGCTCCAGTGGCTGCACATAGCTTCATAGTGCTGTGCCTTAACCCCATGCGCCACCAGGGAGGCCCTAAGGTGGTGTTTTTTTTTTTTTTTAACAGCTTTGCTTTTGCTGGAGTTATCTTAGAGCACTAGAAGTAAAAGGGATAAAGTTCAGTCTAGATCTGCATTGTCCAGAATGGTGTGCTGTGTGTAAGTGTACCACATATGCTTACTTAAATATCATTAAATTAACATTTTGTTTCTCTGGTTGCATTAGCCACCTTCAAGTACTTTGTAGCTACCTGTGGCTAGTGGCTACTTGATGGACAACAGATGTTTACAACATGTTTGTCATTAAAGAATGTTCAATGTTGATGTAAAGCAACTCCATTTTATATTTGATTTTGATTATGGGCATGTGTTTGATGTGTTAATCAGTCAGATCAGTAACTAAATTGAACTTTGTTTCTTCATTTTCATTTTCCAGTTTTTGGAGCCTTGAGGAATACAGCTGTCTGGTCAATATTGTCTTAACATGCTTCAAATAAATCAGGTGAGTTGTTAAACTATGTCATCCTTATATGCTGCTTGAGTCACAGAATGTGGAACATGTTAACTCAGTGTTCTATAATACAACCTGACCACCGCTTCTGCCACTGCTTTACCAAGCAATTAAATACTATATCTTCATCATACGAGAGATTGGGTGAGACAGGCTATTTTACGATTGAAGTCATAGTCTGCCATCAGTACCTTTTTTTTTTCTTTTTTATGTCCTATTTCCTTAGGATTTGGTGTGTTCGGAATGCTTATAATCATGATATAGCTTGAATAGGTGGCGGTTCTGCAGAGTGAACGCATTTCTAGTGACAAATCTTGTGTAGTAGTTATATGAGTGTACTCCTTTTCTAGAGCAGGGGAAAAGGCTAAAAGGAAGTGCTCCGCTAAATAAACTGCAGCATATAATATTCACTGAATGACATATTTTCTGGTAGGGCCTTGGCATTTTCCCAAGAACTTTATACATCTAATCTTATCCATTCTCAACAAATCTGGCTTTGCATCATAAATACAATGTTAGAAAATGATGTTTTATTTCTTTTGAGTGCAAACCAACTTTATGTGTTCCCCCACTGCTCACTGCTCACCCTGGTCACTTTGCCTAAGAAATCTCTATTTCCTTTGTATCATGTACCAATTTTGTGAGCTCCAGTCCCTGTAACAGTTACCGACTTGATCTCCTCTCTTGTATGTCCTTATACACCTCAGGCTTCACCGTGTGCCCTGGGCACTATTTCTGAGCACCCCAGTTATGGTGGCCTGCTTCAGTTCCTGGATTGGTGGTTCTCTCAGCAGACACTTTGCATAGGTTACTTCTACCTGTACTTCTCTTCCCCTCATCGGTGATTGACTCACTTGATGCCCATGCCTCGTATTTGCTCTTGTAGTACCTTGTCCTTTTTTTCAGTATTTTGACGTGCTCAGTTACATTCAGATGTGTAGTTGTTAACTCCCTCACTGGGCGGTGTGCTCCCTGAAGGCCTGAGTGAGGCAGTATGCTCACAGCTCAGCGCCTTGGCTTGTTCACACTTATGCCCTAGGTCCTAGAGTGGTGGTTGTTGTATGTAGTTTTCATGTATTTGGTAAGTAATTGAATGAATTTTGTTACTAAAGTGATGAGAACTCTTTTTTCTAACAATAACCAATTAATTGTCAGTTTTGGTATTACACAATGCTTGCTTTGTACAGTGCTTTTAATAGAAGCTTTTTCCCTTTTGCAAAATTGTTCTTTGATTGTCTCCTTGTGGTACAATTTTTTTGGTGTGTGCAACAAGTATTACTTTCTTCAGATGCTGCTCATAAAGAGTTAAAGGAATTGTAAAGCTTTACTGTGCTCAGTGCTTCGTGTACCTTTAGAGTTGTCAGATCCCATTGGATTGATGAAGCTTGCTGAGATATGACTTGCAGACTTGTCAGTATGAAAATGTCACTAAATGACTATATGGCTGCCTGCCATTAATTGTATGGGTTCAGTAAGAAATTTTCATATTATGCCATAGACAAATGGAAATAATCATTTATTTTTATGCCAGTCAACATCTTTTTAAAAAGAAATTATTTATTTGCACATACAAGAACTGTGTACAGGCCACAGGTGTGGGGGTGGTGTGAGGATTCACCAGGGACAGAGTGGGGAACAAAACAGGTGGATTGACTGACATACACTGCTGAGGGGTGCAGAGGGTAATACAGAAAAGGTCTGCTGTGCCATGTGGGTCACTCCCTGGCTGGTGATCTAACTCATACCGCAGTGGCTGTGCTTTAATCCTTTGCACCGCCAGGGAGGCCCCGACAATCAACATCTTTTAAATTTATAGCTTACGATTCAGTCCTGGTGAGGATTTATTGACTGACTATGTTACTGCTCTTGGGGAATCAGGCATAGCAGACAGTTCCTAGGCAGTGTTCTGTATGGCCACAAGAAGTTCTCTGAACTTTGGCTAGAAATTTTGCATAGTCCCTGTAGTTATACATGCTTTTCTTATAAGGGATAGGCATTCCTAGTTTACTTAGTGACCATCCCCATGTTATCAACTGAGTTTTATCCTCCTAAATATTCCAGTCTGAGGGGTAAAGTTAGTAAAATTGGTTATATTTGTAGTAGTTGAAATTATAGGAAATACTTACATAGGTAAACCTAAAGTGAAATAAATTCTTAATAATTTTATGTTTTAAAAAAGTTTTTCTTGAGTGAAGAGGGGGTCTCAAGATAAATGTGAAAAGACATAAAAAGGGATTGAAGCTGATAATCAGCTTTGGATTTGGATTTTTACTGTTATTCAACACTCTTTTTAGGATTAGCACTACATTTTTATTTTGGAGATCTTTTGTTTTCTTAAAATATCTGAATAGCACTAACAAATTCTTACATGTGTATTCTAGAACTAATTAAAAACTAGGCTATTATGTGATATTAATTATGTGATACTAACGTGCTGAGATTATAATTATGGAACCTCGTAACATTCCATGTTCTGTTATGATAATGACTCTTCAATGTTGCAGTTGTGTTTGTTTGCCTTTAAAAACATGTGTTCTTAACTATTTATATTTGTGTTTATTTTAGAAAATTTAAGTGCTATTGGTAAGCAAGAAAGAAAACCTGCAAATAATTCCACTATTCTCTTACAAAGATAATCACTGCTAGCATTTTGGGGTGTACACTTACAGATTTTTTTCTGTGCATGTTTTTTTCTGTATGTTTCTGTGTCTTTGTATGTTTGTGTTTATGTGACTATGTCTTATTTAAAAAATTGGGATTATTCAGTATGTAATCTATGTACTCCACAATTTGGAAGTACTAAAACTTATTTAATCAAACCGTATTGTTGGATACACTTTGGTGTAAGTAGTGCCACAGTAAGTATTTCTGTTTTGACACACAGATGTGCTCCCTGTCTGTTACTTTCATGTAATTAAATATTAGGAATGGAAATATTGGCCACTGGATTTTAAAGATATTTGATTCCTAAAAAGCAAAAGTACAAAATGAGATCTATTAAAAGTATATGTGCTGGGCCCTCCCTGGTAGCACAGCAGGTTGAAGAGCAGCACTGTGAAGCTGTCCGCAGCCTCTGCAGCTCCAGGGAGGTGCCCGCCAGGCGGCAGCAGACCCCTCCTGTTCCTCCGCTGCTCCCCTCAGCAGTAGACTTCAGCACATCTGCCTGTTCTGCTCCCCACTCTGTCTGTCTCTGCTCCTCACTCTGTCTCTGCTGAATCCTCTCACCCTCTGTACCTCTGGCCTGTATCCCAGTTCTTGTATGTATAAATAAATATTTAAAAAAAGTATATGAGCTGTTTCTTATTTCCTTGACAAATTTTATAAAAAGTATATGAGCTATCTGTTTCGTACTTCCTTGACAAATTTTATCTGGCATTAATTTTTTTTTTATGTGTAGAAGAACTGGGGTGTAGGCCAGAGGTGTGGGTGGGAGGGAGGTGAGAGGGTTCATAAAAACAGAGTGGGGAGCAAAATGATATGGGGAGTGCTGGGTGAGACAGGAGAGGTCTGCTGTGCCTTTGGGTAGTTCCCTGGCAGGATTTGAACCTCTGAGTAATAAAGGTTTAAGTTTTACGCAATTTCCGGGCTCTGCCACAGTCAGTCGCTGTGGATAGCTTGACAGTGCTGAGACTTAACCCCTGTGTCACCAGGGAGGCCCTATGCGTTTGCCTTTTGTGCAGTTGCCTTGTGAATTGCTTATGTGTAGTCCACTGGCATATTGTCCTTAATTTGTAAATAAAATTGTCTGCATTGCACCTCATTGAGAATTTTCTCAGTATTTTAAAGGATTTATTTATTTATGCCTACAGAACTGGGGTATCGGCCAGAGGTGCAGTGGTAGTGAGAGGATTCGCCAGGACAGAGTAGGGAGCAGAACAGGCAGATTAATGAAATACACTGCTGAGGGGAGCAATGAGCAAGACAGGAGAGGTCTGCTGTGCCATGTGAGTCACCTGGGGTGGGGGTAGGGCCCCCGGGATCAAACTCACACTAAAGCAGCTGCTGCTAACTGTGCCTCTAGGGAGGGCCAGTATTTATAATCAGTACTTTATATATTTTTTCATTCATTATCCAAATAATTAATGGGAACTTATTTCCATTAACTTGTTTCCATTCCTGGGTACAGTGCGAGGTAGGAGTGTGGTATATTTAAAATCTTTATCTCTGATGCTTGATTATTTCTAGGGAAAGAATACCCAGTTAACACTAAGCTGTAGCAAATATAAGTTAACAAGGCATATGGCTGTGAACGAATCTTTTTATTTTTGAAATAATCTTTTAAAACAAATGCCTTAAATAGGTAAATATTGTTTGGATGAGTTTTTCTAATAGACTTGACAGGACAGTCTGGTAAGGAGTTGGGGAGTCTTTATGAGGCAGTAGAGCATGGGAGAGTCCAACAGCAGGGGATTCACAGAGGTATAAGCAGTTTGGTGGTTCCTTTTTTTTTTTTTTT
>NW_004567110.1:43582478-43597905 GCF_000260355.1 Condylura cristata
GGTCAGGAGAGGTCTGCCACGGCATGTGGTCGCCTCCGGGGCAGGCGGGAATCGAACTCATGCGGAAGTGGCATAGTTTCTTAGTGCAGTGCTTTAACCCGCTGCGCCACCAGGGAGGGCCGGTTCCTTTTTTTTTTAAAGATTTATTTATTCGTACAGAACTGGGGTACAGGCCAGAGATGAGGTGGGTGAGAGGCTTCACTAGAGACAGAGTAGGGAGCAGAACAGGCAGATCTACGAAGTACACTGCTGAGGGGAGCAGTGGGCGGGTCGGGAGAGGTCTGCGGCGCCGTGTGGTCACCTCTGGGACAGGCGGGATCGAACTCATGTGGAAGTGGCTTAAGCTTCTTAGTGCTGTGCTTTAACCTGCTGCGCCACCAGGGAGGGCCCTGGTGGTTCCTTTTAAAGAGATTTGGTAGTAGATATTGGGAACTTGGAAGCTAACAGGAAACTATAAGACCTGATTGAAGTAGAGTGGGAGAAGAGCAGAACATGGCAGAATTTCATTACCTGATGAGTGGGAGATCTTGAAATAGGCTAAGAGGGACTCAGGTATTTGAAGGGAGGAATAAAGTTGTGTCAAGATCCCTGTGAAGTGCAAAGATAGGGTATCTGCTCCCCACTCTGTCTCTGGTGAATCCTCTCACCACCCCTGCACCTCTGGACTGTACCCCAGTTCTCTACAATTCACAAGGGAATCTTGTGATCACAGGGTATGATTATCAAAAAACAAAGGTTTAGAGTTTAAGGGATAATGTTACTTATCTCACAGGTTTGGTGTGAGGACTAATGAGATAACAAAAGCAAAATGCTTAGTATTTGTATTGTTGCTACTGCTACTGCTATTAAATTACTATGAATATTTTTGTTGCTATTGCTGTCTGACTCTAGATATTAATAGAAAGGGCAGACCTTTAGATTGGTCATTAGAGTTAAATAGTTGGAAGAATAAAGCACTTGGACATTTCTCAAACCCAGGTCATTTATAGGTATTGTTCTTTTTCTTGCTCTAAGAACCTGGAATTCTATTCTTTTTTTCTTTCTTTTTTTTTTTTTTAAAGATTTTATTTATTTATGCATAGGAGAACTGGGTTGTAGGCCAGAGGTGCAGGGGGTGAGAGGATTCACCAGAGACAGAGTGGGGAGCAGGACAGGCTGATTGACTGAAATATACTGCTGAGGGGAGCAGCAGGTGAGACAGGAGAGGTCTGCTGTGCCATGTAGATTAACTCCCTGTCTGGGTACTGAACTCATGCTGCAATGGCTGCAGATAACTTCATAGCGCCAAGACTTAACCCTTTGCACAAATAGGAGGCTCCTATTCTTTTTTTCTTAAGAGCTGCTGATACTTACTTTTAGTTATATTTTCTCAAAGTCTCACTGGAATAGGATCTATAGCCTGCCCATCTCTCTTGAAGCCTCAGAATACAAGCTACAGTTAGAGGAATTAAAAAAAAATTAGTAAACATAAGAAGATTAAAATGTGTGGGAGGACTTTGACCTTCTGCCTTATTGGCATAACAGGATTTATCCTGTGTAACCTGTTTCCAAGATAGCCCCTGTGATCCCCACCTCCTGGTATTTATTACGCCATTGTGTAATCTTTGCACACATCATATGGTCAGTAGAATATGGTAGAAATGATGGATTAGTTCTAAGAATGGTTTGTAAAAGAAACATCGTGGTCTTCCTCGTCTTCTCTTTCCCTCTGTGTCTGCTCCCTCTCTCCCCTTCTTCGTTACTTTCTCTGTGAGTAGTTGGCTGCCATGTTGTGAGTAGCCTTATGGAGAGGCCCATGTGGTAAGAAATAGAGGCCTCCTGTCACCAGCTATCAAGGCCACCAGCCAACAGTGTTTGACTGAGCCTTCTTGGAAGCAGGTCTTCCAACTCCTGTCACATTTCCAGTCCTAGACTACTGGCCCACTGACATCTTGACTGCAACTTCATGAAAGATCCTGAGTCAGAAACATTCAGTTAAGCTGTTCCTTGATTGCTGATGTTAGAAATCATGGGAAAAAAGGAGGTAGTTGTTCTTTAAGCTCTTAAGTTACGGGCAGTTTGTTATGTAGGAATAGCACACATTTCCCCCTTAAACAACTTGAGAACATTTAAACGCTGATTTTCAAAAATTAAAAAATATATATTGTGGTCACTTGGTTTTATAGTACCTGCAAGTGAGTCAGAGGAATAGGTTCACATTTTCTCAGATGTACATCACCATAGCACAACCCCCACAGAAGCACTCCTATCCTTTTGTATACTGTTGGACACCCCCTTCTAATAGCCTCAGTTGTAATAGCCCTGTACCCCTCTAGTAGCCTTAATCCCACAGTCATATTTCTAGACTTTGTTTTGTCTAGGTTTAGTTAGTTCTTTTATTTATTTTTTAAAGATTTGTTTATTTATGCATATAGGTGCTGGGGGATAGGCCAGGTATGGAGGTGAGAGGATTCACCTGAGACACAGTAGGGAGCAGAACAGACAGGCATACTGAAATAACACTGTTGAGGGGAGCAGTGGGCCAGACAGGAGAGGCTACTTTGCCATGTAGGTAGCTCCCTGGCCAGGGATTGAACTTGTGCTGCAGTAGCTGCTATAGCTTCATAGTGCTGCAATTTAACCCCTTGGGCCATCAGGGAGGCCTGGTTCCTTTGCTTTGAATAATGATTTTTAGACATTGGATGACAGACTGCAAGAAATGAAAAAAACTGGGTAAACCCTTTTATTGGCATCTGTTTACAGTAAAGCCTAGAGATTTTTACAGACTAAAGTGCAAAGAGGAGGCACCAAAACAGAACACAATCTTCTTGTGATAAGGAGACAAAGATAACCATCATGCTTGCAAAGGCAAGATGGTTAGAGCAAGATGGTTAGAATTGCAGGGCAGAGTACAGAGAGAAGGAACCTGTGGGGGTTAATGGTAAGTAAAGTGTAAGAACACACTCAAGTGAGTATGCATTCTGGAGACTTCAGAGAGTTCTAGAGTCTTTGGCCTAGTTCTATGGGTACATGGAAGCACCTACTCAAAGTCAGGGAAAGAACTATTAGAATGCAGTAAGAAAATTTCTAGAGCTTACACAAGGCTGGTTTATGTATTCACCATCCAGAGGATAAAGACTTTGTAATACATGGGAAGAGTTCTCAGAAGGCCCCAAGTGATCTGTAGAAGCTTACCTGTGTATCAGAACAAAGTGCACCACTACTTAGAGAAATACAACACAACTCAGAACAGAATATTATAAAATTTGAAGTTTTTGTCATTAAATAAAAAATTGAAATGTTTGACTTATCTTGAATAAGGGCTAGAATATTTAGACAGATAAGTAGGAAAACAGGACTATAAACCAACTAGACTTAACAGACATGTATAAAATAACCAGCAACAAAGGAATACACATTCTTAAATGCACATGAAACAATTCTCCAGGATAGGTTAGATCACAAAACAATACCTTTTAAAAGACTGATACTCATATAGAAAGTATCTCTTCCAACTCCAGTGGAATGAAGCTAGAAGTCAGAAATAGAAGGCATGTTGGAGAGCTCAGATGTGGGCAAGCTAAGAGACGTACTACAGGTAATAGAGATTACAAGGGAAATTAGAAAGTAATTAATCACAGATGAAAATACAGTATTCTGTAACTTATGAGATGTAGTGAAAGCATCGCTGAAAAGGAAATTTTTAGCAATACATAAATATCAAAATTTAAAAAGAAGAGGAGCCTACCAGGTGGCACAAGGTAAGTCTTGGCACCTTGAAGCTGTCTGCAGCACTGCATCATGAGTTCAGTACCAGGCCAGGGAGCTGACCCACATGGCGCAGCAGACCTCTCCTGTCTGGCCTGCTGCTCCCCTCAGCAGTGCATTTCAGTAGATCTGGCAGTTCTGGCCCCCACTCTGTCTCTGTCCTCTTATGCCTTACACCCTAGCATAAATAAGTAAAATAAATCTTAAAAAAAAAAAGAGAAAGCTCTCAACCTAATTTTATACCTGAAGGAAGCTAGGAAAAGTCACACACAAAGATAGCCAGAGAAAATAAAGATTAAAGTGGAGGTTAGCAAATTATAGACTAGGAAGTGACATGAAGAATCAATAAACCAAAGTTGTTTTTTTTTTTTAGAAGATCAACAAAATTGACAAACTTTTATCTAACTGATAGAAAAAAGAGCAAAGGCAAGTATAATGAAAATCAGTAATAAAAGCAGGGAATTTGAAGGAACAAAAAAGATTCTAAGAGAATGCTGTCAACATTGTTTGCTGACAAATTGGCTAATTAACCTATGTGAAATGGATGAATTATTAGAAATACAGAGATAACCAAAATTGATTAAATAAGAACCGGAAAACGTGAATAGACCTGCTGTAAGTAAACAGATTGAAACCCACAGATGACATTTAACTTGATGGTAAAAGACTAAAAGTTTTCTCCCAATGATCCAGGAAAGAGACAAGGCTGCCTATTTTTACCACTGCTGTTCAACATTTTACTGGAAGTTATAGCCAGGGCAGTTAGGAAAGAAAAAGAAAGAGAGGACATCTGAATTGGAAAGGAAGAAGTAAAACTATTTCTGTTTGCTGATATCATGATCCATATATAGTCAGTTCCAAAGAATCTACAAAATCCCCACTAGAGCCAATAAACAAATTCAGAAAACTTGTGGGTACAAGATCAAAATCCAAAATACAATTGTATTTATTTTTTTTAAAACTTTGAAAAAAGATTTATTTATGTATGCATACAAGAGATGGGTGTAACCAGGGATGTGGGAGGGCTGAGAGGATTCACCAGAGACAGAGTGAGGAATACAATTGTGAATTGACTGAAATACACTGCTGAGGGGAGCAGCAGGTGAGACATGAGAGGTCTGATGTGCCATGTGGGATCAAACACTTGCTACAGTGGCTATGGATAACTTCACAGTGCTGAGACTTAACCCCTTGCACCATCAGGGGGGCTCCAGTTATATTTTTCTCTACAATGGCATAGATATATAAGCCAATAATTTTTGCCAAGATTATGACCTCATAAACAATAGCTCTGGCTGCAATTTTACTACACTGAAAAATGTTGCTGTTCTTAAAAAGTCTGACTTAGGGCACTTTTAGTTTTTTGGTGGATTCTGGTCACATTAATCTTTTCTGATATTCCTCCTATGCAGTCTGTGTTTTGCTAATGATCTTGCATTTGCCGGACTCTGATATGTTTTATGTGCTTTCCACTGCATGTACACTCTGGAAAAAGTCTGGAGTAGCTTTCTTTTTGCCTTCCTCCCTTGTAGCTTGGTGAATTATTACTTTCCTTTGAATGCCCCCTTCATGTAAAGTCTCTGTAATGGCCTTATAGCATTAACCCTATAATAAGCATTTACCCTATAATAGCATTTACCCATTTATTATGCTTGTTCATGTGTCTGTTTCTTCTACCAGACTGTGAGCTCTTTTGGGGCAGGAATTTTGCCTGATAATTGAAAACTTTGAGCTGCATTGTTTTAAAACAGTCGGAGAGGTTCCAGGACATTCTATAAAAATAAAGTCTATAAAATAAAGTCTTAACTATTTTTTTTTGAGTGTGCAGACACTGTTATTACTATAAATATTTTATTAGTGTTACTTTTATAATTTCATAAAATCATATCACTGTTTTCATGTTTGATGGTAATGTGTTTTAACAAATTATTTATAATCAGAATACTACTGAGTTCTTTTTTTTTTTTTTTTAAAGATTTATTTCTTTGTGCATACAGAACTGTGGTACAGGCCAGAGGCTCAGGGGCGGTGAGAGGCTTCACCAGAGACAGAGTGGGGAACAGAACAGGCAGATCGACGAAGTACACTGCTGAGGGGAGCAGCGGGTGGGTCAGGAGAGGCCTGCCGCACCATGTGGTCACCCCCGGGACAGGCGGGAATCAAACTCATGCGGAAGCGGCTTTAGATTCTCAGTGCTGTGCTTTAACCCGCTGCGTCAACAGGGAGGGCCCTACTACTGAGTTCTTAATTATTTTAAACAATTACTTGCATTATCATCTCATCCATTGCATACCATAAGCCAGTGATATAAAAACAGCTATTATTTCTGGGGGGAAGTAAGATTTAAATATTTTCTCAAGGTCACATATATAAGTGGCAGAGATACCATAAGTGCTCCTAATTATCAAAGGTAATCATCTCTTAAAATGACAATTTTGGATTGTGAAATCCACTATCAAAACTTTATTTACTTTGGAGTAGGTTTCTATTACAATTGACTTGAACCATTTTTTTTTCAAAATATATTCAGGAGGATTTTCTAAAGTCTCCTGAAAATGTATATATACACAACATTTTATATTTCTCTTTTTAAAACTGATTTTTAAAAAAAGTTATATATAAATTTAAATTTATGTCAATTTTAATTTTTTTAAAGATTTATTTATTTATGGGGTACAGGCCAGAGGTGCAGGGGCAGTGAGAGAATTCACCAGAGACAGAGTAGGGAGCAGAACAGGCAGATCGACACACTGCTGAGGGGAGCAGCGGGTCGGGTTAGGAGAGATTTGTGGCACCATTGTAGGTCACCTCTGGGGCTGGGGATGGAACTTTCACTGATGTAGCTGCAGCTAGCTTGCAATGCTGCATCCTAACCCATTGCAGCACCAGGGAGGGCCTCTATTATGTCAAATTTTTAGACCAACTTATTTTATAATTTTATAGCTGCTTCATAAGAATTTTGGTTTAATTATGTTACTGCTCTGTCTGTTAATATAGTGATAAGATTTTTTCCCTAAAGATTTATTTAATTTATTTATTCTTTCAAGAGCTGGGATGTAGGCCAGAGGTGTGGGGAGTGAGAGGATTCACCAGAGACAGACTGGGAAGCAGAATAGGCTGACTGAGGAAGAACCCTGCTGAGGGAAACCGCAGGGGAGACATGCCTGTCCACTCTCTGGCCTGCTGCATTGGCTGTGGATAGCTTCACAGTGCTTAGATGTAACCCCTTTCATCACCAGGGAGGCCTCTATTGATAAAATTTTTGATGAGGGGAACAGTTATTTAATGTAAAGATTTAATCATTTTGTGACTTAAAAATTAAAACTCTAGCTATTTATTTATAAATTCACAACATTAAATATTTGGGTTTTACTTATAAATCTTTATCAAAGTGAGGTTTTTTTGCACTTTCACACCAAAACTTCAGTCATACATTAAAAATGTTTTATTGGGGCCCTCTCTGGTGGTGCAGATGGTTAAAGCACAGCACTGAGAAGCTAAAGCCACTTCCCCATGAGTTCGATCCCTGCCTGCCCGGGAGGGAGGTGACCACATGGCGCAGCAGACCTCTCCTGACCCGCCAGCTGCTTCCCTCAGCAGGGTACTTCATTGATCTGCTTGTTCTGCTTCCCACTCTGTCTCTGGTGAGTCCTCTCACCGCCCCTGCTCCTCTGGTCTGTACCCCAACTCTGTATGCAAATAAATAAATCTTTAAAAAAAAAGTTTTGTTGGATTTGTTGTTTTTTTTTTATGAGGTAGAAAGTCAAAATAAATGGCAAATTGTTCAGCACTATTTTACTGGTTAGCACTTTCCTATAAAGAGTGTAGATAAGATTTTATTATCAAATTTGAAAAGCTGTACACATTTTAATCACACCTTATTATGCTTAAAATATGTTATTAAAATTTTTATACTATAAAATTGTCACAGGCTTGCTGTTCTCCTAATATTTTTTCATTGTAACAGATGAATATGCAACATTGCTGAGTTATGAATTCTATATAGTAGTAGTGTAAAATACTATTAATTATATAAAATACCTTTATAGTTTTATGCAAAATTGACTTATTTTTACCAGATTTAATATTTCCTTTCTCTCTTTTTTAAACAAATTGCCTTTCTTCTGCTTTTGATATTCATTTAATTGTGCTGTCTGTTGCACTTGAGTATTTCATGAGAAGTTACTGCAAGAACCAACATTTATTATAGTCCCAGACTATATATTATATAATAATATTATTAATAATAATGACTGTCTGGATCAAAATTTACAATATAAAAATCATAATAAAATAATAATTTATAATTTATCAATTTTTTTTGAATGATGTACAATGGAGCTCATAAAATACAGGTTTCTTTAGATCTTTTTTGAGTTGCTGTTGTCCTTTTGGTGCTATTTCAAAAAGTAATAATTACCAGGCTTTTGTTCCTTTGTTTGTTTTCAAGCCAATCAGAATGTTTTAATTGTAGAACTGTCAGCTGTATTGGCCCTACAATTGGTTTTTTTAGATTCTCTCCTTCCACTTACTCCTTACCAGATACTTATGTAATTTTCCTATAATTTCTTAATCATAGTGATTTGTGACCAAGGAACAATACCAGAATATTAATCTGGAGAAGGGTAATGAAAAGTTAAAAGAATACTATTTTCACTTTAAATCTACCAGAGAAAGTTTGCAGAGGATGTTCTGAAACCAGCCACTTACGCTCAATTTTATGCATTCTCTGTACATTGTGGCTACAGCTTAACCAAGCAGTATAAAATTTGTTTGCATGTTTTCTGCTTAGGTTTTAAATCCTTTATTTCCCACTGACTAATGATAAATGGAAGAAAAACTAAAAGGAAATTAAATGTGTCTATAAATGAGATAAAGGAAAAGATGAGGTTAAAATAATATATTAATTAGGAAGATATTCAGAAGCTGTAATATTTATGATGTAATTTAGAAAGTTATAGTATCCATTTAAAAACCTCAGCCTCAAAACAGCCTGTGAATATTACCTTTAATAAATCTTAATTCATGACTAGTAAATTTAAGGTTTAGTAAATTTAAGTAAAAATAGTTAAGGACTTAGAATTGCAGACCATAAAATAAGATACTGTACATATAATACATAAAATTTTTATTAGAAGAAAAGGACACAAGTAATTCATAGAAGAGGAAACCCACATCCATAATGTATGAGAAGATAGTTTACCTCACTAGTAATCTGGGAATGTGAGTTAAAATAACAGTAGGGAAAACAAAAAACAATATTGGGTTAACATTTGTCAAATATCAGATTATCAAAATTAAAATAAACTCACCCAATTGTGTGTTTTCAAGGTTGAGGGGAGAAATGGACATTCTCAAGCTGCCAGGGGAAGGTAATTTGGTACAATCAAGTGCTTTATGTAAGAGTGTAGAGTTGAAAGCAACCTGAACTGGTAATGGTGTTTGTGATGGGAATTATACAACAGTTAAAGTTAATGCAATGGATCTATATTAGCTATTTTCAAAATTATAATGAAGACTCAATAAAGTAAATTGTGAAAATGTTATTATTTTTCTTCATGGATATACATGCATGCATATAAGTGTATTTTAAAATATCCTAGAGGGATATATTCTAAAGTCATATTGTAGTATTTTTGGGTAGGGAAGGATAAAGGAAATTTAATTGGAATGTAATGCTGTTTTTTAAAAATAAGACTTAAGGCAAACATGAAAAAAATGTTAATTCCGATTAAGAACATTGGCATTTGTTAAATTACTCAATTTCTTGCTTTCAAAATTTGGTTGAAAAGTAGAGGAAAAGCTAGTACTTAGACTTAGGGCTTGATTTCTAGGTACAGAGCTTATTCTATTAATATCCTGCCTCAAAATGAGAAGGAAAAAAGATCAAGAAATAAAATTAGTTTTATCAGGAGAACTATGTGTTTATGCTGTAGTTTTTTTTAGAGGAAAGTTAGAAGATACTAAAAATCATTATCTTTAAAATCTTAGCATGCTGTTAGAATATATGTATAAAGAGCAATTCATGTTGCACTCAGGGAAAAAGTTACCTTAATTGTTTAAAATGTGATACATGTTTCTGTTTAATGTAATGGAAGACATTAGATGATATGAAATTTTAAAATAAGGTTCATGAAAATGATTTAATCCAAATATATAATCTAACTTCTATCTAAAAAAGTCAAAAATAGCTTTTCTTCCATTTTGTAAAGTCATTCTTCACAAAAATTTTACAGCCTTTTTATTTACAGCTTCTCTCCAAGATAAAATGGCAAACCCCAAAGAGAAAACTCCAATGTGTCTGGTAAAAGAGTTAGCCCGTTTCAATAGAGTTCAACCTCAGTATAAACTTCTGAAAGAAAGAGGGCCTGCTCATTCGAAGGTAAGGTTATGAAGAGAGGTGGTGGTACTTGCTTATCAAAGTCTATCACATTGATCATCTCAATTTTAATTGTGCTTCACCCTGGGGGGAAGGGACTAAGGGTGCCCTGAAGGCTTTTTCTTCTTAATAATATTTTGATGTCTAAAATGAAACAATTTTATAGCTAATTATGGATCACAAATCTTTTTCAAATATATTACTTCACAAAAAACCGTAACAAAATCATGAGACGTGAATTTTTGATTTCCATTTTGTAAATTAAGAAACTCAGACACAGAAATTATGTAACTTGATTAATATTTTTTAAATACCATTACTAACAGTTGAATATATACTGTTTGGCTTCCAAATAGAATGCTGTTTCTGTTAAATCATGACTGCTAAAATAAAAATGGACACACAGCAAGTCTAACAATGGTTTTCTGGTAAAACATTTTTTTCTAATGTGATGATTAATTCTAAGATCATTTATATAAAAGTTGTATTTATACCAGTTTTGTTAATAGCTAGTCATTTAAAATATTGTTCTTTTAAATGGAAAAGCAGTATTCTCTCTCTCTACATATATGTGTTTATAGCTTTATACTTATTTAAAAAATATTTATTTATTTATCCATACAGAACTGGGGTACAGGCCAGAGATGTGGGGAATGAAAGGATTCACCAGAGACAGGGTGGGGAGCAGAACAGGCAGGTATACTGAAATACACTGCTGAGGGGAGCAGTGGGTCGGTTAGGAGAGGTCTGTCATAACATGTGGATTGCCTCCCCAGCCAGGGATTGAACTCGTGCTGCAATCGCTGTGGTTGCTTCATATTGCTGTGTTTTAACTTGCTGTGCCACCAGGGAGGGCCTTCTAGCCTTATACTTATGTTTACATAGGCACATGTTACAAAGAGTCATCTGTTTAAAAAAAAGTGCACATGTTTTCTTGTAATATGTATATATATTTTTTCTTGTAATATTTTAAATCCATGTTTGGATATTAGAGATTTTGGTTATGATCATAAGCTCTGTATACAGTGTGGAAGCAATGAGTTCTATGAAATTTGGTTAATTTTCATAAAAGAACTGACTACTGGATTTTTTTCCCTAGCAAAAAGTTTTCTTCAAAGGTTGGAAAAAGATGAAATAAGATGAAATGGAAATCCTTCTATTTTGTTCCCTAATAGAGGCTTTTATGATGATTTACAGGCTGTAATTTAATTTTATCATAATGTCTTTTGTGCAGGGAAGATGGTTGTGATCCTCGTGTTCCTATCTAGTTGTACATCTTGACACTCTTTCATACCCATTTTATTTTCATTCTCTTTCTGCCCTTAATTATACTGCTTGAGAATGCTTCAGTTTTTTCCCTTCTGTCTCCGCCTCTGCCTGGCTTGTAGGTCTCTGCTGTGAAGGTCCTTTTGCCCTTATTTGTTTTTGAACACTCTGCTCACATATTGCACCTTCCAAACCTCTCTGAAACCTCCTCTGATTCCTCCACTGGACCTCCAGCAAGTACCCACCTTTCTCAGATGTTATTACTGTGCTGTAGTACAATCATATGTTGGTCATTACTGTTGTACTAGACTGAACTTATTTAGGGCAATAAATATTTTATTCTTCCATATTTTATGGTTCTTTTAGCTTCTTCTTTGTTCCTCATCTTTCAATTCTAGGTATTCTTCCTTTAGCTCAGGCTTCAGTTTTACATTTTAGGTTATTAGACTAAATGTCTCCTCACGGTAGTCATTTATTTCCTCCTGTTATTTCAACCCATTTCTCATAGCTTACTTTCACTCTGTAATATGACTTTGTTTTCATGTTTGGTGATTCCTGTGTTTAAGCAGGTGATTCTTTCAACATGCTGACCTTCCAGTTTTTTGCACTTCCTTTAGTTGACTACTACTTTTCTTTAGCCACACATTGCTTATCCTGTGATAAGGTCGTGTTGTTGACCTTATCATTACCAGTAATTGCAAAATCATGATTTAAACTCAAGCATTCATCTTTCTCTGACACCTACTACTTTCTTGTTCATTTCCTTTAGTTATTTTATTTCAGTAGTGTTTCAGCACCACAAATCTTTTTTGCTGTTTCTCATTTTTTTTAGTTCTCATGTTTCCATATCCAGCTGAAATTCCATAGCCCTGTCTTATCCTTAGCTCTTTTCCCGTGCTTTCTTGGCTGATAATTGCTTGGCAAACTGACAAACCTCCCATAAATTGAGTCTCTTCATTCCTATCTGACTGATGGGTGCAGTGCTGATAGAGGGCAATCTGCTGTTGCTATATTAAATCCCAACCATTCTCTCCTGTTAAAGCTGTTCCTCCAGCTCTTCTTTCTTTTCCCTACCCTTACCTTTCTTTTCATTATTTTCACCTTCTAAAGGAGTAGGTTTGTTTTCAAAATGGACCACGTTTTCATCTCTGGACAGTTCTAGGATTCTTTTAGGTGATTGGAGCTCTCATTTGGCAACTTTGCCTACTCTAGTGGTTGCTTTGGTCATAGACCATTCAAATTTACCTGAAGCTCGTGAAAATAGTTTCTTAAAAATTATGCTATAGGCCCTCCCTGCTGGCGCAGGGGTTAAAGCACAGCACTGAGAAGCTAAAGCCACTTCAGCATGAGTTCGATTCCCGCCTGCCCTGGAGGTGACCACATGGCGTGGCAGACCTCTCCTGACCCGCCCGCTGCTCCCCTCAGCAGTGTACTTCGTAGATCTGCCTGTTCTGCTCCCTACTCTGTCTCTGGTGAAGCTTCTTGTCGCCCCTGAGCCTCTGGCCTGTACCCCAGTTCTGTATGCACAAATAAATATTTAAAAAAATTATGCTATAATTGATCATACAATCTTTTATCAGTTTCAAGTATGACTTGACATTTGTATGTATTGTGAAATACTCACCTCAGCAAGTCTAATTAATACCCACTGCCACACACAGTTACAGTTTTTCCCCTGTGATGAGAACTTAAGATTTATCCTTTAGCAACTTTAAAATATACAGTGTAGTAGTATTAATTATAGTCATGATATCATATATTACATACTCATGATTATTTTATAACTATAAATTTGTACCTTTTAATCATTTTATCCATTTCTACCTCATTCTGTCGTCTACTGCTTGCCACCATCAGTCTGTTCTCTATTATCTGTGAATTTAGTTTTTTTTATAATCTCTATGTAAGTGAGGTAAAAAAGAACTTGTCTTTCACTTAGTATAATGTCCTTAAAATCTGTTCATGTTGTTCCAAATGGCAAGATTTGTTTATAGTTCATTTTTAAAGGGTACTAGAATAATTGTCATATTCTTCAATGAAAGGTAATATTTGTGAGTGTAAGGACTATTCATCAATAGTTAATGTTAATACTAACTGGCTTAAATGTGGATCACTTTTATGACAAAGTCATTTTCATTCATGCATAACTATTAGTGTCTTTAAATGAGACACAGAATGTATTTTAATGAAATAAGTCATTATCTCTGGCATGAAAATTTTAAATCAAGATACAATTCATTAATATCCTTGAGATACTAACTAATATGGTGATTTAATATGTTTGTTGCTTTCTCTATTCTCTCTTTAAGCTCTGAAATGGTTCAGATGTGCATCTAGAGTTGACAGACATAAAGCCTGATGTCTTTAGGGTAGTGTCTAATTGTCTTTTCATACATATTTCTTTATAGGAAATAGTGTTCTTTCTTATGTATCCATACTTACTTCTTTCCTTCACTGACTCTGACTGAAAACTTATGGCTAATTTTAATATGTGATTATTAAATGAAAAATAATTACCTTAATGTGTGCCTTCTACTCTAAGTACCTGAATTCAGTTCTTTCTTTCTTCTTTTTTTTTTTTTTAAGATTTATTTATTTATGCATACAGAACTGGGGTACAGGCCAGAGGTACAGGGGCGGTGAGAGGATTCACCACAGACAGAGTGGGGAGCAGAACAGGCAGATGGACTGAAGTACACTGCTGAGGGCATCAGCGGATGGGTCAGGAGAGGTCTGCCACGGCCATGTGGATCTCCTCCCTGGCTGGGGATTGAACTTGTACTGCAGTGGCTGCGATAGCTTCATAGCTTCATAGTGCTGTGCTTTAACCTGTTACGCCACCAGGGAGGGCCCTGATTTGTAAATTCTTAATGATTATGTTGATGGTGTATGTATTCAGGTAATCATTGCATATTAGTAGTAGATAAGATTAAAAAAAAGAAATTGATAAAATATCTGTTGCATGCTTGCTTTGTGGCAGGCACTATTCCTGCAATGGAGCTTCCTGCTCTGCTTACTCCTCTGTGATGTTACAATTTGTATATCCTGGATGCTAATCCTTCCTTAGTGTGTTCTTAGAAAATATTTTCTACCAGTGGTTAGCTTGTCCTTTTTTTTTTTTTTTTTTTTAACATTACCTTTTAAAGAGCAGTAGCTGTTCATTTTTATGAATCCCAATTTACCTCTTTGATCTTTGCTAGATTGATTGTGCTTTTGGTGTCATATCTAAAATGTTTACCTCATTGAAAGTTATAAGATTTTTGCCTGTATTTTCCTCTGGATGGTGTAACTTTAGGTTTTACATTTAAGTATAGAATTAGACCAAAAACATTACAGTTAGGTCTAATTGCCACTTTCAGTTAATTTGGAAAAAAGGTTTATTTTTTGCATATAGCTGTCCAATTGTCAAAAAGATTACACTTTCTTTACTGCATTGCATTTGTACCTTTGTAAAAAAAATCAGCTGCTCATATTTTTTTGTTGACCTATTACCCTGTTTTTATATAAATACCCTGCTTTTTTAATTACTATACTTCTATAATTAGTGAACTGATAAAATAAGCTCTGTAATTGGGAACTTTTTAAGCAATGTTTTGGCTATTCTGCATCTTTTGCATTTTCATGTGAATTTTAAGGTTGGCATGTCCATTTTGTATAACACCTTTGCTGGAACTGTCGTGAATCTATGGCTCAATTTGGGAAAAATAAACATGCCAGAAAAATTGAATGTCTCCCAATCCATGAACAGAGAGCGTTTCACTGGTTTTATATACTCCTTAATTTCCTTTAATGATATTTTATAGTTTTTTTTGTGAATAAATTCTCCTTTTAGGTTTATTCCTGAGTATTTAGTGTTTTTGATGCTGTTGTAAATGGCACTAAATTCCAATTTCTGATTGTTCTTTTGATCATTGCTTATGTATAAAAAAAAACATGGATTTTTTTTTTCTTTTTTTTTATTAAAAAGTTTATTTTTACATCATTTTTCACATTTTTTTTTTCATCTCAATTGTAATCCCCACGGGTTTCCCATCA
>NW_004567110.1:43598120-43607236 GCF_000260355.1 Condylura cristata
TTTTTGGTTGCTGAGTAATATTCCATTGTATATATGTACCACATCTTTCTAATCCAGTCATCTACTTTTGGGCATTTGGGCTGCTTCCATAAAACATGGATTTTTAACATGTTCACCTAGTATCCTGCAATTTTGCTAAACTCACTTACTAGTTCTAGTAAAGCTTTTTTCCCCACCATTGGGTGCTCCTTGTGCTATTAGTGATTAAGACAGTTTAACATCTTGTCTTCAAACCTGAGTGTCATTTATTTATTTTTGTTGCCTGAAGTCCAGTGTTGATTAGAGGTATGTAGTACAGACATCTCTGTAATTTGTTCCTGATTTTACTGAAAATTATGTAATTTCTTTCCACCCCTATTAGTTGTGTTGTGAGATGCAGCTTTTTTTGTAGATGCCTTTTAACAAATTGGGGAAATTCCTTTTTGCTTGCTGAGAATTTTGAATGTGAGTAGGTGGTGATTTTGCTATGTGTTTTTCTGCATTGACTGATCATTACAAGATTTACATAAAAACTCTTGATATTGTGAATTATATGATTGATTCTCCCTCTTCCCCATTTTTGATCCCAGTCCCCACTCCACCCTCATAAAATGTCTCTTGTATATAGTTGCTCTTTATTATTATTATTTTCTCCCCTGTTCCTTTATACTCCTGCTATGAGTGAAACCATCTGGTATTTTCCCTGTTCTTTCTGGCTTATTTCAAAACATGATCCCTTCTAGCTCCATCCATATTGCTGCAAAAGACAAGTGTTTATCTTTTTTGATTGCTGAGTAACATTCCATTGTGTATATGTACCACATCTTTTTAATCCAGTCATCCACTTTTGGGCATTTGGGTTGATTCCATGTCTTTCCTATTGTAAATAAAGCAGCAATAAACATGGGGGTGCAGGTGTCTTTTTGAATCAGTGTTTTTGTGTCTTTTGGGTAGATACCTAGGAGTGGGATTGCTGGGTCACATGGAAGTTCCATGGTTTGCAGTTTGAGAATCCTCCAAACAGTTTCCATGGTGGTTATACTAGTTTGTATTCCCACAATTAGTGCTGGAGAGTTCCTTTTTTCTCCACATCCTCGCCAACATTTGTTGTTGCTAGTTGTTGAATAACTGAATTTTGAGTGTGACTTCTTTGATGGTCTGTTGTCTACCTTCAAAAGTGTTTTGTCAGAAATTGAGAACAAATACATTCTTTTTTGGAGGAGTGTTCTAAAAATGTCACTTGGTTAAGTTGTTTGTTCAAGTGTTGTTCAAGTCTATAGTCTTTGAGTTTTTGCTTGATAATTGTTTATCCATTATAAAAGGGGGCATTCAATCTCCAATTTTAATTGTGAATTTTCTGTTTCTCTTTGCAGTTCTGTTAGTTTTGCTTCATATATTTTGAAGCTGTGTTGTTAGTTGATGAAATGTTTACTATCATTATTTTTTTTTGACTTTGGAAATAACCTTTGCTGCTACTAGTTGCAGTCTTTGCTCTGAAATCTACTTTGCCCTATTTAATATAATCATTCTTTTCATTGATTTATGTTAGCATGATATATATGTTTTTGTCCCATTACTTTTTTTTAAAGCTATATGTAGTGTTTATATTTGAAGTGTATTACTTGTATGTAATATGTAGTTGGAACTTGCTTTTTTATTCAGTCTGAAAAATCTGTTTTCAACTGAGGGCATTTACCCCATTAAAATTTTTTTTTTAACCTTTACAACAATCACATATGTTCTTATTAACTCCTTTTATAAAGAATTAAGATAACATAGAAAGATAAATGATTTATCTAATGTTGCATAGTAGTGATGAAATCATGACTAGAACTTATAAACTGTGTCCCAGTATTTCTACTTGAAAGTATTACATTTTTATTATGTAAAATTGTTTTTGTTTCTCAAGTTTTATTGAGATAAAATTGACAGAAACCATTGTATTAATTTAGGTATACAGTGTAGTGGGATCCTTAAGAGAGCAAAAGCAGAGGATTGATTTGTATAAATTTATATTTTATAGAATGTTCACTTTGATGGATGTAATATTCTCCTACTAAGACATTGGCAAAAGGTTTATAAGGAGAGGAAGACAGATTTGAAAGGTATTTTTGAAGTTGAATCAATATTTTGATAATTGGACAAGGTAAGAATAGAAAAAGAAATGGAGACAAGGAAAGCTGCTCAAATGTGTCTGACTTGTGAGTTGAGAAAATGGGGA
Organism: Condylura cristata; assembly: GCF_000260355.1. Lineage (NCBI taxonomy): Eukaryota > Metazoa > Chordata > Mammalia > Eulipotyphla > Talpidae > Condylura > Condylura cristata. Next base: position 43,600,321 of record NW_004567110.1, read on the forward strand.
AATCCTTAAGGTCAGGAAAGATTGGAGAACAGAGGCAAATGAAGTGTTCTGAGTCTGTTTATATGGGCTTTATACTGAGGTGATGATAATAGAAATTACAAGGAATAATTTGAGAGGTTAAGTAGTCTGAGGAAGGCAAGGATAAACAAGCTATTGAGATTTTGAATCTGAACTAGTAGAAGAATAATGGATATAGCAATCTGGAGTGTGAATTGAATGGGGTGGGAATGAGCAGATAGTATTTTTTGCCCCAGATTTCTTTGTTAAGTAGTACTATAATTAAAAAAAAAAAAAAGAAAGAAAGAACTAGTAATTGAAAAATTATTTTAAAATCAGAATGTTTTAAAGATTTGTTTTAGGTGTTTATTATATTTTATTTTTACAGTGACCATGAATGGTTTATCATGAGATTTAAAATATAATAATAGAGTACAATTTATTGTAATGGGTCTACTAATGAGAAACGGCTTTCCTTTTTGGAGGGGGACAATGTATCTCATAATTGGGATTCAGAGTGAGTCTCAATTCCCTATCATCAAAATCAATTACTATCTCAATAAGTGCATCTTTTGATGATTTTTAACTTCGTTCATGACTGATCAATTTGTGATTTTTTTTAAAGAACCTAATATTTAATTTGTAATACACTTTTACAACTTAATTTTTTTCAAGAGTGCATAAGCTGTAAGTTGTAAAATTTCAGTTGTAAAATTTCATGTGTTAATGCTTACCTGTAATATTTTATGTATTTCATATTTAAAAAAAATTGCACAGTAAGTACTGCCATATATTGATATCAGCCGACTAGCATCTGATTTTATTTCTTAATAAAGTTTTATTTTATTAATATTTAAATATTTTGTGAATTTATGCCTACTCAATGGGAGTCATTTGATGGCTTATATTCTTCCCCCAGCCACAGTTATGTTTTTGATGTAATGTTAGTTCATAACACTATTTTTGTCGTGGTTATAGGTTCAAACCTCTTGGAATTTATGTTTTCATACAATTCTCACAACCAAAGAAATCCTCACTAGTCTTCCATCAATTTCCACTGGGCTCCCTCTTATGTGTGTACTTTATTTATTTTTGAAAGACTTATTTATTTATGCATATAAGAGCTGGAGTATAGGCCAGAGGTGTGGGGGGTAGGGGTGAGAGGACTCACCAGAGGGAGTGGGGAGCAGAACAGGCAGATCTACTGAAATATACTGCTGAGGGGAGTAGCAGGTGAGACAGGAGAGTTCTGCCGTGCCACGTGGATCAGCTCCAAGGCCGGGATCTAACTCATGCAGCAGTGGCTGGTGGTGGTTTGATAATGTTTGGACTTAACCTCTTGTGCCCCTTATGTGTGTGCTGTAAAATGAATCAAAATAAAAGAAAACTTAATCACTTTTAGCAGATGTCTATATTTTCAGTGAATCAAAATAAAAGAAAAATTACTTTTAGCCGATATCTGTATTTTCAGTGTATAGTGGTTATAAATATTTTCCAATTATGTGTTTTGAAAACTTGAAAATCTACAGAAGCTATTGAAGAATTATTATAGTGGACACTAATATCTTTCAGACTTACTAATCATTAATGTATTTGCTTTTTTTCCTTTTAGTATAAGCATATTTCTTTTTCCTTTAATAGCTTAAAAGTAAGTTTCAGCAAACATGACCTTACACCCTTAAATACTTGCATCGCTTTCTTGTAAGATCAAAGACATTTTTTTGTTATAACTGCAATAACATTATCACTCAAGAAATTTAACCTTGACTGAACATGTTATTTAATAGTCTATAATCAAAAATTTCCTACTTTTTCTTGAAATGCCTTTGGACTTACTTTCCTTCTCAATATAAACCCAATCAGAAATCATACAAGTATTTTTCACTTCTCAGTTCAAGACAACTCTCTTGAATTTTCACTCTATTTTTTCCATTCACTACTTTAACATATATTTTTTTAAGATTTATTTATTTATGCATGTAGAACTGGGGTATTGGCAGGGGCAGTGAGAGGATTCACCATAGACAGAGTGGGGAGCCGAACAGGCAGACTGACGAAGTACACTGCTGAGGGGAGCAGCAGGTGGGTCAGGCGAGGTCTGCTGTGCCATGTGGATTACCTCCGGGGTGGGGATTGAACTCATGCTGAAGTGGCTCTAACTTTTTAGTGCTGTGCTTTACCCCAGTGTACCACCAGGGAGGGCCCTACTTGGAATTTTTTGACGATTTCAGGCCAGTTTTTTTATAGGTGATAATCCAGGCCTCTCTGCTTGTGCTCCTAAGACTAGGTTCAAGTTTAGCATTTTTGTCTAAGAATACTGTACTTCTCTTTGGGGAATACCGGCTTGCATGTGATACCAGTTTGTGTGATTAATCATTTGGTTAAGGCGCTTTTTATCTGATACCATTTCTGCAGAGATCACATATTTGTTTGTAGCTAATAATTATTTTTGGATTATTAGTTTGTGTTCCTACAGAGTGGAATAAAACAGTGGGTTGTGTTTGTATCCTATAATTTAAAAAAAGATCAGTAGGATTTTTGACTTTTATGAAAATACAATGTGAATGGAATGTTAGTATTGCAAAGAGAAGGGTGAATGTGAAATGGACATGAATGGGTAGAACTTTTGATACCATGCTAGAATGGGAATACTTGAAGGTTTGTAACCTGATATTGTTTGGGATCATGCAGTTGGATTGAGTTTTAGATAGATAGTTTTAGCAATAATTAGCTGGGAAATTATTACATGATATAAAGTTGGTGAAAGCCTGGGTCCAATGCATTGTTAGTGGCAGACAGAAATGTATTTCTGAGGTTAAAATGACAGAATTTGGTGATTAGTTTGGGAAGGTTTGAGAGGTTCTTGGTGACATTATTTTATAGTATTGTCTGACTCATAAACTAGATTGTGAACTAGATTTATGAGAGTATAAAAGGTAGGGCTTTTTGAACTCTTAGTTTTTTTTATTCTGCTTTGTTTAGAGGACTACTTAATGACATTACAAGATGACTCTACAAGGAGAGAGATTTTTCTCTTGGTTTATTATATCCAAAATGTACACTTACAGCTGCCATTAAACTTTTAAACAGAATAGAAAAGAATTTGGCATAATCTCTTAACATTCTTTAGATAGAATAACCTGTAAAGTTACCTTTAGCTGTAAAATTTTGATTCTTATTAAAATGTTTTTCGCTCAGATAACACATCACAATTTTCTTGAAATATTTTATTTATTTATTTTTTGTCTGTTTTTGTTTTTCAAAGATGTTCTCAGTGCAGCTGAGCCTTGGTGAGCAGACATGGGAATCCGAAGGAAGCAGTATAAAGAAAGCCCAACAAGCTGTTGCTAATAAAGCTTTGGCCGAATCTACACTTCCGAAACCGGTTCAGAAACCACCCAAAAGTAATGTTAATAATAACCCAGGTATGACACTGACTTGTCTCCTTCTGCCACACTGTAGTGTTCTGCAGGTGCTGTTCTCTGTATTTTCCTTTACTATAGGCCAGTTGCACAATCAGCAGGTATTAATATACACACATAACCTCTGAGAAAATGAGGATGGCAATTGTAATTATTTTTAAGATTTGCTTTAGTAGGTACTATACAATTGCATAATTTTTTATTTTTTTATTATTTTTATTTTTTTAATTTTACAACAGTTTATTTTTACATCATTTTGTACATTTTTTTTTCCATCTCAATTGTAATCCCTGAGGGTTTCCCATCATCAAGTCACCCATGTGCCATCACCATAATCCCGTGCACTTCCCTCCCCACCCCCCTGTTTCTGATCCCATTCCCCACTCCACCCCTGCAAAATGTCTCTGGTATATGGTTGTTCATTATTTTTGTTATTTTCTCGCCTGGTCCATTATACTCTTGCTATGAGTGAAACCATCCGGTATTTTTCTTTCTCTTTCTGGCTTATCTCACTAAGCATGATCTTTTCCAGCTCCATCCAAGTTGCTGCAAAAGACATGTGTTTCTCTTTTTTGTTTGCTGAGTAATATTCCATTGTATATATGTACCACATCTTTTTAATCCAGTCATCTACTTTTGGGCATTTGGGCTGCTTCCATGTTTTTCCATAATTGTATAATTGTATAATTTTTAAATGTTGGTAAAAAGGTGTTTAGATTCAAAGAACAGAAAACATGATTGTATTTTTTCTCTACAGTAATGATAGAAATGATCAATTTCATTTTTTAAGACAATATATAATTTAGTAGGTAAAGAAAGTTAATTTTGGTAGCTTAACGAAGAGTTATAGAACTAGTCCTACACATCTTATTTTTTTTTTGTTCATGTAGATAATGATTAATACTGAATTTGAACATTTTTATTTATATGAACTTTATTAAGAAACCCATAAATCAAAAACAAAGCCACTTGTGTGTGATATACTACTAAGTTAGTGAGTATGCTAACTTAAAACCTTAAGAAAAATTTTTAGAAATTGTTCTGATTGCATACCATACAATATAACATATACTATACAGCGTAGTATATGCAATATCAACAGCACTGTATATCCAATTAGTTGTTGGGAAGAGGCAAAGCTATACTGGATGTAGTACATAAATAGGTAATATCAACTTAAAGTTCTTTAAATTTAATATCAGCTGTATCTCCATTTATTAATTCCTTTCTGAGTCAAGTGCTTACTGTGTGACTAATACAGCTTTAAATGTTTTTGTGATGAAGTTAAAATAACATACTGACCAGCAGATACTCTTTAAGCTATTTAGTTAGCCAAATTCATCTGTTTAGCAGATTATGAGCACATGCTTATGTTAATGATCAAGTCATGCAGATACTTCTTTCTTATGTGGCATGTGTTCAGTAGACATTGTCTACTCTTTCCATGACTGCTGTTTCCAAAACTTCCTTTCTTCCCATTTGTAAATCCTTTTGCTTCTGTTCAGTTGATTCTGATACTTACTGAGCAAGTGTAACTAAGCCTTAATATTATTACAATAAAGAAAAATAAGTATTTAGTTTGAAGTTGTTAAGAGACTGCTTACTTTTTTTTTTATTTATTTTTTATTTTTTTAAGATTTATTTATTTATGCATATAGACTGGGGTACAGGTCAGAGGTGCAGGGGCGGCGAGAGGCTTTACCAGAGACAGAGTGGGGAGCAGAACAGGCAGATCAAGGAAGTACACTGCTGAGGGGAGCAGCGGGCGGGTCAGGAGAGGTCTGCCGCACCATGTGGTCACCTCCGGGGCAGGCGGGAATCGAACTCATGCGGAAGCGGCTTTAGCTTCTCAGTGTTGTGCTTTAACCCGCTGCGCCACCAGGGAGGGCCCCCAGAGACTGCTTACTTTTTTTATCATTAAAAATCTCTCCAGAATACTGGTTGATTTTTAGCACCATTTCACTGCCTTTATTCATTAAGCACTTGACTTTTATATATATGTGAGGTATAAAAACATTGTCCTTTTCTGTAAGGATTTTACAGTTGTATATGGAAATATATAGCTTGATGGTAAAATTAAGCATCAAGTAAACAATGACAGTTATTAGTATTAAGTTAATGGTAAATGTGGACTGTAGTTGAGGTAAGTAGAGAGTAGTTAGGAAGAGGAAAGAATATCCTTGGTTGAGGGACTTTTGTGAGAAGTGGCATTGAAATAAAATGTTGAATGATGGGTTTGGCAAACATTTTTTTTGTAGTTTGTTTTTAGTTAGAACAGGTTAGTAACTAATAAGAGATAAAACTGAAGATGTAGTTGAGGGAGTGAATAGTGATCAACTTGGATGGCAAGGTTTAGGACACTTTATCTGTGGTTTGGGGGAGTTAATATTTCTGAGCAGATGTACTTAAAAGAACCTTTTAGGAATTTCAGTTGGATAGATGAATAGAAGGTGGAAAATACAGAAAGCAAGGTAAGTTAGGAAACCATTGCCACAGGTGGGTTGTGAGTGAAGGAAGGGGAAAAGAAATTCATGTGCCTTGAGTACTATATGCCCCCTACTTTGTAAAATTATTGGTAGCAGTAGCAGGAATGGAACAGTTGAACTCATGTTAGTAATGACTCTCCAGGTTACATAGTCTGAAGCCACAGCAAGCATGTGCTGAGCTGTGGGTCAAGCCCATATCCTATTAGAGGATAATAGGAGATAAACGAGCAGAAGAGTCAAGAAGCACACAGGAGAAAGCCCAGGGGAGATGAGGTTCCATTATCTAATGTGGTAGGTTGAGAGAATGAATAGGTTTTGGGGCCCAAACTTTTAAAATAAACTATAATACTATATACAGGCAAAGGTACACATTGGTGGAATTTTGCATTGTGAACACTGCATACCAGAAGCTTTATCATTGCTCAGAAAGGTCCCTCATGCCCCCTGTAGCAGTTAGACAATTCCAAAGGAAACAACTGTTTTGCTTTCTGTAGTTTTAGATTCATTGTGTCTGCTTGTTGGAGTCATACACTACACTCTTTGCTCTTTTGTGGCAATCTTTTTTTTTGCTTTCAATGTTATGTTCATGTAGTTGATTTCTGTTATGTTTTAACAGTAATTATTTTATTGCTGATAGAATTCCATTGCGTGAATGTGCTGAAATGTACTTATTCATTATACTGTTATTGATGGGCATTTGGGTTGTTTCCAGTTTTGGACAACTAAAAATAATACCGCTCTGAACATTCTTGTCTGTATAGCTTTCTGTTGGGAATGACTGTAGCTGGGACTGGAATTTCTGGGTCATAAGTTGCCCATGTGTTCAGTATTAACATTTGATATCAACAGTATCACTTTCCCCTCCCATATGAGTTTCCGTATCCTTGTCAACATATGGTATCTACAGCTTCCAAAATTTTTAGCTCTTCCTGGTGGGTATATTAGTAATTCATTATGGTTTTAATTTGCATTTCCCTAGAATAGTATAAATGAACACCTTTACTTATCCCC
>NW_004567110.1:43609991-43625203 GCF_000260355.1 Condylura cristata
TAAGAGGCTTCACCAGAGACAGAGTGGGGAGCAGAACAGGCTGACTGACAAAGTAAACTGCTGAGGGGAGCAGCCGGTGTGTTAGGAGAGATCTGCCATGCCATGTAGTCACCTCCAGGGCTGGTGGGAATCGAACTCAAGCTGAAGTGGCTTTAGCTTATTAATGCTGTGCTTTAACCCGCTGCGCCACCAGGGAGGGCCCTGCCAAGGGTGATTTTTAAAATTCCATATTCTCTTTTGACTTTTTGGCATTCTGTCCAGTAATTTTGTTTCAATCCATTTTTTATTTATTTATTTATATCACTATAGACTCTTGAATTCATGTTTTACTGACAGGCTTGTAATTTGTTATTGCCTTTCTCTATTTAGGTGCTTCAAATTGTACCAGTTAGATTGGTGGTATGCCCTTCAAGTTTACTTCTGTGTTCTGATAAGTTTCTCCAATTCTTTGAGTACTTCTTACTCTGACACAATAAATGTTAGTCTTGTATTTTTCTTGCTTGTGCCCTGGCTCTAACTAGTTCTCTAAGGGCCCTGGTTGGTTAGTTAATCAGTTCATTCTTTAAGCATATATTTATTGAGTAACTTTTATGTTCCAGAGATTTTAACTTGGTACACAACTTTTTTCAAATGTTAATGTTACTCCTTAAAAACTGGTTGAGGCACTTTTCTTTTTACCTGTCACACAGTAGAAACTTATGTATGTGTATTTAGTCTTGTTATATTTATTGTTGGCAAATGTAGAAATTTCCATTAGTTATCTAAATCACACACAAAAAAGTTATGTTGACAGTTTCAACTTTATAGCTATAAAATACATGAAGATTTCTATGTAATGATTTTCCTTTTGCAACTTGGATTCAACTCAACCCCACTGAAAACAATGTGGTATTCTGCATTTCCTGGAGACATTTTGTAGTTTGAAATAATTCTTTAAATATTTTTTTTTGAGAGCATTATGGTATAAATGAAGAGGGTGTTCACATGTGGAAATGTCAGCCTAGTTTGGTATTGAATACAGAGATACTTTTAAAAAGTTGAAGCCTTCTATCATAGAATGTGGTTTTCTGCCTTTCTTCTACTTTACTTCACAAAGGCCACTTTCTCTACTTCTATGTAGAAGATATATGGTAGACTCATTTTCAGATGAAGACTATATGAGGTTATTTATTTAAATTATGTGAATACTTAAAACCTAGTTTAAAATCCAACTGGATTTTCAAACATTATTCATTTCCTATGTACTGTCATACTTAAATGGATCCTTCAAGCTTTCTTTCTTTCCTTTTTCTTAGTTTTTAATTTACACTATTTTGTTTGTATGATTTTTACAATGTAGAACTCAGTGTCTTAAAACCTGATGCGCATGCTAATGATTAAACTTAAATTTTTATGAAATAAGAAAAATTGATAGACTTTTATTTGATGTTAAAAATATCTTTGGAAAACTAGTCATTTTCTGATAAAGTTAAACACAAACATACTCTATTCCACTGAGGTATATACTCAAGAGAAATGAGTATGCCCACCAAAAGACTTATTAAAAAAACGTCCAAGGTGTTTTTATAGTTAATAACCTTAAACTGGAAACAATCCCAATGTCCCACCAGCAGCAGAGTAGAAAAACTGATATTCATTTATTCAGTGCAGTACCATTCAGTGATTAAAAAAAGTGACATTTGGCTATTTTCGACAAAATCATTATGTTGAGCGATAAGAAGCAAAGACAAAATAATATTCAGAGTTGAAGAATAGGCAAAACTAATCTGTGAAGATACAAGTCAGAACGGGTAAATTGGGGAGGTGGGTATTGGCTGGAAAAGGGAATGAAGGAACTTTCTGGGTGATGAAATGTTCATATCCTGATGTGAATGGTGGTCACATGAGTTTACATACATAATAATTTTGAAGCTGTATGCTTAAGATTTGTGCATTTTATTTATCATCCCTTTGTAAAATATTGTAAGAAAGAAGAGTCTCTTTTTGCTTGGCTCTTCCTTTGCCTTTAGTGTATGTACTAAATCAAGGATTTGGACTACTAGCACTTACTATTCAACATGGAAACTTTTCTTTGCTGTTTTTCTTATCCTCTTTTGTTCTTCTGTTCTTTTGATTTCTCTCTTCTTAAGTTTGTTTTGGCTCCTGCTGCTATACTTTCCTGTAACTTCATGTGAATTCTTTAGAATTGAGACATACTGAGCACTTTATTACTTTTGAATGACTGATGGATTATGACCTGGCTACTGTTACACATTTGTGTCAGACTGTTACCCCCTTGCTGGTACTTTATTGCCAGCTGTGATTTCTCTGGTGCACTAAGTCCACCCATTTTTGTATGTGATGAGTGGAAACTTGAATGTATGGTACAAAAGGCTTGATAATGCAAATGAAATTTTGCAGAATTTGCATTGAAAATGAACTTTACTCATAAAAACTTCATAGTGACTTTGTGAATTTTTTTTATTGTACACACACTATATTACTGAGAAATCTCTTTAGGCATTTAAAATGCCTTTATTTAATAACTGTCTTTTTTTTTTTAATAAGGAAGAATTTTCAAACTTTTAAAAAAGTATAGAATGAGTAGTGAATACTCCTGTACCCATCACCAACTTTAGGTTGCCAACACAATGGCAGCCAATCTGGTTTCTCATCTATATCCCCTAAGAATTATTTTGAAATCAATCTCAAATATATTGCTTCATCCATAAATAAGTCAGTAGGTATCTTTAAGGATTATTTTAGAGCTTACTCTATTTTACTCTATAAAATATTTTATATTCACTTTGACCTGTTGGTTAATAGAAAAACGAAAATACTATTTTCATTAGATATATCTAGACTTATTGATGACCCTTATTCATTGCTCACTTGCAGCTTAAGTGCAAAAATGTAAATATTCCCAGATGATGTTTCTAATAATTAAACAAATGTAAGCTTTTTTGGGGTAAGTTATGTTGAAGTTTAATACTTTGTAACATTCAGCTCAAGCAATCTGTGGATCTTATAGTTGCTTTGTTTTGAAATAGTATGACTATAAAGTTGAATTTTTGGTCTTTACAGAAAATGTTCCAAATACCCCAGACTTCATTAGAAACAATTTTTCTGTTTATATGCTTTGTCTATATTCTACTTTAGAAAAATCATACAGATGGCCCATCTACTCCTACCTTTTCCCATGATAATTATATGTAATATAAATATAGCTTGCATGGTTTATTATGGAAATATTTCACTTGTGTGCCTTTAATATTTTTTTTAAACAGGTAGTATAACTCCAACTGTGGAACTGAATGGGCTTGCTATGAAAAGGGGAGAGCCTGCCATCTACAGGCCATTAGATCCAAAGCCTTTCCCAAATTATAGAGCTAATTACAACTTTCGGGGCATGTACAATCAGAGGTTTGTATGTCTTCTTTGGTTTTGTTTTTATTCATTAATATTGTGAAAGTTACTGAAATTCACAAATATTTTTATTGTAAAGAGGATCCACTTTGCGCATTTTACATGGAACTTAGGTAATTCAGGGTCACGAGTTATGTTTAAAGTAATACATTGGAAAACCTCATTTTCAGGAACTAATTTTTTTCAATTGAATTGAGATCCTGTGTTTGCCGTAGGCAGGACCAAATTTTAAAGTCATTGCACAGCATGGTGCTGGCTTGCCACTTGGTTTGCTCATTTATTCACCAAGTATGTGCTTACCTTAGGTAGTGTTTTCATGTTTAACCTCAATGTATTGTACACCTGAATTTATAATTTATGGGAAATTTTTAATGAGTCTTTCTGCACATTGCATATTTTTTGATAGTTACAAATATAAGTTTTCTTTTATGAGTATATAGACTTTAAAAACTTAATATATGTATTTGATCATTTATGAAAGTCATAACTCATTTTAGAGAATATGAAAAATGCAGAAAATTAGTAAGAAAATATAAATTAATTGCAGTTATAGAATTAATTATCTTTAATATTTTTATGTATTTTGCTTTCTTCTTTGCAAATAAATTTATTTACTCAAATTGAAGTTTTCCTTTACATATAACTTCTGTTGTATTCTTTGCAGGCATAACAGATGAGTGATAAAATGCACAAATCTTTTTTTATTGAGGTTGTTTAGTTACAACACTGTATAAGCTTCTGGTGAAGATGTAAATATCTGAAGTGTATATCTTTATGAATTAATTTTATCCTTGTATTTATGTACTAGACTTTTATTTGATTACATGGTCACATGTATATCTTCATGTGGTCACCCCTGAGATCAAGAGCCAGAATGTTTTTATCAACCCTGAGAAGTTCCTCAATGCATATTTGCCCTTAAATAGAAGTAACCACTATATTACATCACCATACACTACTTTTGTCTGTTGCTGACAATCATATACATATCATGCAGTATGTACCCTTTTGTAATTTTTTTACTTTGTATAATGGTTTTCTTGCTTATTTGCTTTGTTTTTGAGATTTATTTTGCCTGTCCTTGGGTTTTGTCCTTTTTTTCTTGCTTGGTAGTGATCCTTTGTATGAATATATCACAATTTGTTCATTTTGTATATGCAGTATTTTGTTCACTTTTCACTTTTCATATCTTTAAATTTTTAAAAAATATTTTTTGTGATTACATATGCTTCATATGTCCAGGGAATACTTTACAAGTATATGCACAGGTGCAAACAAGGAATAATATAAATGAATTATACTTGTTTTTTGATCAGTTAATTATAAATAATAAACAATAACTATAATCTGCAAGAATCTTTATATGCAAATTTTTGTGTAAATCACTGATTATTTCCCTAAGTTAGATTACTATAAAAAGAATAATATATTGCCCAATTACTTTAAAGTTTGTACTAAATTTTTATAGTGGATTCAGTTTTATTCTGATCTGATTGGGTTTAAGGCAAACTGTTTTATTTGATAAAAAATGATACTTTTAAAATTTTATTTTATTGACTACTTGGGACAAGGAACAGCTTTTCAAATATTTATTAATTCTTTGAATTTGTCCTTTTAAATTTGCATTTTTGTTAAAACTTAAATGAAATATTACATATTTTATTGCTTGTTTAGTCTTCAAATATTTGTGTTGGAGGTATTAGCATTAAGTCTTAGTGTTGTCATTTTCCTGATTTGAAAAAGATTGGCTTTTAGTTTTGTTTTCTTTTAATGTACTATAGTTTTCAGTGTTATATAGTCTAATATGTTGTGTTTTTGTAATTTTTCTCATTGTTTTTATGTTTAAGAAATTCTTACATATGAACAGATACATAGTGATAGTTTTAAAAGTATTGATAACAATTGACATAACATTGCGTATGCTAAAGGTGTATAACATTGATTTGGTACATTTATATTGCAATATGGTTGCCATTGAGATATTAGTTAATTAATACCTCTGTCACATTACATAAATATCATTTCTTCTAGGCCAGTTCCTTTTACATCATTTTATATATTTATTGATGTAACTCAGATGTGAGGAGAAGATAATTTAATCTCTCTGTATTCTGATACTTTTTGGTCCCTTGTTTGTGGTGGAAACATTTTCATTTAAAACCTAGTCATGTTCAAATTGTAAATAGTTCATTTAAATATTATTGTTCAGGATATGTAAGAAAAACTGACACAATTGCTTAGGCATTTGCAATCCTCACTTTCTCCCAGGTGTGTCTGGGGAATTTACTGTACTGTCTTGGTAGGAAATAAGGCCCCCTGTTATCCTCTGGCTTTTCTGGTCTTTGTGCTGAGGTCCCTTTTCCATGAGGTAATTCATTCCTTTCTTGTCTGTTTTAGCCTGTAGTTGAAAACTTGTAGTTCAATTTTTCACATGGTTAATCCTTCCTGAGGAGGTGACTTTGATAAAAACCTTAAGGAAGAAAGGGAATAAGCAATGCAGAGTATCATGGGGGCAGGGAGGAAGGGCAGATGTGGGGAGGGAGAGAACATTCCAGGCAGGAGCCGCAACACAAGCACAGCCTCTGAAGTAGGAGTGTGCCTGGCACGTTGGCATTTCTACGAGGAAGTTAGTGTGGCTGGGACAGCGGGAACCAGGAGTGAAGAGCTGTGTGAGGTTAGAGAGCTAACAGGGATCATGTGGTTTGGTTTACTTTTATGTTAAGAATGTTAAAGCACAGCACTATGAAGCTATCGCAGTCACTTCAGCATGAGCTCTATCCTCTGCCAGGGAGGTGACCACGTGGCAGGGCAGACCTCTCCTGACCTGCCTGCTTCTCCCCTCAGCAGTGTACTTCAGTACATCTGCCTGTTCTGCCTCCCTACTTTGTCTCTGGTGAATCTTCTCACCCCCTGTATCCCAGTTCTGTATGTATATATAAATAAATCTTTAAAAAAAATGTAGATATTTTACCTTTGTTGGCAGTTTGTAGATCTGATTATACATAATTTTCATGAGGGATGCAAAATTTTTACATAATACTTTTTCAGAGGGATAGGCTGTCTGAAATCAGCCTTCTGTAGATTATCATTTAATTTTGTCTGTTTACAGATGAAAATAGCATTAGTGCTTTACTAATGTTCAGAAAGTCTCCTGGTCTGCTGATGCAGAATGCTAACGGGCTGCCATTCAAGCTAGATTATGAGAAATTGAGAATTTTGGGTGATGTTACTAAAAGGTCTCTTGGAAAGATCTCAGGCTTGATTGGATGGAGGGCTTCAGTGTTCCTTTTGTCTCATTTTTAAAAAGATTTATTTATTCATATAGAACTGGAGTACAGGCCAGAGGCTCAGGGGCGGTGAGAGGATTCACCAGAGACAGAGTGGGGAGCAGAACAGGCAGATCAATGAAGTACACTGCTGAGGGGTGTAGCATGCGGGTCAGGAGAGGTCTGCTGCCCCATATAGATCACCTCCTGGTTGGGGATCAAGCTCATGCTGAGGTAGCTTTTAGCTTCTCAGTGCTGTGCTTTAACCTGCTGCGCCACCAGGGAGAGCCCTTGCTTCATTTTTAATTCTTCCTAGCACTTACCTAATTTTTTGTGTTTTATTTTCGAAGATGTTCACTGCCATTTGCTATATGCCTCACATGCTACATAGTTCCTATGCTTGTAGTACTAGAAAAGGAACAAGTTTTTATTTTTGGATAGTTCTTAGAAAATGCCAAGAAAGACTTTGTTCTCCCCAGAATTTGTTATATAAACTTAATTTGGAATTGGGGGATACTTTAATTGGCCAAACCTGCTTATGTGCCCAACCTAGCAAAACAGGGTGTAGCCTCTTCGAACCACTCATGCAGTGTACATACTGAGTATGGCTCTTTAAAGGCAGAATCTGATAACCGTTTCTACTACAGTCAGAACATTGGATCAAATACTACTCTGTCGTCAGCTATTCGTGATCTTGGGTAGGCACTGGAGTGCCCTGAGCTTCCTGACTTGTAAACAGAGCTGAGACCAAATGCAAAGACTTTGGTAAGGTCTTATTTAACAGACATTTTTTGAATCCTTGTTCTTTGCTACATGTTGTGATAGAATAGGTACTTTGATAAAACACATCTGGCAGATGCTGAATCTATTGGAAAGGAAGGCAGTGAAAAGAAACAGAAGGTAGCGAAAGATGTGGTGCAGCATCGAGGCCAACCACCTCACTCAAGATTGGGAGTCACTGAGTGCTCCCGGAAGGACTTGTCACTTACACTGAATCTTCACTTTTAAGTAGGCATTAGTAGCCGAGTGAAGAAGTTGTGGAAAAACAGTGCATCTTGTGGACATAATAGCCAGGAATCCTGACAACTTCAGTTCATTCATGGACTGACAAGTAGTTAGGTTTATCTGTAATGAAAAAGCTGAAGTTGAGGCAGAGTGCTGATATGATGGCCTTACATAACTTGCCAGGAGGGTTAGCTTTTTATTATAAAGGTGATTGGGAATTATTGAAAGATTTTAAATGGAGGGGTAAAATAACTGGAAATGTGTTTTAGGAATACTGCTTGGTAGTATGTGGAACATAATTCTAATAGCCTTAGAACTCGAAGAAGAAAGGTAAATTAGGATGTTGTCGTAATTCAGGTTTCATTTGATAAGAGCGTAGAACACTGAAGACTTTGTCTTCATTCTTTAGGAATAGATAGTATCTAGATATCTACAAGTTTCCTCTTGATACAATACTTGGAAACTGATTGGAGGGGGGTCATTAAGGATAACTTTCACTTATCAGGAAAGCTGGTAATACTGTCCACAATGAGATCAGTTGGAATAGGTCTTTGGAAATACAAGGAAATCAGTTTTCACCATGTTGAGTTTACATTGCCTCTGAAAGTTCTGGGAGTCACTTTATCATTCTAAAAGCTTAATGCAGAATATGAGATATTGTCTTTGAGGGTTTGTTGGAAGTACACCTGGGAAAAGGTACTTAAGACTCTAGAGCTTCTGGAATAGGAATGTGCAACATATCTTTCAGAAAATGGTATTGTTTGGCATACAGCTCAAGTTTGAGGAACTTATTTGTTTTTTATATGTCTAGAATTTGGATTTACTTTATTTGTACTGGTTTTCATCATTCACTTTGGAACAATTTCATGACATTCACCCCATGCCAGGTGCCTTCATCCTCAGCTATCGTTAGTATACTTTGTGTTGGCAACACCAATATTTGGTTGTCTTTGGCTTAATGTATTAATTCCTTCCCACTTACTTGTAGCTAGTTTAATAAAGTTTCTTTCTCTTACCATATGGCATGAGAGTTCAGTACTTACTTGAAGCTTCTTTTTTTGCCCTGAGAAGTAAATCTATGAATCTTGGAAAGAATTTTATAGACAGTGTGGTTGTCATTCACAGTTTGATAATGAAATTTGATTAGCGTGTTCTCAAGTATCTGAACAGAATTTATTTCATAATGTTATTATTTGTGCAACTAGAAATAACCAAGATTTCAATAAGCAAATGTATTTCAATGTTTTTGTTATATAGGAAGATGAATGGCTTTTGTTTATTTTAGATTTATTCAGACTGTCAGAGTGTTTTCACTATTTTCTAATGTCCTTTAAAAAAGGCACATTGGAAAGTATGGATGGTTGATAAACTATATACCTGTATTATAGACAGTTTTGCTTTCTGCCACCAGATGGTGCTGTGTACTGATAAAACAATATACAGACTGGGTATTCACTTTGGTTAAATATTCAAAGGCTGATGGTTAACCATTTGAAATCTCCAATATTGAACTTTCTTTAACCTCTAAATATGTCAGTTTCATGTGAAAATGAACAGTGAGTCAGGAAGATGATTTCAAGATACATGAACATAATTTTGGGTTAGAAGCTTTTGTCTTAGGCAGGCTGTGTTTAAAACTAAGAGTAGAAACTAGTGGATGTTGTAACTCTTTATAACAGTATTATTGCTTGGTAAGACCAGATGTGACACTCTACATTTTATTAAAATATAAATACACTTTACCATTGAAGTGAAATATGAAGAGTCCCTGAACATATTTTTTCCCAAATATTAGATAAAAATAAAATTACTTACAAAACATTTTAGAGGCTTGTGCTTTTGGTTAGTGTAATGGGACCAGATTTAGCCTTCTATCATAAACACCTAGGAAACCTAAGCAAGGTTCTTAGTTTATACATGTACTGATATAATGGCTCGAAGGGAATTTGTGGTCAGTTAAAATGTATGTTGATGTAGTGTATTGTCTGTAGCTGCTATTAGGTATGCTGCAGCAGATACAGATGCAGTGGAAAGGCAGCTGAAGATGGAAAAAGTGATAAAGGTAGTGACTTAGTACAGTGCACTGTGGATGACATGTATTTTATAACAGCAGTATGGAATCTAATGTTTGGTACTACCTGGAGTTGTTAAGCAGTAGCACATTATTCAGTCATTCATTCAGTATCGGCTTTGTGCATACATTCTAGTTTTTGTACCTCCTTGATAATGCTTGTGTGTGTGTTTTAGATAATAGCAGCTCTAATAGGTATGTGAAGTGGTTCCACCAATTTTTACCACCACTTCTCAGTTCCAGATTCTTTTTTGAAGACACTTTCTCTAATTCATTGACACTAGAGTGATTATAATCATAGATAATAATAGATTGATCCAACATATCCAAGCAAGATGCTGGCAAACATGAACTTCAGTGTAATAGGGGAAGATAAATGAGTGTAACTTGGAATGATGAATACCAAAATGGTGATTACCACAGACACTATGAAAGTACATTAGAAGGTTATTTACTTATTTATTTAACATCAATATTAAGACACTATTTCCAAAACTATTCAGGATTGTCAGAGAGATATTAACAGGTACAGGTTATGGTGAGCAGTTTAGAGACATAAGACTTAGAAAATAATTTAACAACAAAATGATAATAATAAAACCAATTTCATCTTTTCCTGATATAAAATTAACTTCTAGGATGAGTGGCCTTCACATTCAGAAACACACAAGGAAATAAGTAGAACAATAGGGAAAACTCAATTCATAATGATGAAGGATAAAATACTGGGGAATACACTCAAAGTAACATGTAAAAAATACTTGATGCAAACTTTAACATAACATTGAAAGACATACAAGTAGACTCATGAAGATATTTTTTACTGTTGCATGACAATTTAAAAAGTAAGTGAAAATACAGATAAAGAAGTAATGATAAAACAGAAATGAAGTACAGAATAAACAAGCAGATCTGATAAGTCTAAACCTTGATTTTTTTTTTAAATTAAGAAAATAGGCAATACACTATATAGGTCAGTGATTAACTCTAAAAACTCTGAAATAGATCTGCAATTGAGAATCTCACTTTCAATAAGAAATATTCCTTTTTAATGCAATTTTATCAAATATTGTAAATCTTCTTAATGTTCTTTCGATCTTTCTGAAAAGCATGCCCACTGAAATTTTAATTTTTCAGGGTAAATTTAAGAGTAAATTCTCAAAATGTGAAATTATTATATTTTTCATTGCTTATTTGCTAATAATAAAAATGGGTCATGCTACAGAATTTAAAAATGTACATGCTTACAGTCATAGGAAATAAAAGTAAAATTTTCATTAGTACCCATATTTTATACATAGTTATGATAGAATGAGTAATAAAAACTGAGATATGAAATATTAGGATTAATTCTATGGGAAGAATGAGATGAAATGTTTTTTCTTCTTTTTCAAGAAGGAAAAAATATAAAATAGTTGATCTGTTAAAACAGCTTATGTATTTAAGATGACAGTAGTTATTAATCTGGTATGATATTAGATTCTTTTGGGTACATTTATTGCATTTTGATTTTAAAATGTCAGTGATTATATTAACCGGAACCTACATCCTTCACAAGTAGTTAGGCTTCTAATGAAAAACTTCAGATGTTGATTAGAATTTTAGATGTAATAAGAAGTGTGTAAATTGAATATACATAGTTTTCAAAATTCTTCTATGGAGTATGCATGTTAAATTTGAGATGAACATTGCTATAGACTTTGGAAGAGAAGCTTTATTAGAGGTTACCATTGCAGAATGTACAGAGAAGGTGTATATTTTCATCTTGATATTTGCATGCTTAGGCAAATGTGTTGAAAATGGCTTGATAATTTAAAAGTCTCTACTGTGAAAATAGAAGTCATAATAGGTCTTTTGAGCTCAGACACAGCCAAAAAATAATCTTATTTTCTCATGTGGTGTTTAATGTGTAGTTCTCCCATTTATATGATTATCTTCAGTCTTTCGGGGAGTATTTATTTTGAACCACTAGAGGGCAGCATGAATTTATTTTTGCAGTTGGTTTTCACACTAAGAATGCTTTAACAGTCCAAATAGTTATTTTTAAAATAAACTATGAAGATTTTTACTTAAAGTATCTCATTTGGAATTTTTATAATAAAATTAAAATGTGATGGCAATGTAAAGGTAATTTCTATTCTTCCTTTTCTCACATCTCTTGCCCCTGTACATTAGAAAAGTTTAGAAGTTGCATAATAGGATTCTAAATTTAAATTTACTTTGCTTTACAGCTGAAGATAATTAGGTAATTCTAACTATTTTGAGTAAATACTTCATAAAAAAAGGGATTTGATCACAAATTTGGGAAATGCTGCATCCTTCTTTTCTTTTTCTTTCTTTTTTTTTTTTAAAGATTTGTTTATTTATGCATACAGAACTGGAGTACAGGCCAGTGGTGTGGGGCCGGTGAGAGGCTTCACCAGAGACAGAGTGGGGAGCAGAACAGGCAGATCGACAAAGTACACTGCTGAGAGGAGCAGCAGGCAGGTCAGGAGAGGTCTGATATGCCATGTGGTCACCTCCGAGGCTAGGGATCGAACCAGCACTGAAGCAGCTGCAGCCAGCTTGCAGTGCTGCATCCTAACCCGTTGCGCCACCAAGGAGGGCCCTTATCTTTCTTAAAGACTGCTTACACACTTTTTTTTTTTAATGTTTATTTATGCATACAGAGTTGGGGTATAGGTCAGAGGTTCAGGGGTGGTGAGAGGATTCACCAGAGACAGAGTAAGGAGCAGAACTGGCTGACTGACAAGTACACTGCTGAGGGGAGCAGCTGACGGGTCAGGAGAGGTCTGCTGTACCATATGGATCACCGCTAGGGCGGGGATTGAACTCATGCTGAAGTGGCTTTAGTGCTGTTCTTTAACCCACTGTGCCACCAGGGGGGCCCTGCTTATAGATTTTTAAAGACGTTGTGCTTTTCCCCAGACACTGGGGAACATCAGACTCTTCTGGGAACATGTAACGAGTCACATGATTGTCATGTCCTAGAATTTTTGAAAGAATTAAAGCATAAGATAAGAATTACATTTAACCAAAATCTTAAGAGAATCCTTTGTTCTGGACAATCAAGTTTTCAAATTGCATTTATCCCTTTTTGAAAACTAAAAGATTTATTTACTCATAGTTTATTTTTTTATCAGTCTTTAACTTTGCATTGAAGTACTGTTGGCTCACATAGCTGTTACCCTTCTGTAAGCATAGGAGCCGCTTGCCGCTGGTCACTAGTGCAGTCAGTCGCTGAAGCATAGCTCCACCAGCGCACCCATAGTCCACCGCCATCGGCCACTGTGCTCTCTCCCCACTTTGCTCTGACCCTCTCTTTCTCCCTTTTGGGGACTCAATTCTGTGATCAGCTTTCAGAGGTTAGTTTTTTAAAGATTTATTTATTCATACAGAACTGGGGTACAGGCCAGAGATGCGGAGGGTGAGAGGATTCACCAGAGACAGAATGGGGAGCAGAACAGGCAGATCGACGAAGTACACTGCTGAGGGGAGCTGCGGGCGGCTTCAGGAGAGGTCTGCCACGCCATGTGGATCTCCTCTGGGACAGGTGGGAATCGAACTCATGCTGAAGTGGCTTAAGCTTCTTAGTGCTGTGCTTTAACCCACTGCGCCACCAGGGAGGGCCCTCAGAGGTTAGTTTTTTAAGGTTGAATTATCTGACCACGTGTTTGGTTTCTTTGTACTCCACATGTAAGTGAATTTGTCTTTGTCTTTCTGACTGATAACTTCACTTAGTATAATTTCTTACACTTCCAAATGGCAATAGTTTATCTTCTTTCATTGTCCTGTAGGGTTTCATGGTGTGTGTATACCACATCTTCATCCATTTGTCTCGCTTTGGACACTTACTTGCTTCCCTATCTTGGCTGCAATAGTTAAGTAGTGCTGCAATAATCATGGGACTGCAAATTTCCAGTGTTTTTGTGTTCTGGTCAATACCTTAGGAGTGGAATTCCTGGGTTGTATCCATTTTTTGTCTTTGGAGAAACTTCCATACTGTTTTCCATATGGACTGAGCCAGTCTATATTCCTCCCAGTGGTGTAAAAGGGTTCTTTCTTCTCCACACAGTCATGAACACTTGTTTCTGATCTTTTGATATGCGCCCTCCTCACAGCTGTGAGGTGGTATTTCATTGTGGCTTTGATTTTTATTTCCCTTATGCCAAGTGATGGAGAACATTTTTTCGTGTGCCTGTTGGCTATCTGTATGTCTACTTTGAAGAAATGCCTGTTTAACTTTTCTGCCCATTTTTGGGATGGGATTATTTGTTTTCTTTATGCTAACTTGTATGAATACTTACAGATCTTTGATATCAATCCTTTGTCAGATGTATGGTGTGCAAATAATTTCAATAGGGTTCCCCTTTGCTTTTAAAACTAAAACTTCTATCAGTAATTGCTTATAGATTCCCCCCCAACATGATGACATACATTTTTATATTAAAAAAATGCCACAACTATGAACATAATCTTTTATGTTGACTCAGTGTTAGTCTTATAAATGACAACTGTTATTGCAAGCATCATAGATGTATGCGTGGTTGTCTTTACGCCAGATACTGTAGACATCTGTTTTTTGGTTACCCAAGTTTGCTTTTATTACTTTCTAAATCATCCTTGGTAATCAGATTGTCATATTATATTTTGTTTCAGTCTACATAGCTTTGTATAACAGTGTTTTCCCCCACCCTCTCCTTATTTTATTGGATAATACTGTTAAATTGTTATCTTGAAAACTAATACTGCAATTAGAATTGGGAAAAAGTAAGAGTAAAATTTAGTTTTTGATTTAGCTCCTAAAGTGCTCCTGTAAGTCTAACATACATGAGCTTTATTTAGTTTATGGATGTTTTGGCTTCAGAATTCGTTTTTCCTTTACACATTTTGAATTTCGTGTTTTAGGTAGAAAGAAAATGCCAGTTAGCTATTTCAATTTTGGTGCACAGAATTAATTTATCTTATGCTAAGAAAAGTTCATTTGTGTGATTTTTGACCCTTTGAGTGCTGAGGTTGTGCCTTTTACACATACTCTCTCTCAACGTTTGTGTTTGTAAGAGTGAAACTTACTTTCCAAAAAGATTTGCTAGATGAAATGCATACACATATGAAATTGTCTGCTGAGTTTGATTTTTTTTTCCCATGTTATCTGTGCAAAGATTTTTTTATGGGCTTGACCACTTCATTTGCTGTGGATTCCCTTCTACCGCTACCATCTAGAGAGCTCTTCTCCCCAGTTCTTCCTTATTGTCCTTTATCTCCTATATTTGTGGGCCCGATACATTGTATTTAAATAATACATTATAAAGTTCATGGTCCTCAGTAGTAGGTTTTTAACTTGACTCTTAATGAGTTAGAGAAGAAACTTCCAAAGCAGTATTAAAACTGAGTTACTAATTCTACTTGAGAGTTACCTGAGAGTTCCTTTGAGAAGGTTAGAAATAAGAGAAGAATTAGTTAAA
>NW_004567110.1:43626480-43640392 GCF_000260355.1 Condylura cristata
CTCATTTCACTTATAAAGAAACTGAAACAAAAATTAAACTGATTCAAAGTTATATAGGTAGTAAGTATATAGAATTGAGACTTAGATCTCTCTCTGACTCTGAAACCTATTTCATAAAGTAAATGAGACTTTGATTGACTTTATGAGGCATTTTTTCAGTTCCCAAAATATCCAATATCATCAAAGTAATCAATTAAAAAGAAATATTTTTCTAGTAGAAATTGCCATGAAGTAAAATAATATTTAGTGTTATTAGGAGTGATAGTGCCATGTTTCAGATACATATATATGGTACATTTAGAATGTAAATACTGCTAATTCTTATTGATTTACTTCTTTTATCCTATTTTATTACCTTTAAATAACTTTTTATTTTGAAATAACTTAGATTCATAGAAATTTATAAATATAATACAGGGTAATCCTGTGTAGTCTGCATCCATTTTTCCCCTTTAGGTATATTTTATATTCCTTTAATAAAATTCCAACCCAGGACGCTGACATTGGTACAGTGTATATACAGTAGATGTGTGTTAGATTATCACGTGTAATTTTCTGTAATCCTTGCAATCATGATACAGAATTTACCCATCACTACAGAGCTCTTTCTTGTGCTATCCCTTAAAAGTTTTACCCTTACAGTAAAAGTTCTGTATGCAGAACCCTTGTTTCTCTACTATTTCTCTACCATTATACATATATTTATCATATGTATAACTTTGTCATTGTGAAAATGTTATGTAAAGGGCATCATGCATTTTTTTGTGATTAGCTTTTATTCACTCAGTGTAATATCCTTGAGATCCATCCAAGTTTTTGTATATATTGATGGTTTTACTTTTCTATTGCTGATTACTATTCTACAGTAATGATGCTTCACCCTTTGCTTTATCATTTATTTGTTGAGGGATGCTTTGAGATATTAGATTACTATTAACTTGTTTTCCAATATACGCATTTAGCATTATAAACTTATAATACTGCTTCAACGTCAGCTCATCAATTTTGATATATTTTATTTGGTCTAGTTTGTGTGTATTTTTAAATTTCTTCTTATTTTAGAGTTGTCCTATGTAATGTCCAAATATTTGTAGATTTCTCTTATTATCTTTCTGTTACTCCTGTTTAATATGATCCCATTGTGATTATAGAATATAGAATATACTCTGTATATGGCCCAGGATATGGTCTATTTTGGTATATGTTCCATGACACTTGAAAGGAAATCTTTCATTGTCAGAATGTTCTATAAATGTTGACTAGTTCTTGTGGGTTAATAGTATTGTGGAGCTTCTCTGTGTCTTTGGCTTTTTTTCTGTCTGGTTGTTCAGTGAATGATGTGAAGAGCATATATCAGTATTTATTTCATTCACTCTCATTTGCCAAGTTCTAATGTAACCTTTTCATTTTTGCTTTCGTGGTCATTCTAGGAAAATTGCAATCAATCTCATTTTGTACAATACCCTGATAATTGTCTCACTCTGATACTCCCCACCTCCCTACCTTCTTTTTCTTTCATACCTCATTATACTGTCTGTACTAGCCTTTTGTGACTAAAATGTACAGAGTAAAGAGGATCAATGATAGAAGACAAAGTTGGAGAGGGTAGGCAAAGCTAGTCCTCTAGACTATCTTAAGAAATTGTGTAAATCATGTTAAATGTAGTGAAAAATGATAATTTTTAGGGGAGAAGAAAGGTGAGCACATTTACAGAGAGATGCAGTAGGGAAAGTTGTTAAGGTTAAACCAAACAGGAGATTATTACATTCAAATAAAAAAGGAAACAAAAGCAAAAGAAATTACTACATGAAATTTAGTGATCTAGGCACTCTGCTAGATGTTGGGGGCTAAAAAAAGAATGATAAAGAATGATTCTGTCTCCTACTAGCGGAGTTGAATTCAGGTTAGAGAAGTCATTTTAATTCAAACATAAGAAGTACTCTGAATGAGGGAGGTCGCTGCTTGTAGGAGCATAAAAATATATATTCGAGTAGCTTTTACAAAATTAATACTTAGAAATAGTCCAGGGACTAGGGAACTGCAGTTCATAGTCTAATTCTGACAGGCTGCCTGTTTTTTGAGGTCTATAATCAAATTTGAACTTTAAAAAATTATTGAAAAAAGCCCATAGAAAAATAATGTTTTGTTATGTGTGAACATTATGTGAAATCCTGATCTCAGTGACCATATGTGAACTTTTATTGGCGCCACACTCCACAATCATTTATTTATGTATTGTCTGTGGCTATTGTAACATCACAATAAACAGTATTGAATAGGTGTGGCAGAAACTGAATGGACTGTAAAGCCTGAAATATTCACTACCTGGCTCTTTTTTTAGAAAAGGTTTGCTGACTGCTTATCTGAATTAAGGAGTAATAGTGTTGACGTGGTGATCTTAATATAAATTTAAATATATATAAGTTATAGGGAACTGTCATTTATATATAAACCAGTCTCTAAGTAATGTCTTCTAATGGTTTTCATTTATTTGTTCCTGCTGTTTCTGTTCTTTTTTCTCATAAAAATATTTTAACTTTATGGGGCCTTCCCTGCTGGTACAATGGGTTAGGATCAATCTGCCTGTTCTGCTCCCCACTCTGTCTCTGGTGAATCCTCTCACTGCCCTTGCACCACTGGCCTGTACCCCAGTTCTGTATGAATAAATAAATCTTTAAAAAATATATTTTAACTTTAATTTCAATTAAATTTTTTTTTACTTTTCCACATTAGTCAGAAAACAGAACAGAATGTCATATATTGTGATGGGAAGCACTTGCATTTTGGGAAGCATTTCTTTGTAGAATAAACAGAATTTTGGAATACTTTCATATTTTCCCCATATACTTGTTTTACTGGGAAAATGCATATTTGAAACTGATTTTGATAGATATTTTTGATAAGTTAAACAATTATTTCAAATTATCATATGAGCAGTGGACTATTATTCATTTGGTATATAGTTGGCCCAATCAATCAATAATTGATATGTCCCGTTATCTAACTTTAGTAAATATTCTTAGAATTACTTACCTCTTTTATTTGAATATTGCTATGCATCTAGCTGTAAATAATTTTAAGCTTTTAGATATTCTATTTGATAGCTTCCTTCTTGTCTCTTAGGAGAGCTGATTTAATTTTTGTTTCCAAATACATAAATATTTCTGGAAAGAATTTGATTTTTTGATAAATTTTATGGTTTAGGAAAAGTGAAAATATAATTTAAATCAGAGCAAGTGTAGCAGGATTATGACTGTCATTCAAAATTAAAATGTGGTTTTCGGAAACAGCTTGAATTATGTAGCTTACTGTAGAGGTGTTTAAACATAGCCTTTTCAATATAATTTTTACAATTCCAATTGTAATGCAGATATTTCTCTTTATCCTGACTCATTTCAGAATGTTACAGAGAACAACTAACAAGTATGGGTCATTGCATTTCACTATTACCATATAACTTATTAAAAGAAAACAGAATGTTAAACGTTCAGTGAAATTGCAATTATATTTGAAGTTATTCTGATGAACTAAGTCTTTTATTAAAAGTAGTATTCCAAATGACCTGGTAGTATTCATTTTGCATTTAGTTGACACATCTAATCAAGAAGAGATTTTATAAAAGAAAATTGGTACCTGCAATTCTTGCTTCTCTTGGGATAGAGTAGCTGTTATATGAAAAAGAGGAAAACTGTTTCCTTCAGTCATATGATTGAGAACGCTGAATCAAAGAAGATTTAAATATCTTCTTTTTGTAGAACTTTTCATAGCTTTTATGGCTTAATTTTTGTGTTTTTTTTTTTTTGCTATTTTGTATGACAAAATTAAAATTCTTTGAATATTAACAAACACTCATTGCACTATCCAGTCTGCTTTTCACCATCAATTTTGGTTTTAAATAGTCTACCTAGCTTAAAGAAATTAAGAGAAAACAAATCTTTGGTATTTATTTACACATTTACTGTGTCTCATACACTGATCTCATCTCATTTCTTTTCAAAGATCTAGGTTTCCATCTGTATTCATTTCCTGAGTCTCAGCTTCCATTAGTATATTTTGTAGGATAGGTCTCTGGCAATAAATTTTCTTATTTTCTGAAATGTCTTTATTTTACCTTCATTTTTGAAGTGTATTTTCAGTGAACTAAAATTCTGAGATGGTAGCTTTTTTTTCAATTTCAGTGCATTAATGTTATTCCACTGTATTCTGGCCTGTTTTTTTCTCATGAAAAAAGTCATTTATTTAAAAAAGAATAAGTCTTAGCTCACACAAAAGGAAGTCAGCTGTCATTTGAATTATTTGTTCCAGGTATGCAACATGTTGTTTTAGTTTTTAGTAGTTCAGGTATAATGCATCTGTAGTTTTCTTTGTATTAATTTAGCTCACTGAGCGTGTTGACTGCATATGTCATTTCCCAGGTGAAATTTTGATTCTTAATGTCTTAATATTTTGTCAATCCTCTTGCTTCAATCCTCTCCTGTAGATATTTCTATATGGTCTCAAGGTGTGTAAAGTGCATTCACTTTTCAGCCCCCTTTTCCCCTCCAGTCTTCCCTATCATCTCCTTTTTGTTTTATGCCTAAAATTTCTAGAATGGGATTGCTTATTTATGGTTTCTGTTCTATACTGAAATTTTTCATAAATTGATTAAAAACATTTTCTTTTATGTCTTGAGTGTAGTATAAAACTCTTAATTTTTATTTATTGAAATGTCTTTATTTTGGCTTTATTTTATTTTATTTTATTTTTTTACAAAAGTTTATTTTTACATCATTTTGCACATTTTTTTTTCCATCTTGATTGTAATCCCCGCGGGTTTCCCATCAACAGATTACCTGTGTGCCACCACCATAGTCCCATGCATTTCCCTTCCTTCCCCCCCCCCATTTTTGATCCCATTCCCCACTCACTCCACCCCCACAAAATGTCTCTGGTATATGGTTGTTCATTATTTTTGTTATTTTCTCGTATTTTGGCTTTATTTTTGAAGTATTTTCAGTGAACTAAAATTCTCAAGTGGTAGCTTAATACTACAGTTTGTCTACTAATTGTAACATCTGGGTCTTTTCAGGTTGTTTTCTGATTTTTATCATGAGAAAGGATCATTTCTTTTCCAGCCTCTTCATAGATTGAGTAATTTTAGGTTATATTCTGGACATTTTGAGTTATATATTGTGGAAGCTAGACTGTTGTGTTCTTCTGATGTAATAATTTTTTTAAAACGGGGTAAATTTGGCTGAAGTCAGCCAACAAGCCTTTTTCTGCAACGGGTAGCAGCTCTGATTGTAACCCTTTAACTATGTGACCTTGAGTCGGTCTCATGTCTGTGTGGTTTACAGGTCAGGCAGAGATTTCAATAGAATTTAATGCATAGTATATGGTGTTTCCCTTTTCTCTGTTATTTCTATGATTTCCCCTTTTATTTTTCAGTGATTGTAGTTGCGTTGAGCCCTTATCTCTGGCCTTCAGGCCTAAAGACTATGTTTTTTTCTTGATGTTTAATTTGTCTCACCTGGAACAGAAGTCAAGTTTAAGCTGTTTAAAAATGTGAGAGATAGAGAAACTTGGACCTCCCTGGTGAAGGAGGGGCTGTGTCACTGCTGAGTTTAATCCCCAGCCCGGGAGCTCACCCACATATGTATGGCACAGCAGATCTCTCCTGTCTTGCTTTTTGCTCCCTACTCTGTCTCTGGAGAATCCTCTCACCCATCGCACCTCTGGCCTGCACCCCAGTTCTTATATGTAAAAGTTTAAAAAAAAAAAAAAAAGAGAACTCACCCTGTGCTGTTCATTTTTCCCAGATGTTAACTCCCACCTAATCTTCCTTGTTTTGTGTACTCTTCAGTGCCTTCAGATGATTGTAGTTTCTTGTGGGAGATTAGATTTAGCCTCATTTGGCTGTTTCTTCATTTATGTTAAGACCAGTTTAGTAGCTCCTCACCCCCACACCGTGTGATTGTTGTATAATTTATTTAGCTATTTTTTTACTCATATTTGGACTCTTTTGCTCCATAATGTTGCAGTAAATATCTTTGTACATTTTTTTTTTTTGCCATAATCTTATAGGTAACTTGGATATATCAGTAAATAAAATAGATACTGTGTTTGGGAAAGAGACAAAACTAAATACAGTATTCTCTATAGTGGATTAGAACATGGAAAGTGCTGTAGACAAATGGAAAATAGAATGAAGAGATTGAAGATTACAGTTTTATATAGGGAATCCTTATTGAAAAGGTGGGATTTGAGCGAAGACTTTAAAGAGGAGAGAAAGTGAGTTTTGATGTTGTCTGGGGGAAAAGCAAGGCATCAGCCATAAAGGCCTTAAGGTGGAAATGTGTGTGGGGAGTTGGTAGATTAGGAAGGAGGCCAGTACGGTTGGAGTGGAATAATTGAAATGCTGAGTGGTATGAGCCAAAGTCAGCAATATAACTTAAAGATAGATTTATGTAAGACATTGTAGGCCTTTGTAAAGAATTTATTCTATCAAGATTTAGAACCGTTGTAGGATTTTGCACAAAATAGTGACATGATTTTAACTTGTATTTTGAAAGGTCATTTTGGTGACTAAGAACAGTTAGGAGGTTACTTCCATAACTGAAATAGAGAGGCTCTCCCCCACAAACCCCCCGCCCACTAAGTAGGTGAAAAGTGGTATCTTTTGGCACTTTAATTTGTGTTTCTTTATGAAATTGAGCATCTCATGTATAAAAATCATTTATATTAGAACTTTTGCGTACTTTTTTGTTGAGTTAGTGATCCTTTTCTTAATGATTTGTATGTCAGGTGATTCTAGTGTATAGTCAAAGGTGATTACTACAGATCTAACTTGTCTTCATCAGTATATGATGCAGCAGCCTCAAGGTCACTGATCATGCCAAATGTTAAGATGTATTGGAAACCCATCATTCCCACTAAATACATTGTTCTCTAACTGGATCCCACAAATATTCTTGTATTTTAAATTCATTCTTCTGCAAAGCATGATTTCCTTTCTTCCTACATTTAAAGGCTGACCCTTGCTATTCCAATTTCTTTTTTCTCAGGCATACACTCTCATACTGTGAAGACGCTACTAGTGTAGCGTCAGTGCATACTTATGGTGGAGTTATGGAACCAGGCTATCTTAGTCTGAAATGGCTCCATCTTGGTCAAGTTATTTAATCTCTCTGTTCTTCAGTTTCCTTGACTGTAAGATGGAAGTAATAATCGTGTGTGACTCATAGATCTATCGTGAGGATTTAGTGATTTACTGTATATGTAATGCTGTCATATAGTAACCTGCTAGGTAAATGTTAGCTATGATCACTCCTGCAGTTAACAAATATTTACTGAATTTCTTCTAAGTGCCAGACATAGGATGCTAAGAACACAGTGAATAAGATTCCTTTCTTCCTTTTGTACACTCAGAGATCAGTTCCTTTACTGCCTTCCTAGAACATCATGCTTGAGATGGTATGTGAATCATTTACTCTAAGCTTTTTACTTTATTGAAGAAATTATATGGTCTAACACAGGGTTCACTGGCATTTGCAGGGGAGTCCTGACCTTTTTAAATTCAAGAAGTAAAAGAATATACTTATTTTTCTTTTATTGGATTTATGTTTTGATAAACCAAGAGTCAAATGACAACTAAGATTATAAGTTTACCTCTTCATCTAGTTGACTTCATCTTAAGTTCACTAGCTCTGAAGTGTTTAGTTTCTGGCAGAATTTCTTATGCATATCTGGGTGACTTAGCTTCCTGTGAGATCACCAGGGTTTTGCTCTTGTCAGTCTTGATCGTTGTCCTGTTTGGCATTCTCAGAATCTTCCTACAGGCTCAGATTTCTGTCCTTGTCTCACAAGAAGTGCATCCTTTGGATATTATACTGTATTTTACCTTTATTGTCAAGTGAATTTTACAGGAGAATTAAAAAGAGAATATTAAGTAAAATTTGCTCAAGAAGCATTTTTATTTTACTGCCATGTAGATCTCAAATTTTTGGAATTTTCTGTGTTGCTCTTTCAGATGCTTCTGGATCCTTATATACACTAGGCTTGAATGACTCACTGATTTTACTTGACATCCTGTGTTTTAAAGAACATTGGGAGTCTTTCTCCAAATCAGTAGAGAAGACAAGACATTTTCCATAGTATTGAATATGCTACTTGTCTTTATAACTTAAAACAAAAAAGCACTGTTTCACGTTCTAACCTTTCCTAAATCCAAATAACTTCTTTATGATGAGTCTTCTAATTTAAATAATAAAACAATCTTAATATCAAGTATTTATTACCTTTATTTGCTTGCATGTTTTTTCTACTTTTCTTATCCCTCCTCACATTTAGATGGAAATGAGCATCTTCAACTGTTTAGCTCTTTTCATTTTCTCTATGTTAGGTTTAAAGGCTCTTAGGCAGTAATGTTTGGACTATATATTTAATTATCTTAGGTATTAGTATCACTGTGGCTTACTGCTTTTCTTGATTTGAGTTTCCTGGAATCTTACTATTAATTGTTTCCCCAAGCTTTTTCTTGACTTCAGTCAAGAAATCTAGAACCACTCCTTTTCCTTATTTCTTCTTTAATTGTTTGCATTCCACATTCTCTGGTCAAGGTACATTTCTTCAAAAATAAATGAGTTACTAGAGTCCTACACTGTGATTGACTGAAAGGTCACAGGATAGTCCTGATAGATAGAACATGTCCTCAACCATGTAAATAAGTGTCCTTTCAGGCTGAAGACAGTTTAAAAAATTGTAGTTAAAGTAACATTCATTATTTTACATTATTCTAGTGAAGATTTATGTATTTAACTGATTTTCATAACAGAACTTGCCAGTGTGTCTCTGAACACTGTTTGATATTTTGAGGTACATTGTCATTTGTGAATAACTGATGAATCAAGTGTCAGGCTTCCTGATGTGGTGTGAACACTGTCAGGGGATACCACTGAACATGTGAAATGAAAGTCTGGAGATCTGCCAGTATAACTGCAACTCTTTGCTGGACTTCCCCCCCAAGTAGACATCAAGGTATGGGGCCTAGTAGTATGCTTCCCCAAGTGGCAAAACCCCTAGGTTACTTACAGGGAATTTAAAAAAGCACTAGAGATGTTGAAGCATCAAAGAAACATTGTGGAATGTTTCAGAAGGCTGATGGACTAGTTGCCAAGTAAGGTGTGCAAATAGCTAATGGTTCCCTACTATGTTTTAGCACACTATGTGACTTGTCCACTTTATACAACCAAGGTA
This sequence comes from Condylura cristata, assembly GCF_000260355.1. Taxonomy (NCBI): domain Eukaryota; kingdom Metazoa; phylum Chordata; class Mammalia; order Eulipotyphla; family Talpidae; genus Condylura; species Condylura cristata. Next base: position 43,635,715 of record NW_004567110.1, read on the forward strand.
GGATCCATTGTCCCTCCAACCCAGGATTATGTCTTCAACATGCTTTTTCTTTCTTTCTTTTTTTTTTTTTTTTGAAGCTTATGATTTTTCTGCTCTACTATGCTTACTTGTAAACATCTGCTCTTAGATTTTTAAAAAAATCTAAAGCGCTCTCTGCCCATAGAAAAGAATTTGCAGTGTGGCTAAAGTGCAATCTCTTATCCATGTTGTGAATAGGAATAAACCATCATAATCAGAGGTCAGCATTGTTTGCTTTTCAAAGCTGTAAGTAATTACTCAGCCTGTTACCATGTGTAGTGTTCAAACAGATTATTATTGTGATATTGTTACCAATATTTCTCATTTGTCGTGATGTTTTTGCCTTGGTTCAGAGCAAAATAATGAGGATTTGATGATTCTCAGTTCAATGTATGCTCTGGACTAAGTATTCACATGGTAGTTGACGAAAAGGTTACTTAGATTATCTGCAGCAGTACATGAAAAGGAAACCATAGGTAGTTACAGTCTACATAGTATTTCCCAGAGAATTTATATAGAAAAATTTAAAAAATTAAAGACAAAATTCACATTGCTTAGCATTGTCTCAGACTGTTTAAAAGTATGAACCTTTTTAGCAAAAGGTTTTTTTTTTTATACTTAGAATCCAAGTAGTGATCAAGTCCTTTTCCCCATTTATTTGAGAAGTATTCTTTGAGTTAGACAGTATTGGCTCCAAAACATCTGTATAATTCCATTAAATCATCTGATATGGATTGTAGTAATATGCTAAAAAATATTACCAGTAATTGAAGAAATTTCTAAGACATTTATTATGATTGTTATCAACAATCTGAGGCAATTTGCATTGACTGAATCTGACAAATATATCTCCATATGACAATTTCAACTAATAAATTTATATTTATTTTCAGTTTCTATGAAGTCACTGAAAACTCAACATGTTAAAAAAGTGTATGTCCTTCTAATGATTGTAGAAATTTGAAACAAAATGATTTTAATTTGATTAATTCTTATTGTAGGTGAGAGGATAAAATGTGTGTCATAAAAATTGTTTAAATATACCTATTCCTTGGCATACATGTTTTGATGTTTAATTACAATTTTTATGATGTGTCAGAGCCAACATTTTCCTATAGAAATACAACTCAAGATTTAATATTGGGCAATAGTGGGAAAATGGGATTTAGTATGAAAATATTTGCCTTATGTAAACTTTTTTATGAATGTAACTAATGCATAAGTGAAGTCAAGCTGTAAAAACAATTAGCTGGGCAAATGCCAAGTAAATATTTTATATTCCAATGAATAACTGTTAACTACACTTTAGTGTAATCATTAAACTATATGCAAATGTTCAATTAGAAAATCCCTAAGATTCAGGTGAAAAAGACAAAACACTACAGGTATGCAATAAGTATAATTACTGTTTGCATTTGCAAACAAAGCACATTAATCTTTCTGTAGTACAGCTGATGTAATGTCTCCAAGTTCCTTTTGGGAATATTTTAAGTGGGCAAACATCCAAAGTTGATAGTTAATTCTGATCAGCAAAAGCCTGAAGTAGATGTCTGGATTGGACATTGGAACAAAGAAAACTATTTCTAAGGACCTAAGAGATTTTCTGTGCTGATGTGCAAAGAACATATTCAGACAACTTTTGATCAAAGATGACCTGTTGGTGGAATTGAATGAAAATCTTCGTGTACCTCAGAGAAAAACTGCATTTTCTATGGTTTTCTTAAATGTTGGAATTTGCTGTTAGATCACTAACATGCAGTATATAGCAAATGCATATTAAAAACTTAAAATTGTATTTCTCTGAAACGTTTAAGAAATATTTTCCAAGTAGACTGTAAATACACATATACTTTGATATTTATGAAATTATATTTCCTTTTGGTTTGTTACTGGAAAAACGTAAAGAAGTTGATGCGTCAAAAACCTTCATGTTATTGGTGAATGCTAGAGAAAGTAAATTCTCTTATTACTTCAGTTTTTATAGATATGGTAGTTGGAGCTTAAATTCAGTTGACCTTACTCTAAATCTAGATGTCTTTTTCTTTATTTATACTGTTTCTCAGTATTTATGTTAAGTTTATAAAAATTAGTTGATTAACTTTTAAGTTGTATTTTCAAAAATGTTAAGTGACCTTTGTATCTTTTCAATATAAAATATTTTTAGCAGGTTAGGTTGAACAAGTAGCCAGAATAGATTCTTAACTAAAGCAGAGAATGTAAAGTATTGATAGCATCTTCCAAGGTGTATAGAATATGTGTGATGTTTCATTAAAAAGGGGGGTTATCACCAATAATCATTAGGAATCACTGGTTAGTGTATTTTCCTCTTGAGGACATTATAGTGCAGACAACATAGAACCTGTGACAAAGTAAATTCATTGACCTTGTATCTGTATTTGGAGATGAAATTGATTGCATATCCAACATAAGAAGTTAGAAAAGAACAATAAAATAAGTCTGAGGAAGAAAAATGAATGTCAAAATAGATTAGATAACAGATTAATAGGAAAAAAAAGAAATCCAATATCTTGTTCTTAGGAAGAACCAACAAAATATACAAATAAGAGATTAATCAAGGCAAATAAGAATTGAAAGCTAAGTTTGCAAAAGTTTGATGTGATGGAGTGAAAAAACTACAGATATCTTGAAATGAAATGCAATTGCACTGAAATGAAATGAAAAATTCATACAAGATTCCTTTGTTCAACTCATAAATAGTTACAAAACCTGGATGAACTGGGTGATTTTGTAAAAGATATAAATTACCAACTGACCTCAACAGAAGGAAAAAAAATCTAGTTGCTATAGAAGTAAAATGATGAAACAGTAAAATAGCTAGTTACTGGCCACCTTCCTCTTCTATGCTGAAGACAAGGACCTGGGCTAGATGGTTTCCCAGAGAAGTTTCATTGAATCTTTGAAACACAGGAAATAAATCATTTTTTGGCAGTAAAAATGACGTTACCTTGATACCTTGAATCTCAGCAATACCAGATAAAATAACAGAGCATAGGGTTTTCAGAATGATATTATTTATAGAATGTCAATGGAAATAAACTAATCGAAATACTGGCAAACAAATTCCAATGAACTTGGCAATTCATTAGAAGAACACTTTAACCAAGTCAAGTTTATTCCAGGAATGTGGAATTATTGTTAGAAAATCTGATATTAATGAAATTCACCTTATTAAGGAATGGAAAAAAGTTAAGTACAGAGATGCTTGAAAGACATTGTCAATGGATTTGGAAAAGTCTCTTTGACTTTGTAAACTCAATTTGATATGAATAATTAAATATTTCAATTATTAATATAACAATCCTCTGATTAGTAATATAATACAGAAACACTCACCTTGTTCCATATGTTCCCAACCCTGCTCATCTCTGCCCAGTCCAATAGGCAACAGCATTTCCATTGAAGTAAAAAACAAGATAAGAATGTCCATTATCAACTATTTGTAGTCTTTTGAAGAAAAAAACAACACTTAAGGATAATAAAAGGAATAAAATATGGGAGTAAATCGGAAAAGTTATAATTTTGAAGATCAGATGTTCATCTGGAAAATCAAGAGGATGAACTAAAAACCACTGGAGGCAGGAAGAGAACTCGATAAAAGACATGGATAAGTTAACATTCAGGAATCAAAAGCCATCATATTTGTAGTCCAGATAAAAGAAGACCCATGTAAGAACGTGCTTGTCAATCTCTGGCATGCATAAAATCAAGGCTGTTTGATAATAATTTTGGCTTTCTACTGAAATAGTTGGATTTGGTTAACCTTGAATACGTTTTTTAATAATTATTTCTAGAGCCCACCAAGAAGATTTTGTGTGGGACCCACACTCTGAGAAATGCTTCCTACATCATCCCTTGCTGCCAGCGTCCACATTACTATCTGCTATTCTAATGCCTCTTTCTGGTGGTGTTGGAAATAGCTAAGTGACACAGTGGCCTCATGTATTGTGGAAACAGAGTCCTTCAAGTTGCTCTTTCAGGGACCTTCTTTTACAGCTACAAAGTGGGAGCACTTGTAGCACCTCTCCGCTTGTCAGCCACCGTGCGAGGCACTTGCTGCTGCTTCTGCTGTGTTGTCTGTCCTCTCGGTGGGCAGGATAGAGGGATAGCTTCTATTATTTGCACACTTGGAAAATATTGACTAGCATGTCCCTATTGGTTGTATTCTTTAACAGCTTGCTCATTACCACGGGAAAGTAATTCACCGGACTCTGTCAATAATTTCTCATTGATCTATAATCACCTAATTTCTGTGTTTTTACTACTCTTCCAGCTTCAATGATCACTGATGCTAGACAAAATTACAACTGGTTAAGTCGAATTCCTCTAACTTGTGCACTTGTATCTTAGAAGCTATAGAAAAACATAACTGTGCTGGCAGATTCCATCTTAAAATAATGACCACCATCTTTAAACAGACTTCCAGCATTGCCAGCAGTCTGACTGCTAGTAATGAGAGGAAAATGCTAGTTTCCTAGGCAACTCAGTCTCCTTATTTCAAAGGTGACTTGTCTAGATGTCTAGACTATGCAGTGGCCTGCCATCCATATCTGTGCTCCTTTTGGGACAGGCAGCTTTATGTTGTAAGTCTTAAGGTAGACCATATCTCTTTACTGTTTGGAATTCTTAAAAAAAAAAAAAA
>NW_004567110.1:43640492-43662377 GCF_000260355.1 Condylura cristata
TGTGAGAGGATTCACCAGAGAGAGAGTAGGGGGAGCAGAATAGGTGGATTGACTAAAATACACTGCTGAGGGGAGTAACAGGAGAGACAAGAATGGTCTGCCATGCCATTTGGGTCAGCTCCCTGGTGGGAGATGGAACTAGGTGCTGCAGTGGCTGTGATAGGTGATAGCCTCCCAGTGCTGAGACTTAATGCTTTTTGCCACCAGGGAGGCCCCTGCCTAGATCCCTTTGATAGGTCCCACTGTATGTGGAATTAAGTTTTGATTTGCTGCTTGGCTTTTCTTAGAACTAGTTTACTACCTCTTCTTGTACCTTGATTTGTTGATTTTCAGGTAAAAACTCTTGCTGTTTCTCAAAACAGTGCCCAACTTGTTACTTCCCAAGGCCTTTGCATTTGCTGGAATATTTGGAATATTTTTTTCCTACAGGCATTCCCACCTCTTACTGTTCTCACCCCACTCATTTCTTTATTCAAGACTCATGTCCTAAAAAACAATGCTATCTTGCTCTGTTTTAAATTCTTTCTAGCTCATACTAGATGCTGTTTATTGCTTGCATGTAGCATGACATAGGCCTTAGCAAATATTTGTTGAATTAATATTTTAATTCGCAAACCCTCCTGCAATCAAACAAGGGCAACAAGAAGACCAGGTCATTTGTTTTGATAGTTCAAAAGGCATGGTTGCCTATTATCCCATTTCTCCCCCACATCTTCAGTTTGGTAGACTGATTTCTGGAAATCTGCCAAGAATGTAAATAGGAGTAGGTGAGGTCACCTAGGAAGACTGTCTTGTTTATGAGAACCAAAAGACTGAATTCTAGGGAGGATCAGCATTTTAAAAATTTTTTATTGAGGTGAACTTCATTAACATAAAATTTACCATTATAGCCTTTTGATTTTTATTTATTTTTAAAAAATGTATCCTCCTGTGTCTTGCTTTCATTTAGCATAGTGTTTTTAAAGCTCATCAATCTCATGGCATATATTAGTGCTCATTCTTTTGTGTGGCTGTAAAGTACTCCATTTAGTGGATAATACTATGTTGTTTCTATTGATTCATGAGTGGATTGATCTTTGGGTTAGTTCCACATGGCTGCTAAAAATATTTTGTACACATTTTTGTTTCAACACCTTTGAAAATTTCTCTTGATGTACTTAAGAGTGGAATTGAGTTGCTGGACAAATTGTAATTCTATGCTTACATGTTTTAGGATTCAGACAAACCATTTTTCACAGTGACTCCATTTTACATTCCTACCAGAAAGTATGAAGGTACCATTTCCCTCACATTTCTTGTTGCCTTTCTTTGTTTTTTTGAATATGTTTGTCCTTGTGAGTGTGGAGTAGTATCTCATTGTGGTTTTGATTTGCAGTTCCGTAATAGAAACACCAACATTTCAGCTTGGGCTCCAGGAATGTGGGTTAAGAGAGAAGACAAAACATGAAAGAGAACAATAGAACTCAATTAATTCAATCCTCAGCATCCTCTTTGGTAACCAGTGTGACCATGGTTCACAGAGATCTTCAGCATCTGTCAGCTATTTTATGTCTCATTTAGCTTAAATTGCCTGACTTTCCCAAGTATGGTGTAACTTCTCTAGTATTTATAGATACTGCCACTGCACTTTATAATGCTCATTTAGTGCATTCAAAGGAAGCATAATGTACAGGTCAATAGCATGAGTTTTGGAAAGAGATTGCTTGGGTTCAAGTGTTGGCTCCTGTAGAGTGGCTTTGGGCAAGTTAGTTAACATCTCTGTTCTGCGTGTGGAAAATAAAGTGAGGTGGTTATGGTGATTGAATAAGATTAGTCTGTAAAATGCTTGGAATAGTGCCTGGCACATAGTGAGTTCTTTGTGTATTTTTGCTGTAATCATAGTAATGGTGATGATGATGATTTATCTAGACAGCCATTTAGTGAAGGGGTCAAAAAATAGGTTTATAGTGAATCCAAGTGTGGAATTGAGGGCGGTGATTGTAGGTTTATAAAATGAGGCTCTTTGATAACATGCTCTACTTTGTATAGTCCTATTGTGGTTAGTAGTTTTGGTGACTACTACAGATTTTGGTGACAGTACAGATTGTTTATTTTGTAGCTCATATTCTGTATTTTCGAAGTCATTTCACTAAATTATCACATTTACATTTTGAACACAGACTTACCTTTATTAGTTACCACTAGATTTACTTCTATTAAATACTTTCGCATTTGTATTTCCATGCAATTATATTAAAAAGTTAAAATTATGGGAAAAAAATCACAATTTTTTATAAAAGAAAAAAGCATTACAAAAGAATTTTATAATTCTGTCACTTCAAAATACTTCTTTGCCTTTAGTATTTATATGTCTTATTCTACCTAAGTGTTAAAATTTTTTAGTAATTCTACAAGTAGAATAGAATATCCTTATGCCTCCATAAAAGCTTCATTTCAGCTGCTCGTGAATCTTTTCCAGTAGGTTCTAATGTTTGAAATTCCTCAAGACTTAGCATTCAGATCCTATAAAAGACATATTTTCAAAATTTATAGATGTGAATAAAGAACCTTCTCCTATCTAGACATTTTATATACATACAAACTTGAAAATGTGCCAAGGACTATTTTATAGCTTTATGATAAAACCTATTATTTTTCTAAAGCAAGAAGAAGAATGCTTAACAATGCCAAAAAGTGTAGAAAGAGTCAAAATAATCAACATGTCACTTGAATTCTGAATTTTGGCTTTTAGAGTTCTTTAAACATAGATTCTACAAATATTTTACAGATAAGTGAACTGAGATAGAAAGATTAAGTGACATTTCTGTTTTTAGTCAATGTTAGAAATAAACAAGAAATCCAAAACCTTTTCCTTATTAGATCAGAAGATAACATATTCATATATTTTAAGACATAAACCAGCAGGGGAGATATGAACACTTAAGCCATATTGAGATTTATGAATAATGGTATCAAACGAGGCAATTATTCTTCAATTTTTAGAAGTTCTTCTGTTATTTGGAATATGTCTTTCTCACCTTGTAAAAATGATACTTGAGAAAGTGGAGATGTTGGGGAATAAGACTGTTAAAGAACTATAGGGAGGACACATGGGTTTTAGTTGATTAAAAAGATAATACAAAATGAGTCTATAAAAGGAGCACTAATGAGATAACTTTAGGGAAAATGCAAGGACATGTGGTATGGAAAGTTGCTTTAACGATGGTTAAATATAAGAATATTCACATAAGAGTCACATAAGAACATAAGCCTTTCCTTCACTCAAAAAAAAAAAACAAACCCAAAACCCAACAGCTGATAAGGAATGTTAAATATTAATTCTAAGATACAAAGTATACATCGTTTCTTTATTTTTGAATTGACTTGTGAGGTCTTGAACATAGGCCAAATCTAAGGATTTTTTTGTTTTGTTTTGTTTTTATTTTATTCTATTTGAAATTGTATTTATTTTTTTTATAAGACTTCCAGCAGATATAGGGCAAAGAGGCATGAGAGGAAAAGAGACCTTACTAGCAGCCTTTATAAAATTTAGACTTTAGGAAACGAGGCACATGATGTACATTATTTTGACTTTTCACTGTTAAAGTCACTCAGTTTGTGTCTGTTTTTAATCTTGCTTGACTTGAATACCCTGCAAACATGGGATTTCATCCTGCAGTTCTGTTTACTTCAGCAGCTATTCAGTAAAATGCTGATGAAGTCTATTAGTAAGCCTTAGCTTTGGAATCCCTGCATTTGGTCCTCTGCCCTGCCAAGGAGATAACTCATTTAAGAAACAAATGTGAACAAAAATGAGAAGAGGATAAAGCATATCTTTTAGGAAACTAAAAATTTCCTAAGCTCTGAAGTTGGATACACTTGTGTTTGATTTGCTGCAACTCTGTTTGGGAGATTTGTTCAATCTCATTGTGACCATAGGGCATTTGTATCACCAAACTGCTGGGAAGATTAAATGAGAAACCTGCCTGTGGTACTCTAGAGACTGTATGTGGTCTCTTGCTTCCATGGGGTGTGAAGTAATTGTTGAGTGATTGTGAGCTGTATTGTATGTGACATTGTGCAGTGGTGGCTCTCAGTTTTCTGAGTGTGCAGAGATCACTAGAGAGACTTATTGATTTTTTCCCTAGACACTGGTTCAGCAGATCAGGGCATGAGGGGAACACTGGAATCTTTTACTTTAGTACTTTTAACAAGTACTAAAGATGATCCTGATGAAAATGGGATCATACATTGCAAGTTATACTTTGGAGACTGTGGTAGAATCATTTGATTCTGAAACCTTAATAGCTTGGATGGGTGAGTTTTCCTGGCTCAGCGCTTAATAGTAATCACTATGGGAATCTAAGCATTGACCGCAAAAATCTAAATGAGAAAAGTCATACAAGAATAGCAATGTAAGATTAGATAAATATATTCTAATTTGCAGAAATATACATCACTTGTTGTAAGCCTATTCTACCAAAAATGAACTTGATATATGAAATAAAAAAATACAAAAAAGGAACTGTTAAATAAAGCATATTGATCTTTAAAATTAATAAATTTGGGTTTTTTTAATCAAAGGAAATAAATATTTAGAGATCTAGACTTAACATACAAAAGCCATTTTGCTTCATCTTTCCTGTAATTAAATGTGGGTGCCACTAATGAGACTTCTTCTCTGGTTAATCTTAGTTGTCATGAGGTATGAGGAGATGTCATATACAAGATATCCAAACCACATGTGGTGGACAATTAAGAGTCATTATTAAGCAAGAGGATGGAGTGAAACTAGAATGGATATCCACAGTTCTGGTACTTTCTTTTGTTAGTACTGGAATGTTTTATGTTAAAACTACAACATACCTCTGATATTTATATGATATATGATATAACATATATACATACATGTCCATATGCATACACATAGAACCGTATTTGATGACTGAAAAGGAAGAGGCCCCAAGGGCTCTTTAGTGTGCAATTAATATTTTGGTCAGAAAAATCAGCAGATTGTTTCAGTATGGTTATGTGTTATGACATCATATTCCAGTAAAGTTATAATGAACAGAAATTTTGTTTGTCTCTGTGGCAAACCGAAATGAGTTTTGTAATTGTCAGCAGGCCTTAGTGATTATAGTGGCGCCCACTCCCTCTACTGTAGTTAAAGGTCTGTTAGCATTCCAGTTGTGGACCTCTATTTTCAGAAGTGTATAATTAATTGTAAACATTCGCTCTATGTGAAAGCTTGCCATATAAGATCTCAGTCCAGGAGTAACATTTCTGATTTCAGGTTGTCTGTTTTAATGTTTTATAGTAAAACCAGTTAAAAATATGCATGCAGTTCTGTGGAGGTGGGAAAATTGAATTTTGTAGGATACAAAGTAAAAGATAACCTGCATCTATCAAATTAATCTGTCAAAATTTCTACATTACAGATAGCTAGAATAAAATAGGGAATAGGAAATTGTGCGCATCAGTACACGAGTTATTGTAATCAAAGAGCAAGAAGGTTTTTTTTTTAAAGGTGATGACTTTTAATGCTTTTTATACTTTGCATATTGACTGCAATAGTCTTTTACTGTAATTGATTTTTTCTTCCCTTAACTTTTTTACATTTGTCAATTAAAAATGAGAAAATATGACATAGAATGAAAACATTTAGAATACATTATCTTAAAAAATATTAAGTTGTATGGAAAAATGCACAGAATGATGTAAAAATTATTATATTATTAAAAAAATATTAAGTTGTAGACCAAGAAAGTTGACTTTTAAGAATTTAAAACAGTAACCTTTTCTTTTTTTCCCCATACTCTGTAATTCTCTACTATACCTGACACTGCTAATTATTCCTGTTCCTGACATTTTTTGTGATGTCTTTTCTAACTCTGACCCTCTTTCATCTCCTTCACTGCCGTATATTATTTCCCTTGCCTTTTGATCACGGGCATTAATCAGATCCCAGCGACAGGCTTTTTTGCTTGCTTCCTTTACACTTACCCTTTCCAGGTGCTTGTCCACTCACATGGTTTCCATTACTGTCTCCCAAATCTGCATCTTCAGGACTGATCTACATTTCTCGTCCTTCACCTTCAGTAAATATTCACTGATTAGTCCCATCTGCTGGGTGAATTCTTACACAGTGGACTGTGTCCAGCTTACATAGGTGAATATAGAGCATTGCTACTTGGCTATAATTATCTAAAACTTAGTAGGACCTTGATTGGACTTCTCTTGCTTGGGAACAGATATTTTTCTGCATTGGAGTGATTTTTAAGTAAAGTTTAGTGCGCGCGCGCACACACACACACACACACACACATATTATATGTATATGTATAATACCATAATTATAAATTATAATTCAAAATTGATCATGTTGGTTTTGCCAACTTGTCCAATTCAGTGATCCTCTTTCTCAGTCATCATTTTACTTGACCTGTGATTAACATTTGATACATTGAACTCCCTCCCTCCTAGATATATTTTTTCACACTTGGCTTTTAAGAAGGACACCGTGCTTGCCTGGTTTTCCTTCTGTCACTTTTACAAAGGCACCCCTATCCTGTGGCTTTAAATTCTTCCTATATATTAATGATTCTCAAATTTACCTCTACTGGACTTTTTTTCTGGATTCCACATTCTGTCTGTTTGACTTTGCCAGTTGGTTGTCTAACAGTCTTCACAATTTAGCATCTCTAAACCAGAAATGCTTATGTCATTCCAACAATGCCAGTGGTTAGAATCGCAGTCTTCATCAATTCTATACCCTGCCCTCCAGTTGCTCTCTTATACTCCATAGCTAGTTTTCAGACAGATTCTCCATTTTCTACACTTTGAGATTCATCCAGAATCCAGCTACATTTTTTTGCTTCCTCTGCTGCCATCCTGGTTCAGGTGATGGTTGCCTTTCCTCTGTACTACTGTAATGACCTCCTTGCTTCTATCATTTCTCTAAAGTTTGTGCTCAGCATAATTATCAGATGATCTTTCCAAAATATGTTAGATCATGTTACCTCTTCACTTATAACTGGCCTTTTGACTTAGGCCAAAATTCAGATCCTTACAGTGATTTCTAATGAAATCCCTATGTAATTTGACATCTTCTCTTCTTTAACCTTACTCCTTTGACTCTAACCAAATGTGTATCCTCTGACCTTCTTGAATATGTCTTGAACACTGCGGTCTTAGGGCCTTTGCCCTTGGGGCACTTTCTCTGCCTTATGTGTGTTGTTCTAGATATCTGCATGGTTTCCTCATTTTATTTTAGGTCTTTACATATTTGTCATTTTCTCAAAAGACACCCTTCCTGACCATTTTATCTAAAACCCATTCCTTGATACTTCTTAACCTTTCCCTCTTTTTTTCTGTTTTACATGTTTTTAACATACTAAATATCTACATAATTATTTGTTCTTTGTCTTATCCACTGGAATATGTATTCTATTCATTGTCATATTCATCTCTTATATAGAAGGTACTACATAAATAATTGTTGAACTAAAAGATTGTATTGCATATCCTCTTAATTTCTCCCTCTTAATTTAATTTCATCTAGTTTGTTTTTACAGTTCTTCTAATCATAGTCCTTGTCTCAGTCTTATTAAACACAAACCAGCTAAAATTTTTCTATTAAATAATACTTATTAAGGATACTTTCTGCTTAAGAACTGGCTTTAAATGCCTTACTTTTTATGTTTAGATTGACCTCCTCACTACTTTGTAAAATAGTTCCATGTCTTTGCCCCACCTATTTCTAATCATTTGTAAGTTCTGTTTACAGTATAGTAATCTAACAGCACAGTAAGGCCCTTCATGGGCTTGCTGGTCTTCATCCTCTTAGTGAATCCCCTTCTATCAGCACCAGATCATTTGACTCACTTCTGTCAAAATCTGACTGAAAACTCATCAGGAAGTCAACTATGTTTTAACAATGTATTTTTTACTACAATTATTTATTTTTAAAGATTTCTAAGATTTATTTATACATACAAGAAGTTGGGTGTAGGTCAAAAGTTCAAGTGGTGAGAGGATTCACTGGAGACAGAGTGGGGAGCAGAACAGGTGAATCTAGTGAGAGCAGTGGGCAAGACAGGAGAGGTCTGCTGTGCTGTGTGTTTGATTCCTGGCCAGGGATCAAACTCATGCCATAGTGGCTGGTGATAGCTTGATAGTGCTGAGACTTTAATTCCTGCATCATCAGTGATGCCCCATTTATGTTATTTTTAAAAATATATATCTTGTGTAGATCAGTGTTCACTATTATCTACAGCTATATTAACATTATTATCTATAACTATATTTGTGAACTTGTAACTTTTTGAGGTTTCTAAGAGGTTTAGCATGTCATATGGTTGGTATCATTTGAAAGAAAACCAGTCTTGCTCATGATTATAGTGAGTTTATTGAACTAACATTAAAATACTTGTTTCATTTTAGGTATCATTGCCCAATGCCCAAGATCTTTTATGTTCAACTGACTGTAGGAAATAATGAATTTTTTGGGGAAGGGAAGACTCGACAAGCTGCTCGACATAATGCTGCAATGAAAGCCCTCCAAGCACTGCAGAATGAACCCATTCCAGAAAAGTCACCACAGGTGGGCAACTGTCACAAATGCCAGTCTTTTTGTTACAGTTCCCTAGTAAGATTACTAAGACAGATAAGTGAATTTTTATAATTAAAGTAGTCTCTTCACTGGTAATACAAGAGCGGTGATCTGCTATCATTTGCTTCTCAGAGAACCCATCTTCTACACTAGATTCCTGTGTTCCTTTTTGCTGGGATGACCTTACCTTTGTGAACTTTGTTTCACCTATGGATTTTACCTTTAAGGCAACTCAGGGATTTGAGATAGCAACAAATATAAGAAATAGTATTTACTTACTTCTATTTAATGGTACATTTACTGAACAAGTATTACATTGAGTTAATTCAGAACAAAAGAAATTAATATGAATCTTTGTAGATTTTTCAGTCCAACTTTAATTTACAGATGAAGATATTGAGGCTAGTCTTGGGTGATTTCACCCGTACTCATGGGTTCAACTACTTTTTCCATTGCCTTCAAAATAGTTGGTCAGGCATACATATCTTATAAGTCTCCACTTAGTTCTTTGAATTACATAGCTTAACTTCTATAAATGTGCCTGCCTACAAACTTGTTCTTTAATTTCTTTTCAAGCTTATCTTATTTAATGGCAGGTTTATTTTTTTTCTTTTGTATACTTTTATTACCATTCTTTTCTGTTTATTTTCTGAGTAGATCTTAAGCTTCTTGACAGTAGGAGTACTGTCACTTTATTTCTTTATCTTTAATACTTGGACTCTGTTGGGCATATATGAGACTCTCCAAAAATATGTGTTAAATCAGTGAATAAGTGATTTGATGCCAGAGCCAGACAGCTCCAAAATCTTGGTTTGCATCCTTCTATAACTTAGTCTTCATAAGAGATCTGGATACCAATGCATTTTGTGTGGAGGGGAATAGGGATTTTTAAAGAGAATTGAAACTGGCGATATAAACTCAATTTAGTATATAGTTGAATAATAAAAGCTTTCTACACTCAACATTTATTTTCTACTTTAAGGAAAGCTAAAAATGAAACAACAAAATGCCTCTCAGTGACTACTGGTTAAATAGAAATTCACAAGACAAAGTATGATAGTATGTTTCTTGTTGCATTTTAGATAGGCTTTCTTGATTGTAGAATATGTGTAAAGTTTGTTACAGAGTAAAGATTCAGCATCATCTTGTGTTTTGTGTTTTAGAATGGCGAATCGGGAAAAGAAATGGATGATGACAAAGATGCAAATAAATCTGAGATCAGCTTAGTGTTTGAAATTGCTCTGAAGCGAAATATGCCTGTCAGTTTTGAGGTATGTGCTCAGTAGAGATCCTGTATCCCCATCCCAGCCCCCATCTGTTACTTTTTATTTTAAATAAATAAATATGTAAATTTAACTGGTATACTAGGATCCTGAAAATGTTAATGTGCTTATATAAAAGCTCGCTACCATAAAATGATAAAGACTCTGAAAATACAGCTTCCAGTATTATGAGTTCCTGCCAGTTTCTTTGACTTTTCTGTAGTAAGCCATTTGTGTATTTCAGCTTTCATCATAAAATTTATTCTCATTAAATTCATAAAAAAAAACAGAAAATGGCTTTGACTATTATTTGAGTTTGTTTAGTTAGATTTCTATCCATACATCTTTAGTTCTTTAAGCATCATAAATAACATAAATGAATAATTCCTATATAATAACTTTATTATTGAAAGCTGTAATTTTGACATAATTCTTACTTTCAACTTTGGTAATGTTGTGAACATTTGAAAAAGTTCATATTATAAGAACACATCTTATATGCCTTATGGTATTTAGTATTTTACTTAATAGGTTATTAAAGAAAGTGGACCACCACATATGAAAAGCTTTGTTACTCGCGTGTCAGTGGGAGAATTCTCTGCAGAGGGAGAAGGAAATAGCAAAAAACTCTCCAAGAAGCGTGCTGCTACCACCGTCTTACAGGAACTTAAGAAACTCCCACCTCTTCCTGTGGTTGAAAAACCAAAACTATTTTTTAAAAAACGTCCCAAAACAATAATAAAGGTAAGTGTGTGCTTGTGAAAACGAATCTGTTTTACTATTATAAATGATGATAATAACTACAGATTATCAGTTTTTCTATAAAGCAGGCCCTAAACATACAGATTATATACTATCGTAGATAGAGTTGGATTTGGACATTATGGCTATCAGTTAATAATTCTGTTTTGCTTTTTAGACAGGTATACCTGAATTTGATCATAAGATCATTAATGACTTACATGTTTACAATTTTTTTTATGGTTTAAAAAATACTTTACTTTTTGTGTCATTCCTGACATGCCTGTATAATATAAATGCTATTATTCCTCATTCTATAAATAAAGTTTTACTAAATATGATGAAAAAATTTACTTTTATTGACAGATTTTTGGAGAAACCTGAACTAGTTGATTGCCAACCCAGTGATCCTCCTGCACTCTGCTCTGCTCTAGTGATGTTGTAGGATAGCGTGAAATGGTGATAGTGATAAACAGGAGAGTGATGCTAACACTGTTGACCAGCAGCACAGCAGCAGCTAGTAAATATAAAGTACTCTGTGTACCAGACTTTGTAATTGTTAAGGATGTTAGAAGTTAATTTCAGACAAGGGAAGAAAACTAATCATTCTTAATATTCTCAGTACTCCATTCTTACCTAATTGGATTTATGCATCTTATTCTTTATCATTATAATCCATATTGACAACAGTGTCTGAATTTAAGCACATTCTTATGAAAGAGGTGAATTAAACAGGATAAATACAATATGCTATTGAAAGGACGTTCTTATTATCTGAACATCTTCATGAACCAGGCATACTCTTTTAAAAAAGATTTATTTATGTATACAAAAACTGGGGTACATGCCAGAGACATGGGTTGGGGATTCACCAGAGACAGAGTGGGGAGCAGAACAGGCACTGTACTGAAATACACTGCTGAGGGGAGCAGTGGGCGGGTCAGGAGAGGTCTGCCGGGCCATGTGGATCTCCTCCGGGGCAGGTGGGGGATCGAACTGATGCGGAAGTGGCTTAAGCCTCTTAGTGCCCTACGTTAACCTGCTGCACCACCAGGGAGGGCCCCTTGTTTTTTTCTTTTTAAAGATTTATTTATTTATGCATACAGAGCTGGGGTACAGGCCAGAGGTACAGGGGTAGTGAGAGGATTCACCAGAGAGAGCAGGAGCAGAACAGGCAGACTGACGAAGTACACTGCTGAGGGGAGCAGCGGGCGGGTCAGGAGAGGTCTGCTGGGCCTGTGGTCACCTCCGGGGCAGGCGGGAATCGAACTCATGCGGAAGTGGCTTGAGCTTCTTTGTGCTGTGCTTTAACCTGCTGCGCCACCAGAGAGGGCCCTGATTGTCTTGTTTTTAATACTTATTTTAGAATATAATTTCACAGGTGGAAATACAGTTCTGACCATATGATATATACAAATCTTCTTTTCTGGAATGTACCAGATAAATTTAGTTCATGTGCAGAAAGAATACTTGATTTATAAAGGCTTTTTGAAAAACCATTTAAAAGCACTTAAAAACAGCTTTTTTTTTTAAAAAAAAAAAGGCAAAACAAGCTTTATTGGTAAACATTAATTACCCCATACAGAATTGAAACAGAGTGCCTTCTAACATGCTTATAGAGAACTTATCTACTAATTAAAAAACACAGCAAGTAAAAGTAACTGAGACCTACCACCCAACTTCAATGTAGAATTTTTCTCTATCTTTCTTAGTTCCTTATTCTGTCACATTGTGAAACTACTTATCATTAGTTCTGTGTTTAACATTTTCTTACATGAGAGTTTTATAATTTTTCTTTTTCTGAACAATGTTATTTGGTTAGATTTTTAAAACATTATAAGGTATAATTAACATATAGTGAACTGTACATATGCTTTGAGGTGTATATATGTGTATGTATATGTATATATATGTAGATACATATATATATCTATACACACACACTTATGAAACCATGACCACAGTCAATGAACCTATCTACTACCCCCCCAAATTTCTTCATGCCCCTTTGTAATCCACCCCACCCCCCTCAGTTCCCAAACAGCCACTCAGCTTTGGCTGACTTCTTTCACTCAGCATAATTATTTTAAAATTCATCCATGCCACATTTATCAGTGTTGGTTCTGTTTCCACTGTATACTCTTAACACCTGTTTCATAGATTAATTCTCTATATAAATATGCTTTTTAACTTGAGTTTTCAATTCTATTTCTTCTGAAAGTTTTAAGTTTTAGATCCATTTAAGTCTATGATCCATTTTATGTTAACTTTTGTAGATGGCATGAGGTATGCATTGAAGTGGCTTTTTTTTTTTGCATTTGTCTTTTGCTTATGAATATACAATTACTCCAGCACTACTGGTTGAAAAGACTACTTTTTTTGCTAAGTGGTATTCTATTGTAAAAATATACCATCATTTGTTTATCTTATCACCCTTTTGTGGATATTTAAGGTGTTTCTAGTTTTGAACTATTACAAATAAAGCTACCTAAAATATTTATGTGTAAGTTTTATGGGCATATGTTTTCATTTCTCTTGAGTAAACACTTAAGGATGGAATGAAAGAGTCGTTTCATATGCATATATTGAACATTTTAAGAAACTACCAATTGTAGTTAATTTATGTGTATGATGAAATAGTCTAGTTTCATTCTTAGCTTGTGACTGTCCAATTTTCCCAGCACCACACTTTGAGAGACTTTCCTGTCCCCATTATATACTCTTTTTTTCTCATTATACACTCTTTTTTTACCCCCCAAAGATTTATTTATTTATGCATACAGAAAGGAGGTACAGGTCAGAGGCTCAGGGGCGGTGAGAGGATTCACCAGAGACGAGTAGGGAGTAGAACAGGCCGACTGATGAAGTACATTGCTGAGGGGAGTAGTGGGCGGGTCAAGAGAGATCTGCTGGGCCATGTGGATCACCTCTGAGCGGGTCAAGAGAGGTCTCCTGGGCCATGTGGATCACCTCTGGGGTGAGAATCGAACTCATTATTCAAGTGGTTTTAGCTTTGTAGTGCTGTGCTTTAACCCACTGTGCCACCAGGGAGGGCCCTCAATTGTATACTGTTTTTTAAAAAATTTCCACTGTATACTCTTGACACCTGTTTCATAGATTAATTCTCTATCTAAATATGCTTTTTAACTTTGAGTTTTCAATTCTATTTCTTCTGAAAGTTTTAAGTTTTAGATCTATTTAAGTCTATGATCCATTTTATGTTAACTTTTGTAGATGGCATGAGGTATGCATTGAAGTGGTTTTTTTATTTTTGCATTTGTCTTTTGCTTATGAATATACAATTACTCCAGCACTACTAGTTGAAAACACTACTTTTTTTCCCTATTGAATTGCTATTGCATCTTTGTTAAAAGTTAGTTGACCATATATATTCTGGGCACTGTTGTGTTTCATATATCTCTTTGCCTATCTTTGCCAATACTGCATTCACTGTGTTGACGATAGCCTTATAGTAAATATTGAAATTAGGTAGTCTGAGTCCTCTAGCTTTTTTTTTCAAGGTTGTTTTTGTTACTTGCCCTTTGGTTTATAGATTCTTTATTTTTTTTTTCTTAAAGATTAATTTATTTGTGCATACAGAGCTGGGGTACAGGCCAGAGGCTCAGGGGCGGCGAGAGGCTTCACCAGAGACAGAGTGGGGAGTAGAACAGACAGATCTACTAAGTACACTGCTGAGGGGAGCAGCGGGTGGGTCAGGAAAGGTCTGCCGCCCCATGTGGTCACCTCCGGGGCAGCCGGGGATCGAACTCATGCTCAAGTGGCTTTAGCTTCTTAGTGCTGTGCTTTAACCTGATGCGCCACCAGGGAGGGCCAAGGAGACTTGATCTTTTAAGAATATTGTGTTTCCTGATTATTGAACTGTCTTCATTTATTGATATTTAATTTCAGCAGTGTTTGGTAATTTTACTGGACTTGAACATTTTATTCAAATGATATGAATTCTCTGCTTTATTTTCTCAGATTTTTTCCCTGAAATAATTTCATTGTCACTGCTTATATGCCATTCTTCTGTATGAATATGCCATAATTTATCTATTGTTGAAAATCGTTTAGGCTTTTTCTTTTTTTATTCCATGCTATTTCAATTAAAACTGCTATGTGTATTCTTATACATATGTGCTAGCACATAATGGTAATAGTTTTCAAAGGTATTAAATGTACATGCCTGAAGTAGGCCATTGGCCATAGAGGTACAATCTTTGGCTTACCTAGTCAACTTATTTTCTAGTTAATATTGGAAAATAGGTGGTACCAATATATTAATATTGGTACCATATTACATTTTGGGACACGGTACAATAAGTACTGTGTAAGTATCTGTTAGTTACTGCCATCCTTACCAGTTAAGGCTGTCAGACTTTTAAAGTTTTGCTGAATTGATGGTTATAAGATAGTTTCTTACTATGGTTTTTCTGTATGTGTTTTCTGATTCCTTATGAGAGTATCCTTTCACTTGTTAACATAGTTTTTTTTTTGTTGTTGTTGTTGTTAATGTAGTTTTAACACTGTTTCCACTTTTTAAAAAAATTACTTATTATTTATTTATTTTTGAAGATTGATTTATTTATGCATGCAGAACTACAGTATGGTACAGGCCCGAGGTGCAGGGGTGGTGAGAGGATTCACCAGAGACAGTGGGGAGCAGAACAAGTAGATTGGTGAAGTACACTGCTGACAGGAGCAGCGGGCAAGGCAGGAGAGGTCTGCCGCACCATGTGGGTCACCTCCCTGGCCTGGGATCTAACTGGCATTGAAGCGACTATGGCTAGTTTTGCAGTGCCGTTGTGTCACCAGAGAGGGCCCCTGTCCCCTTTTTAAAAGATTTTCTTAACATATTTTAGGAATTCTAAAAAGGTAAGTTTGAATATTGAATGTATTTTTGAAATAATAAATAAATAAATAAATAATAAATAAATAAATAAATAAATAAATAAATATATATAGGGCACATATATGTAATACTCCTAGTCCATGGCTTGTCTCCTCAAGTTTGGTGAACAGATGTTGTGAGGCAATTCTTTTATACCAGTAATACTGCTATTGCTGAGTTTTGAGTGCCATGGGAGCCTTAGTTTCAGATTCACCTTATGATTTTGTTTTATTAATTTTCAAAATGACTCTTATTTATCTTTTCCACAGTTTTGGGACCTAGGGGAGGGTAGGAGAACTGCTCTTTCAAAAAGGATCTAGTAGCAAGTTTTCTAAACATATTTTGAAATTCATTCTCAAATTATTTTTTAGGCAGGACCAGAATATGGTCAAGGAATGAACCCCATTAGTCGCCTTGCTCAAATTCAACAGGCCAAAAAGGACAAGGAGCCAGATTATGTTTTGCTTTCAGAAAGAGGAATGCCTCGACGTCGGGAATTTGTGATGCAGGTACTGTATTTCTAACTTTCATATGAAAAGTTTTTTTTTAAACTATGAAAAAAGTTACAAATTCTCTGCTTGTAATATTTCTATTTGGGGGAAAGACAAATTTAGAGTAGCAGTAAGTAAAACTGTTTACACTTAAAATATTCTTCTCCCCCAGTCCACCTACTGACTTGTTTGAAATGTTCAAGTGTCAGGACATGTTAGTACAGATGGCATGAGTTTTTGAAAGGACTCTGTTCACACAGGTTATTTACCACAGAACTTATCCTTTAGAATACTTATCTCTTAACTTTTCATGTTACAATTTCTAGCCAGAGTCTCTTAACTATTGGGAATTGGAAACAGATGCTATTAGAAACAAAATTTAGAGGGATAGATGATGGAACAGAGCCAAAAGTATGAACTCGTGACTTGTCAGGAAGAACTAGCTGGTTACCCAATAGTGATGAGGACTGAATGACTCAGTTGCTAAGAGAGTTACCTGATGCACTGTGCAACCAAGAAAACTGAAGAATGTTTGCTTGTATATTGGCAATGGAGGGCCTAGGATTGAGGTGTAATGCCTAAATTGCCCTCATTATTTCAGAACCTGTGTTTTTGTCTTCATGTGCAGATATGTTCAATAGTGTACTGTATAGAATAATATAATAGACCCGAGTATGCCATCATCTTAACATAGCATTTAAGATTTTTGTCACTTTTGCTTCTCAAGTTTTCTTTTCTCCTTCCCTTTACACACTCATCCGTTTTTCCCTTTAAGTATTTCAAAGCTAATTTCTAATTGCATGTGATTGCTGCCGACATACTTTACTTGTATCATTTTCTTTGTTAGATCCTCCAGTACCCAGCTTACATTTAAATTCTCCTAGTTTGCTCCAGATGGTTTTATTGTATTCATTTGTCAAGCCATTTCCAATCAAAGCTATAGATTTCACTATTTGTATATCTGGTTAAAATCGAGAGATAATAGGTGCTGCCCATGTTGAAGGTGTTTTGGTGTTCAAACATATTATCTCATATTGGTTAAATTTTCTTACACATAAAAGTTTTACCTTCTGGATTAATATATAATACTCATATTTTCAAGTTAAAATTTTGCTATCTTACCTTTGCTTTATAATACTTTTAAGAGTTTCGGGTTTGTAGCTCCACACCTTAATATGTATATATATCTCACCACATCCAGCACCAAAGTTTTAGTTCTAGTTAACACTATCAGATTGAGCCCTCTATCCATTCCTTCCATTCATATCCCCTTACACTCGAGTAACTGTATTTTCCTCAGTGTCTAAAAGAGATATTTCTGGTGTTTCAGTAGTTCATTTGCTTTTTTTATATTCTACATGAGAATTAAACCATCCTATAGTTGTCTTTCTTGTTCTGATTTACTTTACTTAGCATAAGCCATCTCAAGCTCTCTTCATATTGTCACAAAAGCCAAGATTTCATCTCTTTACTGAGTAGTAGTCCACTGAGTATATGTACCATGACTTAATAGTTACTGGGTGTTTAGGTTGTTTCTATGTCTTAATGTCTTAACTATTGTTAATATTCTTCTGTGAGCTTATTTATTTTCTAATGAGTGCTTTCAAATTATTTGCATATATACCCAAGCATGGCATTGCTACATCATATGGTATTTGTTTTTTATTTAGTTTTTAAAGGAATTCCCATTTTGTCTCATAGAAGCTATATCAATTTATATTCTACCAATAATGTGTAACAGTAACTTTTTCTCTGTACCTTTATTGATATGTCTACAGACTTTTTGAGATAGGCCTGTCCCCCAGGTGTGAGGTGATAGCTCATTGTGATTTTGATTTCGATTTCCCTAATGATATTGAAAATCTTTTTATGTGCCCATTGCCCATCTGTATGTCTTCTTTGGAAAGGTGTCTATTCAGGTCTGCCCATTTGTTGAATAGACTTTTTTTTTCACTGTTGAGTTGTATGAGTTCTTTATATGTTTGGATATTAACCCCTTGTTGGACATACATGATGTGTAGAAAATTTTTCCCAACCAATAAATTGCCTTTTTATTTTTGTGGCATTTTCTTTTGCTGTACAAAAGTATTTTTTTGTTTTTGTTTTGTTATGCAAAAGCTTGATATACTCCTAAGACCAAAAATTATTGTTTGATTCCTTCCAGTTATTCAGTTTATTTGCATATAGATATTTCTAGTAGTCTCTTACATCCTTTGCATTTCTGTGGTATCTGTTATAACATTGTCTGTTTCATTTCTGATTCTCTCTCTTTTTTTTTTTTTTTGTAAGTTTGTCCATTTCTCCTCTTAATCTTGTCAAGTTTTTCTTCATATATTTTGAAACTCAATTAGATGCATATATGTGAGTTTTTGGCACCTTTCTACTGAATTTTAGTAGGATGAATGGTTCCTTTTCTCTATGCAACTTTAGCTTACTCAAATGGTTTTTTTCTAAACTGTACAAGCTCTCCTTTTTGATGCCTTTTTTTTTTTTGCTGTTTCATATTCTTTCTTAGGCTGTTAATTGTATGTTAGTATTTATTTCTTTGCTCTGTGTGCTGCTTTTATTTATTGTAGAAGCACTCATTTCATCAGTCCATGTGGGTTGAAATCTATTGCCTTTTGTTTGATAAAGCGTTTATTCATATTTGATGACAATTTTGTAGGCTTGTCTGGTAGTCTTTATATTTTAGTATTGCGATATATTGTTTTGTGTTTAGTGTTGTATTTAGTGTTGTTGATGATAGCCCATTATAGATACTTTGGTATGTTACATGTTTTCTTTACTAGGCAATCTTTACTGCTGAGTTCTGATAATTTTTTTTAAAAGATTTATTTATTCATACAGAACTGGAGGGTACAGGCGATAGGTGCAGGGGCGGTGAGAGGATTCACCAGAGACAGAGTGGGGAGCAGAACAGGAAAATCTACGAACTCCACTGCTGAGGGGAGCAGCGGGCGGGTCAGGAGAGGTCTGCTGCACCTTGTGGGCCCCCTCGGCAGGTGGGGATCGAACTCATGCTGAAGTGGCTTGAGCTTCTTAGTGTTGTGCTTTAACCCACTGTGTCACCAGGGAGGGCCCGAGTTTTGATAATTTAGCATTTATAGTTCTTGATATATGTGTTTTTGCACTTAGAAATTGGGGTGTTTTCTCACCTTACTGGACATTTATGGTTAATTCTTTCCTTAGGGTTGGAAAGTTTTTAGATATCACTTGTTTTTTCTTAAATCTTATTTCTGTCTTTATTTCCTCTTGAGTAACATATACATTTCTAATGATAAGTTCATTGATTCTTCCTCTGCAAGATTAAAGATATTTACCATGGTTTCTGTGGCTGTCTTAGTATCATTCATTGTATTCATAATCCCCAGCATCTCTATTTGTGTATATATATAAGTGTATATGTATGTGTATATATGTAAGTGTATATATACCATGTGTATATGTATCTCGTCTCATTCTCTTTGTGAAGAACTCCTACTATTACTTAATATCTTTTCTGAGATTCTGCACCTTTTTTTCTGTGCATAATTGAGATTCTCAGACTGTTGAGATTCTTCATGGTAGTTCTTCTAAATTCCAATTTTTTTTTTTTAAACTAAATTTGGTACCTGGAGATCAGTTTTTCTATCTTGTTTTCCCAGGTTTGATTTTACCATGGCATGTGTAAAGTATTTAGATTTTATAATAGGTGAAGCTATGGCTTAAGTTTTGAGTTTTCTTTGTGGATGGATCAGGAAAAAGGAAGGGGGAATCTAATGACCTCATAGTCAGATTTGGGAGATAACGGGGGACAACCCAGGAGTAGCCTTTGCTTTCTTATCTTTGGGATTACACCAAGCCCTAATTTCTGTATGGAGCTTGCACTATAGGATACTGTCCTTGCCGCTAATCTCTAATTTGTAGCAGGTTTCTCACTGATCTCAAAAAATTTCAGTTCCCCATGGTGGGGAAATACAGAACTCAGCCTCATGTGCTACCACCAGCCAGACTCTCTGGGGCTGAGCAAAAGGTCCCAGTGATCAATAAGTAATCAGCATAGTATTTTTTTCCTCACGGGGAGGATCCTTTGTGCCAAGCTTGTGTGTCATCCCAGTTTATGCCATACCCCAGGTTTATGCCAGACTCCCAACCTGTTTGGCTGACTGGACTGATGATTGCTATCACAGCGTCAGCTCTCTTCTCCCATTTCCATCACCAAAGGAGGAAGTCATAAAGGCCATCCATGCTGAGAAAAATGCATAGTTCAATCCCATGAAGGAGATAATATGCTAGTAAGATTTCCTTGTGACTAATAGTTGATTTCTGTTGTGCATAGAGGAGAATTTTTCCAGTAGTTCCCTGCTTTGTTATTTCATGAGATCACGTCTACTCTTCATATTTCTTTATCTCACCTAAATGTATTAATCACCTGTCACCTATATGTATTAATAAATTGTTGGTATTTGTTTATTACTTACCTGATTGAGAGAGAGTTTATTTGGTTTTTGTTAGAAGTATACCCTGGGTATACTCATCTGTGAGTACACACAGATGAGTATATCCAGGTTGTAGGAACCTGGATATCCAAAAGTATGGGGGGGTATTCTTCTATAATTAGTATGCATTATTATTTAAAGGTTATTAGGAACTAGGGCAGTTTTGTGCTAGTATATCTAGTCGGTCACATACAGACTTTTTTTTTTCTTTTTACATTCTTAGCTTTGAGGACTTGTAGAAAATATCCATTTGAACTCCACAGGTTAAAGGGGAAAAAAACCCTACATTTAGACATGCGTAGGAGTATAATTGGCTTTGACTTTATTAAACAATTCTTTTTCTGTGGAGTATGTTGAGTACCCCTTTTGAAAGAGGAATTTAGAATATCTTAGGTCAGCTTCCACTTTATGGGTATTCATAAACATTCTAGTCAAACAAGAACATTTGGCTGTGCTTTTAAATGTTTTCACACTGAATTCATATTGTTTTTTTCCTTTTGGTAGTCCCAGTGGATTCATTATAGTATTGCAGCTACTTTATCAAAATAAAGGCTTTTGTATAAGCTGCATAAGCAATGTTATCATGTGTTATAATTGAATATGGAAGTAAAATATCTACATATAAAATGCTCCAATTTATCCATCACCATAAAAAGTAAGTTTGTATGTTATAAAAGAGATGTACTTATATTGATGACAAGAAAAACAAAAGAAAATCTCTACTGACATTATCTATTTAGTTCCAGAGTAAATTTCTTAAAATCTGTTTATATTTTTTTGAAAGGGTTATTTTGTTTTCTTTGAAGAGATGACAACTAAATTGAATATCAACGGACTGTTATAATTAATGTGACATTAATTTTTGTACCTGTAAATAAGATCTTCAGGTTGTTTAAAACATATAAAGCAAATTTCTCCCATTTTATTTGGACTCAATGAAGGATAAAGTATGAACTTTTGGGTAAATGTTATTTTAGAACTTTTTTGTTTTTTAGTTTTGAGGGCTTCTTTGCCTCAAACAAAATTTTATAGTTGAATCTCAATGGGCAGAATATATCCAACGTACTATTGGCAGGAACAGATCACAGATTCAAAGTGAATGCTGAGATGGGAACAGCAGTTAGGTGACATGTCTGAAAGCAGGAGCCAGGATCCAATGGACATGAAACTGGAGTAGATAAGTGAATGAAGAATTGAATGAGAGTGAAGGTATATAGCACATAAAAAACAGATGAAACCTTTTTTATATTTATTTGGTTCTCTGGGGTCTTATGCTACCATTTACTTTGGCAAGTCTTTTGACCCTCCCAGAGCAGTAAAAGAACTTTCTGACGTAGCTGGCCTAATATTTTAGCTAGCAAGCATTCCAGCAATAACACAGGGGCTGGTGAAGCTGGGGAACAAACCAAGCATTGGGGGGGGGGGGGGGGGG
>NW_004567110.1:43662477-43677897 GCF_000260355.1 Condylura cristata
AGCTGGGGAACAAACCAAGCATTGGGGGGGGGGGGCGGGGAACGACACAGGTAGCAGAGACTGGTGCTAGCCAGCACTCAGGCACATTGTCCATAGGGCCTGTTGTGTTCAGGTCAGGTGCAGGTCACAAATATGGGGTGCTATGTCTTTACCTCGCTTTCAGGATTCGTCTTGAACAGTACTAGATAATTGCTTCTGAGTGACCTGAGCAAACTCCACAGACTACTGCTGATATGTACTATGAGGTGTATGATAGTTGTTACAGAAATTCTATAATGAGCACATTTTCAGTGTTTCATATGCTACAAGAATATCATTAATTCATCTTGACCAAAATTTTAAGAGAGTGCAGTTTCTTTGTCATATAATTTGCACATTGTTTGTATTTATTAAGTTTGAGTTTTTAAACCACTCTTGGGTATATTCCAAGTTTCTTGTAAGTAGTTTGTTCACTAAAACTTAGTGATAGAAATAGTAACACCAATGAAACTAAATAATAGTATTAGAACAAATGGCAAATGGTGTGAGCATGGATACACATGAGAATCTTTATGTTCTGAGACAAATGAAAGTCAATGTTATGATTTCACACAAGAGCCAAAGAAGAAAAATGTGGATGGAAGTGTCATGTTGATATCAGAAAGCTGGATCTAGTTGTGCCATGCACCTCTTCATTGCTAGGATGCAGTGTGTTGTAATTGGGAGATTTTATTCAAGTGGCCTGAAGCTTTTGAAGTCTTACCAGTGATACCTGGTAATGCAATCCAGTTCACTTTTCACATATAGATTGCTGGTTCAGCTCTCTTATCTGCTTTTTAAAAATTTTCCCATAAATTTGTAGGGATCTACTATAGAGTCCAGAATGTAAACTTTTTGTAGTTTTATGGATTTCTAATATCCTCTCTTACACTGTGAATTTCCTTTTTTAGTAGTGTTTTTTGAGAAACAAAAGTAATAATTTATGAATGCAGTAAAATTTTCTGTCTCTCCTGTTATATTACCATTTTAAGTCTAGACATCCAGAAGAATAAGTAGCCCTATCTTGTTCTTGCTTAAAAAGATCCTGGCTATTATTAGCACTCTGCATTCTGTGGGAATTTTGGAATCAGTTTGTCAAGTATTATAAAAATACATGTGGGATTTTGATTAGGCTTTTGAATTTATCTATTGATTTGAAGAGAATTGATACCATATTACTGAGTGTTCAATACATGAACATGATATATTTCAGTATGTTTAATATTCTCAACAATGCTTATTGTTTTCTGTGAAATGCCTTAAGCATCATAGGTATTTGATTTAAATTTGATGTAACTGGTATATTTTAACATTTTTCATCTTCATTTTTGATAGAATATGGAAATGCAGTTTTTTTCTATATTACAAAAATATAGAGAAGTTATACTCATGCAAGTCTTTTACTCTTATCTCTAGCGTTTCTAGTATTTCTTATATATATAATTATCATAGTTCCAAATATGATAGTTTCTTTTTATACTCCTCATTTTTACAGCTTTCCTTTTTCTTTTCTGTTGCTCTGTTCAGGATTTGTAGTAAAATGTTAAATACTAATGAAAATAGAGGAATCTTTGTTTCTAATTTCTATATTTAATTTTCAGCATTAAGTATAATATTTAGATGTGCTATAGGTGTTTTGTATAATATCCTTTATCATAGTAAGGAAGTTCTATTCTTCCCATACTTTGCTAGGAGTTTTTATTATGAATGAATGTTGAATTTTCCAACTGCATTTGTTTATTAGGATGACTATACAGTTTGTCTTTTAAACTTGTTAGTAAGTTTCTTCCCTTGATTGGTTTGTTTGTGTTTCAAATGGTTGTCCAAGCTTGCAGTTTTGGAATAAACCTAACTTTGTTATGATTCTTCTTTTTATATATTGCTTTGCTCAGTTTATTATCACACTGTTTGAACTTTATGTTCATGAGTAAAACTAGTGTGTAGTTTCCTTTATTATATTATTCTTGGATTTTGGAAACAGTTATGATGCTTCAGTGAATAATTTGGATAAGTGATTTTTGAGACTGGTTCTTCTCTATTCTTGGATGAATTTTACTAAGAGTAACATATTTCATACTTAAATATTGGATAGAATTTGTTGGAGAAACTCTCAAGAGTTTTTATTGTTGAAGTTTTAATTTATTATTTTAATTTCTTCAGTAGTTCTAGACATATTCAGTTATGGCTTCAGTTTAGTAATTTGTATTGAATTTTCACACCTAATCTAAATACTAAAAAATATTTTAGCTTAAAATATTAGGTATCCTTTATTATTTTTTAATGGGATAGTAGCTACAGTAATCTCCCAGTTTCATTCTTAGCTTGTCTTACTTTTTCTTCATCAGTCTTACTTTTGATTTGTCATTTTGGTAGTTTTTATGGAGAACCAACATTTTGGTTTGTGAACTTCTTTGTGTTACTTTGTTTTCTATTTGCTGGAATTCTGCTCTTTATTTTTTCCCCTTTAGGTTTATTTTACTCTAGACATGTCTTGAGGTAACTGTTTAGCCTGTTTCTTTTCTCCCTCTCTAGAAACTTTTATGCTATGTATTTTCTTTTTGGGGGTATTCAAATTTGTTTTGAAAATAATATTTTTTTAAATTTGACATTCATTTGCATATCAATATAAGTTGAGGAGCACATTTTCACATATACACATGCGTATTTACCCTCTGTCAATCCTCCCAGTGCCAGTCACTTAACCCCTTCTTTGCTCCATTTCCAAGCCCTCTCCTCTCTTCTCTCTGGTAACCAGTTTATTTTCCACAGTCTAAGAATTGTTTTTGTTGGTCTTTGTCAGTATGTGTTCTTTGGTTATTTATAATCCACAAACAAGTGAAGCCATTTGTTATCAGTCTCTCAATTTTTTATTTCACTTACAATCACCACAATCCAGCCACTTTATTCCAAAATGCACTCTTTTCATCTTTTACAATAGCTGAATAGTATCCATTGAGTATGTATTCTACAATTTCTTTATTCAGTCATATGTGATTGTTCACTTGGATTGGCTCCATGACTTAACTATTGTGAGTGATGCTGCTATGAACATAGGTATGCATAAGATTTTTTGTATTGGAGTCTTAGTATTTTTTGAGTAAATATCTATCACTATTGCTGGATCATCTGGTATTGCCATTTTTTTTTTAAACATAAATCCATGCCATTTTCCATAGAGGTACCAAATTACATATTCATCAGTGATGGATGAGTGTTTTCTCCAGTCCTCGTCAACATTTGTTGTTTTCATGGCTGTATATTTTCTTTTATAACCTCTTTTAGGTGTATCCATCAAATATTGGCATACTGTATTTCCTTCATTATTTAGTTAAAATATTTTCTAGTTTCCATTGAGGTTTATTTTCTTTTGCCCATAGATTATATAAATCACACTGTTTAATTTTCAAAGTTGTGAATATCTTGTCTGCTTTAAAAAAATCTCACTCTACTTGTGTGTTTTCTATCTCTTCTCATATTTCCTTTTGATTTCATTTTGTATATACTGTTGTGATTTCTGATTCACTTTTGATATTTGTATTATCTCTTGGCACATCCATCTCTAAAAGAGCAGTACCCAACTCAGAAAATGCACATGTAGATGTGACTGAGGTGTATATGTACATACATGTACGTAAGAGTTTTTTTCAAAATTTAACTATGAAATAATTCTAATGATAAAAAGCTATTGTTTATTAAACAACTATGATTTTACACTGTAGTTTACATATATTTTCTTGATTAGTTTTCATATATTTTCTTGATCAGTTAAAAGGAGGTAGTTATATTACCTCCTTTTTATAGGTAAAACAGTTGATAAAGATGTTAAGTAATTTGCAGCAGTTCATTCAGCTAGGAAGTTGTTTTAATACCCAAATTGGATTCAGAAGTCTTTGTTCTCAACTATAAAATTGTACTAATTGTTGTATACTAATTCTTCTCAGGAACTATTTAATAAAAAACTTTGTAAAACTGGAAAGTAATCTGAACATTATTTTCTAAATAATTTTTTTAGTGTGCCTTTTTAATAGTTTTAAAATCCAGTTATGAATGCTAGAGAACAGAACATGTTATTTAATGGTATTAAGGAGTTCTCCAGAACTATCATTAATTTTTTACTTTAACTTTGTTAGGTCAAGGTAGGCAATGAAGTTGCTACTGGAACAGGACCTAATAAAAAGATAGCTAAAAAAAATGCTGCAGAAGCCATGTTATTGCAGCTTGGTTACAAAGCATCCACCAGTCTTCAAGATCAACTTGATAAGGTGAGAGTTTAGTTTAAGTGATTTGTCCTATTTTGTCAGAATATCAAAGTAATAAAATTTCTCTTCCAATGTTCTATAACTTTTAAGTAATGTCTTGATATTAAAGTAGCTATCAGATTTTAACTTTACTGAGGTACTGCTCTATCTTTATATCTTTAAGATAGATTATCCAGGTACAAAGTAACATTTATGGGGTCAATAAGAGATAGTAATGAGTATTTATAATCTAATTAGCAAACACTAAAAATTTGTATGGTTGTTCATGTTTTATGTAATTTCAGTCTAATAATTTTTAGCTTATTGATTGGTGGGTTTTGCCATAATGAAATTTTTAATTCGTGCTTTTTAGGAACAGGATTGTTAGCCTTTATATCTGGAATTTAGCTTAGAGCATTGGAAATAAAAGATCTTGAGTTATCGCTTTAGGGCAGGATCTATATTATGCAGACACTCTATAAACTTATTTTTCTATTTTCTTTAATTTTAAAGGTAAATTCAAAGGGTGTTTATTTTCTGCCAATATCTGTGTTCATGGTTCCCTGTTTCTTCTGCAGCAGTTAATAACATCATTAACACTTACCTCTGTTGCAAAATAAGTAGAGAGTCCAGAATTTAGGACTTGACAGATAAATTGGCAGAATGAATTTCATTTCACTTTATATTTAATTGTTTTACTATGCATTTGTAGAAATTATTTGTATTTTATTTAAATGAAAATTCATGGAACAGGCTTAATAATTGTTTTTGTCAAAAGTAATGTACTTTTTTCCATACCATTTTCTCACAGGATACAGTTTCAGGAATAATTTTAGTTTCCCTAGAAACATGTTCTTAAGTTTAGAATAAAACAAAATCATCTATTAAAAAACATTTCAATATACTTTTCTTTTTAAGGCAGCTATCAATAGCTGAGAAATGTTTTTGGGTGATTAAAAAATTATTTGTCTGTGTGCTATTGCTAGAGATTTCAGTTCTGTTTTTATAACCTGGCTAGCTAGTGCTTTTTCTTATTTTAAAAGTATTTGTAACATGAAACCTAACATGTGTTTAAGTTTCTGTAGTTCTCATATTGTGTATATGTTGTTTTAACTTAACACATTTATGTTGACTTAAAACTGGTGATTTATAAAAATATGTCAAAATAAATCTCCTCATAGACATTTATTTGTAAGTTAAGTGAAAACAAAACAGAACAAAAAACCGGCATTAATTTTATTAATTTGAAAAACATTTTTGCATACCCACTGTATTAGTTAAGAGTTCCCAGAGAAACAGCCAGCAGGATTAGTTTATGTGTTGTGTGTGTGTGTGTGTGTGTGTGTGTGTGTGTGTGTAGAGAATTATTTTAGGAGATAGACCCATGACATTGTGGAGCCTAGTCCAAATTCTGATAGGGAGCCCAGCAGTTTGTAGACTCAGGAAAAAGTTGCACTTGTGTTTAAAGGCGATCTATTAGAGAATTCTCTCTTTAGAGGAGGTCAACCTTTATTTATGTTCATGCCCTCAAGAGATTAGATGAGGTTCACTTACATTATGGAGAATAGTCTGCTTTACTCAATGTTAAATGTAAATCTTTTCTAAAACATCATCATAGAAACACTCAGAATAATGCTTGACTGAGTATCTGGTAGTTTAAGCAGTTAACATATAAAATTAACCATTATGCCCATTAACTTTTTTTTTTATATAACAGTTTATTTTTACATCATTTTGTACATTTTTTCCCCCATATCAATGTAATCCCCATGTGTTTCCCATCACCAAGTCACCCGTGTGCCATCACCATAATCCCGTGCACTTCCCTCCCCAACCCCCTGTTTTTGGTCTCATTCCCTACTCCATCCCCGCAAAATGTCTCTGGTATATGGCTGTTCATTATTCTTGTTATTTTCTCCCCTGGTCCATTATACTCCTCCTATGAGTGAAACCATCCAGTATTTTTCTTTCTCTTTCTGGCTTATCTCACTAAGCATGATCTTTTCTAGCTCCATCCAAGTTGCTGCAAAAGACATGTGTTTCTCTTTTTTGGTTGCTGAGTAATATTCCATTGTATATATGTACCACATCTTTTTAATATGCCCATTAACTTTTAAACATATCTAGAGATAACAAGATGTCTGAAACTTGTAAGCTACAAGTAACTGACTAGTAAGCTACAATCATATAACAGGAATTATAGTATCCTGGAACCTGGAGAATATGAAGATGAATTTAGAAATTCAGGAATTGTTGAGATCATTGTTTTTATGTGAAGTAATGAGTGTGAAATATTTTTAAGACTTGTACATGGAACTAACATGATCTGTTTTGCATTCTTTAAAAGACAATGCTGTAAGTATTATAGTGAATGAATTTGAGCGAGGTGAGAGTAAAGGCAGGGAGGCCAGTTGGGAAGATGGCGGAACTGTTCAGATAAAAGATACTGAAAAGTCCGAACTAAGGTAATGATGGTAGAGAGTACAGGGTCGAGACCTAGTGATAATTCTGAAGTGTGGCACCACCAGTATCCCTCCTCTAGTTTCTCAGACGTGATTCTCTGCAGTCTTCATTATGTCAGTATGCTTTACAAGGTGAGCTCCATGGGCTGGGGACACAGAACACAACCAGTGCACTGTTCTTTCTTTTCACTGGGAATCTTGTGAGCTGGGAGTACCCCAGCTTCTCCACAGGATCTCCCCTCACTCAAGGGGATGTGGCTCCACACTGTTCACCTGACTCTTCCCCAGGCCTCCCTTCCAAAGGGCACTGTGGTTTGACAGGCAGCCTCCCTCCCAGCCCCACAGCTTCTAGGCATTTCTCTCTATCCACCTCTTATTTAACAAAGTGTGAGTCTCCTCATGTCCTTTCTGGTGTGATCTGTGCTGGTCTTTGATGTCTCAGAGGTATTCCATTTCACTCCAAGCAGGGGCACTTTGGACTCAGTCTCCTATTTGTAGAGTGGCAAGTTATTCCCATCCTCCACTGTACCTGATGTCCAGAGTGTCTATAGCATTTCCTAAATGGAAGTCTGTTAGGGAAGTCTCTCTCCTTTAGTCAGAGGTATCCTGGAGATTTCATAGCACCTTGAAAGACTTCCAGTCTTTCTATTTTCAGACCCTTCCAGAATTCCTCTTTAGAAGTTTTAGGTATGCTTCTAGATCATGAGGCTTCCGGGGTCCTGAGGTCAGTTCACTCTTCCCTCTTTATAGGTTAGTTTTATTTACATCTGCTTTCCAAGTTCTAGACTTTGATTAACTTAGCTCTTCTACTATTGATTCCTTTTACATGCTATATGTAGGAAGGAGAGGTGGGAAGGAAAATTTATGGTTTTAGGATTATCAATTTAGAAAGTTTGGGGGAGAGAGTATGGGTTATTTTTGCATTCACTGTGTCATGTTTAAACAGAAACCTAACAAAAGCAGTTTTATTAGATTGTTGGGGTGGAGACCAGAGTAGAATAGGTTTGAGATGTATTTGAAGGTGAAAAATTAGGCATTGGAAATACAATCTATTATGTAAGTAATCTTGTTTATTAGTAATAATTATTAAGAGGACTCAAATACTGACTTTATTATTACCAACTCAACTGAGCTTTTAAGATGCCTCAGCATCTGCATCTTCTCATCAAACCACTCTTCCTTCTCGTGACTTACTCCTTACTCTGTTTACTTCCTGTAAACTTACAATCCCCCAGTCAGCCCCCTGTAGCTCTGTGATCTTGTCCTGTACTACAGAATCTCTCCTGGCTTTCCTACCAGCATGCTTCTGCATTTATAAACATTTCTTCTTGCTCCATCCTTTCACAGTGGTAAACTGCTGAATTTATTCTATATCTGAATTTATTTTATCCATTTGGTCATAATACATCTGATAGCATGAATATAAAATGCTGATTATAATAGGAATTGTTCTTTTTCTCATGAGATGCTTCACGTCAGTAATACTAGCGCCGGTCACAAAAAGAAATGTTACTGGTTACAGTTATGAATTTGACTAAAATACTACTTCAAAGTACATGCATTTTAAAATGTAATTCACACCAAACATAGATCAAATTATTGCTAAAAGTCAGGATATTAAAGTTTTACTTAAATTTAGGGTTAACTTCCTTTTTGTGTGTGTGTATACCATTAACACTATTTGGTGATCCTTGTCATAGGACTTTTCCAGAACTGACATGTGGTATATCTATTTATTTTATTTGTTTGTGTTAACAAATCTGTGTTACTGCACAGTGGCCATGTTGTGTATTATACATATACTGAATATGGGGCTCTCAGATAAAAATATAAGGACACAAAAGAAACACTGAATGTGGAGAAGAGACCTGTCAGAGATGGAAAGAATACACACAGTAACTATGTGAGAGACCTTTGACCTGGCTTAATTGACTTTTTGAATTACGTTTGTTTCTCTGGATTTAAACAATTAATTTAATCTTTTAGACAGGGGAAAACAAAGGATGGAGTGGTCCAAAAGCTGGGTTTCCAGATCCAACTAATAACAGTAAGTGTTCACTTTTATGTTAAACTACATTTGATTTTTATTGGTGGTTCAGTGACTGGCTCATCACGGGGTGTTTACTTGGCTTATAAGGGTCCTTGATGCCATAGTAAATGTGATAGTGGTCACGGACTCCCTGGAAGTCATGGTGTTTGCTTCCCTGCAACTGACAAAAGATAACAGACACTTGTATCCTTCCTCCCACCTAGTAAAATTCTTTGAAAAATTGTTTTTCTTAGATCATGCTTAGTGAAATAAGCCAGAAAGAGAAGGAAGAACACCGGATGGTTTCACTCATAGCAGGAGTATAACAGACCAGGCGAGAAAATAATTATAATAATGATGAACAGCTATACACTAAAGATATTTTATGGGGATGGAGTGGGGATTGGGGTCAAAAACAATGGGGGGAGGGAAATGCACTGGACTCTGGTGATGGCACACAAGTGATTTGGTGATGGGAAGCCCATGGAGATTACAACTGAGATGGAAAAAGGCACAAAATGGTGTAAAAATAAACTATTATATTATTTAAAAAATTTTTTCTTTTTAAATTGAAGTAGCATTGTAGTATAACATGTTTTAGGTATGCATAATTGAAAATCAGTGTGTATATATATTGCAGTAAGCTCATCACCAAGTCTACTTCTGTCCTTCACTATGCGATTATCATCTTTATCATGGTTTATCCACTCCCTTTCCCTTCTAATTTACTACTTGATTTTAATAGTCTAAAATTTATTTTTATTAAGTTAACCTCTTTTCACGTGAATGAAATCATACAGTGCTTGCTTATTCCTGCCTGGCCTATTTTCCTAAGCATGATAATCTCTTTATCTACCCATGTTGTTGCAAGGAATGGGGCTTATTATTTTTAAATATTTGAATAGCATTCCATTGTGTATATATGTCACATCTACTTTATCCATTTATTAGTGGATAGGTATTTAGATTGTTTCTAGTTCTTGGAACCTAGTGCTTTAGTAGACATGGATGTGCATTCATGTTTTGTATTTTTCAGAAGTATGATACCTGGATTGTGTAGTATTCCTATTTTTAATTTTTTGAGGAATCTCTAAACTGCTTTTAATAATGACTGTACCTGTTTACATTCTTGCCCCATCTTCTCCCAATATGTGCTTTTGTCTTGTGGCTAATAGGCATTTTCACAGGTGTGAAACAAGGCTCTTACATTATTAAAATGGTTAAGTCATTGCAGGTAGGGTACCACTTACCACATCTATAGTGGTGAAATGACTTTTTAAAATTGTTTTATTGCAGTGTTATTTAAAATAATCGAAAATGAAAAGCAGTTATCACCAACCTATTACTTGAAAATCTTTTTTTAGTTCTTATTCTTTTTAGGTACATGGAAATTTTTACATAATTGAAGTGTAGGTGAAAGTTTACAGTGTTTTCATTTATATTCATTGAGTTTTTCTTTGCAATAAATATTTTGCACATTATGCTGAGCCACTAGATTTTTTTTTTTTTAAAGATTTATTTATTTGCATATAGAACTGGTGTACAGGCCAGAGGTGTAGGTGAGGTGAGAGGATTCACCAGAGACAGAGTGGGGAGCTGAACAGGCAGACTGAGGAAGTACACTGCTGAGGGGAGCAGCAGGCAGGTCAGGAGAGGTCTGCTGCGCCACGTGGATCACCTCTGGGGTGGGTGGGACTCGAACTCATGTTGAAGTGGCTCCAGCCTCTTAGTGCTGTGCTTTAACCCCCCTGTGCCACCAGAGAGGCCCAGAATTTTTAATATTTTATTAAAGTCACAAACTGAAATACCAGGTATATAAGAATAAAATTTCTCACAAGTTCATTCCTATTATATTTTCAGATGCTAAAAAATCCACTTTGTTTTTTTCTCTTCTCCAAGATATATGATCAAGCTGTTATGCATTGGGAACAGACATTTTTTTCTTCAACTTCTTCCCCTGAAAAGCATCTCTTTTATTTTTTCAGTGAAAGAAGTGAAACAGAGCAGGCAGCCTGTAAAAACCCTCTTAGGTGAAGTCCCCAGTGAAGTCAGATCTATCCTATTTCTATCCTTGTGTCTCTTCCTTATAAAATTTGGAAGTTGAATCAGCCTAAATAAAAGTGCCTCTGGGAATTGAATTCTTAGATCATCCAAACTAGCCTCTTGAAAAGAATATTTTAGTGAGGTAATGACCAGGCGTGAGTTTCTTGGAGTAATTTAAATTAATATGACTCTGAGCTTTTGTTTGTATATAATATGTAAAAATGATGAATATGATAGCACATAGTCCAAGGAAGAAATGGAACCAGTTCAGGATTCTTACATAATTTGTGTTTAAAAATTCCTCTGACAGGGGCCTCCCTGGTGGCACAAAGGTTAAGTCTTTGTATTATCACCACTATAGCTTGAGTTCAGCTAAGGAACTAACCTTATATGAAGGCAGCAGACCTCTCCTCTCCTGCCTGCTGCCCCCCAACAGTGTACTTTAGTAGATCTGCCTGTTCTGCTCCCCACTGTCTGATGAATCGTCTTACTCCCTGCATCTCTGTTCTACACCCCAGTTTTTGTATGCATGAAAAAAGAAAAATAAATCTTTTAAAAAATTCCTTTGACATTTGAATAGGTTTATAATTACCTGCCTGGGGAATGGAAGAAGTGTTCATTTCAGGTGTAAGTAAAGTACTTAGCACAGTATCTGCTTCCTAGTAAGTACTGATGAATATTGATTTCTTTCTATGCCTTCTCCCTTTTTTAAAGTAAAAATTACATAATTCTATATAGGCTTGCTAAAAATTCTGTCAGACTTTTTTTTGGGGGGGGGTTATGTGGATTGAATTGTAACTGAGGAATACTTTGTTTATACTTGAATAGTTACTTTTGGCATTAGACATATTTTTAAATAATATAAATATGTATTTGAATATGAAAATCATTCATTAACTTGACACTTTTAACATGAAATCATATTATATGTAACCTGCAAACCCCATTTTATTGGGGTGATATTTCAACTCTTAACTGTGATGTTTTGTTTTTTTTTTTAATTTGTTGAGAGTTATTTTTTAACTTGTTGAGAGTTATTAGAACCCCTTTTGCAAATAGGGGGAAAAATATCACAAAGAAGCTGATGATTTTCAGAAAAGTATAAAAATGCATAGCAGATTTTAGAAGTGATAAAGTTACTGAACCAAAATGTTAACACTTTAGGAATTTTTCTGTTCTATGGAAATTTATACTGAATTACATATTGAATTTGAAAATGAGGGATCTTTCCTTCCCCCTTTCCTATGAGAGTGTGAGAAAAGTAATGCAAAGGTTGTTCTTTTTGAACATTGAGTGGCCCCTCCATTGGGTTTTCACAGAGGATGAATGCCAATTATGAAAAGTAGCTCTTTTAGTCCTGGACGGCTAGTTTTCACTAGTGGGTCTTCAGAATCAGCAGTTACTTAAAAACAACGTTAGGAAAAAGTTGGTGTTATCTTAGGATTTAATTACTTAGGTGATGAATTCATTACTTAAAATTTAAATTAATATATTAAGTAAAGATTGAATTAAGATATTTAGTACTGTTTAGTTCTTTAAGTTTGAACTAAATGGTTTCTGTCCTATGCATAATAGCAGTGCTAGTGTTTGCAGGCGAAGGCTAGAGCAGGTGTCTGTTAGGATGGCACATGTGGGGCAAGATAGGAATTTTAGACACCAAAACTGACTGCCTCACTGATGCATTGTGTTACCTGTTGCATCTTACTATTCCATGAGCGCTACTCTAGTTATATGTAGCAATTTGTGTTGATAAATCATCCTTGGGTAAAATCTGAAAAGGTAACATTACTATATAAAAAAAACAGAATGTCACCATTAAGTGACTCTTTTTCATTCCTTTCTTTGTTAAACTATATAACACAAATTACTCCATAAATTGTCTTTAAAAGATCAGCATTTAGCCAGCCATTATTTGGGTAAATATTATAAATTTAACTTTAATCATAGTGAAGAAAAAGGGTAGAAAAGAATTTTTCAACCTGGCATTGCTAGCACCTAATTATAACTAGACAAAAGAAAAACGTTAATGTACATGTGCATTTAATTATTGAAATGGAATATTTTTTTTAAAAAGATTATAGTCATAAGAAACTGCTAACAGTTACAACTGAAAAATAGTTTAAATGATTTTGCAAGTGATTGTGATTACATAGCCTGATTCCTGGCTTGATTACCTGCAGATTTAAAACATGGATCTAATTTTTGTATGCTTTCAGGCTGTTTTAATTGTACAGAATTGCAGCAGAAGGTAGAATATTCTAAGTGTGTCTTTTACCCTTTGAATCACTGTCACAGTCATGCTGAAGTGCAAGAATACATAACTGTATTGTGAAGTTTGTGTCAAATTTAGCATGGGGCAATTTTATGCTTGGCATATACATAAAAAGCTAGATTTTTACAGATGAATGACTGACAAGTTTTTTTTTTTTAATTACCATGCATTTTAAAGATCTACTGATGGTGCATGGAAAACTTTTAAAAATATTTAGGTACAGTTCAGTTGATAATATCTTTTTGTTTTGTATTCACATTCCATGTTTCTTATTAATAGAGTTTTGCTTAAAAACAGGTTCATTGTTTCTTAAAGGTGAACTCTAGCATAATTCAAAATTGGACTAAGCTCAAAGGTATTCACTGGTATGTGCCGAATCCACCCACTAAAAGATTATTTGGAGGCATTTTTCACATAAATATTTTTCCGTTAACCTTTTAAAAAGTTTTATTTAGCCCCTGTGAAAATGCTGGCTCTTCTAGGTTCATTAGAGATGACCTAAGACAAATAGTTTAGGGATAGACTGGTGTCCTTATTGACCTTCTCAGGATCATAGTTGACTTAAAATTTGCTGTTGCTTTTGTGTCACATACATATATTATTAATCACTGCACATCCTGAAACCAGGATGTTAATCCATTCCAGTGACATGACATTACATGAATTGGATATTTGTTTCCCATACACTGTACACTGTAGCTAGAACCTCTCTCTCTTTCTCTCTCTCTTTTTTTTTTTTGGCTAATGATTATATTTTTAAGATAATAGATTAACAGATTCTTTAAGTGTTTTGGGACAGCTCCTAGAATGATTTCTTTTAGGGCTCCCATAACAGTAACCACTTTGTAAT
Source organism: Condylura cristata (assembly GCF_000260355.1). NCBI lineage: Eukaryota > Metazoa > Chordata > Mammalia > Eulipotyphla > Talpidae > Condylura > Condylura cristata. The sequence continues at coordinate 43,676,390 of NW_004567110.1, forward strand.
GAGACATTAAATTTGGGGCCAGTGGGTTTAAGTGTAAAATTGAGTGATCCAACTTATTTATTTAGGTCTCTGTACTATGTTAGAAATCTGAGAGTGTAGCTAATATAACAATCTATTTTAAAAGTAGAGGTAGGTTGTGCCCAGGCAGCATGTTCCCTGTGTGTGTGATTGCTTTTATCAAGGTCTGGCCCCATATATAGAGGTTCTTTTTCTGGAGCATTCCAGGGCAATAGGACATACACATTCTTGTGCTGTTAGACCTGCTTCCCCTGAGCAAAGGATGAAAGATCCAATTGTTCCAGAAGGATACCCAAGCTACATAACCTTTGTACAGATTGGTGACTGTGTTCAACTTTCCTGAGTGGTGGCAAGATGTAACCTGTTAGATTACTTTGACTAGGATTTTCTTTTCTTTACTGTAGGGAGATGAGATATGAGGGAAGACTGCATTTAAATTGTTATGAAACATGCATTTTTTTAAGGTTTATTTATCCATACAGAACTGGGGTACAGGCCAGAGGCGCAGGTGCAGTGAGAGGATTCACCAGAGACGAGTGGGGAGCAGGACAGGCTGAGGGGAGCAGCAGGCGGGTCAGGAGAGGTCTGCTGGGACATGTGGGTCACCTCCGGGGTTGGGTATTGAACTCATGCTGAAGTGGCTTTAGCTTCTTAGTGATGTGCTTGAAACCTTCTGCGCCACCAGGGAGGGCCTGTATGTTTTCATTTTTAAAGAAAAAAATGAACTAGGATGTTGTCAATATTGTTTCCTCTACTTTTAGTTCATTAATCGTTCTCATATGCCTTGATCTAGCATGCCTCTCCCCAGTGAAACTGATTGATCCTCTGGATTTTATATATAGTTAGCTCACCTTGCATTTTTTAGTTTCATCAAATCAAACTATGAAGCCTTAATAGTATTTGTTTAGTTTTATTGTTTTTTGTAATTTTAGGAAAGTGACTTTAATACTTTATATTTTCTGGTTTCTCCCCCTTTACCCTCCCGTCTTTACTGGGTTCTTGGAAACTCACTTTTCAGTGAAACAAGGTATAATGAAATCAGTTTTGTCATAGGCTAATTGACATAAACAAGATTGTATATATTTTTAAGATTTATTTATGCATACAGAAGTGTGTTTCCCAGGTCAGAGGTATGGGGGTTGAGAGGATTCACCAGAGACAGAGTGGGGAGCAGAACAGGCAGATCAATGAATCACACTGCTGAGGGGAGCAGCAGGAGAGTCAGGAGAGGTCTGCCATGCCATGTGGTCACCCCCTGGGCCAGGGATCGAACTCATGCTGAACTGGCTTTAGCTTCTAAGTGCTGTGCTTTAACCCGCTGCGCCACCAGGGAGGGCCAAGATTGTATTCTTATGACATATTTCTGATCATAAAGATATCACCAAATTTATATAAAAAGACCCTAAACACTGGGCCCTCCCTGGTGGCGCAGTGGGTTAAGACACTGCACTAAGAAACTAAAGCCACTTCCGCATGAGTTCGATCCCTGC
>NW_004567110.1:43677997-43778808 GCF_000260355.1 Condylura cristata
AAAAAAAAAAAACAAAAAAAACTTCCATATTGATATTGTACATACTTCCATACTGATATGTGTAGGATTTTATTATTTAACCAGTATCCAACTGGTGGGTAACGAAATTATTTATAATATTCTGTTATGAATAATCCTATTGTGTAAAACCTAATACATATATCATTTTACATGTGTGTGATAATAAATACGTTGATATATTCCTGTAGATGAAATTTACTGAGTCAAAGAATGGTCCTAAAATTTTGATATACATTGCCAGATTACAGCCAATGAAGATTTTACAGTTTTGTACTCTTAGCAGTAGTCTGAGAGATTTTTGTTTCCCCACAAATTTAGTACTGGTATGCTATCAATCTTATGGATCTTTGCCAATCTGGTAATTAAAATGTGGGTTTCAGTGTAGTTTTATTTTTTTTGTTCTTATTATAAATGATTGAGCATATTCTTTTGCACATTTTGATTCAATTCTGTACTTTATTTAGGTCATTGATATAGTTACATCCATTGTTCATTTTGAAGTTAGATTGTTGAACCTTTTATTTCTTTTTCAGGAAGAATGAGTGTGCCTTTACCAAATTTATATAAAAAGACCCTAAACACTGCTGATATTTAGTGTTTTTTTTTTTTTTTAGATTTATTTATTTATTTATTTGTACATACAGAAACTAGGTTATAGGCCAGAGATGCAGGGGCATCAGAGGACTCATCAAAGACAGAGTGGGGAGCAGAACAGGCAGATCTACGAAGTACACTGCTGAGGGGAGGAGTATCAGGTCAGGAGAGGTCTTCCACACCCTGTGGGTCACGTCCAGGGCAGGTGGGGATCGAACTCATGCAGAAGTGGCTTTTGATTCTTAGTGCTGCGCTTTAACCCGCTGTGCCACCAGGGAGGGCCCTCAGTGGTAATTTATTCTCATTAATTCATTCATTTTCCAACCTGCTTATACTAGTTCAAGATTTCTGGTTACCCTCAAGACTGAGGGCTTGAGGCAGGAATTAACGCTGATCAGAATGCTCTCTTCCGTTGCAGGTGCACTCACACACACATCCTTACACTCACTCTGACTGGAACAACATAGAATGAACTTAATGTGCACATTTTTGGGATGTGGGAAGAAACCAGAGTACCAGGGAAATCCACACAGACCTGGGGGAAATGTACAGATCCCACATAGACAGCGGCCTTGGTCAGGAATTGATTTTTTTCTTTTCATCAGTGTTGTAATGGAAGGACTTAGAATGAAATGATATTGAAGACTTACTGTACAAGAGTTTCTGGGAACATATCTGAAGTAGAGTTGATGGGTTATAGAGTATGTTTAGATTTGGATTTACAGGAAATAAATTTACAGTTGCTTTGTAGTGGAGAACCAGAAAGCTCTCTGAAGTGTGTGTTAGCCCTTCATACTACTAGGAGAATTGCTAATTTTATATATTTGATTTCATTTTTTATGATCATTTTAACTGAGATTTAATTCAAAGTTTATTATCATTAATCTTTATTTTCCTTTTCCATTTTCATTTAAGTTTTTTTAATGGATAAAAGTTAAAAATGCAAAAGAAGTGCAAAATCTCCTAGTTTTATGCTCAGTGCCCTTTCTACCTTGTCCTCCGAATTAGTGACTTTTGGTTGGTTAGGTTCCTTTCCATAATCTTTTACACATATATAGGCACTATACTCTAGCACTCTAGACACATTTGTTCTGTAATTTCCCTTCTACAGAATGTAAAAACTTCCATATTGAGGCCCTCCTTGGTGGCGCAGCGGGTTAAAGCACAGCACTGAGAAGCTAAAGCCGCTTCCACATGAGTTCGATTCCCGCCTGCCCCGGAGGTGACCACATGGCGTGGCAGACCTCTCCTGACCCTCCCGCTGCTCCCCTCAGCAGTGTACTTTGTCCATCTGCCTGTTCTGCTCCCCGCTCTGTCTCTGGTGAAGCCTCTCACCACCCCTGAGCCTCTGGCCTGTACCCCTGTTCTGTATGCAAAAATAAATAAATCTTAAAAAAAAAAAAACAAAAAAAACTTCCATATTGATATTGTACATACTTCCATACTGATATGTGTAGGATTTTATTATTTAACCAGTATCCAACTGGTGGGTAACGAAATTATTTATAATATTCTGTTATGAATAATCCTATTGTGTAAAACCTAATACATATATCATTTTACATGTGTGTGATAATAAATACGTTGATATATTCCTGTAGATGAAATTTACTGAGTCAAAGAATGGTCCTAAAATTTTGATATACATTGCCAGATTACAGCCAATGAAGATTTTACAGTTTTGTACTCTTAGCAGTAGTCTGAGAGATTTTTGTTTCCCCACAAATTTAGTACTGGTATGCTATCAATCTTATGGATCTTTGCCAATCTGGTAATTAAAATGTGGGTTTCAGTGTAGTTTTATTTTTTTTGTTCTTATTATAAATGATTGAGCATATTCTTTTGCACATTTTGATTCAATTCTGTACTTTATTTAGGTCATTGATATAGTTACATCCATTGTTCATTTTGAAGTTAGATTGTTGAACCTTTTATTTCTTTTTCAGGAAGAATGAGTGTGCCTTTATGATATAACTTGCTAATATTTTTCTTGTTCTCTGTGCTTATGCTGGGCTTTTCTTTAAAAGTTTAATTTTTTTATGTGTATTTTAAAGCTCTTTATAGCATTTGTACTCTTAACATAGTTAATAAAGGCTTTCCCACTTGGAGATTATAAAAATATTTTTAAGTTAATTGTGAAACTTTTATAGTTTTAATTTTCATCTCAAATCACTAAAAGAAACAACAGGGAAGTATATGTCTGAAGCTATTAAGGTTCAGGAGGCCAGTGGTGACAGTCATCCTAAAACTTCTATATGTAACACAAGCAGCATTCATGCTTTCATTTATTCAGGAAGCATTTATGAATTTTACCATGCCATTTTTGGTATTATTTATTATTTCAATAAATTTTTTAAAAATCGAAGTGCTTCTTGAAAAGCTCACTAATCTACAAAACAACCATGATTAGTTGCCTCTCCACCTCCCTTCCTTGACGAAGAGGAAAACTATCAAGATGGCATTATTGTTATTTGATTGAAAAAAAGGTCAGTTGTTTCTGATTTTAAAAATAAGCTATATGTGCCTGAAAACTATATAATAAATGCAATGTTTTCTCTGTGAAAGGAAGTCAGATAGCACAGTAACTTACATTCTTGGCGTTCAATTTGAACAAGTGAGGGTTTTTACTCTTTTGCCATTTTATTGATGATTTTAGATATCAGCAAGATCTATGATTGAGGCTTGCTATCACTGGACTTGATATACTAATAGGTCTCATTATTGGTATTTTAACACCCTAATAGAAATAATACATTCATTCTTAGTAGATTTGTTTGCCTTGGGTATATATTATATATGAATTCACATCTCAAGCTGTTCTAAATCTCAGATTGGCCATATTTATTTACTTTTAAAGAATTACTTTATTGTAAGATATTTATTTATTTCACATAGAAGAACTGGGCTATAGGCCAGTAGTTCAGGGGCTGAGAGGATTCACCAGAGACAGTGGGGAGCAGAACAGGCAGATCAATGAGATACACTGCTGAGGAGAGCAGCGGGAGAGACAGGAGATGTCTGCTGCACCATGTGGGTCAGGTCTCCCTGGCTAGGGATTGATTTCAGGCCACCTTCATGAGCCATTGAAGTGATAGCTCTGAAACTTAACCCCTAGCCATCAGAGAGGCCTTCAGATTGGCAGTATTTACAAGAAGAAATAGGAAGATGATTTATGATTCAAAAGTAAATACAGTCTATCTGAAGCATAGATCTTTGAAACAGTGTGCACAGAAGAAAAGCTACATCAGAAGTCCTAAGTGTAAAGGTTGGATAACATCCCTTCTCTCACTTTACAAATAGGAAAGTTAAGCTTTGGCTGATTTTATAATTTGCCTGAGAACATTTGGTTAGAGGTAGTAAGATTTAAACTTAAGTCTCTTGATTTTAAGGTCTGCGTTTACCACTAAAACAAAATTTGTTTCTAGTTATGTCACTTGCTGATAACTGAGAAATACATAAAAACTGTTTTTTATAAAGCCCACTAAAATTAAGACTACATTTTCTTGAAAGAATGTTTTATATATACTATATCAAAATCTTGAAAGAAAAAAACAACCAGAAAATCATGTAGAATGTTTCATAACATGGAAAATGACCAAACTGTTGTTTTAGATACTAGCTTGATATTTGGGTGGATTATGTAAAAACATTAAAATACCTGAGAAAGCATGTGATATGTTTATTTTAATAATGGAATAGCCATATGCATTAAATGATTTTTCCTAACACTTATGAAGCTATAGTGATAAGCCAGTTTATAAAACACTCAATAGGCATTTGGGTGATGTTATTTTAAATACATTGTTTTATTCCAAACTTTCTGGTTTGTGCTAAGAAAACTCACAGACTTTTAGAATTGAGAGATTTTCAAATTCTTCTAGTTTAATTCATTTTACAGGTGAAGAAAACAAAGAAGCAGGCTACATGCATCTGTAGCTCCAGCTCTACCTACCAGGTTCAGCCTGCTACCTTTATCACATTACTGTCTGCTTTGTTATATTTTTTGCTAGTGCAGAAATGTCAGGCTTATTTTTGTTATTTAAAGAAAAGATTTAATTATTTTTAGAGATTTTAGAGTTACAACATTTTTAGGGGTGTACAGAGAATTTCAGTATACCACCTGTCCCCATTTATGTATTGTCTTCCTTCCCCCCAAATCAGCTTCATCATCAGAATGTCACATTACTTTCAAACAATGCTTGAGCCTATTTTAACATATGATAGGTACTCAGAATTCATAATTCCATCCACTTTAGTGTTCACTGAAAGTGTTGTACATTATAATATGTATTGGAGTGATAGATCTATATAGCCTTCTACGACTGACTTCTTATAAACAATCTCTGTACTCAAAGATCTTCCAGGCCTTTTCATTACTTGATACCTTATTTTGTTAGTGCTGAATAATATTCTGCTTTCCAGATTTTCATTAATCTAGTCACCTCCTGAAGGACATACTGGCTTTTTTTTTTTTAATTTTTTTTTAAGATTTATTTATTTGTGCATACAGAACTGGAGTACAGGCCAGAGGCTCAGAGGCGGCAAGAGGCTTCACCATAGACAGAGTGGGAAGCAGAACAGGCAGATTGTCAAAGTACACTGCTGAGGGGAGCAGTGGGCGGGTCAGGAGAGGTCTGCCACGCCATGTGGTCACCTTCAGGGCAGGCGGGAATCGAACTCATGCGGAAGTGGCTTTAGCTTCTCAGTGCTGTGCTTTAACCCGCTGCGCCACCAGGGAGGGCCCCAGGACATAATGGCTTTTAAGGCCAAATTTCAAGTGTGCTCTGACCCCAAGGGGACTCTTATTAGTTATCATTCTGATTCTTTCTAGGAAACTAGATTGTTTATAGTACAGGTTACTGCTTTTATGAAGTTATTAGACTCCTGTGAATTGCTTACCACCAAAACCACTGGTATTTTCAATAGTGCCTTTGGCTTGAACTTCCCCTCCTTCTACTCAAATAAAGCCAGTTCCTTTGGGAAAGATTTAGAGTTGTGTTTTAATGACTTTCTCTCCACCTGCTTTGGAATTTCTGTTCCATTCCCTCAAAATGGAAATGAGGACTGTGGCCCATTTTTATGTGGGAGGAGGAGTCTTAGGTATTCTTGGCTTCCTTACTCTGACAAGAACCTTCTCCCTATTATGAGTAAGGTGAGGAGAAGTCTCTCAGTTCCCAAGTGTATTCAGCTCTCTGTGCCTTTGTAGAATTCTGATGGCCTGCCCTTCCCAGTGAGGTACTATATTCCTTGATGAAAGATTGAGGAGGAAGAGGCACCTATTTGGTTAGCTGCATGTAGGATATAGAATAGGTTATGACTTTAAGAACAACAAACTTTTGTTCTTAGGGAGATGTATTAGATTTTTTTTTTAAACAAAATATGCATTGACTTCTGACACAAAGTCTGAAGTTAGGCTAAGTGATACAACTTTCTACAAGACATCAATAATCTGGAGGGTGTGGAAGGGAATTTCCCAGTCCACCCGTAGTTCTGACCAGCTGATTATCAATTTTCCCATGATCCTGATAATTCAGTAGAATGACTCAAAGAACCCAGGGAGGTCCTATACCCATGATTGAAGTATAGTCATAGAATGATGGATACAAATCAATCAAAAACAGAGACAATTAAGGTAATATCTGGTAAAGTTCCAAACACAAAATTTCTAATATCCCTTTCCTGATTTCCTTTTCTCATGCCAATGTGTATTATCCTCCCTACCCAATTATGTATAACATGCACAGAGTATTGCCACCTAGGGAAGTTCACTCAAGTTTTCAGAGTTGTCCAGGAATTTTATGAGCTTTTATTTCCTGGGCATAATAGATCAAATCATTGGCCATGAGGTTAATCTCAGTTTTATCCCCCTCCCTTCCTCAGAGCTGGGCTATTACTTGTGACTGAAACCACCAGTCCTCTAATCACATGATTGGTCTTTCTGACACCCAGGGTCATCTCAGTAGCATTAATAGTGATGTGATCTAAGGTCCCACAAAGAATAGTAAAGACACTCATGTTAGCAAGTTCTAAGGAATTAGAGGCTATCTCCAGTAAGTCAAACAGGACAAAATCTAATCAAATTCTTTATTAAAAGTGATATGTTTTTTACTTGCTGTATGCCATTGGACAGTTTCCAGGAACTTAAAAATTAATTTTCTGCTCCTCCCTGGTGGTGCAGAGGGTTAGGATATAGCACTGCAAGCTAGTTGCAGCTGCCTCAGTGTGATTTCAATCCCTGGCGCCAGTGGTAACCCACATGGCGTGGCAGACCTCTCCTGATCCACCCGCTGCTCCCCTTAGCAGTGTACTTCATTGACCTGCCTGGTGAGTCCTCTCACTGCCACTACACCTCTGGCTTGTACCCCAGTTCTGTATGCATAAATAATAAATAAATCTTAAAAAAAATATTTTTCTGTATTTATGGTTGTTTGTTGGGGGTAGTCCTTAGATCTCCTCATATCATGCTTTCTTTTGATTAGTATTTGTATCTTCCTTCCCATCCTTTTATTTTCAACTTTATTATTATATTTCAAGTGTCTTTTTTGATTGCCTTGTGATTTTTTAAAAAAGATTTATTTATTTATGCATACAGAAATGTACAAGCCAGAAATGTACAAGAGATGCAGGATGGTGAGAGACTTCACCAGAGACAGAGTAGGAAGCAGCACAGGCAAATTGACAAATTACACTGCTGAGGGTAGCAGTGGGCAAGACAGGAGAGGTGTGCTGTGCCCTGTGGGTCTCCTCTGGGGCTGGGTCTTGAACTTGCACTGAAGTGGCTGCCCCTAGTTTACAATGCTGCATCCTTACCTGTTGCGCCACCAGGGAGGGCCCTGCATTGTGATTTTAAGTGTCTCTGCCACTCTTTCAATTGGGTGGGATCAAAGTTGCAGCTTCCTCAAGGCCTTCACAAGCACTACCAAAGGGATGAGGGAGGTGCTGTTAGCAGCTCCTTTTGCAGCTTTGGGAGAGTGAAAGCCTGGACGTTCCACTTGACTATTGGTGAAATGAGTAATAGTGGGACAACAGGTTAAACTAAACTAAGCTAAAGTGTCTGGCTAAACTAAAGTGGATGTTATGTAAGTTTTTCATCTTGCTAATAAGCTGCCTTTTTCCTGGTCCTAAAAAATGAATTTGTTTTTTTGATGAGGCATTATTATAATTGTTGAAGTATTTAATATTTATACAATGCCAACCAGATCATTTTGTATTAATAGTATTAGGAAAACTCAGGCTTTTCTGTGGAATAAGGGAGTCTGAACTCTGATATAAAGCCTCAATTGGTGTTGAGAGAACATTTTGTTACTTTATATTGCTCTTGGCAAGCTCAGTACATCTGTTTAGTGACAATACCCAAGTAACTGTTAGTGTTGGTTTTTTAAATCAAGTTTGAATTGAGTTACAGCATTTAAGTTATTTTTTAAGAATTATATGGAATTATGCAACCAATGAAAAAACAGTAATAATGACATTTTATTTATTGGCAAATTTTTACAACTTTTTCAACATTATTGAAGTATATCAAACTGTACATATGTGTTCAGTTTGATCACTTTTGACATGAACTTTTTTTCACAGCGTGTCTGACAGCAAATATGTGGGAATTTCCCCTTTCACATCAATCCTCCAACTTTCCAGTTGAATGCAAACACTGCCTAGAATTGGTGAAGACCCTATATGTTAAGGGCTTAGTAACTCAAGTGGTTCCATTTAAGATGCCAGGCATAAGTCCCAAAATGCTACCTATATTTGTGACCACATGGATATAAATTCACAAGGCTCCCAAACCCCTTCTTCAAGTTTGATAATTTGCTAGAATGGTTCAAGAACTCAGGAAGTAACTTACTGTCACTGGTTTACTCTAAAGAATGTAAAATGAACAAAAGTTCTTCCAATCCCTTCATTTAGGGGCTTTTACAGGGGTTCAGTTACATTGGCGCCATATAGTCATCTGCTGTTTATTGGTGATTGAATTCAAATCACCAATTGCTCTCATCTCAGGGGGTAGGGCTGAAAGTATATATTTTCCTATTTTGTTGGCCCCTGCCTACCCCCCATCTTCACCACTCGACAGCTCCTGACTCTTCATTCTCCAGTGGTAGGGAACTGCCTGAGGCTTTCTGGAACACACCTCTGCTAGTCCCTGCCTTTACTCATGCTGACTACCATTAGCTTTCTTCTTCATTGGCTTACTAAATTCCTTATCCCATGAAGTCTGCTGTTAGTATCATTTCCAAGAAGCTGTTTCTGAGCTCCTCCTGCTTCTCCTTTCTTATTCTTCCTGTTTAATGGACATGGTTTTATTAAAGCACCCACCAGATTATATTATTCCTTTTCACTTTCGTCTTCCAACAGACTGGGTATGACTTGAGATCAGAATAGTATTTTAGCATGGTGCCTGGAACCTAGCAGTGGAAGCTTAACTTGTACATATGTGATCCAGCAGCTTGGAATATTGAAGAAGTGTGAATATATCTGCATGACTTAGGGCATGGGTCTTCATGAATTACCTATATGATAATAGAGAGGTAAGGAGAAGCCAAACCACTAAGGGCTTCAAATGTCATCCTAAAGAGTTTGGATTTTTTGTGCAAGTGTTCGAGTGCCAAAAAGACTTTCTAAGTAAGAGAAATGCTAACTTTAGAATTCCCCAAATTGTTAGATGTTAACATTATGCAAAAAACTTGGATATAAAATAAGTTGGAAAATCCTGGGTTCAACCAATTTGAGTGGATTTCTTTTGGACTGCTGAGTCTTTACTGTGCTAATGTTCATTTTTAATCCTTTAAAGGATTTTTTAGTATGATGCAATTCATTTTATTTCCCAGATTTATTTATCATAGAGCCCTTTGTTTTTTGTTTTTGTTTTTTAATATTAGAGCTGTTTTATTTGGGGGAATGGTAGAGTAACTCCAATGAAATCATCCAGTGAAGTGTTATGTAGCCCAGGTGAGATACATTTAGGGCTTGACTCGAGGCTAATGGTGGGAGCAGAGTGTGCAAGGCCAAAACAATTACGTGATGTCTCCAGAGCATGACATCCAAGGGGTGATTTATCAGTAGATTTGGAAGTTTATACCATGATTTGATCTCATGGCCTGGTGTGAACTAAAGCACATGATGATGAGCGTGCCAAAATTTAGGACGGGCATGGTAGCTACTTGCTTGTGTATTGGTCAGAGATGGCTGCTGGGAACCTAGGATGGTTAGGCGGACATGACAGTGATATAAGCAAAATAGGAGACAGTCTAGCTTTGAGAAGATGATTATGCTTTGTCACTTTTTGATATGTTTATCACATAGAGCTGTCTAGGGACCCTACCTGTGGAGAGAACAGTACCACTAGAACAATGGGTATATGGATTTGAATTCAGATCATTGGACTGAGCTAATTTTCATTTACCTGCTGAGTCTCATATTGTTGCTATGCCTTAGGTATTTCATGTCTCCTTTATGAGACTGTAACTTACTAAATTATAGAATGAACACTGCACATTCCTAATCTCCCTCATTTTACTTTCACATACAGTTATGCTTGTCCACAGCTTCCCCACCACATGTAAATTCCATTGAAATAATTTGTGGATTTTTTCAAACTTTGGATTTTAGGAAGATGGAAGCATATTGCTTATCCCTAAATAGAGACTACAGTTGCTTTTGCAAATATGAGGAAGAGGCTTAATCAACAGTTTGCTCATTGCTTTGTTATTATGCCAAGTGAAATACTGAATTATTAATTCTGTAACTTGTTTCTGATTCAGTTAGTTTCAGTATAACAACAGTATTTCTTCATTTTGTTTATAGCTCCAAAAGGAATTCTTCATTTGTCTCCTGATGTTTATCAAGAGATGGAAGCCAGCCGCCACAAAGTAATCTCTGGCACTACTCTAGGCTATTTGTCACCCAAAGATATGAACCAACCCTCAAGCTCTTTCTTCAGTATATCTCCCACATCAAATAGTTCAGCTACAATTGCCAGGGAACTCCTTATGAATGGAACATCTCCTACAGCTGAAGCCATAGGTTTAAAAGGAAGTTCTCCTACTCCCCCTTGTTCTCCAGTACAACCTTCAAAACAGCTGGAATATTTAGCAAGGATTCAAGGCTTTCAGGTATGAATTCAAAGCAAAAACAAAAACAAGAAAACAAAACCATTAGTCTCAAATCCTTCATCTTTATCTATCAGAAAGCTCATTCTTGCCTGCTAGTGTGACCTACTAGCCACATTGTAAATTATTAGAAACACAGAGAACAGAAAAAGTTATATGCACATGCCTCATTTCATTTTATTTTCATTCTGTTCAGTAATTTTTGCTGCCTGACTCTTCTCCATTTTCCTTCTCCTTCTCCTCTTCTTCTTCTTCCTCCTCCTCCTCTCCCTCCTCCTCTTCTTTTTTTTTTTTTTTTTTTTTTTTTGGTTAATAGCATTTTACATTCTCTGTTCTTTGTTCTGGTTGTTCTTGGTTGGTGCATCTATATCCTCACTCTGACTTCCACAAATAATTCTGCCTTCATACATGTGGTATTAGTATTTAACACTAAATTCTCCCTTATTTTATATAGTAAAACATTGAGTTTTTCTAATGGTCATTTTACTTGCATTTCAGTTTTGAATTTTGCATTCTGTTGTTTGTAATGATTCAGGTATACTGTTAAGGTACAACATCCTTAAAGTCTGTTATCTTAGGAGTTCATTACACACGGTAATAGAATATAATGAAATGCTTTCTAGTTGTTTGGGGCATTAAAATCATGTATTTACTTTACTGCATCATATTTTGAACCATCTAGGGTAGCTTCTGTCAGATGGTACCAGCAATTCTGTTTTACTGGGCTGTCTAAAATTAGCTTATAGCTCATTTGTGTATGAATTTGGGGATGAAAGTTTTCTTCTATTATTTGTTCCTTTATGAAAACAAGAACAAGTACTCAACAGTTTCTAATGGGTAGAGTTTTCAAAAGAATTGTTAACTCTAGGAGGAGGAAGTAATTTTGTGCTGATTTCTTAGTTGCCTTGAAAATCATGTACTGAACTGTAACTGACTGCTAACTTGACTGGATGAACAGCAGCATGTTTGCGTGTTAGAAGAATGTGCCACTCCTTCAGACTACACTGTTTTCATTCCCTTTACTTTCAGTCTTATCTCTTAAGACCAAAAACTGTAATTTCCTTAGATATGCTCTAGAAGATCTGTATTGTTAGAATGATAATGTATTTATAAGAATTTAGATGAGTTTAGATATAAAATAAGACAGAAGATCATGTGTTTTGGGGGTATTTTGCATGGTGTTTTTTTTTTTTTTTTTGGTTGTTGTTGTTTGTTTGTTTTCCTCCACAGAAACTTGATTGATTCAAATCAATTGCCAGGTAGTTGTTAGTTTTTTAATTAGACTAGTAATATGAAATTAAAGAAGCTGTTACCACTCATTGGCTCTGCTTTCTGAAATTTTGAACACTTAAAGTTAAAATTTTAGAATTTGTTTTGTTGTTTACCTTAAGAATGATAATAAATCACTGTTTAAAAGAATACCTGGTTCATAGAGTTAAAGCACTGAAGAAAAAGCTAAATAATTCTTAATTATATCTGTAAGCTGCATAGGATGAACTAGAAATAAACTGTGGTAAAATTAAACTCACTGCTATATACAAATCTAGTCATTTAGAAATACCTGAGAGTAACACTGCATTTTTACAGAAACAAAGCACAAGTTGCATTCAAGCTCTGAAATGATTTTTTGCTTGGAGATGTCATTATGGTAGATGTAATTTAGCTGCCAGAACACTATTTCAATTTGTATTTATGTTAATTCTTGGCAATGATAGCAATTTTAACTTAAAATTCCTTTAGTGAAAATGTAGTCTGGTAGCCCATTATTGGACTGACTGCTCAGATCATTTTTTAAGAGCTTGTGCTAAGATAATATACTCTGATTTATGGACAAGTTAAACATTGTGTATTATGATTTTTACATACTAATGAATATGAACAGATGGTTTTAAAACATTATTGTGCTTTTTTTCCATTGAATGAGCCTGGTACTGATGTGAAGTACTGTGTTGCTGATGGATTGCCACCTGAAGTTGAACCTTGAACAGATTTTTGTGGGAAATGACTTAGTGTCCTGTTAGGTGCATAATACATCTATATTAATGTCACTGTAGAAGGTTCTTTGTGGTTAAGAGACTGGAAGTTTATTTCTTCATAGGCATCTTCTCAGGTATATTTACTTGATAGAAAAACATATTCTTTCTATTTCTTAAATGTTTTAATTGGACTGTAGCTTAGAAATTATAGGACCAGCTTGTTATGGATTTCATGCTATTCTGTTATTTTTATTTCTGGAATTTGAAAACAATAAATTCTTTTTTCTGTGTTTCTAGGTTAGTACTTATTAAATTTTGTTTTATTTTGTATACTACATACATATTATTGTTTATTGAATATTGTATAAATTCTTTTTTTAGTCTTTCTTACCCATTGAAATTTAAGTCCACCAGTGCCATTGTATGTGACAACTATATTGTGTTACCAGGTAAAAATATATTAGTGTACTGAAAACTAGGTTGCTTTAACTTAAAATTTTTTTCATTTGCTATTTTCAGTTGAAATTTATAAATTACAAAGGGATTTATTTGCTCACCAGAATATAGGTGTTATACCCACATGGTTTTGGCTAAATCGGCAAAACAATTGAAGTTATTATACAATCAAAATAACTAATAATAAAGGTGACTTCATAGAGCAGAATGTGATTGAACATTTACACATTCTTAGTAATTCTTTTATCAGTGCTTGGGCTCACCTCAAGTTTTTAATCACATTTTAGAAGCAAGTTTTAGATTTCTGTCATTAAAAAAGTTGCACTTTTAAAATTTTGTTGAGTACACTTGTTGAGTATTCTCTCTTAAAACGGAATGTTTGTATTGATTTATTTTTTTAAAAAAATTTATGGCAATAGTTCAATGTACTTCAGACATTGTCCAGTCCACGTAGTACACTTGAATAATGTCTGTGCATTTCATAAAAATTCACTTGAAGTTACTCTTACGCCATAGTGTTTTAGAGTCCTTTGTTGCATACCTTGAAGCTCGTTGATTATAATGCCAAAAATACTTCAAATTACTCATTTTTAAAGAAAGTTATGGGAGAGATCGTTTTGAAATGTGTACTTGAACTAAAGTAGAAAACTATTTTGTTGTGTTATAAATTTCCATTATTCTAAGTTCTTTGATGTTCTTCTCCATACAATTACATTAGTAATTAATTTGTACAACTAAGTATAAGCAGTTCCCTTGTTTAAATGAGTCATTAGAAAAATGATTAGATTAGATTAGAAATTAAAATAAATTATTTTGGTAAGTTATTTTTTCAAAATGGATTTAATTTCAATTTGTTGTTCTGAGCCCCACATTTTGAACATTATCCACTAAATAGAATTGAGTCTAAAACTGTCAGAGGAAGATATAAGCTACATTTGTTGTTCTCATATAAAGAAGTTCTTAATTAGTGTCTTGATTAAACCATAGTCAGTTTATTTTACCAAAACCAAGTCATGTCTCCCAGAGGGGCTTTTCATTATTTTGTGTTTTAGGTGTAAGTCCACTTTCAGCAATACGTGAATGTCAGTAGAAGGCTTTGAAATAATCCGTAAATTAAGGAATTTCTTTTCAAATGCAGTTCAGACAATACATTTCCATTTTCATGAAGTTTAATATGGTCATAGTTACAAACTTCTTTTAATTGTGTTTTTTTTAACATAACATATAACATATTTTGAAAACAATATTTTGAAAAGGGGTTTGAAGGGGGGATTGGCCAATCTGAAAAATAAACTTTCCTTTTTCTTACTTTCCCTGCATTTCACTTTTTGTAAACCATCTGTTTATCACCAATGTAGCTCTTTGCTGCATTTTTTAAAAGGAGGGCTCCATTTTTTCCAACGAGAAGTACAAATAAAACTTTGTAGATTTCTAATAGGAGAATAAGGAGAAAGAAGCTATACATGTATCTTATTTCCCTATTTTTAATTTGTCCTTGAAATAAAACTTACTTGCCACTTATTATCCCAAGTTTTCATTTATGCTGTTACACAAATGATTATGTAAAGAAGAATTGCTGAGTGCAATGAGTAAAACATTTGTGGATTTGGCATGGGGTCAACAGATTTTGCTCTGCTTGTAGTCACTCCTTAAAAAATTCCCTTCTTCTCTTTGTCCTCTACTCTATCCCAGGAAATAGTAGAGACTGGGTTAATATTTGAATTCTACTGGAATCTTGATCTTCTTGAACTGATCCTAAAAGTCAGGTTTGTTTTTCAAATGGGCAGCCCAAATTTGTACATACTGAACTGTTGTTTCTGGCAGCTTCAGACCTTGATATTTTCACTGGACGTATGTGTCATACAAATTACCATATACCTGTACTTCCATGAAAACCAGTGGAATTAAAGATCAACTCACTGCTGAAATTTCCAGCTCTGTAGAGAAAAGTATTATATTTGAAGAAAGACATCCTGATACATATAACATACTATGATAAGTAACAATGATGCAGGTAAGAATCAAGCAAGCTTGAGTGAAACAGTCCATGGTTAATGCATAAATTATTAAGACTAATTCCATCCTAAATTCTTTAAAATGTAAACATGGAACTTAGAAAACAAAGACATCTTGAGCCTTGATGAACCATAAGACATGTAAGAGAATTCCAAGAAAAAGTGACATACAGACACAGAGTCATCTCTACCATAGTGATTTTGATAAGGATATGAAATGAGCCACTATATGAGGGAAAAGAGTGGCTGTCAATATGTGTCTTCCCCAAGTAGTATTTGTAGCCTTTTCTGTTTGTATCACAAGAGGTTTCAGGTACCTTCACATCAGACTAGTATCTGTATCGCTATTCTCATTCTAAGTCATGTTGGAATCATCTATTTCCTACTCTACAGTATTCAGCAATGTCTAAATTCTTTTCATGAATGATAATAGTTAAAATTTCATATGTGTTGTTCTCCTCTCACCAGGACAATTCTTGAGAAAGAGCACAGTGTGTGGAATACTACATATAAAGGGATTTCTGCATACCAGGGGTATGTTTCATGTAGGAGACATGAGGGTAAACAGCCAACCAGAACTGACAGTTGTTGAATGACTATCAGAGACTCAGGCATTTTGTATGTTCTTTTAATGATGAAATTTGAGATGCTATATGTGTATTTGCCATTGATCTTTAAATTAAACCAAACTATGGTATAGTGTTTGAAGACTGGTTTCTGTAAGTAGGGCTATTTTTTTGTTGGTCTGTGGTCCTCTATATATTGTTTTGGCTTTGTTACAGATAGCATTTTTATGCTTTCAACTGTATACATTACTGAATCTGAGACATTTAAGAATTTTGACATTTTTGGCCTGGAAGGAACTTTGGATTTTACTCTAAAATAAAATTTTATTATGTATTATTAATATACAACTGAGGGACTGCAAAAGTAAAATATACTATTAGTAATGTACTTTATTCATTTCCTATATGGAATAATTAATTTAAATCCTGATAGATTTTAGGTCCTGGAAGTTTCTACTATTTTAATGTGGTTACATTAAAAAAACATTTAACTGTCAGACATAGGTATATTGAAAACATTTTCCAAATTTTTTTATCTGTAGTATTGCAATTATTTTAAATATAAGAAAAGTCCAGTGTTAAGGCCTATAATGGAACATTTTAAAAAAATGGAACTATTTTTGAAAAATGATGTAACATTCATAGTTTGCAAACTGTTAATAGAAAAATAGTTAATAGTACATTATGAGCAGTTGTCAATAATTTATGTATGTGATGAAATCAATGGATCTGAACGTAATCTGGTTATAGAATATCATCCCATTGAATACTGGAATTGATTTAACTAAGAACAGGAAATGGAACATTTGTTTATTCATTCTAGGCAAATACTTAATAACTACCTAAACTTGCTAGGTATAAAGCTAAGCCCTGGTCGAAGAGGCATTAGGATCAAGCTGGAGATATGTGGGGAAATAAAATCAATGTGCAGAAAAATGACCTCTACCACAAATTGGTCCTATTTCCAAGGTTCAGTGTTTGACCATCACACAATCATTTGGTAAACATAAAGATTTGTAGATGTTGCATGACATGATATATGTAGTACCTGCCCTACAGAATAGGTGTCATAGTAAGTAATTGTTCACTTGAGGTGTGCTTAATCAAGTCAAAAATTGTGAATGGGAATGAATAATTCTGAACAAAGGTTTAGGGATTCATAGCAGAGGGAACTATGCATTAAAATTAATTTTAAAAGCAAGTAGTATTTTAAGGTGAATAAGAATGAAAGGAAATACAGGTAGAAGAAGTTAAGCACATAAAAGGACACGGTGTTTCAGAACATGATGAATTCGAAATGGGAAATGCTGGAAGGGAGGCTAAAAGTGTGTCTGTTGTTGGTAGTCTAAATTTTATCTTCTAGGTAGAGACCACAGACTTATTTTTAAAAGGGTAGTGACATTGGTCTTGTATTTTATAAAGATAAATCTGTAAGCAATGTGAAGGATAAACAAAACAAAAAAGAGAGACTGGCAGCAGGAAAGACAGTGTTGTTTTACATGAATCCAGGAAAGAAATAGCAAAGATTTAATTACAGCAGAGCTAGTGGGCACAAAAGAATGGGACTGAGGTACAGTTGTCTGAGGTGCAATTGAGAATTAAATGATTCTTGTGCTGACTTCTATGAGGATTCTTTTACTGGAAGTTATATTTATTTGTGTTGAGTAGTAAGTAGAAATCATTTGAAAATATGTAGATTTTGGAGAATTTTTGAAAATGAAGTTATGTAGGAAGGTAATATGCATGTGATATGTTTAAGGCATGGTTTTATTTTTAGTATAGATGAGATGAATAAATATTAGAGGAAGTTAATGGGCTCCATTTTAAACATGTGGAATTTGAATTGCCTATGGGACTATCAGGTGGGGTTGTCCAGCAGGCAATCATAAGTGGTTCTGGTGATCAGAAGAGAGGATAGGACACAAGATTAGAGTGTCATCACTGAGTAGGTGTAATTGAAGCCATGGATGTAGTTCAGATTGATCAGGGTTACTGAACAAAGGCCAGGAGAGATTCCTGCTGAATAAGGGAATAAGGGAATTATTTATTCAGTAAGTCAACCAAAAACAATGAGCACCTGCCATAGGCCAGGTTCATTTCTTGGCACTAAGGATATAGCATAAATTTGGCAGTCAAGGTTTTTACAATCTCATGGAGTTAACACTAGAATGGGAGTTTTGGAAGTAGATTATGGAGTATAGGGGGACAGTTGCAAGCAATATGGTCATCTGAAAAGATTTGATAAATTTGAAGGTTGTTGATCTATGGTAACAATTGCTTGGAAATTATGAAGTTGTAGTTGTAGGTTTGAACAATGACTTAATGTTTCCAACTGTTGTATCAAAGATAACTATACTTTTAACAGATCTTAATCTCACTGAGGTATAATTTACATACAATAAAGTGTCCATTTTAATTGTACAAGTTAATGAGTTTTGAAATTTGTGCACGACTGTAACTATCATCACAGTCAAGATGGGAACATTTCCATTACTGTAAAAAGTTCCCTGATATATCTTTCTAGCTTGTTTTCTTCATTTTCCAGTGACTCCAGGCAATCAAGATGTCTTTTTTGTTACTGCAGATTAGTTTTACCTTTTCAGGAACTTCACAAAAATGAAATCATATAGGATATACAGTGTTGTATCTGGGTTCTTTCACTCACTGTAATGTTTTGGAGAATCATCCATGTTGTGTTTGTATATCAGTAGTTCCTTTTATCATTGCTAAACACAGTCCATTGTTTGATATATACCATGAATTGTTTATTAGTTTACCTGTTAATAGACATATGAGTTGTTTTCATTTTGGGGTTATTATGAATAAAGCTGTTCATGTACATTCTTGTACAAGACTGTGCCAGACATGTTTCCAGTTCTTTTGGAAAAATACTTTAGAGTGGAATTGCCTGGGTCACATGGTAAGTGTATAGACAAATTTGTAAGAAACTATAAAATTCTTTTCACTGTGATATGTGGTAATATATAAAAATCCCTACTAGCAATGTCTAAGTCATTGATATGAATAGTCAGACTACTAAGATGGTATCTCATTGCTATTTTAGTTTGTGTTTTACTAATGACCAATAATATGAACTTCTTTTTATGTGTTTATTGTCCAGATATATACCTGTGAATTGTTTACAGGTTTTACCCAGTTTGCAATTGGGAATTTTTTTTTTTCTTATTATAGCTCTAAGAGTTCTTTATATAGTCTGGATACAACTTCTTTACATTGCAGATATTGTTTCCTTGATTTTAATTTGTATTTTCATTTCTTACTGGTGTCTCTTAAAAGTTGAAAAGAAAAATTGAGTTTTGATGAGGTTTAACTTTTCATTATGTCCCACATGGCTGATGACTTTTTGGTTTTATCTAAGAAATTCTGTTTAATTGTAATGTTTGGTCATTTTGAATTTATTTTGCTAAGATTTGTGAGAATGTCTTGCATCTGTACTTATCAGGGATATAGGTCTATAGTTTTTTTTTTTTTAATGTTCTTGTCTTTTGGTATCAGAGTAATGTTGGCATCATAAAACGTGGTTATCATTTCTTCTTCAGTATTTTGTAATAATTTGAGGAGGATAGGTATTAGTTCATCATCAAAGGTTTGGTAGTTAAGCTGTGTGCTTTTGCGTATTTTGGAAGACATCAGTTTCCTTGCTTGTAATTATAATTGTAATTGTTAACAAATTGTCTATTTCTTTCTGGTTCTGTCTTGCAACATTTGATATTATTAGAAATTTGTCAATTTCTTAGGTTATCCAATTTATTGGGGTGATGTTTATAGCAGTCTTATAAGTTTTTCTGTATTTCTGAGGTTTCAGTTGTAACTTTTCTTTCATTTCTAAAACTATTAGCATTTTCTCCCTTTTTTGTTAGTGAATGCAATTAGGTGTTTTTCTTTTTTTGTTTGTCTTTGCTAAGAACTACATTTTTGGTTTCATTGATTTTCTGCACTATATTTTTGATAACTGATTCATTTATTTCCACTCTTAAGTTTTTTTTTTTAATTTCTCTCTTTTTACTGGTTTTGGTTTCATTTGTTGTTCTTGTTTAGTTCCTCAAGTTATAAGGTTAAATTACTTGGTTGAGGTCAACCTTATTTCTTGGTGTAGGCCTGTATTGCTATGTAGTTCCTTCTCATACCTACTTTTATTGTTTCCCGTAGTTTCTGGTAGCTCATGCCTTTGTTTTCATTTGTCTTCAGGTATTTTTAAACTTGTTAAAAAAAAATTATTGGTTTACATACTTACTAGTGTTTTCTAAGTATAGGATTTCCCTCTACCCCGAGATACAGTCAGTGTCGTGCACCTACTACCAAAGCACCCATAGTCTGTCAGCATAATGCACGTGCTCTCTTCTCACTGTTTCCTTTCCTTCCCGCTTTCACTCTGGATGCCTCAGTACATGATGAGCTTTCATGGGGTTAGTTTTTAAGTTTGACTTTCCTGACCCTTTGTTTTCTCCATATTCTACCTGTAAGTGACACAGTCCAGTCTTTCTCCTTCTGATATATTTTGCTAGGTATAATCTCATCCAACTTTATCCATGTTACCACAAATGGTATGAGTTTATCTTATTTGATAGCTGGTCTATATGCTATTGTTTGTCTATAACCACATCGTCTTAATTCACTCACTGGTTTTGGTTGTTTTCCTGTCTTGGTTATTGTAAAGTGTACATGGGAGTGTGAATTTGCTGTTTCTGTATTTTTAGGTATTTTCTGTATTTTTTAGATGCCGAAGAGAAGAACTAGTAGGTTATATGGCAGATACATTTTTAGTCTTTTGAGAAGCCTTCATTCTGTTCTTCATAGCCTATTTTCCAGTCTACATTTCTACCAACAGGGTAAGACAGTTCCTTTTCCTTCACACCCTCATCAGCTTGTGTTGTTTTGGGCCTTTTTGATATGGGTTATTCTAACTGGTGTGAGATAGTACCTCATTGTGGTTTTGACTTGCATTTCCCAGATGATAAGTGATGATGAACATTTTTTCATGTACCTGTTGGCCATCTGTATGTCTCCTTTGGGGACATGCCTATTTAGTTCTTTTGCCCAATTTTTGATTGGGTTATTTGCTTTTATTGAGTTGTATATAGATCTTTGATTTCAGCCCCTTGTCAGATGTATAGCATGAAAATATTTTCTCTCATTCAGTAAGATGTCTTTTCATTTTAGTTTATTTCACTGTGTAAATCTTTTTAGTTTGTTATATCCCAATTTTTGGCTTTTTTTTTTTTTTTTTTGCTGCTGGAGATTAATGCACAAAGATAACGAAAGCTTATGTAATAACAGTGTTTTTGTTTTGCCAGTGTGTTCTCTTATGTATTTTATGATTTCAAGTCTTACATACAAGCCTTTAATCTGTTTTCAGTTAATTTTTTTGTATATGATATAAGATCATGGTCTATTCATTCTTTTGATTGTAGCTGTTCAGTTAATATGTGAGAGTGCTCTTGCCATTTGTCCTTAATGTACTTGTTCTAGCTGTTTGGTTTTTTGATCAGTTCTTTGTGGTGTTGTTCTCCTTGATTAAGAACACCTTTCAACATATGTTGGAGGTATGGTCTAATATTTGAAAATTCCTTCAGTTTCTGTTTATCTGAGAAGAATGCAGATAATTTTCTATCATATGTGTAGGAGAAACTTGTAGGATAGGATAATCTTGACTGGCAGATTTTATCTTAATTTTGATCATTTCATTCATTCTTTTATCTCCTTTCCCTTAGTGTTTATTCAATAAAGTCCAATATAAGCTCCTTGTCAGAGTCCTTCTAAGCCAGCTTCAGTATTTCTTCTTTATCTTGAGTTCTTGGAAGTTGTACTACTATGCACATTGATGTTTATCTCATTTTGTTAAAGTACCCTCTTTTCTTTTTTAGTTTCATAGATTTATATATTTAGTTAGTTTTCCAGGTTTGAGAAGTTTTCCTCTATTATTTTTTTCAAATAATTTCTCTGTTCTTTTCTCTTTCTCTTCCCCTTCTGGGATAACTGCTATTCTTACAATGCCTTTCCTCATTGAGTCATATAAGTGTTTCTTCATTTTTTATTTGTATTTCTCTTCTTTCACCTAAATTCTTTGTGCATTATTATCCTCAAGGTCAGTGACTTGATCTTCCATTTGATCTGTTATGGATCCAGTACTTTTTATATATTTTTTTTGTTTATCAATATTTTTACATCCTGCAACTCCATTATTTTCTTGTTTAAAGCTTCAGTTTCAATCTTGTGTTTGCTAATTTTATTTTTTGGGACATTCATTTGTTTCTCTTGAGGTTTTTTTATCTTTTTGAATTTATTTATCATGGCAATTTTGAAATCTATCTGACATCCTTTCATGTCCCAACGGTTGTGATCTGGAGATTTATTCTCATTCTGTGGTAGAGAATTTTCCTGAGGGCTTAAATTGCCATTTGAAGTCTTTCTCTTACCCATTAGTTACTTTCTGAAAATTAAGGGTATAAAACTTCCCTTTTCCAGAAGATGAGGCTATATGACAGGGAGAGCTAATCTGTTACTGGGTCTGTAATGAGTGGAGGGGACTCTGGGCAACTCTGGAGGTGCTCTTTGCTGGCATTGCATTGACTTGTGTCTGTGCCTGCAATGTTGACTCTTTTCTAGGGTCTCAGACCCAAGTCTCTGCTATTTGTAGGCTGGGTCCTTTGTACCGCCCCAGAGTGAGCCCCTCTGTGCTCCAACTCGGCCATACTATATCTGCTCCTGTAGCTGCCCATACTCAGTAACTCCCAAGAATAAGCTGTACCTTTTGAGCTTTTTTCCTCTTTGTTTTCCACTTGACACTTGACTCTTTCCCCACCTGTCTGACCTCTCACAGCACTGATAACATTTGTCTCTGTTAGACCCTTAACACTTAGCTCTGATTTTTCTGCGTGCAGGTATGAATTTTAGTTTCTGCTCCAACTATCTGTTCCCCCTCTCATCCTTTGTTCTCTTAGGAATTTCTTCACATCTGTTCTCTCATTATCAGTCATTGTTTTGTCACCTGGTGACAGTGAGGTGTTGGCTTTTACCTCCTATTGCAGGGTTTTCCATATTCAATGTCTATTTGGACTTGCACGGTTAATTCTCCCTGAAGCTAAGCAGGGACTTTACTCTGACACCATCCTTCTCTGCATCTCTTTCTGCATTTTTTTCTCTTTGTTTGCTTACTATGGCAAAGTTAAATATGTATCTGATATGGAAAGTTATAGTCTACTTTGTAGTTGGATTCTGGGCAATACTCTCTTCTTAGAATAATGTATTCTCTTGAGCTCTCAAGTTGCCTTGTGTTATATTCTTCCTGTTTGGCATTATAAATTTCTCTGTTTCTTCAAAATTATCTATAGTAGTAACATAGTATGTTAAACTACTTTTACTTTACCTGCAAGTGGTGACTGTGGTTTAATTTATTTTTTTAGTTTTTGACCTGTGCTGGTGGTGGGGTCAGTGGGGAGACCTGGGTTGTTTTTGTGGTGCCAGTGATATCTACCCTTTCTGGGGTTCTAGATCTGAGACAATGCTGTTTAAGCACTTTCAGTTTACTTCACAAGGTCTGCATCTATCTTAAGGGATGGAGGGTACAGATAAGTAGAGAGCACCTTCTTTGTGCCTTACCTATTGTGTAGCACCCCAGCTTTTCTCAGTGGGTTTCCATTCATTCTAGGATGTGTGCCTCCACACTGTTGAACTCCCTCAGGGCCTCTGGTTGAGCCAACAGAGCAATTGTATATGTCCCCCACCCCATCAACAGCCTGCTGGCATTTCTCTCCAGCCACCTCCTGTTCAAGGAACTGTGAATTTCTCCTTCATTTTCTCTGGTGCAGTCTGTGCTGATCTGATGTCTAAGTTGTGTTGCATTTTACCAAGAACTGTGAGACACTCTTAATGTAGTGTCCTCTGGTTAACTATTAGGTGTTCCTCTTGAGAGCGAAGCAAGGAAACTCCTTATCATTCAATGCTTTCTTTTTTTCTGAGCTATGAAACTAAAACTGTGTGAATATGTGATTTGCGTCTTAATGAGCTGCCTCTTTAGACCTTCACTGGCATAGACAGTACAAATTTAAAGTCAGTCAACAAATATTTAGGATTTTATCATTTACATGCTCAACATTTAAAGAATGTAGTTATTTCCTTAACAAGTATTTGATTTGTTAGACAGTTTTTTATTTGTGATCTCTACTAGAAATAAATCTATATTATCATTTTTAGATTTTGTACACCAAGAATAGACATGTAATTTTAAAGTTTATCCCAAGCATAGTTTCCAAAAATGAGAAAAGAAAATTGTAAGTTGAGTCTTAGACTGTATACTTTGATTT
The DNA here is from genome assembly GCF_000260355.1 of Condylura cristata. NCBI lineage: Eukaryota > Metazoa > Chordata > Mammalia > Eulipotyphla > Talpidae > Condylura > Condylura cristata. The sequence goes on from NW_004567110.1 coordinate 43,702,059, forward strand.
CATTCAGTCATTTATCCCTTTGTAGGTATTAATGTGACAAATATTTTGCATGCAGAGTAAAACAGATTACTCACACACCTGAAACACTGGTACATGACAAGGCTTGTTAAATATATGTTTATATTTTAGTTACAAAGCAGTTGATTTTATGAAAAGAATTGAGGAAGAAAGCTGTAAAGAAAATCAATGGTAAATATCCTAATGCAGTAGTCTTAATTATACAGCTTGTCATATCTCTTATTATATTGTTATGAGGTAGTATAATAGTACTAAGACTATCTTATTATTTAATATTAACCATTAGCCAATCATTGTTCTAAGTGTTTTTATGATGAAATTAATTTATTATAAATTAATTCACTTTTTATAAGTATTACTGACCTAATGTAAAATGTATAGTTGACCCAGATAAGTAAGATTATTTACATATTGTCAAGAATCTAAAAAAGTGATTAAATATTTAACATCACCTTAATCTACTTACTAGGAAATATTTATCAAGCAGTACTCTCATGCTTTGCCAAGAACATGCTGTTTTGTGTTTTAACAAAGATTTAGATCTTTCATACAGTTAATATACTGGCTCTGCAAGAGTCAACCATGTTTTAAATATCCTCAGCTATGGTGTTAAACCTTCCATTTGTGTGCCCCTTACTGTCTATTTCCCTGTGCACATCTCTACGTGTTAGCTACAGTGGCATCCCTACCTCCTACTGCAAACTAGACCTGTGGTTAATGAACTGAAGGTGGGCTAGTCAAATAATATGATTTCTGGACACAGTGATTGTGTTACGGACACATATGATTGTGCAGGCCTTATCTTTCCTTCATGATCTAAGGACCAACTTCTTTAGACGTGTGTCTTTTTAATACTCTCCTCATTTTTTGTTTCACCCAAGGGAGTTACCATTAAAAACATCTGACAGACAAGAAGTTAACCAGTTCCCTGCTGAGTTTGTAAAATATTTAGTAGTTCTGCAACATCAAGGAAGTTCAGCTCTGCAGGAAACAGTTTAATTCAACTTTTTTTTGGGAAGTAGGGGGTAGGGAATGTTCACTTAGATGGAAATGAAAAAAATTAGCATATCTACCTTTGTATGTAAATTATTCTAAGACATAGTATTTGTCTTTATTTCTTAATTGAAGATATTTATGGTGTTTCTTCAGGATAAAGAAATCTCTAGACTAGTAAAATCAGTGTCAGAATGCACAATTATAGCATTTCATTTTGGTGTATATTATTACAAATCAAAGTAGGAAACTTCAAAATGAAAACAAGTTTGTAAGCTTCAAGGGAAGCCACATTGTTTAATTTTTATATGTTTGTATATGTATATATTGAAATTTTTGATCTATATTTTATTTTTTTTTTAAAGATTTATTTATTTATTCATACAGAACTGGGGTACAGGCCAGAGATGTGGAGGGTGATAGGAGCGGGGAGCAGAACAGGCAGATCAACGAAGTACACTGCTGAGGGGAGTAGCGGGCAGGTCAGGAGAGGTCTGCCGCACCATGTGGTCACCTCTGGGGCAGGCGGGATCGAACTCGTGGAAGTGGCTTTAGCTTCTTAATGCTGTGCTTTAATCTGCTGCTCCACCAGGGAGGGCCTGATCTATATTTTAATGGAATAGTTTTTGTAAATCAATGAGAAAGAAACAAAATGCCAACTTAGAGAGGTTGATGGTATTGTACATTTACAGTAAGTGCTACCACATTTAAAAAAAATCAAGATAAGTTGCTTATGTTTTATAGTACCAAAGAAGATAAAGAGATACAATTTATAAATAATACATCTTATAGTAAACATAGAATATTTAAAAAAAAACAAGATTAAAGTTATCTTGGTCTACTTTTCCTTAATAAAGGTCAGTGTCCTTTGACATTGTATATTGGAAGTTAGGGCCACATATGTAGAAATACACTGTTGTGGCAGAAATATGTTGTCTTGTCAACTCTAAAGATTTGTGTATTACAGAATGTAATAGAATTTTATTACCCTAGTTATTTCAGGCCAGTGTTTCCACTAAGATTCCAGTTTCTGCTGATGCTTTGAGTTTTTTCTTTTCTTTTTTCTTCTTGAAACTTCCTAAATAACCTTATGTTTTTATGTCCAAGAAGGAACTATAGGATTGAAGAGAATCATATTAAACCTGCTTTTCCCCCTCATTTTACATTTCTTTTGTCTATTTTTTTGAGGTGGCATTGGTTGAAAACACTGTAAATATTTTAGGAGTACAGTTTTATACTTCTCCAAACTTACATTATCATACCACATCTTTCACCAAAGTACAACTCTTACCACAGTCCACTGGACTCTCTCCACTCTGTCTCACCCCAGCTTTCCCTCTGGTAGCCTCGGTTCTGTAGTCAGGATCCATGAGTTTGTTTTGTCTGTTCCTTTATTTTGTTTCTTTATGTATCACATATAAGTGAAAATCATTTGGTATTTACCTCTTTCCTTCTGACTTATTTTAAAAACTTAGCATAATTCCCTCCAATTCCAAATGGTGGTAAATGGTAAGAGTACCTTTTTTAAAATAGCTGAATAGTATTTCATTACGTATATATACCACATCTTTATCTAATCATCCATTGACAGGAATTTAGGTTGTTTATATAACTTGGCTATTATACAATACTCCTGCATAGAAGAGGAGTATATATAACTTTTTGGATTAGGTTTTATGTCCTAAGTTGGATACCTAAGAGAAGAATTGCTGAATCATATGGTAGATCTGTTTTTAATACTTTTAGAAATCTTTCAACTGTTTAATCTATAGAGGCCAAATTAGTGTGCATTCCCGGTTTTTCTGTCTTACACTCTCTCTAACACTTGTTTTTGGTCCTTTTGATAATGAGCCATTCTCACAGTTGTCAGACATGATTTTATGAGTGATTAATCAGATTGCTAAGTGTGACTCTTGAGACTATGATACTACTTTTCATGTAGTTCAAAACTATATCCTTAAAGCAATAGTTTATGTATTTTCCACATATTCGTGTGTGGCTTATTGGACAACCTCATTGTAGTAGCAATATATGTATAGGCTTATATAAATTCTATATGCACAACATATACATCAATATAGTATATATTTGTGTGTATGTATGTATGCATGCATATATAGAGAGTGATTTTATGTATTTCTTTCACTGCCTTTCTCCATGTTTGGTCAAATATTCCATTCATGTTCCTTTATGATATCTTTAGTAAATTCCATAGTTTTCAGGTTACCTTTAGTTTCTGAACATCTTGTCCAGTTCACTATAAAACTCCAAGCTCATATCCCCTATTACAAGATAATCATTCTGACTTAAGGAGGGGGGGGTATACACTGAGTTCTTTTTTTCTTCTTCTCATCTTCAGCTTTGAATGTCATTGGTCAGTAGGTAGGGACTTGACGTGCTTCTGAGAGACATCTCCTTGCTCTACTTGTATTATGGCATTATTCCTCTGGTGTGTGCAGGCTTAGAGCAGGGACATGAGTAGCTTGGTTTTTTCACTGCTGATTTCCAAGTTGATGATGTTCACAATTTCTGTGCAGCAAATTTAGTTTCTCCCAATTTCCTCTTCCCTGAGAGGCAGTCATCTTTGGATATTAGCAGTGATCCATGCCCCTGTTAACTCTCTTGGTAGGTGTCACTTTGGCTGTCCTAAATCGCCCCTAGATTTCTGCTAAGATTCTCTTTCATTCTCTCCAAGCTCCAAGGAGATCTAAGGTGAGTGTCTCCTTTACCCCTTTTGTTTTCAGGTGCACTGTGTGTCTGTGGCTCCTTCAGCAAGTGCTCATATTTCTTCAAACTATATTTTAATATACTTCCACATGCCTCAGATATTAGGATGTACATCAGATGCAGTGAAGATTTCAGAGTGAGCCTGCAGGTTCAGTTGTCAGCAAGCCTACTACCAGGGAACAGTACCTACTGCCAGAAGGTTCTCCTTGTACTCTATCATCTGTTTTCTGAGAGATACTCTACTCGCTGGAAATACTGTATTTTTCATAAAACTGACAATTAAGCTGGTTCCTTCCCGTTCACTTCACCCTCCCTAGTTCCTCTCTGTATTCTTTATGGTTGGACCATTTCTGCTAGCTCTTAGTAAGGGGTGGGTATAGGAAATAGAATTAGTTCTTATTTTTGGCAGCTCATTAAAGCTTCTTATGTAGTCTGTGGGTCCTGGCATCTATTCGGGGGCAGTAAGTGAAATTCATTTGGGATTAGGTTCTTTTGTGAGCAGTAAGTGACTTACATAAAATAAGTATTTATTCTTTTCTCACATAAAGGTCTTTAAGTTTGTGGTTTAGGGTTATTATGATGAGGTTGCCAGGGACTCAGTTTCCTTCCAACTCACACCTCTACCATCTTTTAAATTTCGACTTTTGTCCTCGTGGTTGGAGATTGTAATATCTGTATTCTACGTCTGAAAATTGAGTAAAGAAGAACAAAAGGCACACACCTAAAATATCTTAAGGGGATTAAGGCTACTGGAAGGAGAGGAAATACAGGAGGGAGAGAGAGCCCGTTTAACTGTGGTAGAAGATTGGAGGTTGGGTGGTGGGCATGGTGTGATGAATACATTGGTAGAGATGTGAACTCTACCCCTAAAACTTATCCACAGTGCTGTAAATCAAGGTTACCTCAATAAAAAATTTAAAAAAATTCTAGAACACTGTCACAGAATTTTTTCATTTGTATTCTGTTAGTCATATCACTCATCTCAGTTATAAGGGGCCCTGGGAAATTTTATCTTTATTCTGAGCATGTACATAGCTAATTGCTTTGGGAGAACATTGAAGGACAGTTATGATTTAATCATGTTCACTGTATGCTATGAAATTTTCTTTGGAATTGTGAATAACTAGTACCTTTACATTTATCTTTGTATGTGAGTTATCCACTAATTTAGATTATCTGTAAGATGCATAGTGTTGCCTAGGATACTTGTAGTTTCATTGTGCATTGTATATAGTTATATGTTGTGAATTTTGTGAAATTCTGACCTAATTTTCATTTCTATAGAAGAAAAAATAGTATTGTAATAAGTTTGCTAACATAAAAACTTCTTTATTCAATTTAGGCATTTAGGAGAGTGTCAAGTCTTTCATATAGACCAGATGTCAAAGGATGATTATATATTAAAGAGTCTTATTATAGTGTCTTATTATATTGTCTTATAGTGATATATATAATATATTAACATTATATATTATAATATATAATATATTGACATATATTATAACATATATATATGTCTTATTATACTGGGGTATCAGACATAATATTTAACTGTACCATAAATGGTTGTGTCGCTATTTATTGGCTTTTGCATAAAAGTGTGACAAGTCTAATTTCCCCTATCATAGTTATTGCATAGTAAACACTTCCACATTGTTGAACTCACATACATTGAATCACCTTTAACTGCACAATTTAGTTGTATTGTACAGTTTTGTCAATTCCTCCCGCCCCCAAAGTTAACTTGGAAAAAATAGACCAAAATCTTTACAGTACATTGTAAACAAGGCTTTTATATTGATTTCCCTATCTTCTGGGAAACTGATGGTCAATTTTAACTTTCTGGGTTTAAAAAGTTGGATTATTAAATCATCAGACTGGGATTCATATTATTGTCATTTTTTTAATTAGATCCATTTCTATATAAACATTTATATTAATTTATCACAGAAGCAGTGTGTTTTTTTACTTTATGAACTAATGGTTAAAATAAGTACTACTTACAAAAAACTTTTGAGACTAGATAAATGGAAAGGTATAAATTTTCTCAGTGGGAAAATGGATTCACACTTCCCCCATATAACCTATCTCTGACATGGTATGTCTTACATGTGGTTTTAATAATGATTGGCTGGATTTAACGAAGATAAATAATACAGTAATTTAATTTTGGTCTGCACATTGCAAATCATTTTGGTTTAATTCAATTTAATTGTAGTGTCAAAGTTTCAAGTAGAACATGGTGTAGGAATATACATATATTTAACAGTGGTTTTATAGGACTCTAATGCAGAAATACAAGAATGTCACCACCAATTAAGTAATAGTCACACATGCATAGAGTCAAAAATGTGAGAAAATTCAAGTTGAAAGGTTCCATTAGAATCAAATGAACTTTGACTTATGCTTAACCTTACCCTTGAGTCCATTATAAGTAATGCATAATGATCTAGTATGAAAAGTTGGACTTTAAAAATAGGTGTAACATTTAGTTGTGAATTTGCTTACTAGCTGCAGTAACATGAAGCACTTTGTATAACCATTTCCTTAAACTCTTTTTTAAAACTTCAATAGAAGTTTTTAAAATTGAATTGATAAGGTTTTAAAAATTAAAGTGTATTCTGCATAAGTTATTTGAATTTTTCTTGAACTCTAGACTCTTTGAAAAGGACCTGTTGCATCTGGCTCCCTCTTGCAAGTGGTGTTCAGCAGATTGCGTGTGTTCTGTTATAGGTTCACTACTGTGATAGACAAAGTGGCAAAGAGTGTGTGACCTGTCTGACATTAGCCCCTGTGCAGATGACTTTCCATGCTATTGGAAGCTCCATTGAAGCCAGCCATGACCAGGTATAATATGCCACTGCCATTTTGCTATATATGGCTCAGCTAAGAAATCAGCCCATCAGAAGCTGTATGCACACACACGCTTTGCTTTCCCTTATGTGATATCTCCTAGCACTGTTTGGTAGACTTTTGAAAAATCAAAATTTTTGTGTTGAAAACTACTATCTTAGGACATTTGAATTATTTCATACTTCTAGTTTTTATTCACTAATAAATTTATGCTTAATGGATCATTATGATATATCCATTATTACATATATATTATAAGGAAGAAAAAGTTGCCCTATAAGCTTTTCTATTTTAATAATTATGTATAGGAATGAGAGTAAAAAAAAAAAAAAACAACAACAGAGCAGATAATGCTGGGGTGCCACTATAATATTGTCATCTAGTACTGTCGAAGGGAATTTGGTAATATAGAATATATAACATAACTGAATTGTTAGCACCATCACCAGTAAATTTAGTAGAATTTCTAAAAGAAAATACAGGTAAAATACAGTTCTGCAGTTCCTATATTCTGAAATGTATACTATATCCTTTATAGATAGATTTCTAAGTTGAATACTTTTGTATTCTCTCCTTCAGTAGTCGTTCATTAGTGAGTTGTTCACTAGTCCTTCACTGTGAGAACTGCCTGCTATCTTTTTTTGACCAAGTAGAGCTTTTTTTTTTTTAAAGAGTTATTAATTTTTGCATAAAGTACTGGGGTACAGGCCAGAGGTACAGGGGTGGTGAGAGGATTCACTAGAAAAAGAGCGGGGAGCAGAACAGGCAGATCTACGAAGTACACTGCTGAGGGGAGCAATGGATGGGCCAGGAGAAGTCTGCTGCACCATGTGGATCACCTCCAGGGTGGGGATCAAACTTGCACTGAAGCAGTTGCTGTCAGCATCCATTGCTGCGTCCTAACCCATTGTGCCACCAGGGAGGGCCCCCAAGTAGAGCTTTTTATAACAATGTTATTCATTATTTGTCTTTTAAAATCAATCACTAAGTAACTTATTTTTTAAGAATTAGTGGCTTTATATCAGCAACCCACTCACTTCATAAGACATATATGTCATTATTTTATTTATGTAAACATGCATTTCTAAGAAGACTGTGCATGCTGTGAAGTCTAGCTTCCTCATCCATAGGATGCCAGTTTCGGAGCTCAGAGCAGACATGTAGGATCTTTCTCCTCCAGAATGTGTGGATAGGCCCTTTACAGTGTCAGTACCAGACTTTTACTAACATGTGCCACATTGGTTTGTGAAATTAAAATCAGTGGAGACCCTGTGAGACTCAGGAGAAAATGTTATTTTACTGGGGATACCATTAAAGAGAATTTCCAGCATTATTTTTAATTTTAGAGTTTTATTTCTAAAATCTGAAAAGTATAGGTTATCAATAAGCATATTTCATTGCTTAGACAGCAATTTAAGAATCTGTAAGATAACACATTTTTCAATTAAAATAATGATCAGATTAGACAACTGTATGACTAACCAATTGTGCTTTCTAAATGAACCATTCATAAATAGAGCAGTTATAACCCAGTTTCACATCCTGACCATTTCCCAATAAATTTGAAGATAATTCTGATAATATTTTTGTCCTTCTGCTTAGGTAGTACCCTTGCTTGGAGAGAATAAAATAACATAATGATGTATATACTCAAACACATGAACCATTGTCCAGCTCAAACAAAACTTAGCAAAATATTCATGAAGATACATCTTTCTAGGTTCTGACATTTCTGACATAGACAGTTTCCCATTGTTACTAGTTCCCTTCATTATCTGATGAGATATTCTGCTATTCAGGAAAAAGCAACTAACTGGTGAGAAAATCTGACTTTTAGGAACTAAATATGGTATAAATTAGCCATAGTTATTTGGATAGATCCTATGCTCTCATTGGGAGTCTGTTTCCTGGAATGTTCAATGACAGAGGTGGTTAGATGACTTAATGAGATCCATTTCAGTGTGATAATTTTATAATTCTATAACTTATCTCCCTGCTTTGGTTCAGTGAGCCCAACTAACAGTAAACAGTTAATAAATAGCATCTGATCTGGAAAGCAGCTTAGCTATCATTCCAGTATGTTTCAGGTTTTGCAAGGACACATACTTAATTGCAGAAGAGAATGCAGGAAGGACTGAGGGACTAATAAACTAGTTTACAGGAACTAGTTTAGATTGGCCGTTAAATGTTTTTTTCACCCATTAATTTGTAAATACTAGTAATCAGGAAAATATTTGAAAGAAAAAAAAAGGAGAATTTCCTTCATAAAACTGTGATTTTGCTCTATGCTAGGTGCTGATAATACATGATGAGAGGGTTTAGACTTGGTTCTTGCTCTTACAGAGCTTATAGTGTAGCAGTTTTACCCTTTGAAGTTTGGCAAGAAGTCTACCTATCACTCTTCTTTATCTCTGTATCCATGCATGGCAGAAACAAATGGCAAGAGAAGTATGAGATAACTGTCCTGCAAAAGTCTTGCAGTAGGCTGGATGAAGAAATGAAAGAGTGTCTCAGAAACCCATACACCTGAGAAGAGCAAACCCCTGGTAGCAGAAATAGCTTGTTGCTATAAAAGCACTGGACTGATATTGGATCCAGATTTGTCAGGAACTAGTTTGGGATCTTATCTCTTCACCACTTGGAACTTGGTTTCTTTATGAGTAATTAATGAGGTGGTTCAGACTTGGTGCCAAGTCTGTATGCCAAGATAGTCAAGTCCTGAGCTTCCGTTAGCTCATATGGAATGGGCTAACTGGAAACTGACTATGTCAGAAATTAGAAAATAGGTGCCTCATCCTCAAGACATATTATTGCTTCCCACAAAAAGTTGTTATACCAGACAAATCTATAGTAACTACAGTGTAATTGGAAGCTTCCCCCCTCAAAGTGTGCAGTATATAGCCTGCACACCTGTACACAGAAGGTCAGTTGATGGTAAGTGAATAAAGATTTTTTTTATGTTAAAGCAAATGCAACTGCATTAGGATGACTTTATATGAAATTTTTAGATGAGAGGTTTTCAGGAAATGTGTTGATAATTGTTGGATGAATGTAGGGATGGATAAATGAATAGAGCTGTAACTGCTAATGACCGTCCTGCACATCAAACTCAACTTTGATGACCTCAGAGGTGGCAAGTAAGGGTGGTGGTGTGATCAGCATTCTTTTCCTGTATTGGGGTAATTGAGCAATTTGAGGAAAGGAAATACATTAACTTTACATCCGTTGGCTTTTCTTCGTTATGTTGCCATTACCATTTCCTCATCTTGAACATGTATTTAAGCAAAAGGTATGACTTTCCCATACTATAAACATGAACTTGATTTCAAAAATTGGTAAGGTTGGACTACTAAATGCTTTCAACCACTAATTTGTAAATATTCTTAATCAGGAAAACATTTTAAGGCAAGAAAAATTATGAGAATTAAAAAACATTTTCTATTCCTAACTCATTTGAATCAGTGCCACAGGGAAAACAAAGTAAAATTTAGAAACTGAGGCTGTTCCTATCTGTGTGGAAAATGAAGGTAAGAAATTAAAGTGTTATTGTCCTTGAACCGTGATAACTTATCTTTTCACTTTTAAAATTTAACTTAAGGAATCCAAGAAAGTGGAAACTGTGTCATACAATGCATTCACTTACTGTATTTAAGAGTAACAAAACAGGAACTGTTCATTGAAATTTCTCTATCAGAGGTCAATCTAGATTATCAAAATGGTTTAGATAGATTCATTATCATCCATCCAAGTGTATGGAGCTCTTAATTCTCCCACTCCCCTCCTAAGCCTACTCCTTCCTTCTGCCTGTCTTTTCCTTTATCCACTCTCGAAAATGGCACCACCAACTACTTAGATGCTCTTACTAAGCAACTTGGAGCTTCTCCTGTCTCTGTTCCCTTCACGAACTACACCCAATTCAGCATCTCTTCTCCTATACTAGATTTCTGACCACTTTTCACCAACTGTACAACTATAATCGTATCTAAGCTGATTTCCTTGTTTCTGCTTTTTTTTGTCTGTAGCTTCCGATCGGCAGCCAAAATTATTTATTAGTCAATTAGATTATATCACTCAGCTACTCAAAATCTTCCCATCAAACTGACAGTAAATCCCAAATTTCTGTTATGACATACCAGTCCTTTGTGATTGGGCCACTTCACCCTTCTAATTTCAGTTCCCAACTCGTTCCTACTCACTCACTGCTAGTTTTATATGCCTTGTTACCATGTCATCATGGTAGATGAAAGAAACCAGACTTAAAAATGTACTATGGATTTGCTTGGTGTTTTAGTAAAGGTAAAATATAGGAGTGGAAAATTGATTTGTGGTTGCCAGTGACTGAGGGTTTGGAGAGGGAACCACTACATATTATCATGAGGGGACTTGGCAGGGGCAGAATGGAGGGTGGAGGGCGCAGATTGCTGAAAATGTGCTAGAACTTGATGGTGGTAGAAAAGTTACTATACCTTGGTGAAATTTTCAGAATTGTACACAGATTCACCTCAGTAAACATAACTTAAAAAAAAAAGTGCCAGATTCATTCTTTTATCACTTACTTACTCATATGGTATTGACCCCAAGGAAATGTGCAAGGGTGAATCCCCTTTCCTATGTTATTTGAGTGTGCTGGATCCATCTTGGAATGCATGAAACTTAACATATAACCTGGCTTAGCACTCCTCTGAATGCAGTGGTTGGTTATGGCCTGCTTCAGAATAATAATTATCAGTCTCCAAATAGCCTGCCCCTGTCAGACTTAAAAAAAAAAAAAAAAAAGAAAAGAACGTGTGGGGGCGGGTCTGTAGGCTAGTCTTTCCATTCTGGACTTTTGTCCAGTCTGTGGGCAATTCAGCCTAATGTTTGCCTGGAGGACCCCTTGGTTGTAGGTGAGAATATTCTTTTGGTAATCACAACAAATATGAATTATAAATTAACAGTTTATAATAAATAATTGTCCAGATAAAAAAGCATAATTTAAATTTTCAAATATTGAATACTTTTATAAACAAACATTTGTTAACTGAGTGGCTGGCTGTGTGAGAATTCTACATTAGAAGCTAGAGCTTACACAGGTAATTTAAGATCCTTATAAACTGCTAACTAATTTATTGTAGTCTTCAGTAAGCCAATCATGTGAAAATTTGTATCTATAGGTTATATAATGGTTTCAGTGAAAAAGTGGTTACCCTTACTTATATAAGTTGAGTAAAAAAAACATTTATTTTTAATTTTGAGCTAGTGAGCAAACTATTTTTCGGTACATCTTGTTTAGAAATTCAATTTATGTTGGTTAGTGTGTGTTATTAAAAGCAAAATCTTTGTAGTAGTAAAGGACTTTTAGGATTTTCTAACGTGGCATAACTAACACTGTTCTCTTTCCTGCTGGGTTGACACCCTTTCTATTAAACTATTATCACTCTTAGATGTTACTGAGTACTCTTTCTCTTAGTTAGGTAATTACATCAGTCACCTTCTAGTTACAGCCTCAAAGTCATAAACTTCCTTCCTTCTCTTTGTACTTCTTATTTAGGCATCTTCATTTAGATCACATTGCCAATCTCACCAATACTTGATCAACAGGTATAGGTTAATGCACTGTAGCTTTATTGCTAGTCAGTAGTGTTACCACTGTCTACCTTATTTTAAATTACCTTCAGAACTCAGCTTATTATAAATAAAGGAATGAGCTAATAAGTAAGCCATCTAACTAGACATTAAGCCAGTGAAGCATAGCATGGACATTAATATTTTCTGTAATTGTTTAGTCAAAACAAAGAGATTTTAAATAGCATAAAAGACAGTTTGTATTTCATACTTAGAATAGATCAAAATTTTACAAGGGAAAAGGGACAAAAGTCAAATTTATATGCTAGATATTATTCCAGGCTCTTTGTGTCCTATTTATTCTATTATAGCTGTGAGATGTAATAATAACATTTTGTATTTGCTTCATTTGCCACATTGTCTTTAACACAAATGGAATTGTTCCAGTATGCTTTGACTAAAATTCAAGACCTCTCCATGAAAGGATGGTCATTAAATATAACAATTTACTAATCAAATAGGTAGTCTGTTCTATATATAATTAAGTCTGCTTATTAAAAAATTATAGATTTTCTTATTCATAAATCTCTTTGCCTGAGTTTATGCATGTCTTACAGTTGTATACTAAAGTTAAGAAAAACCTTCAGACATAATACCTAAATAAATGCTTTCACAAACATAATGTATTGATTGATTTTAAACTATGTACTGAACTTTTATACTAGATGGTCTTAAATAATTATATTTCCTTGCTCTGGAGGCAACTATAGTCTAGTGGAATATATCTGCTACAACAGTTTTGGCTATAAGTAATAAAACTTGACTCATGCTGTCTTAAATAATAAGGAACCTCATCTCACATAACAGGAAATTCAGAGGATGGGTGAACTTTGGGATTGATCAGTAAAACAGCTCAATGATGTCAATGAGGTCTCAGGTTGTCCCTTAACTCTGTCATCCTCTGCCTCGCGGAAAGATAGCTCAAATAGTTTTCTGTCTCACTGGCAAGAAAACCACATCCCAAAGTAAACAAGAGATCTGCTCTGTGTCTCCTTTTAGGGACAAAGACACTAGTATCAGGAACTCCCTCCAGCTCTCTTTCCTTCATAGGTAGTCCTGGTTTGAGTTGAGTAGTCCCATCTCTAGTCACTGAGAGATCATTGCTAGTTCACATACTTGGGGTGAAATGGTTGTTGAGAAATCAACCACAAAACTACTACAGGAAGAATAAATGCCACATATAACTTTTAAAAAGATTATTTATGCATACAGAATTGGGGTATAGGACAGAGGTCCGGGGCAGTGAGCAGATTCACCAGAGACAGAGTGGGGAACAAAACAGGCAGAACTGACGAAATACACTGCTGAGGGGAGCAGCAGGCAGATCAGGAGAGGTCTGCCACGTCATGTGGGTCACCTCCAGGGTGGGGATCGAACTCATGCTAAAGTGACTTTAGCTTTAACTTACTGCAGTGCCACCAGGGAGGGCTAGCCACATATAATTTTGTTGTTTTTTTTGTTTGTTTGTTTTTGTTTTTTAGTAAACCCTTTAAAAATTAGGTAAATGTAACCTCAATATTTTAGCATGTATTTTACAGAGATATTTTACCTCTTTTATGCATCTCATTTTTGCACTAACCACATTTCAAGTATTCAGTAGCTACATGTGCATGGACAGTGCAAGTCTATAGTTTGAAATCCAAGAATATTATAATTTGGTCCCTTGTATGTCCATTGTTCTCTATTTTCCCTATAGCTAATTTACCGAATTTACACTCAAGCAGTATTAAGTTACCACGTTTCAGGCTTTCTTGTATCTGTTTTTTGTGCTGATTCTCTGCCTGGGCTTTTACTCTCCTTGTTCATAAGAAGACCTTTTATTATTGTATACATCAGATGCAACCAAGATATCATTCATTCAATAAGATAGCCCCAAACCTACTTTTTATATTAGCTCAGTATTATCACTTGTCAAATTATTTTCCCATAATTTTTGTGTTGGTCTACCCCACTTCATCCACTCTTCTGTGAAGCCAAACTGTTAGCTTTATTATTTTCAGTATCTGTACTTTGACCCTCATAGGATAAAATTGAACTGAATTTCTAAGGCAATTAGAATGACTTAACTTGATGGACTTCATGGTATACTTAGTACGGTAAACAGCATGTTTGGCCCTTTGTGCTTTCACTGATGGTAGGCCTATAGGGACATTTTTTTTTGTGATAGCCTCTTCTAAGTGTTGGCCTCAGTGTAATTACATGTCACTATCATTAGGAATTCATCATTATCTCCATTAATTCTTTTATGAATCTGTTTATAACTTCTGAATTTTTTTCCCCATCATATATATGAGTAGATAATTCTGAGTATCCAAAATACTAGATCTTCACAATTGTGGTGCTGTCCTCCTGGTTATAGCATTCTGCGGAGTAGTAGACAAATGGATAATCACGAATGATGTCATTTGGGACTGTATCCCTTAGAATCTAAAGAGGCACATCCTTCATAAGTTTGAGCAACAGTTTCCTAAGGCAGAAAAACTTTTTTTAATATAAAGGACAAAGTTTACTGAGCTTGCATAGTAGCAGACCACATGTCATCCTGGAGGAACCTGCAGTAGGGTTCTGGCTTTTTTTTTTTTTTTTTTGTAAGTTTTTTTAATTATGTGTACAATTACTGGGGTACAGGCTAGAAGTGCGGGGGGGGGGAAGGATTCACCAGAGATAGACTGGGTAGCAAAACAGGTAGATCTACTGCTGAGGGGAGCAGCAGGAGGGCAGGAGAGGACTGCTGCGCCATGTGGGTCACCTCCTTGGCCGGGGATCGAACTCATGCTGCTGTGACTGTGGATAATTTCATAAGGCTGAGACTTAATCCCTTGTGCCACCTGGGAGGCCCAGTTCTGGCATTCTTGGTATTCTGTAAATTTAGCATAGGTTTTGTGCCACATATCAAGACAGTGCTGATTGTCACCCAGTCTTCAAGGGTGTGATCACAACCATTGACATCTTGTAGAAGGTCCTGGAGCTGCCAAAATGTAAAACTGACTTAATTTTTGATTTTTTTTTTTTATAAAATAGGGTACTAAGAGAGAGATTTTAATATTGTATTGATTCAGTGTCCTCATATTTATTTGTAAGTTTCCAAATATTTCCATCCTTGGTTGTAGGACTGAAATTTCTTTTACTGGTAACTTTATTATATAAAATTCCATTTTACTCAAATATTTCTTAGATCAAGACATTCAGTCATATTTCCAGAAACATTACAACAGGAAAAGTTAACAGGAACACTTGTTACCACTGCATAGTTAGTGTCCATTGATGGGCTAGAACAGAAGTCCGCAAGCTGCAACCCTGAGGCCAAATTCAGCTTCTTATCTAAACTAAAAATGTTATCAGTTTCAAATGACTGAACAAGTTAAAGAATAATAGGAAATCCAAATTTTTTTTTTAAGATAAGCCATTTAGGTATTTTCTGCAGTCATTTTCACTCTATAATAGCAGAACTGGGTGGTGAGGAGAGAGACCTTTCTGCCTGCAAAGTAAAATATTTACTCTCTGTTCTACAGAAAAAGTTTGCTGATTTAATCCCTGGAGAAAGAAATATTAGGTATTCCCCCTTGGAATTTTGTTTCAAATGTTACTTTAAAAGCTGCTCATTCAGCATTTATACTCTCAAAATAGAGCCATTTTCCTGGAAAGAATGCCCCTATCATGGAACAATTAGACTTGATTATGAAGTTTGATTTACTTACTCTCCTTTCTGAAACACTACAGCTACTACTATTTTAAAATACTACAGCTAAACTTAAAAAAAAAAAAAGGAATATTCTGTTATTTCCATAGTGATCTTTAGATGTAGAAGCAGTTTCCAGAACCAGCAATGAATTATAGGGGAAGGTAGTGGGAAGATTGAATAGTTTGTATTTTATAATTGACTCTTAGTTTCATTTGTGCTTAGTACAGCATGACCACATTTCTAAGAGGTTGCTTATAGCCAGTGATATTGGGCACACAAGTGACTTATTAACTTGAGCTGTAAAATAATTTTGGACTATAGTCAAAACCCACGAGCTTAACTTACTGTTTTCCTTCTACTTTTTTCCTGAAGTAATGAATAACAGCTATTTTAACCAGCAGAAAGTGTGAAATTCTAGGTTTTAGAAAACATGACTTTCCCCAACTACTCTTAAAAGATTTTTAGTGTAGTTATTTGATCTGTACCTCAGCTTACCTGTAGCTTACTGTTTCACAACCGAATATGTCTTTGAAGATAATTCATGTTCATGATCTCAGGGGAGATAAACTATAAATAGAATCCAAAAGGGTTTTTCTATATTTTAATAAGTTTTGCTCAGTTTTGGACCTGCTTGTATACTCCAAGTCAGTAGTTCCTTCATTTTAAATTCAATATTCTTATTTCAAATAAAGGAGAAACTTAATATTCCTTTTATTCTTTAGGTCTCTCTAATTGATGTTGACTTGAAGATCATTGGGGAAATCCTCTAAAAACATTTTTGCTAACAGTTCATACTAATGAATCATAGCCAGATACATTATTAAACCAATAAATACCATATGCATATAATTGGCTAAATGGATGTGAAAGTTATAGTGGAAAACTGTTGCCTACATAGACTTTTTAAAAGTGATGATCAATGGAATATAGTTCCCTAGGCTACAGATTTGAGGGCATTATTGCCCACTGGAGGTCACTTTTACAACCTAAAGAGTATTACCTTCCTTGTAAACTCAAATTATGGTGTTGTGTATGATTTATTACACTACTTAAAACTGAAAAGCAGTAACCTGCTCTCTCTTGGCACTATACCTTCAATTAAGTCATACCTCTCCCCATTTCTAAAATTCCTCTTTAGACAAATCAGTTACTGGTTATTTTTCAGAATTTTCATTCTTTCATTGCTAATAGTTATTTGGTCTGCTCTTTCTGTTTCTACACTAGCTAATTTCAGATTCCATATTTGTAAATTTGTTAGGTAATTGACTTCTCATTTGCATTCTCTGATGCAAGGAACTTTAAAATCCCAAGATATTTAACACAAGTAAAAATATTAAGGATCAGCATAGTGATTATATAATGTCTTCCGTGTCTCTGCATAGGCAACAGTGTTGTGTACCAGCAAACCTGGTATACCTTTGGGTAAGAAGCGTCACTGCTCAGCCAAGACCCGCACTTAAATATCTTACTCTAAAAAGCAAACATGGGGATAGTTTTACCAAACTTCATATGTAGAGAGAGGCCATATCCTCACAAGATTCTTGTCTTAGTAGGAACCATAATAAGAATTTTTCACCTCAGGGACAAAGTTACCTAACTGTCAGGAAAAAATGGAAGTTAACAAGGAATATTTGGGGGTAGAAAACCTCCACTTGGTATTGTGTAAGAGCCAGGTATTTGAGTACATTTCTTAAAAGCTAGGTTGCAGCATGGATTTTATGTTCTTTGCAACAGAACGAGGGAGATGACTGTGCTGGTGTTTGTGACATCAAATTTAGTAGCAAGATGCAGCAGTGATTCTAATGGGAAGAAAGTCTTCTGTCATAGTGATTCAGGAGTGAATGGGTAATGGTTACCTTGATGGGTGTGACTCTAAAAATAACAAGGAAAACAGCATCTCTCCTGGAGAGTGATTGCAGAGGAAGAAATCAGTTGGCTTTTGTGATCAGCTGAGTGTGGTTGAAAGAAACAGAGCAATTAAAAATAGCTTTAAAGGCAGACTATCAATGTGCCAGAGTGAGGCATATCAATGCATCCTCCTTGTAAACAGTAACAATAAAAACTGGTTGAAATTCTAAAATAGCAATTTTAGGACTCTGGAAATTGACCAGAGGCATTCAACAAATTGAGAAATGTTAATTCTTGTAAAAACTGCTGAACTTAAGGCAATAAAAAATAGGTTTCTGTGTGTTCTCGCCTGGAGTTGCTGCCATATCCCACTTCCAGGCTCTACATAGAGTTCTGCTAGGCAGAAAGAGCCATGAAAGCCAGCCATTTCATTGGAGGAGTGACCTGACTTGATTCGAAGTAGAATGTGATAGTCTCTGATACTCAGTGACATTGGGAAGAGCAGTAGACATCTTAGTGGTATACCAAAGGTAAGGTATACCTTGAGTGGTGTAAGTAATGGATTAACAAGCTCCCAGAAGTTTACCCTGGAAATGCTGCAGCAGTAGGGGGGCCTTAGTGAACTCAACACTTAACCCTCCATGACCAAAAATCTTCATGTACATACAGAAGACACCAGAGAGCATTTTATCTATTTACACATCATTAACTGAGGCACTTTTTACACATGCAGAGGAGATGCAAGAGAACCTGAGAGAAAGCAAATGCCAGTGCAGTCCACATACTGCCTCAACTTTGAAAATGTGCCCAGCCTAAACACAGTTCCATTGATGGCAAGCAGAAGCTTGTTGGACTATAATCTTTGAGTACAACCACTTATTGATTGACTGCTAAGCTACACAGACAAGAGTGATGCCTAGGGTGCAAAATTTAAAAATAGGATTAAAAAATTAAAAAAAAAAAAAAGTGCCGGCCCTCCCTGGTGGTGCAGCGGGTTAAAGCACAGCACTAAGAAACTAAAGCCACTTCTGCGATCCCCGCCTGCCCCGGAAGCGACCACATGGCGAGGCAGACCTCTCCTGACCCGCCCGCTGCTCCCCTCAGCAGTGTACTTCGTAGATCTGCCTGTTCTGCTCCCTGCTCTGTCTCTGGTGAATCCTCTCACCCTCCGCATCTCTGGCCTGTACCCCAGTTCTGTACGAATAAATAAATAAAAATCTTAAAAAAAAATAGTACTGATATAAATAATCACATGATATGAGAGAAATGGATACCGCATATTTAATCTAGGCAAATTAATAAACATGCAAGAAAACTAGAACAGCAGCAATAGTCCTGAAGGAGGAATATCAAAATCCAGAGTAATTATAATTTCAAAAATTGCTGTTTTTCAATAAAACAATTACAAGCTATGCAAAAAAAAGAAAAGGATAACCAATACCTTGTGGAAAATAAGCATTA
The DNA here is from genome assembly GCF_000260355.1 of Condylura cristata. NCBI lineage: Eukaryota > Metazoa > Chordata > Mammalia > Eulipotyphla > Talpidae > Condylura > Condylura cristata. The sequence continues at coordinate 43,721,245 of NW_004567110.1, forward strand.
GGCCCTGATGTTGGACTCAAAAAACAAAGACTTCAAAACAGGTATTCAAGGGAAAGCATATTTAAAGAGTTAAAGGAAATATGACAGTGACTCAACAAATAATCTCAGAGAGGTAAAAGCTATTTAAGAGGAAAAAACTATTTAAAAGACTAATAGAAATTCTACAGTTAAAAAGCAGAATTTTGTCACAAAGCAACAGAGATAAGTTCTGAGAAATGTATCATAGGTGTCATGGATGGTGACTGCACAAACATGGATGATAGAATGGATGGTACAGCCCACAGGGATGTTTCATGTGTACGGTCTGTCATTTATAGAAATGTTACTAAGGTATGCATGACTATAATTACTGAAAAAACCCAACTTATTAGAGGGATTCAACAAGGGATTTGAAATGACAGATGATCCCATGGACTTCAAGGGAGATCAAAAGTAATTATTCAGTCACAATAACAGAAAAAAAAATTGAACAGTCTCAGAAACTATGGGAAACATCAAGTAAGTAGAAAAAGGGTAAAACATTATTATAAAGGATGGTTAAGTATCTGCAAATCAATTATATTATGCACTATATTGAGAGAAAAACCACAATAATCTTAGTAGAGGTGGAAAAAGCAACATCCTTTTCTGATTAAAAATGGAACAATCTAGGAATAGAGGGGAATGTCCTGAACATGATAAAGGGCATTTACAATAAATCTACAATTAAAGTCAATTTAATGAACTGAATACTCTTAAGTTTGTTTAAGAACACAGCAGTGATGTCTGTGCTCACCATTATACTGGAGACCATAGCTGTTAGAGTAGTGGGTGGGGTCATGGGAGGAGTGGTGGAGAGAAGGGAGAAGATGGAAGTAGACCTGCAGTTTAGAAAGGAAGAAATTAAACTGTATTTGCAGATGACAGGATTCTATATGTAGAAAATCTAAGGAATCTATCCACACAGAGAAAGCTTATAATTTTAAACTAACAAAGTTACAAGATACAAATCCATATTCAAAAGTCATTTGTATTAATGTATACTAGAAACACATAATTCCAAAATAAGACTATTAAATTCACAATAACATAAAAAATAATTTGCTCAAAAGGATGAGACGTGTATACTGAAAACTACACAGCATTGCCAAGAGAAATTAAAGATGTAAATATATGAGAGAAATTCAATATTCATGAATCGGAACACTTACTGTTAAGTTAGAAATCTCCAAATTTCAGTAGAGTCAATGCAATCTGATATTTTCCCAGCTGATATTTTTTTTCTTTTATATAGATTTGTATTTATTTATGCATACAGAACTGGGGTAAAGGCCAGAGGTGCAGGGGCAGTGAGAGGATTCACCAGAGACAGAGCAGGGAACAGAACAAGCAGACTGATGAAGTACACTGCTGAGGGGAGCAGCGGGTGGTTCAGGAGAGGTCTGCCGCACCATGTGGATCACCTCCAGGGCAGGGATTGAACTCATGCTGAAATGGCTTTAGCTTCTTAGTGCTGTGCTTTAACCCACTGCGCTACCAGGGAGGGCCCCCAGCTGATTTTTTTTTTAATTGACAAACTGATCCTATAATTTATGTGGAATGTAAAAAACCCAGATAGCTAAAACAACTTTAAAAAGAAAGAACAAAATTAGAAGACATATTAGAGACCTTCAAATTTTACTATAAAACTATATTTAAGTTAGTAGCGTAAAATAGACATGTAGATCAATGGAAAAGAATCAAATAGAGCAGTCTAGAAATGAACATTTTTGTTTGCTCAATTTTCAGCAAACGTACCAAGGAAATTCAATGGAGAAAGCACATGTTCTTCATTAAATAATGCTGGGAAAGTTAAGTATTCATCTGCAAAGAAGAACTTAGATCCTTACCATATTCATGTGTAAGCATCAACTTAAAATGGATAGTAAACATAACACCTAAAACTATAAAACTTCAGAAAAAATTATGAGAAATTTTTATGACTAAGAGTTTTTAGATTCAGCACCAAACACATAATCCATAAAAGAAATTGGTAAATTGAACTTTATCAGAACTTATAACTTATGCTTCAAAAGACACCATTAAGAAAATGAGAAGACAAACCACTAGCCTGAAGAAAGTGTCTACAAATCATATATATGATAAATGACTTATCTAGTATATACAAAGAACTTTTAGAATAGAATAATAAGCAACTCAATTACAATGGATAAATAAGATGACTAGTTTATCAAACACCTAAGAAAATGTTCGATGTGATTACCCATTGGGAAATGCAAAGTAAAACCACAAGCTACCACTTCACACTCGCTAAGATGGTTAAATATAAAAGGCAGATAATAACAAATGTTGACAAGGATATGTGGAAATTGAGAACTTTATGGATTGCTGGCAGGAAAGTTAAAATTTTGCAACCTTTGGAAAATAATTTGGCAGTTTCTAAAGTTAAGAATATTATAAGATCTAACAAAACCATATATGTATCTGCCTAAGAAAAATTCACTTATGTTTGTACAACATAGATATTAATATATGTAGCAGTGATATTCATAATGGTTAAAAACTGGAAATTATCCAAATGCCCACCTAATGAATAGATAAAAACAAAATGTGATCTGCCAATGGAATAATAGTGGAATACTATTTAACAATAAGAAAAGAAACATATTACAACAGACTAACCTCACAACATACTGTAAAGAAGGCATCAGACACAATAGAACATGTTGTATGATCCCATGTATATGAAATTTCCAGAAGAGGCAAATAATCTCTAGAAACAGAAAGCAGATTAGTGCTTGCCTTTGGACTTAAAATGGGAGCAGTGACTGACTGCAAATGGTACCGGGAAGTGTTTTGCAATCATCGAAATATTCTAAAACTAGATTGTGGTGATGTTTGTACAACTTTTTAAATTTACTGATATACTTGTGCTTTGTAGTATATGTTTTATGATTTAATTAAGATTAAAAAATATATAAGGTTTGAAGCCTCAGAGACCAGGAAAGATGATAAGGCCATTGATCATCATGGAAATTTTGATATGCAATCATTTATTTGGAACAAATCCTTAAGGAATTCTCCAACAGAGTCCATGGGGACTGAGAGGTTTTTTACTATTATAACAAATATAGAGTGGAAAGCCAGATACATGTGAATTTTCCAGGCCTGAGACTTCCACATCTTTGCTGGTCCTCAGCCCTCTTAATACTTGCATGTACTTCAAGTCTGAGAACTTGAACTATGATACTTTTTCCAACTGCTCTTGCCACTAATTTCCAATTTTCGTAGCTTTAGTTTTGTGACCTGCCTCAAATTTCCTATGCTCCTGACCTCAATTCCTGTTCATTATTATTGCCGCACCCTAACTTTTGATCATCATGTTTCCTTCTGCCCAGACCAGTAAACTGATCCTGACTTCTGATTGTTACCTTTGCTTAACTTGTTTCATTACTTTTTACATTAAAAAAAAAAAAAAAGTCTGCCATTTTAAACCCTGGGCTGAACTTTAGCTCTAATTAAGCCTACCACACTGGCTTGAAAGGAAAGCCTATACTTTGATTCTTCTGGAGGAAGATAACTAGGTTCTTGACATATTCAGTGTCGGTTCCAGGGATGAGGTTCAATAGATAACTGAAGGTTTCATTATTATAGCTACACAAGACAAAAGGAATAAAAAAGATTTGATCCATACCTAAGTATGAAACAACAGAAATGATCCAAAACATAGATAGATCTTGAGAGATTCTACAAGGTAAGGGGGTGGGAAAAAATTGTAAACCAAACAAAGGTCAGCTTTTCTCCTGGAGTTATAAATTTATGGAAGAATTTTTTTTTTAACCTTGAATTCTATAGGTAAACCATGGTAGTGAATACTGATTGAAAGGAAAACAATAGATGTGGAACAGATCAGTTTGGAGACATTATTAAAAAAAAAAAGAATCAGTTCCCAACATGAAAGAAAAGCAAGTAGATTATTTTCTAGTAAGAAGTTAACCTACTCTTAACGACCGTGACCGACGGTGACAATCCTTATTGACCACACACACCTGACCATGAAACTGCCTCTCCCACTAGGTGGCAAAAGTGAGCCGCCAGAGAGAAGGCGAACTGCAGGCCTGCTGCCTGGCTTTGTCACTTCTTCCTCAGTGATGTGGCCTTAAAACCCTCATTTTGAAAAATTCAAATCCTTTCTACATTTGAAATCTGTAGTCTATGTGGTATCTAACGATTCCTATAAAACAGAGGAAGGAAGGGGTGAAGATAGACTTTATGTTGATTTTTTGGGAGTGAATCCTTAGTGACTGTCTTAGGAAACAGCGTGAGCACTAAATACTAATACTAGAGAGGAAATTGTGGACATTCATAATTTTGTCCCAAGAGTAGTTGTCAAATAATAATTATAGCAGAACCCTGAACTAAATGATCAACTCTCTTAAAGTAAGCTTCTATATCTTGCAGTAGCTGGTGGGAAGCTCAAAGAAGTCATTTTAAACCACTATTTATCACCGCAGGCTGCAGCTTCTTCAGGTTTGCATGTCTGTAAAAGGTTTCTGAAGGTCGTATTAATTACATGAGATTTGGAATATGCACTTCAAGTAGCCTGAGACAAAAATAGCATGTTCCAAGTATGCTTTTACAAGATTTTCATTATTTAACTCACCACATAATGGTCTACTTTTATTTTTTAATATTAACATTAGTAGTGAGTTCCCATCTCTTAGGAGTATTTTTCTTTCTTTCTTTTTTATATGTGTTTTATTTTGTGCTTTAGTCTTCAGATATCTTTGAAAAGACAGCAGACTGTTGCTTTTATTCTAATAGAAACTGACACCCTCCTAAGCCCAGGCCAGAACCATCTAAGAGTAATGGAATTTCCCTGGAGCTGTTGGCCTATAGAACCAGAAACAGTGTAAAAATGGGGGAACAGTTCTCAATTGCCAGCCAAGAGGCAAATTTGTAGTTTCTTGCTCTCAAATACTTCCTTGAATATTGAGCATTGCATCACTGGTCAAAGTATTCTCATTTAACATTGTGGTAAAATAGCAGCCAGTCATTTATTTAACCCTTCAGCAAATTCTTATTCCATATATCTGTATGCAAATAAAATAAAATGAAAGTTCTGTTGCTTTTTTAACCAGAGGCAAACTGCTTGGGTGTTTTGTTGTTGTCTTAGATGAGTAATTTTTGAATTGCAATTCCCTATTTAGGTCACATCTATGAAAGGGAGCCCCGTTCTTCCATTGCCAGCTTCTCAATTTATGTAGATGATAGAACTCTGAACAGAGAGTCATGTATTATCCCAGGAAATGAGCCTCACTATTACTTTAAGCCTCATTGATTTGGAAGTTTTAAAATTTTACCCCTTCAATAGGATAATAAAGAATATATTCAGCAAAACTTCATTATAAAGCACTTCAGCATACCAGCCATTCATTTCTGTTTTATGCTAAATTATGTCTTTCATGTACTATTTGATATGTAGTATATCTTTTTCACAGTTACAAGGAGAACCATCATTCAGGGCCTATTGCTCAGTCCCTGGAGTGAGTATTGTTATGGGCTTCTACTGTCTCATTTTATGAATGAGGCTGCTCTCTCATCTCACCTCCAATTTGAATTTGCAATTGAGAGATTAATCATTTCTATTGTTGGATTGTGAAAAGAGATTACAGGCAATAACAGTTTTTGCCAAGGGTTCTGCAGTGACTATAACAAGAATAAATCCAGAAGAAAAGATGATGATGACATAAAAATTCATTCAGTACACCTTTTTTGAATGCCTGTTGTGAGGATATGTGGGTATATGGATCTAAAGGTATGTATAAGAAAGAGAAGCTGCCCCTAAAGCACTGATCATGATTCAGAAGAAAATCTGCATTATAAATGAAGATAACTGGCCTTGGAGAAACAAGCAAAATGCTGAGGAAACTTTGGGAATAGGACAGGGATGATTTTGACTAAGAATTTTATGCAGAAGGTAACCACCTTAATAGAAAGTGGAGGAAGCGAATTTTCTTCTATAGGCAGCAGAGGAAAAAAGGCCTTTGTAAAAAATGCTTGGACTTGTGGTAGGGCAGCTTGAACCCATGTACTGTGAGAGGAGGAGCAGGCCTCATTTAGTGGACAGAACCCTTTGGTTACATTGTTGTTTAGATGTTAGTGGGAACAAAAGCTAGAAAGAACGTGTCATTGGGATACCAGGACAAAGAATTTGGATCCCCTCCAGTGGGTCATGGAAAGCCATGAAAACTTGCAGACACTCAAAAGCAGTTATGGCCATTGTATTGCCTAGGGCATATATGACAATTACATTAAGTGAGAAATAATTTAGCATATTAATCTGAGAAGTAGCTTTTTTCCTAGGCTGAAATTTTGTGGGATAAAATAATGCTGTCCTCCTGATAATATAATTTATTATTATATGTTTCAGATCATCTGTTTTTTTTTCTTTAATTGAGAACATATATCCCAAAACATTATGAAGCAAAGGACAATCTTGATGTAACATGGTGACTGTTAATTATGCCCCACAATTATTTGCCTTAAAAAAACGTACCCAATTTTAAGAAAAGACTTTTCACAAATTAATTAAACCCTGGGTCTCTGAATACTGTTGGAAGGTCTCCTAACAATCCTCTCCCGTGTGCCACTTCTGGACAAACACCACCCTCCTCTACACACCTCTTCTTCATCACTGGATTGTGAAGTGGAAACTGTTTTCTTATTCCTTTGTGGAATAATAGGTGCTTTCCCAGGATTAGCTGCTTTTAGAGAAGAAGCAACAGATAGTTGAAAATGTCTTAATTTATATTTGTATTTTTGTTGACATTTGTGTGGCAAAAGACAAATTGCAATGGCCTTGGTCAAAGAACCATAATCTTATTAAACATGTTTTTGGAAATACTTGTTGCATTTTGTCCCTTTCCCCCATGAAGGCTGGCTGGAGTTGTAGATTCTATGGTAGGTAAAGGAGAACAAAGACAAAGAAAAACCAAAGGTCTTTCCATGGAAAAACATCTTAATATCAGAATATGCTTAGAAAACTCTGACCTGATTCTTTACATTTAAAGTTTAGAGCCTGGGAAATGTTTTACTTACACTTTCTGGGAAAGATTTATAGAAGAGTGAAATGTTCTAGTATACTTTTCATAGATAAGGCATCTGGAGTGTGTATATGGGGTGTATAGTATAATAGCAACACTGTAATAGATATTTAACATTTTAAGACATTGAGTATAAATACATTAACTATAAACACAATTCTAAAGTAGATTGTACTTTGCCATTAATACCTATTTGTGTAGCGATGTATTGCCATTTAAACTTCTAATGTTACGCAAGATAACTTTTTCAGAAGTGGTTATCTTCTTCTTACTAAATAACATTTTTAATGAGAGTTCAACACTTTTATTTAATAATGTCCCACAGGGAAGGTTTCTGTAGTTTTTTTTAGTAGGAAGTTTGCACAAAAGAAGTGTCTTCTTATTACTAAAGTATCTGGCAGATTACATCAGTCTCTTATTTGAATTGGTACGACAAGAAGACATCTATTGTACATCATTAGTGGTGCATTAAATTGGTTATTTATGTTTTAAAATCTAAGCATAGTGGAATCTTTTGTTTGCCTTTGAAGATTACTGTTATAGTAAAACATTTTGAAAGGAGTAAAGTTGTCCTTTGGGTTTAGTTAATGATCACGGGAGGATCCCAACATTTCAGCTTCTAGCTACCCATCTCCTGCTTTAGTAGAATGTGAGAAAATTATGCAAGTTCTCCTACATGTTAGAGGAAAAAATGTTGCGTTATTTGTATAGTCGTGCTATATTCACAGTTATAGTAATAGAAATTAGTGACATCAGTAATCTCAAGTTTAGTCCTAAATATTTGAACATAAGCTTAAAATATACTATGCTTCTTTATACAGTGCTCTTATATTGTAGTATTTAGTCTATTTTAGTACCCCCAAAGATCGTATACTTATATTTTTGGAACAGTAACTGAACCATGTATTAGAAATTTTGTTTTCAAGCTCATAGTGAAAAATCTTGTACAAATGATTAAAAACAGAGACTCAATAATATTTTTTATTACCATGGGCAAAAATGAGTATATTTTGCTAAAGGTTTCTGAATGTAACTATATTTGATGTAACCCAGTACTAGTAATGTAATATTTTAAGTCTAAGAATGTTTAGCTTTTTAAAATTTGTTTAGCAGCTGAATATGTATTAGGTCTTGTTAGCTGGGCATGTAGACTGGCAGAGAATGAGTCTCATGCTTTTATGAAATCCTTCTAGTTCTTGACATATTTATAAAGGCCCTCAAAATTAACTTTACCTCTGAGTTCCCTCAGAAAATAAAGGCTAAATAAAATAAAGGCATGGAGGCCTAGCTTCAGAGCATTCCATAAAAGCACTGATCTCTTACCGTATGTTCCTTGACATTAAAAAAAAAAAAAAAGGAGCTATGGCCCTCCCTGGTGGTGCAGCAAGTTAAAGCTCAGCACTGAGAAGCTAAAGCCACTTCCGCATGAGTTCCATTCCCGCCTGTCCCGGAGGTGACCACATGGCTTGGCAGACCTCTCCTGACCCGCCCGCTGCTCCCCTCAGTAGTGTACTTCGTCATCTGCCTGTTCTGCACCCTGCTCTGTCTCTGGTGAATCCTCTCACCCTTCACATCTCTGGCCTATACCCCAGTTCTCTATGAATAAATAAATAAATAAATAAATCTTAAAAAAAAAAAAAAAAAGGAACTATTCCATATTCCTATGGTGAACCTGTTTCCAGAGTAGGAAAAACCTGTTTTTTCTCGGACTGGGTTTCCCAGTAGTTTCCATTTGCCTCTGTCTTCTCCAGTGAATTCTTTCCCTTAGCTTACAGATATTTCTCTCATCCTAAAAATAATCTTCTTACAATATACCTTCCTTTATGAACTTACGTATTTTTTTTTCCTCTATAGCCAAATTTTTCCACTATCTTGCCTCATTGCTAAACAGTCAGTGAACATGGTGTAATTTCTATCCCAACAACCCTTAAAATAGTCCTGATCATAGTCACCATTGTTCTGCTAATTGGCAAACACTGGCCTGTACTCAACCCTCATCTTACTTGACTTTTCTGCATCTTCCTGATTGCATCTTTCCTTCGTGAAACCTTTTTTACTTTGACATCTTTTCCTTCTCACTTTTTTTCTCCTGCTGGTCCCTTAAAAACTCTTGCACCCAACATTTAGCCTTGGCACTTTGGTTCCTTTTGTGACTTATTCACTTCCCTGAATTGCTTCATTGTTCACATTTTGATGCCTCCCAACCTCTACATTTAGTTATGACTCCCTGTATCAGTGGAGGTTCTGCAGAGAAACAAAACTAGTAGGCTATAGACATAGAGATACAGTAAAAGCAATAAAGAGATTTTAAATAATCAGTTCATGCAATTTGGGGGCTCCCAAGTACAGCCAACAAAGATTTGTAGTGCAGGTTAGCAGGCTGTAGACAGGTAGAGTTGATGTTGAAGTCCTTGGTTCTGAAATTGGTAAGACTGTTGGCAGGATGGAAATTAAGCAGAATTTCTATGTTCTTGAGGCAAAATTCCTTCACTCGGGAACCTGATTTTGTTCCATCTGGTTGGATGACATAATTAAGGATAATCTTTTCTTAAGTAAGGTGGTTATAAATACATCTACAAAATACCCTCACAATAATTTCTAAACTAGTGTTTGACCAAGAGCTGAACACCATAGCCAAGCCAAGCTTACACAGAAAATTAGCCATCACCTCTCTTAGGAGATGTAGGCTTATGTTTCATGGGAACTTATAAAGACATAGATTGATGAATGCCATCCACTTAACACTTGGTTCCTATATTCAGAAGCTGAGTTACATTGGGCAAATTTCTTAATCTCCTTAATAGCAATTCTATTATTTACAAAACTGTTAACTATTGGTGTCTATGTTTGTGTTCTTGATATTCTTATTCCAACCCTATGCATTTCACAGTATCAGTTACATAAACATTTGATGAATGAATAAAGTACATAGTGAACGAAAGTCAGAAAAGACTTGAGTTTTGATGTCATATAAGTGGAGAATAAGATTCAGACTTGAAAATCAGGTGAAATGTTTTAACAAACTCTAATTTAAAAAAAAAGTGCTTACATAGTATATATATAATGTGTGTTTTTATTTACAGAATGAATGTAATCCACAGTGTTTACATATATACTGTATACATATAACTGCTCTTTGGCCATTCAGAAAACAAATAATGAGCATCTCTTAGTACCAGGCAATGCTCTATATATGGGCCACATATCAGTAAGAGTTTCCCTCATTTTGCCTCCATTACTTTTTTCACTGGGCACTAAACATGTAACAGATAATTAACTGAAAGAATTATGGGCGATTTTGGCATAGCAATAACTTTGCCTCTTTTCCTGTAGAAATGAGCAATGTTTTGTGGCAGACTGACTCTAGTTATATCATATAAATAATATAAATCATGTAGAAAGTTATCTTTAAATGTCATAATTTTATCTTGCAGCAAATTTATAAACAATATATTTTTAAGCCTCGTTACAGGATCAATATGTTGTCATGTTGCCACCTATAAGTATGTATATTGCCAGCTTTTACTGTAGATAATACCAATTTACATCTTAGAGATTTGCAGTAACACTTGGTATTTTGCTGAAGTGTGTGGGCTATTTTATTTGCTTTTTTTAAAATGTAAGCATTCTGTAGTTTATAATGATACAGACACACTTGAGTGTGCTATTCCGATATAAATTTGAGGGGAAAGGAGGTGAAAAGATTGTAGTAATATCAGGGAATACATTTGTGTAATTTTTGTAAAGTTTGTGTAACAGATTCAAAAGCTAATTGAGATGGTACGGTTGTCCTTGGTGATAGCTTGCAGGGTCTGTTGCAAGTATAACTGATAACAGAATAGTTGTTCTTTGATGTAAGTAGGTGCTACTCCAACCCCTAAATTACTAGCAGAGACTATATAGCTAATGGTTTGCACATTATTCTCAAGAATCTGAATAGCATCACCTGTTTTAATGAGGATGGTCTTTCCCAATAATAATTTGCCAAGAATCAATAATAATGATAACTCTTTTGAACATTGACTTGTTTGCACTATCTTTCATTTGAAAAACTGTCTTAGTTTCTTATGATTACTGAAGGATCTGTGCTTCAGATTAGTGCCAAGCCTACATCATATAATATGGAGACTTGGCAACTATTTAATAGACTTAAGCCAATTTAATGGATTAAGTAATCCACTCTGTTGGGTTGAGTTCAGAAGATAATTGCCATTTTTTTTACATTTTAATGAGTGTTCAATGTAAAATCATCCAGAGTTTTAAAATGTCAGATAAGAAAGGAAATTGATGAACCTCTCCTGATGAAAGTAGATTCATCTCCTCAAAGAATTTAATCTATGATTTTCATCTACTCATGCTGAAACTTATACTAATTCTGTTAAAATAATTAATTTTGATGCTAGAATAATAATAGATGTCTTAACTGAAAAAACTGTTAGCAACTGTCTAGATCTGTGGTGTCCAATGTGCTAACCATTAGAAGGAGCTACTGAGCATTAGAAGTGTGACTAGTCCAAATTAGGATGTATGGTCTAACAGTATTTTAAAACTTGAAACAAAAGTTATTATCTCATTAATGATATTAATTGATTAAATGTTGAAATAATAATGTTTTGCATACTGAGTTAAAATATATTATTAAATTATTTTCATCTGTTTCTTTTTACTTGTTAAATGTCTATAAGTAGATTTTTTGTGTATTTATGGATTTTTATGTAATATAGCACACATTTTGTTTCCATTGGACTGTGTTAGTCTATATAAACTCTCATTGTAAAGAAGAAGAAATTGAAGCCCACATAAGTAAAGGGAGTCATTCAAACTTTCACAGCTTATAAACATCAGTGCTCTAACTCAAACTCAGACCTTCTGATACCTCATACGGTTCTGTTTCTCCCTTCAAATGTGGCAGTTAAAACACACACACACACACACACACACACACACACGCGCGCGCGCGCGCCGGCGCATATACATCTAAGTATTGATTCTTCTAAAGTGGTCATCTCAGCATCCTGGGAGGAGACAATATGTGTTTATTTTAGTGGTAACTTAAGTTTCCATTTTCAGAAATGTCTTTAATTTTCCAGATATTCTTTGGGGCTCAACTTTGTCATTTTTTTTATGGTGACGTTGATTTTAAGCAATAACTACAAGGTATTTGGAGAGGCCTGTTAAGTAATACATTATGTTGAAAGTGTGGACATAGACAAAGGCGGTGTGTGTGCGTGTATGTATGTGTGTGTGAGAGAGGGAAAGAGAGGTGAGAAAGAGAGAAAGAGGAAACACACTTGAGGTAGACAATTTTGTGCAAGTTCCAAATGGAATTCTACAATTATATTAATGTTTACTTCCTTAGATGAATATAAATAAGACAATACTCATTTGTATACAGAATTTCTAAAATATTTTGATCATTGTTTTATAGTCACATGTTTCATTCACTAGATAAATTTAAGAATTAGTGTTTAGACTCACGTATATTGGGCTTTGTGAGTTATTCATTCTAATAGACGATTTCTTAAAGAGACCTAATCTTTAAATGAGGGTAAATTAAGCAATAGAAAAAGAAGTATTAATTTTTTTTAAAAGGTTTTATTTATTTATTCGTACAGAACTGGGGTACAGGTCAGAGATGCAAAGGGTGAGGGGATTCACCAGAGACAGAGTGGGGTACAGAACAGGCAGATTGACGAGGTACACTGCTGAGGGGAGCAGCAGGCGGGTCAGGAGAGGTCTGCCACGCCATGTGGTCACCTCCGGGGCAGGCGGGAATCGAACTCATGCGGAAGTGGTTTAAGCTTCTCTGTGCTGTGCTTTAACCCACTGCGCCACCAGGGAGGGCCTGAAGTATTAATTTTTATTGGCATTTTATTTAATAGTGGAAGACCAGAATGCTATTTTATGTAGAGAGGACATTAAATTAGGAGTTAAATCATTGAACTGTATTTTTTTGCAAAGTAATTGATGTGTTTTTAAAAGCAACCTATTAGAAAATATAAATACTTGGGCCTTCCCTGGTGGCGCAATGGGTTAGAACACAGCACTGCAAGTTGGCTGCAGCCGCTTCAGTGCAAGTTCGATCCCCAGCCCCAGAGGTGACCCACATGGCGTGGCAGACTTCTTCTGACCCGCCCGCTGCACCTCTCAACAGTATACTTCATCAGTCTGCCTGTTCTGCTCCCTACTCTGTCTCTGGTGAAGCCTCTCATCGCCCTTGCACCTCTGGCCTGTACCCCTGAATAAATAAATAAATCTTTAAAAAAGAAAATATAAGTACTTAAGATAAACTTCTTTTTAATGATTTCTTATACTTATTAACCATTAAAATCCTTGATTTTAATTAAGTGGCAAAATACTTTTACTGTACTGGTATATGATGCTAAAAGTTTCTATAATTGAGAGGAAAAAACACATTTTTACCATCCAGCAAAATGAAGAAATCCTTCTGAAGTCAGTTATGTAAATAATGTAATATAATACTAAGTAGTATACTTAATATAAATTATTGAATAGTATAAGCATATTCCTCCATATTATCACTATATCACTCCCATTTGACTAGATTAGCTTTTTTGCAGATTAGCTATTTTGAATTATAGTCAACTATCCAAGACTGTGATACAAAGTAGATTTATTGTTTCAATTGCAAATAAAAGTGATTTCCAACAAATAAAATCTTCACCTATTCTTTTGTCACTGGAATACATTAATTTGGAAATGGGAGTATTGTTTAGGTTTTTAATTCAAATACAGGATAAAGGAACTCTGAGATTATAGTAAGATATTCTTATATATCAGCCTCAGGGATTCTAAAATATCTTGTTTACCTCCATTTTGTTAGCTCAACACAATTAAAAAGCTGTTATGTTTCCCTTCTGCATGCATATAAATATGCACAAAATTCTAAGTGTTATTTGTTAAAAAATTTCCATTAAACTTAAAAATATTTTAACAATTTTTATATTTCTAAGCACAGTACAAGTAGCTAAATTTACATTTAATATAGATCATTTTTAAAAGATTACTTGCTCTGAGCCATAACAAAGTTTTTAATAGAAAATAGTACAACTAACGCTTTGCTCTCATATTGTTCAAAACCATGGAAAGACCTTTTAAAATGTTTGTCCATTTTTAAAGAGGTAGTCTTCGTATTACATTCTAAGAGTTCTTTTTCCTAGCTACCAACCCTTTCTTGCATATGATTTGCAATATTTTCTTAGTCTGTGATTTCCTTATTTACCTTTTTAGTAATGTATTTTCACAAGCAGAAGTTTTAAATTCCAGTACATCAGTTTTTCATTTTCTGCCTACTTATCTTTATTTTAAGAAACCTTTACCTGTTTCCAGTTTGTGAAGATATTCTACTTTGTTTTCTTCTGGTCACTTTCTAGCTTTAGCTTTTGCATTTAAGTGTAAGATAAATCTGAAGTCAATTTTTGTGGGTGGTGAGAGGACAGTTGTTTGTTGTTGTATTTTAACACATGTGTATTCAGTTATTCTAACACAGTTGGATTGCCTTGGCATTTTGATGAAAGTCAAATAGCCAAATTAGTGTGGGTCTATTTCTGGGCTCCATTACTCCATTTGCCAATCCTTATGCTAATATTACTATAGCCTTATATTAAGTAAATAGAGAATTTTAGCAGCTTTATGTTAATAAATTGTATCTTTATATTAATAAATTGACCATTTTAACACCTACATATGTGCCAATATATGTATATGCCTTAATGTCCTTGCCAACTTTAATTTTAATTTAACATAATTTTCAACTTTGTACTACCATAAAAATTACTGCCATGAAAAGCCTTGCACATATGTCTTTGCCCACTTGTTGAATTATTTCCTCAGGGTTAATTTCTATATGTGGAAATTCTGGGTCAAAGGATGAATGCATTTTTCATATTGATGTATAACCCAATCTGTCTTTTATACTCCCATGAACCTTTGCTTTAGAATACTTGTTTCTGCAGACTATATAAGGAGTTAAACTACTAAAAGGTAAATTTTAATAGTAAGAATTAGTGAACTTGAGCCCTGAGAGGTTTGTGTATACAGTTGTGTGTGTGATTATGGAATAGGCATTCACTTACATGCCTTCCTAATTTTTTATCTCTGAGTTATATAGAAAGTATAGTCTTTTTTCATATTGAATGCGGTACTTTTGTAGGAAGCATTTGGCCAACATAGGTGATTTACTAAGCTAAAGATTCCATTTTAGCATTGATTGGTAATGACTGTGTATTGATGGAGTGGTAGGTGAGGTTGACTAAGTTAATGAGCACTGCTGTGATTGTAGAGTCACCTCTGAGAACTTTCATTGAACTCTGTACTTAGACTTTCAGAAACAACTAAAAAAAAAATCCTTGAACAATAGAAAATAGTCTGGGCTCATTTAATGGATACCTGGTAATTTTCTGCATAATAGTAGCTTGTATTGCACAGTTTACAATGCCAGTCTGAATCAGCAACAATGAGATGCTTTATTATTTTTGTACTCTATATTTGTACTAAACTCTTAAATGTGGAGGGTTGAAAACAATGGTTGGTACTGGACTTCTTTTCATTCCTCCTCCCCACCCCTGCCCCATAATTTTTAGTGATGTGGGGGAAGGAATTTTCCATGAGCCCTATCTTTCTGTGGCAAATTTAAAGAAAAAAAATTCAAAACATGTCAAATCAGTAAAACACTGAAACATGAGATGTTGTTCACTTTAATGCTGTCTTTCCTTAACTATTTTTCAACAAATAAACCCTAATTCTGATTTATTTTGCAAGTATAGTAAATATAAGTAATATTGCAATGGGTACAGAAGATGAGCATGCTTGTCCTAGTGTAAAAATAAACACACAATTTTTGACAAGTTACTTAAATCTCTACTAATTGTATGCCTGAGTTTCCTCATCTGTAATTTGAAAATTACTAAGCTTAAAATATGGCATAGCCTTTTTTTTTTTTTTTTTTTTGGTTAGGAAAAAAAGCAAAGCTATAAATTTTTAAAAATATATTTAAACCCTTCAAACTACTATTTCACCAATCCTGCATGCTAAATAATGCCAGCACAAAAGTCAAGGATGATTCTTTTCTGTGTAAATACACATAGAAATGTTAGGGGAAATAGATTGTGTGTCTTTTCGAGTCACCTGTTGAGAAAATAGGCAACTATTGACAAGTCAGATTCATGGCTGAGTGACTGCTCTGCTAGCCTCACATGATCCCCACTGAGCAAAATCTTTGACCGCCTGCTAAACGAGGTCTGTTTGAAGTTTCTTTTTAACATTTCCAAAACGTTAATTCAGCAGGATGTCTCCACTGGGGTTCTCCATGTCACCAAATCAGCAGCTGTTGAAATCCATTCACTTCAGCATGAAATGTTTTCATAAGTGCTTTTTTTTATTTGTGACAACAGCAAAGTAAACATAAAACTAAAATTCTACCTCATTCAACATTTACACGTGTTAAAACTGCTTCTGATTGCAGTTTACATTTGTGGCATTTATTTGCAAGCATTAATACCAATAGGCAATAAGGAGAACTTATACTAACTTTAAAATAGAGATTTCTATTTATTATGAAGTCTGACTTTTGTGATGTTGTGGTACAGCCAGCTTAGCTTGTTTAAATCTCCAGATGAACTACTTGTTAAATTTGCATGGTAGTATTTATAAATTCTTTATGATGCCTACTTTAAAAGGAAAAATATTAAGCTTCTAGGGAAATAACAGAAAAAGTAATGTAAAATTCTTGAGATAAATCTGATGGTAAGGATAAGGCACACCAGGTTCTACAAATTATATTCAGTTGTAAACAGCCATATTCCATGAGTTAGGATCTTGTGTTCATTGTAAGTAAAAGCCGTATATCTTTAATTGATTGCAGAATTAAGCATGAGAACTGCTATATTTTCTCAACATCTTATGAGCCAAGTCTCTTTTTGTTTATTCAGGTTTTAAGAGTCTTAACTGTAGTTTTATAAGTTCATTAACTTGCTTCATTCTTTGAGCTGCATTTCACCTCCGTTTTCTCAGATTTCATTACATGCAAAGAATTATCAGATCAACCCATTATACAGCCTAGCAGCATGAAGTCTTTTTCCATCTACAGGGAGAATATTGTGTAAATCAAGCTCTCAAGTTTCAGTGGGAGGCAGAGGGTTGCACGGTGTCCATTTGTCAAGTTGATTGCACCGCAGTGAAGTTACATTAGCTTGTCTTTGAACAGAAGTGAAATCTTATGCGAAGCTCCACTTTCTGTCATTTACACTAACATCCATCCTCTTAAACCAAGGCCTCTGAGAAAAACAAAGCGATGGCACAATATAATCAGTCACTCAAGTTGTCTGTCATCTGTTTTCGTAAGGAAATGACTTTTAAGTCAGAGCAGAGAACTGTAGAAAATTAACAAAAAGGTTGTAGTAGTAAAAGTAGGTGGAATTTTTTTTAACTGCAGATGTCTTTTTGAGAAGATTTTATATGCAGAATGCCAAAAAGGATTTCCCCCCTCTTTCATAATGAATCTCATGAAATGTATTTCTTCTTGAACAATAGACCTACTGCTGTTAAAACTGGAGCTTTTTGCTTAATTTGACTACATGTTAATGCTCCCAAGAAACTTTCTGTAATACTGAGTCTATAAAACTCCAGCCTCGATGGGTCCTTTGACAGTGATCTCTCAGAACTATCTGAATTTCAGTTATGTAACAGCAAATCTTGCACAGAAAAAGTCTGTTTTAGGATAACTGGTACTTTAGATGTAAATTATTGGCATTTCATTGCATTATGTTCCACTTATACGTTTCTTTAAAATGGCTAGTTTTTGTTAAAACCTTTACTATATTGCCATTGATGGCCAATCTAAGACTGGTGATCAAATTTGCAGGTTTTATTTCCCTAAGCCTGTTTTATGGGCTGAAACACTCAGGTCATTTGCACCCTGTCTCATTCATCATGAAGTAGTTAAAACTCAGATTGTTAAACCAGGAAAGATTAGCTGACAGACAAAGGTACATTAGATTAGCCTTTTTTCAGTTTAACTTTGCTATTTACCCATCCCATTTGTGCAACATTTATAGCAAACTACATTTTTTCTTTTTTTGGTGAACTTTAAAAGAAGCAGAGAAAGAATTTTAAAACTACATAGTCTTTTTTTAGTAATGTGATTAAGTTTTTAAATCACTTTCATTTTCTCTATCACTAAATATTACTGGAAACCTTTAAAAAAAAATGAGTGATGATGTGCTTAAAAAAAAGAAGTGATGATGTCTCTTGCCTTTGCTCTGTGGACATATTTATTCATTGTTGTTGGTTTTTAAAGAATAAATTTGAAAAAAATTTTTCTTCCTAAGTATTACTAAGAGCACAACATTTTCTTACAACTCTCCTAAAAACTGTTAGACAAAATTGACCCATATCTTTTAGTAATGGGAATTAGAAACTTATTTTTTAGAAAATAAAATAAATCAGTACCTATTTTTAATTACTGTTAAGTGCATTTTACAAAATACTGCTGCTTTTAACCCTTTCTAATCCCAGCATTTATTAAACATTATGTTACAGAGAAGCTTTATTGTTTTCTTCTCTGTTGAAGATTAGTTGAACATTTGGAATTGGTGAACTTTTCTGAAACCCAGGAGATCAATCTTGATTAGTTTATTTTTCTTAGCAATGATTTTCATAGCTTTTTCTTAAAGAGCATTCCTTATTTCGTCTGTTGAGGAATGAAATATTGTTAAAAGCAACTCATATGAAATAGTGAAAAATAGTTTTAAGTAACTGAATCTTTCATTGTCAATGAGGAGACCTCAGATTTAAAAGACTGATCTTTAATTGGCCTTTTCTCATATTTCTTCCCAATTTAACCTCAAGGTGATTTTTAAAATTATTACTTAATTGGGTGGTCATTTTACCTTTGCTTTGGAGCAATTTATTACAGTTTTATTTCCTTTATTACAACTTTTTTCCTTGGGCTAACAGGGACATAAATGCTGGGTTCTTTGTAATCAAAAGCTATTTTATGATGAATATGACTTTCTAAATAGGAAACTTTAAGATATTTTTATTTTTTAATAGTCACAACTCGATGCAAATATGACATCAAAGACTAAAAATACAGAAAAAAATTGGTTTTTCATTTTTGTCTCAACCATTTTATTTAGAATTTGAAATAATGTTTATAAATAAATGAAATTTAAAAATTTATATTTTATAGAAGAGTACACTGACATTTTTCCATTATGCCTTCATGGGACAAAGATATTTAAGGTAAATTTTTACTCACATATGTATGTTCCCTAACATTCATTGAGTATAAACTGTAGGCCACAAAACTAAAACTGTTGTGCCTGGCTTAAATATTTGAACTATATAATATGTCTTTTGTTTATAGTCAGCTGTTTTTCCCCCAAGCAATTATGTAAGAAAATTTATATTTCAGAGTCACAGCTTCTCCCAAACATTTCATCACAATGACTTAATATAGGTTATGATTCATTATAAGACATGAATTTTTATGTTATGGGTTGCACCTAATAGAAATTAGTATTCTGACTTTTAAATAAAGTTTGATTTTACCTTCCTTGGATCACAATTTTTTTTTACAATATCAACCTTTTATTTAAATTAAGTAAATTTGTTCTAGAATTACTTAAAACATTATATATAATAGTGCCACAGTATTGCATTGTACAGATATATGCAAAATTTTAAGATATGCCAAGATGCCTTATCTGAGAAGCTTGCAAGAAAACTGTCCTTTTTTAAATTATAGGATGTAGACGGATCAGGGTAGAGCTGGTCATTAAACAAACAAACAAATCAGAATATCTCCTATCTATCAAATGGAAGGATTCTCCTGTGTGTTTATGCAAAAGGGGAGAAAAACAAATTCTTCCTCTATAATCGCTGCTATGTTTTGGAGTCTCCTGTATTATAACAAATCATCTTTTTACCTCTTTATTAGTTTCCAGTGGGGATTAGAGTGTTTTCAGTTTGGGGAGGAAACACCAGATTCCCTCTTTCATACCGGTCAAGACGTATTTACCAACTTCCACTCTTAACATCTACCAGAATTAATAACACGCAGCAAGGCCCAAGATCCTTCCCAGAAGTAATCTCTGGGGCACCCTTTCAAAAGTAAGTCTTTGCATCATAACCCTAAGTTCCCTAAGATAGCCTTGGCAGTCTGATGGGCAAGAATGTTCTCAACCATGGTGCCATTAAAAGCATCCTGTGCTCAGATGATGCCACAGGTAAGTGGGAGAGAGCTTTTAATTGTACCAACCCTTCTAATTTCAAGGGCCTTGTGATCAGTGAGAAAGGGAAATTCTGAAATACTGGACGTGCTTTCTTTTACCAGGTTTTTTCTTTATATTTCTAGCTTACAACAGACATTTTAAAAGCAGATAACAAGAATAGATATTTCTCAGGAAAAAAGACAGAAAAGGATTTTCTATCATTAGATGTCAAGTTTGATAAAATAACTGTTTTGCTTTGTAAGCAGATAGCTATCTGATAATATTCAAAGCCAGATTTTAGTACAAGTTCATGATAGCAACTCCCGACATACAAAAGTTGTTAATGTTTCTCTATATATTTTGAGTTACTTAGAACCAAAGTAATGTGGAGTAAAGAAAAAAACATTGAACTATTTATGTGCTCACTTGTTTGAAATAAATCACACAGGAAATTATTGCCATGAAAAGATATACAAATAATAAAATAAAATAAATTTTTTTTTGCTTGATCATTGAGTTTGTTATTTTTGTGTGCTAGCTCTCAGCAACCTGCTCCTGAGCACTAAAGAAGCTTGTTTGTTTGTTTTTTTTTCTGAGCTTACTACCAAATCTTTCTTTTGGACAAGAGACATTTTTTGGGGGACAGATCTACCTCTTCTTTTTGAATTTTTTGAAGGCTCTTCTAATGGTATAGATTCTCTTGCGTAGTAGCATTAGTGCTCTTGCACATTTCTTCCATCATGTCTATACTTAAGCTATTGATATGAATTCAGAGAATTGGTTTTTATCAGCATCTTCATCTTCTTCCACTAAGAACCACTTTTAATCTGCAACATTCTGATCAAGGATGTGTTTCTGATATACTTCTGTATTGAATTTCTTGCTTCCTGGTATTGTGAGGAATAGGCAAGTCTCTATCCAGAGATTCATCTAGGGCATCCAAAACTTTATTTCCTATAGTAGTTCTGGCAAGTCCTTCATCCAAGTAACAGGTGAAGGCGCCAGGTTTACCCTCAGTACTTTCCACATCATTTTTACTTGGATTTGGTTTTCATAGATCTTGTGTATGCCAAACCTACTGAGAAGCCTGTGGGCCAGCAGCAGATTAGTGCAATATGCTGAGGCATACTTTGTCAGACCAATCCTCACACCACAGTTTGGGGGTTCATGAGCATAATCTGAACAAATTGTCATATCTCCTTCGTATGGGCATAAGCAATCTAAAAAAGGATATCTCTTTTGGTTGCATGAACTGTCATCCTGTGTGATTCAGTACGTTGTACCTATTTTTATCAAGGATTACCAAGCATTTCTAGCAAAGCAATTAGTTTTATCTTCTTACCTTCTAAATTTCACTGGGTATCTCTTGAAGAATGTCTTATTTTTGACAACTTTAACAAATATCCTGCAGAACAGAGACCTGCGTCTGTGGCTTCCCCTGACCTGCAGGTCCAAGAGCTTGGGGTGTGGGAAGCTAAAATTAAAATTTCCACATTTATTTTTAATCCTTTTTAGTTACTTGTTCATTTATTTATTTACTCAACAGAAATTTGAATGTTTGCTAATGGCAGGCCCTGGTGAGTCAGTAGCTATTCAGAACACATGGTTCCTGTGCTCCT
This sequence comes from Condylura cristata, assembly GCF_000260355.1. Taxonomy (NCBI): domain Eukaryota; kingdom Metazoa; phylum Chordata; class Mammalia; order Eulipotyphla; family Talpidae; genus Condylura; species Condylura cristata. Next base: position 43,743,184 of record NW_004567110.1, read on the forward strand.
TGAGCTTGCATAATTAGTAAGAGAAAAGACAATGTACGGTATATTTTTAGGTTCCTTATTTATAGAAGGAGACCAGGCCACCATTTTCTGCTCTTCCCCCAACCCCAGTCAGTACTCTTTAAGAGAAGACTCCAGTATCCTTCAGGATCCTGAATGACTTATCCAAAACTTTCTTGTTAGGCTCTATCTTGGCCAAGTGACCAAGTGACCATTTCTCTTGTGTCTTCCTAACAGTTTTCTTATTTTTTCATCACTTTGGGCAACTTTCTCTCTGCCTTTTTCTATATTAGTTCTTGAAATCACATTGCACAGGTGATTCAGATCTCTCCCTTTTGCTGAAACTTCATTCACTAGTGCCACTTGGTATTTAACAGTAAGTTTCTTTAAGGCAGAGTATTTTCTTTCTTTTCTTTTTTTTTTCTTTTTTAAAGATTTGTTTATTTGTGCATACAGAGCTAGTGTACAGGCCAGAGGTACAGGGGCAGTGAGAGGATTCACAAGATAGAGTGGGGAGCAGAACAGGAAGATTGACGAAGTACACTGCTGAGGGGAGCAGCGGGTGAGAGAGGAGAGGTCTGCTGTGCCATGTGGGTCACCTTGTGGGCGGAAATCGAACTCATGCTGATGTGGCCTTAGCTTTTTAGTGCTGTGCTTTAACCCACTGCACCACCAGGGAAGACCTGGCAGAGTATTTACTTTTAAATTGCAAGATTGTGTCTAAAAGATAGACAGTGTATATATGTTATATTAAACAGAATGATAGTTTCAGAACAAAGGGTCACTTTGAAACTTTAGGGATATAATTTTCTAAGCAGATAAGTGAAACAAAGCACAGTAAGAAAAACTTGCTGTGAAACCAGTTGGCACTCACATCTGAGTTCAAATAAGGGGGACTGCTCTGGCTAGGTCAGCTGCCATACTTCTTTTGGCCCATGAAATTAGAATATGTCCATCTGAATTTGGCCTTGGAAAAAGGATGAAGTATTGTTATGATATAAATTACTAAATAATGAATAAGTCATGAAAAAGTAAATAACTGTAAGGTCATTTCTTTTGCTTCTATGATGGCCAGTTATCAATCCTTATTTCAGTAGAGAAAACTTTGTAGGCAATCTGAACTAGTCTCCAGAGTACCCAGTTTTTGAGTTTTCAATTCCTATATAGAGTTGAGTGAGAGTCATACAGCAAGCTAGTAGTAGAAGTAGGAGTTCCAGGTTGGTAACTTCTTCTAATGTATAGCAGGAGTCAGAAACAGAAAAATGGGATCCTTTTCTATAATGTAGATGTTGGTAAACAAGAGTAACCACCTCCTTAGGAACTAAGACACGTTTTTATTAATTGTATATAAATAACACTGTTTAACTGTAAGTAGTAGGTGGGTTTGGTAAAACATCATTTAAACTTCAATATGTGGGAAATCATGTAACAAAGGCCATTAACAAGGTTCAAATGTGCCAGATATCCAGTGCTTCATTTCTGTTTCAAAAAGAATGTTTTAAAGATTGCAGCTATCCAGATTCATCCACTGACTTCTGTTTCATTATAAAATCAATTGTAATAGAAATACATATTAAGATCTGAGCCTTGTCATTTGACATTTCAAGGATGTTAATCTAGTTTTCAGTGCCCTGTAACAGTTCTAGAAGCAGTTTCAAACAACTTCTTCCATACTCCCCTACTCATAAAATATTGAATTTTTAAAATTGTTTTTATATCTACTCATTGTGCTGGCTTCTAAAATCTTATGTTTTATTAGTTATATCCAAAGGGACCAAGTGATAGGAATGTAGGGACTTGATGAAGCTCATGGTCATTGTCATCCCTGTCTTTGTATGAAATGTAGCTTTAAAAATTGTTGTTGACACAAAGAGTGAACACTTATCACATCTTAACATGAGACTACTCCAGCATGACTGTATTTTTCTTTTCCTCGTGAAAATGCTCCTTGCTGTCGCCATAGCTGAAACAAAATCCTTAGCATTTAAAAGAAAAGAGCTAGTAAGAGCAATGACTCTGTAAACATCACTTCAGTCAAACACTGATACCAAATATAGCATTATGTTAGATGCATGTAGGCATGGCCTCAGAATGTCCCACACAGTTAATCTCTAAGTCCTGCATATCAATCACACCTCCTTCACATACCTGGCCTGGAGCCTTAATGGAATTCCTCCTCGTTATTTCAGTGATAGCTTACTTCCTCTGTTTTTCCAATTGGCTGCTCATTGTGCCAACTTCTTCAAGGAGCATTTTCTTACCTAAGCAACATTGTAATGTTGTAATATATGCTGACAGTTCATTTATACAGCCCTTCTTGTTCCAAATGTTTTTATGTTCAATTACTGAAATTTAATCATCAGAAGAGATGGAATTTTCTCTAGATCATGCAGCTTTGCTTAAATGTTAATAGAACATTACAGAAATATAAGATTTCAAAGGCTTAAAAATTCAATATCAAGGAAATTCATTAAACTTTGTACTGATCACCTATGAAATCATAAAGAAGAGCTGTGTAAATGGCTACATATAAATCACATTTTTTTTAAGAGGTGTTAATTTGAAATTACAACAAACCAAGTCAGTGATTGCTCATGATTTTCTAGGCAATTTGTGAAGATTTATATTTCCTTTGATTTCCTCATGTTCTTGTGGGCATGCTTTTGGGTTTGTTTTAATAGCCTCCTCTCTCCTCAAAGTTATGTTGTTCAAATTCCTTCAAGCCAAGTGACTCTTTTTAATTTTTTATCAGCATGTTGAAAATACCTTTTCTATAACTCCATTTTTATGCTTCTTAGAAACAGAGACCAAAGACAAAAGACCAAACTACTCTCCTCTAAACTGTCTCTTGTTTTAGGTCTTCAAAATCTTTAACTGACCATTGATTACTCTGCTGATAGGGCTTTCTTTCCTTTTATTTTTTATTTTATTTTTTTCAGTTTCTTGTGTAAGAAACAAGGCAAATATTAAATATTATGTTTGGTTCTTATACAAGGAAATTGGGAAAAGCATAGGAACTCTGTTTATCATTGAGAAAACCACCAATTAAAGTCTTCTGGTTAGCTGAATAGCATCCATACTTTTATCTGAATCTTGGCATAAGTACACCAACCATCGTTTGATCCTCATTTCCTCATGTGATCCCGAAAATGTAGTTCTTAAGTTTGAATCAATTAAAAAGTACATGTAAAAATATTCTAATAATTATGATAAAATTCTATTTTGCAACTTGTGGTTCTTGATCTCACAGAAAAAATATTTTTAAGCAGTATCTGTTGTCTGTAATCCAAATAAAAAACTTCTGTTAAAAATAAAGTTTACTACATTTAATACAAATATATTATCCAGCCCAATTTAAATGAAAGGCAGTATACTAAAATGACTACTGTTTTTAAAGAGTTTGACTTGGGGTTTTTGTGTGACGGTGTGTGTTTGCATGTAGCCCATTTACAAAGTGCCAAGGTAAAGACTGACTTTTACTTTGTTTGGATTCCTTTCATACTTAGATACATGCTTTATATGTTGAAACAAACCAACTTGTTGACTGTTTAAATGTCTATTGAACAGCAAAAACAACAACAACAACAACTTGTTTTAGAACATGAGTCTTTTCTTTATACTTTATGTTTTGAAATTATGACTAGTAGCTATGGTGATTGCAGTGGGAATCCTCTAGGATTTGTAATCAAGGAGTAATCTGCTAGTTCATCCCCAGGTTTGCAGGGTATGACCACAAACCAGTTGCCCTACATGTGTGCAATTACATGTCCTACATGTATATCTGCCTGAGCAATGGTGGGAATTCAATGAGACAATACGTATAAAAAACCAAGAGCAGCCTCACACCTGAGAGGAGTGTTAAAAGTCATAGAGACAGCAGCAGCAAGAAGAAACTCTCCAGGTATAAAAGCACATCTACACAAAAGAAAGAAGATTCCCACTTATATGGGATAGCACTCAAAAGACTATACACAGACTAACTGTACAATAGGAAAACTTTGGTCAGAAAATGGCCTACCTGCTGTACTAGAACTAAAGGGAGACAAAAGTCCTTCCCACTAGAGCTGTCTTAAAAGGAGATAATTTTTGAGCCATACCTAACTTTATTTCACTCTCAAGATGCAGTAGTCACAGCAGTGAAAATTTATTTGAATGTTTCCATAACAATGTTTCTTACCTTCAAAAATCACAACTAAAAACTCAAAACAGTGACTGTTTCCCCATTCTTGTGAAATATTCTATGTAAGCATAATTTTAATTCTTTGTATAGCTTTAAAATTTGATATTATACTTTATTCAAGAGTGTTACAACTGTATTATATACAGTTATATTATACAAATATGGGCCTTGATTGGGGCTACATTATGAAAATGTGGAGTTGTAGAAATACCCATCTAACTAGAGAAAGTTTTAATTTATAAAGTCCACCCTCAAAGGAGTCATTGATTTTTTTTATTTGTTTTTTTGGTTATTTTAATCCAAATAGCTTCCTAGGTGTAGATGCTAGAAAGAACTCTAGGCAGTGACTCTTATTAAACTGCAGCATGCCTCAAAATTACCAGGTGAACTTGGGAGAACAATGATTTTACCATCTTGGAATTTCTGACTCGGTGAGTCTGGAGTGGAGCCTGAGAATTTGAATTCTTGACACGATCTCAAGTGATTCAGATGCTGCCAGTCTATTTCACTGCATTGTTCTAGAGGTCATGTTGTCAACAACTCAGAACTTACTAATGTATTAATGCTATGATTTTATCAGATATTTTCTAGAGGTGGTTATTTGCACTCAATGATATTGAAAGGAAGAAAACAAAAAAGTGATGGTTTTATTAAGATGAGACAGTAGATTTAAAGCAAAGAGTATTATCAGAGATAAAAAGGATCATTTCACTATAATAAAGAGACCAATTCATCAAGAGGACATAATACTCAATGTTATGTACCTATTAACAGACCTTCAAAATATATGAAACAAAACCTGAGAGATGCAGTGAGAAACAGACAAATTATGGCTCTAGTCAGAGAGTTCAGCATTCCTCAATAATTGAGAAAACAGATAGATAGAAAAATCAGTAAGGACATAGACTAATATTTTATCAACCAGTTTAACCAACTGGCATTTATAGAACACTCCACTGAACATTATTAGAAATTATATGCATTCTTTTTCAATGCATGTGGAACATTCACTGTTCAGACCCAAAACAGAAGCCTCAGTAAAGTGAAAAGTATCCAAGTCATGCAAAGTGTGTTCTCTAACACAATAGGATTAAATGAAAAATCAGTACAGAATTATACATGGGAAACCTCCAATATTTGAAAGCTAAAAAAAAAAAAAAAACTTCTAGTAGTAATAAATCATTGAAGGAGAGATCACAAGGTAAATTAGATCATATTTGGAATTGGATAAAAAATGAAAATACATCTTATTAAAACTTGTGAGCTAAGCTAAAGCAGTATTTATAGGAAATTTATAGCAGTAAGTGAAAGATCTCAGAACAATGACCTCAGATTCCACCTCAGATAATTAAAACATGGTGGGCTAATAAGAAGAACAAATGAACAAAGTAAGCAGAATTAGAGAAACAACAAAGGGCAAAAATCAATGAAATAATAACTACAATAAAAGGAGAGAATTAATACACTTATAGCCAGGCGAGTGCTCAGGACAAATATGAAATGGACAAATTCTTTGAAGGAAAAGGATATTATAAAATATTACTACTGGTAAAAATGTCTATTCTTAAATTGGAATGCAAGGTTATCAGGGAATAAATTTTATAGTGCCTTTGAGCAGAAAATAACTAAGTCAAGTTGACTGTTCAGTAGAACAAAACAAAACAAGAGCATTACTACACTGCACAGATTGTGACTTCAGCTGCAGCTATGCTGTGTAGCAGTTGGTCCTGTTTTCCATTTACACACTTCACCTAAAATTTTTGTTCAGAAGGTGGTTACTCCTCTCTTTACTCTAATGTGGTATACAAATATGACAATACTATTTTCCAGAAATGTGCTTTTTTTTGCTATTGGAAAGATTAGAAAATAAAGTCAAGCTACACAGATATGAAACAAAACCAAAGGACAAAGATGAAAACTAGAAATAGGAAAACAGAAAGGAGGTCCCAACACCCAAGTATTAATGATTTCAGAAATAGTTGTACAGAGAAAAAAGGACAGGAGTTTCCATACTGAAAAAAATTGAGTGTGAAGTATGCAGTTAACTCTCCAACAAAGCATATCCCTATTAAACTTGCAAATGTTAACTATAAAGAGAAGAAGGTGAACAAAAACAGATCATGTCTAAAGTATCAGAGGTCAGAATGGCTTTGGGCTTTACAAAGACATAAAGTATGTCTTCAGAATTGTGAAGGAAAATAATCACCAACTAGAATGCTATCCCAAAATCTTCACATCCTACATCCTTTTTCTCAAAAATCTACTTGAAAATGGGCTCACCCTCAAAATGAGGGAAAGAGCAAGATGGGAAAAAGATCTGATGCAGAAGCAGGGAAGAGGCAACTCCATAAGGAAGATGTAGGGTCCCCCCTGGGCATGTTGTGCACATACAGACAGGAGCAGTTTCACTGAAGACTATAACCTGGCTCCCCCACTGGGGTATACAGGCTTTTCAACTTGAAGACATTACTGGCCAGATTTTTGTATTTTTTTTTTCTTGATCACATCCCAGTGAAGTTCCTACTTTTCATGCTCTCTTTTCCAGTCATCTGAGATGGAGATAGGACCTGATGAGCTTAAAAAGTAGATGATGTGGTGGGGGGGGGGGGGGGGGGAACAAGGGATGTCAGTGACAAAAAAACAAATAGTCTGATTTCATAAGCAAAAAAATTGTCTGGACATTTCTTCAAAGAAGATATCCAAATGGCAAATAAACATACAAAAAGCTGTTCAACGTTGCTAAACACTAGGAAAATGAAAACCATAATTACAAAGAAACACTACTTCATAGTCATTAGAATGACTATTATAAAAAACATGGAAAATAACATTGACAAGGATATGAAATGATTGGAACCCCTTATATACTGTTGGTGGAAATGCAGAATGAATGATGCAGCTACTCTGAAAAATAGGCTAGCATTCCCTCTAAGAATTAAAACAGAATTACTACATGATCTACTTCTGAATATATACCCTAAATACTTGAAAGCAGGGATTTAAAGTTATTTGTACACCTGTGTTCAAAATGGCTTTATTCATTAAGGTCAGAATGTGGAAACAACCAAATGTCCGTTGACAAGACAAATTGCTAAAAATGTACATGTCATGGAATCTAACTCAGCCCTATAAAGCTATGAAATTCTAGCATATGTTACAACATGGATGAGTCTTGAAAACATTATTCCAAGTGAAAAAAACCTGTCTCAAAAAGACAACATACAGGGCCCTCCCTGGTGGCACAACAGGTTAAATAAAGCACAGCACTGCAAAGCTGGTCACAGCAGCTTCATCACGAGTTTGATTCTCAGCCAGAGAGGTGACCCACATAGCTCAGCAGACCTCTCCTGGCCTGCTGTTTCCCTTAGCAGTATAATTCGTCAGTTGGTCTTTTCTGTTCCCCACTCTGTGTCTGGTGAATCCTCTCACTGCCCCCCCCCCACACCTCTGGCCTGTACTCCAGTTCTGTATGCATAAATAAATTTAAAAAAAAAAGATACAGTGTGAATCTACTCAGATGATATATCTGCCTTCAAAGAGACAGAAAGTAGAATGGTGACCAGGGACCAGGAGTATAGAGTTTCAGTTGGGAAAGAAGTCGTGGAGATGAATGGTGGTGACAGTAGTGTAATGGTGTGAATGAGTGTGATGCTACTGAGGCTTTGTATAGATGATACCAAGCACTTGGTTCCTGACAGTCCTGCCCAACGTATAGTTCTCGGGTAGCACTGTGGATCTGATAGCAGCCCAGAGACAGCTAGACCTTGTCAGACTTGCTCAGCTGCTGTCCGCCTTCTCCAGTGAAGGTCCTTTTAAACCTCTAAGAACCTGAATTCAGACTGGGCCCCTGTCAAGTCTCCCTCCCTGTACTAACAGCAGTGTTTCTCTTCCCCTAGAGAGCTGGCTATACTCTTGCTATGCATTTTTCTAAAACTATATGCAGGGGTTGTTTAGGTGGTAGAATCTAGATGGTAAAGCGATAAACAAAAAGGAATGATTATCACAAAAAACCAAGAGCGTGGATACTGATCAAAGGAAAAGAATGGGAGGCAATTGCAGGGGAGATTTCAGGGGCTTTCGAGGCACCTGTCATATTCTAGTACTTAACCTGGAAGGTGGGTACGTGTTGTTTGTTGTTTTGATTTTTAACTTAAATTGTACAGACACACTCCAGTATGGATTGTACTTTTCATAACAAGATTTTTTTAAGGTATTGTGATTTTTTAAACAACATCAGAATGAAAGTATCAGGTAGTATCGCATTTGCCTACATTTAGGGTGATAACTTTACTTTCAGTGCCACAATGAACTTCCTCTCCTGAGTCCATGTTTTAGTATATTCCGTAATTGTTTTGGAAGCTGGGGCATGGGTTCATGGAGGATCCTTATACAGACAGGTCTCTACTATTTTCTCATGTCAATTTTTTTTTAAAGATTTATTTATTTATTCACATAGAGTAGGGGTATAGGCCAGAGATGCGGAGGGTGAAAGGATTCACCAGGGACAGAGTGGGGAGCAGAACAGGCAGATCAACGAAGTACACTGCTGAGGGGAGCAGCGGGTGGGTCAGGAAAGATCTGCCACGCCATGTGGATCTCCTCCGGGGCAGGCAGGGATCGAACTCACGAGGAAGTGGCCCAATCTTCCCAGTGCAGTGCTTTAACCCGCTGCGCCACCAGGGAGGACCACTCTCGTGTCATTTTTTTCATAAGTCCTTTTAGAAAAAAAAAAAAAAAGGAAGTTTCAGGGAAATTATTCAGCTACCCAGGCTCACAAGGCTTTGATTAATATCAAATAAGCATCAGTCCATCCATTTCAACCATCTGTCTGTCTCTCTAATCTGCTCATCCATCTGCCTGTTTATAGGTCTTGACATATTTTAAAAAAAGATTTAAAGTGACTTTAAAAAATTCTCAGTGATTATCTTTTAGCTGAAGGGATTAAGGATAAGACTTAAAAACCTATACAGAGGTGAGAGGTACAAAATGCATGCAGTGAGTTTCTGTATATTTACTGGTGGTGCTTCATGAATGTGTCCATTAACTTCTTGGCAGCCCTTTAATAAAAAGAACATGATCAGTTTGTGAATCACAGCATCATCTGGTAAATCTTGCTCTTGGTGACTTTAAATGTGCTTATGTATATGGTTTAGATTGCTCTATTTTAAGATCCATTTGCAAGATATGGGAAAGTAAAGGGAAAGAAAAACTAACATGTGGAGCATTTACTATGTGTCAGGTATTACACTAATGCTCATATACATTGTTGTCAATTTTTACAACCCTTGTTTTTTCAGTTAGCCCTGTTAGTAATATACTTAACTTACATTTGCTTTAGAAAATGTATTTTTCCCCTTTAGCTTGCCCCTAATCTGGGCATTTGCAAATTCCTTGTGCACTTACTATATTACCTTGCTACCAAAAAACGTATATACGTATATATATGAGTATGAAATTCAAGTGATAACTTTTAGCATCAGAAAATAAGTATTTGATCAAATTGGTTTGTAGATGAAAATTTTCTAGAAAGAATATTATCTAAATTGTGCTTATTCTCCATGTTTTTAACCTTGCACCTCCACATGTACTGATCTAATTAGTTTCTCCTGCCTTCACAACTATTGTTCTGGTATTCCTTGCCTCAGAGAAGGCCATCAAAACTCACCCAGCTGCCAAAAACAGATACCTCAGCAACCTTCGTTGCATTTTTGACACTTCCTCGCCTAACTCTTGTACTCTTCAATATCCTGGCATCCATCCAGAACGTCTTCCCCATGCTCCTTAGCCGCATCCTCAGTAGAGCACCTGTAGCCTGCTTGTTGCAACAACTGTTCTGTACTCACGCCTGTTACCCGCTAATCCTTTCCTTATGGCAGTCAAATTGAGCTTCCAAAGTGCAAGGCGGTTTATATCCCTCCTCCCCTTAACTATCTTTTAAAAAGCGGTCTTTAAATATTTTGGAATGGGGCTTACAGTAGAAGTAAATTTAACATATGACCCAGTGGACACACACACACACACACACACGTAAATAAGTCTTACGTTTCTAATTCTGTCCTGTTATCTTATTCTATTTTTATCTTTTTCATTGAAAAGTAAGGCTTATTGCAACCTGTGAAAGTTATTTTAGAATTAACTAATAGGTGAGAGCCTACATTGGATTTTTAGGATTTTTACTGTACAAAACATAAAACTTAACCTCGGTAACAAGAATGATAGAGATTTCCATGCTCAGCCATCTGCTCTTCTCAGTAGCCCTAACCCTGCCTCCCTCTGTCACTAGCTGTTCCAGCTTTTCTGAGCTCCTGACAGTCCCAAAGTGATGCTGCTCTTTTGCCTTTGTCTCTTCTCTTCCTATACCAGCATCTGCCTGGATAATTCTCCCAAGCCTTCCTGAGTCAGCTTCAGTGACAATGAACGGGACCTTGGTACTGTATGCAAAGTGTTTATACCATTCACAAGCTAAATTCTTCACATGAAATACCTGGGTAAAGTCCCATTGCCCAAATAGGTCCTCCACAACTAGTTATTAAATTAATTGATTTCATATCATGGCCCTGCATTTGCAATTTAGGGATAGAATGCTGTGTTTTAAGAATTGCCTCTTTGCTAGAACTTCTACAGTACTAGAATCTACTTCGGTTGGTTGTTCTGGGGGCATTTGTCTCCATATTCCACTGCACTGTGATGGGCAGGTCATATGTGGACACAAATGCCATCAGAGATGTAACCATTTCTTCAGGCTAGAAAGTGCAGTATAGCCAATCATCTGAGAATCTTGGATGAGATTGCACTAAGATCCTAACGTCTGCCTCAATATTTTATATTGTTAATTCACTTTCTCTGATGGTTGCATTTTAAAGCCTAGTTTAATCTAGTGATTTCTATTATTAGAAGTATACTGAAACAAACTGTAAATGTTATGCTGTCATGATCAAGGATGCTTAAATTTTAAATCTGAATAAGGTTCACAATGCCAAATCACAGAACATTACCCAACAGCACATTACCCATAATACAAAGCCAGAGTGGTAAATTGGTTGAAAAATAATGAATCTACTTTGCTTTACAGACAGACAGCACAGTATGAGTCCTAGGAAACAGAACGGATGTGGTAAATAGTTTCAACTTCAGGCAATTATTAGTATTTACAAATGGTAATGGCCCACAGCAGATAAATAGTCCTTGAAAGGCCATTGTAAAGTAAAAATAGCCCAATGTTCTAAAGCTGAGGAGTTCTAGAATAACATCAAATCTATCTCAAATATAGGTCTTTAGATGTACATTGAAGGACCTGATAAATTCTATCCTGGCTGATAATCTATATGCTGAACAGGAAAATAAAGTTGTCCACCTAGCTCTCATTGGTAACAGTAACAATTTCCAATATAAGTGTAATTTTTTTTTAAAGATACCATTACCATGAGTTCTAAGTTGATATTACTTGGTTTCTAAAAATCAATAATCACTTAGGAGTATATAAAATCTTGTCACTGCTACTAGAATATACAAATATCACAATAAATTAAAAATTTTAGTGTTACTATATTGTAACTTCCCTTTGCATCTCTTTTAAATTGTTTGTAATCCTGTAAGTCAATGAACTAATAAAGTAGAAGCCTTATAATGTATGTTAACTTCAATTTTTAAAAAATGGTGATCCTTAAAACAAATACAGTGCTTACCAGAGGTAAGCTAGAAGCTAGAACAAAAGTGAAGTGTTTTAGTAAGGGAATTTAACTCCATATTCTGCTTTTGACTATCTGTATGGGTATAGGTATATCATTTAAATTCTCTGGACCCAGGTTCTTTTAAAATGAGAGGGCTTAAAACCATAACACATTATGTTATGATTTCCTGAGCCATTTTGACCAAAAGCCACAGTAAATTTTTAAAGGATTCATAGTTCATAAATAATTCTTGCAGAAAATATTTCACTTGATTGTCCAAACAATTCTCTGAGGTAGGCAGGAAAGGTTATCGTCTTTTTAAAGGGATGACTTCAAAATAATTTTAAATGATCATACATTAGTGGGAAATCCTTTCTTAATAAATAAGTTTAATAGATGATTTTGATTCCTTTTTCTGGATTTCTTTCACATAAGGAGTGCGTAATATCCAAGATTTTAAGATAGCTCAAAAGTGTAATAAAATCCAAATTACCAACTTATCATCCACTGAATTGAAAGTATTCATTTACAGAATACATGATTTATAGTAAGAGTAAAATGCTCATTAATACATTCTGTCTCAGCTTTAAGCCCCAGAGACCTGTAGAGATTCTCATCATCAGTTGCACCCTGACCCACAGGAACAAGGAAGTTTGTAAACAGGTATATGAAATGGTAGTCACAATAATCTAATTGAATCCTGTGTGCTCTAGATTTCACAAACTTCTTACTAAAGTAAACTGCATGCAGAAAAAAGTACTTAAGTATACACAAGCTGTATTTTCACAAATTCAGGCCACATAGGGTAACCAGTCTCTTGATCAAGAAACACAGAAGCATCCCAGAAGCCTCCACATGTCACACCCACTTCCCCACAGGTAACTATACATATCCTGGCTCCCCCTAGCAACATTTAGCTAAACTTGTTTTTGTGCCTTATATAAATAGAATCTTACTGTCGATAGTCTTTTTTTAGTTTCTATTACTCAATTTTGCATTTTAGATAGTGTTGGGTATGGTTGCAGGTTATTGATTGTCATTGCTATAGATTTTTTCATATGGGACTATCCCATAATTTATCCCTTTCCATTTTGGGCTCTTGTGGTCAGTGTTATCCCTAAGACTTTGGTTTTTTTTTTTAAATCTTTCAGTGAACATTCATATTTAGTTCTATTGGGGGACTGACTCATTTTTAAATATAGACTTTTGTGACACATGGCATACCCATCTTTTATAAGATTGGGTAGGAATTAGCTTTATAATTAACAAAAGTCTGTGCTAATTTTAGTTCAGACTAGCCTACCTTTTTCCCCCCTTCTCACTCATTCAAATGGGAGATGAATGGGACACACCTCCTGTACATGAGTGATAAACAAAGCCAGTGGTGATACTACTGTTCCTTAACAATATTTACAAATTGGTTGTTTTATTTCTGCCTTTGTTAATAAGGCAGCAGTTTGTAGACAGAGGGAGCTTCAGTTAAGGTTAAAGTTTTAGATCCACCAAAACTTTTTCTGACTTTTTTCTTGTGTGTCATGATAGTAATTAAATCATGAAATATCTCATCCCCTAAAATTGGTTACCCAATTTTTATTTATATTTTATAAGACTGTCTACATTTTATTATCCCAAACTATGTAGTCTGATTTTCAAGGGGAAATGCTTGCAGATTCCAGAGACATGATAAAGGCCTAACCATTTTCAGATACAACTTTTCAGGCTTCCTGAGGTTTTTTTTTTTTCTTCTTTTCTTTTCCTGAGCCATTTAGACCACATGCCAAGGTAAATTATTAAAGGATTTATAGTTTATAAATCATTCTTGCAGACAATATTTCACTTGATTATCCAAGCAGTTCTCTGAGCCAGGCAAGAAAGGTTATGTAGATCACAGAATGTCTGGAAAAATTTTATTCTAATTTGGAAAGTGTCATCCACTTGTAACTGGTCTTACTATGGGTTATTTATATTTTTGTAACTGGAAATTTCCAAACCTCTTCCATCTCCCTTCTTCTCACAATGTTCCTCTTTATTTCCCCCCCTGGCATGAGGGTGAGGCAGCCAGTGGAACCTTGCCCTAAGCTTTCTAGTGCTTGGAACACCTTCTGATCCACCTTTTTATTTTATTTTTTAGCCAGTAATCACTTAATCCTTTTGATGGTGTTATATTAGAAGGTGTTAGACTGTGCAGTGGCTTGTCATAAGGCATCACTGCAAATCCAGGCCTCCGGCTGTTTCTGTCTTCCAGACCAGTGTTCAGATCACAAGACAACACTAAGCTCCCCAGAAGGAGAGGGTGCTGGTTACTCAGGCAGTTTTTGCAACTTCCTTGCATCTCCATATATTTGAAGTCTGCACCACCTACCCAGCAAATGCTGGGTCTTGAGGTGTGTGGATTTTTGTCCCATATTCAAACCATGTGACAAAGACCACATCAACTTGAACAGGATGATTGTTTTTAAAAATCGTATTGCAAGCCACTCTGCTCCCCTTTGATGTGTGGATGTGCTATCACTTCACTAAGACTACATGTATTTTCCCACAGAAATAGCACTTGGTCTGGCATTCCCAGTGTCCTAAACCTATTTCCCAGTATGCAGTTTTAAGTCCTCCTGACACCATTCCCATTTAGATCTTAACAGAACAGAGTCATGAAAACCACCTCTCCCTATCAAGAGCCGTGTCAGTCTGAGTTGTGTGTGGCTTTCTTCTGTCCTGTGCTGCTAGCTCCGTCAATACAATAATTTACTCTTATTTGAAGAATGACAGTTTTATGTACACACTTCTTCCTCCATCGTGCTGGCATTCATCTTGGCTATTACAAATTATGTAGAGTATTGTGTTTTTTTTTCCTGAAAATAAATTGGGGGAAGATTCTATGGTATATTGTTTCATTTTTTTAAACGTGCTGCTGAGTCACTTCCCCTTCATAACTGAGCTAGTTTTCACCAATACCTTTAATTACATCAGTTCTTTTTCATAAAGCTCATTTTTATTGACTTTGTCTGTACTTAATGAATTCCTCTTGGTGAAACGGGAGCTTACTGGCAGAGCATGTGAAATGGCCTCTTATTACAGCTGCAAGTGGGTTGCAAGCTTTTCTCTTTTATCTATTAGGCATGCATGTTTCTTGTTTTTTTAATGCTAAACAAAGTTGACTAAAACCTTTATCTATTAAATGGGCTGGCTTAAACTTATGAAAGAGAATTCTTAAAAGCTTATACTATACATCAAAAAGATCTTTTGATAACTCGAGTATTGTTTTAAATGGCACTGAAAGAAACCTCAAGAAGAATTTTTCATTGTAGTCAGTAATTATTTTGTATTGTGAAGTTATCCCCTAATTTATCTGTCTCTCCATATATTCTTTTATTGATGATTTAAAAATAATATCCACTTGTAGCTAAACAGATAGAACAAAAAAGTACATTTTACTTAAGAATAAAGTAAAGGCATTTTCTTTCATTTTTCCCAATGCTTGCTGAATTGTGAGATCAACTCTTATCTACCTTTAATATACCCTATCACCAATCCTGTTCTCCCTCCACCTTCTATCCCTCTGCCCCCATTTGCAGTTACAGCTCCAGCTAATAATTAGTCCATTAATGGCAGTACTTTAATTGGGTGTTACCAACTACATAGCCTTTTATGAAGCTTTATTTTAAAATCATTGTCATCTCATAAGTTTTTCTGCTCATGTTTCCACAGATTTGTCCTTCCCCACCCAATTCAAGTATACCACCACGCTGTCCTATCACATCACCTACTGATTAAAGGCATATCCATTTTGCATGCATCTCCATACTTCTAGATTTTGCAAATAAGGTTAGCCTGTAGCTTTCTCAATGTAGAAATATAATAGCTGACAAATTTAAAGAAAGGAATCCTTTGAAAATCTCTCTTCCATTGGTCCTGTCCTGTTTTGTCTCAAAACATCTGTATTAGCTTTTATAGTACTTGCCTGTGGGCATTAATGGCTATTTTAAAAATGCAGATGTTATAAGAAAAGATGAAGCTACCTACATCTTATCATGAAATTCTCTATCAAGCAGTAATTCAAAAAATAAAAATTGGAATCTGAGAATTTTAAACACAAGATAGTTGAATTTTGGGAAAAAGAGAAACAGAAAGCCATGGGGATATGATGCCCCCACAGTGGCATTAGCAGGTATTTCTTTAGAGGAACTAAAAAGCACTGTGACTGGGGAGTAGGGAGAAGAAAGTGACATCAAAAAGTGAGAATTGGAAAAAACAAACTTCATCTCCTATCCAGTTTGCTGCAAACTTGCCAGTGTCCTATACCTGGAAACTAGTGGCAATACTGCTTCAGCAGGTTCTATTCACGGGCTATTCCTTGTCACTGTCTTTTTTAAGTTACTACGTAATTAGCAACTTAAACTTAATTGGATTGGCATCCCAAACCTTGCGCTAGCTTTGTTTGTCCTGTGATCCCTTCCGTCTATGCATGTGCCATATTAGCTGCTGGGTTCTGGGCATTCTGGCACATGCCGGCTAATCCAAGGTCTTTCCATACTCCCTTCTACTTTAATTTCTTCTCTTTATAGAGATGAAGCAAGATGAAAAACAAAACAGGTAGTCATTCCCCACCCAGACTCTTGCAGCTGAGACTAGCCATGTAACTGAAACCTTGTCAGTGAGACACACAGGGAGAGCTGACTGGCAACTTTCTGGAAGACTAACTTAACAACCTGAATGTAGGTAATCTGAAAAAGAAACCTGACTTTATTAATGAAAAGAAGAGTTAATCCTGTAAAAATACAGCTTTATTTCACTAAGAAGAAATTAAAAAGCTAAGTAACATGCCCAAAGTCATAGAGCCTCTAAGTATAAGTGCTAAGTCCCACATACCATGGCAGTTCAGCCTGACAGTTCAGAAAACCTTCCTGAAGAGTTAATGCCTGAGGCTTCAAAGACAAGTAAAGGAAATGAGAGAGAACATTTCAGGCCTGGGAAGCTGCATTGACAGAAATAAGGCAGCAAGAACAGCAGAGAATTGATCTAGTGTTCTAGGTAAGCACTGTGCCAAAACTTCAAGCCCTGTGGTCATATCCCAGCCATCTTTATGTCTCTGGCATCTAGAACAGTACCTGGCATAAAGGGAGGTGCTCTATAATTGTTCATTAAATGTTGAATGAATGGAGAGCTTATAGGAGAACACACACATATGTATAGTACAAAGAAACTGCTGAATATTATAAAGGAGAGAGATACCACATCAGAATGTTTGGGGTTCCAGGGTAGGAGAGCGAAAGGTTGGGAAAGTGGGGATGGCTCCATGGAGAAGAAGCCTTTGAAACAGGCCTTCAAGGACTGATGGTGAGATTCTCTTTTCTTTCTTTCTGTGTTACATTCTCTATTCACCAACCTCTTGACAAGGGCTTCAGTTTCTCTCCACCCCCTTTTCTTCCTGGCTTCCTTCCTGGATTATTTCTTTCATCCTGCTTTGAAACCATTCATCCTCTCTAATAAGCCAGAAGGTAGGAAGGCGTTGCTCAAGCCCGTTCACCTCCCCTCTAGAGGAATTTTATTACAAAGACTAGAGATCTAATAGCTGGCAAATTATTTTTTTAAAGATCCAGAATCTAGTGAAAAGAAGGAAGAACTCACTACTTTTAGCCACATTAAGATGAATAAAACATATACATAGTAAAGATAGTTAGGAAGCTTCCAGAATCTGAAAGCCAGAAAAACACTGTGTTGTTTGTGTTTAAAGCAGTGTAATTTTATGGATTGGCTTGCAGTTTTGTGGAATCTACAGGTATGCTATCTTGGAATATCCCTAGTTTTGGATGAGATTAAGATGAACATACTCAGGCATAACTCTTTAGTAGCATACATGCCCTTTAAATGCAGAGGTGAAAAATCAGCAGCAAACAAGATGCAAAAAAGTATGTTACTTGATAAAATTAACAGTCTATGTGCAGGCATACATTCATGTGTGCACACATGTTTAAAGGATTATTATTAAGCAAGACTGTGATGGATATACAGATTACTGTTGTTCATTGTCAATCCCAACTAATCTAAAGTTGTTGGAGGAGAGTTTTAAAGTGTTCTAGAATAGCAGGGAGGTAGATTAATATCCTCACTCAAAAAGTAAATGGAGTCATCCAAGTTTGGCTTAACAGAAATTATTAGTTTGAAGAAATAGTTAAGAAATAAAAAATATGGGGCCTTCCTGTTGGGACAGGTGTTAAAATCTTGGCACTATGAAGCCATCTTCAGCCACTGTAGCCTGATTTTGATCTCTAGTCAGGGAGGTGACCCACATGGCACAGCAGACTTCTCCTGTCTCGCCTATTGCTCCCCTCAGCATGTATCTCAGTAGATCTACCTGTTCTCTATTCTGCTCCCCACTCTGCCTTTGATGAATCCGCTCACATGTGTCCCTGTACCTCTGGCCTATACCCCAGTTTCCATATGAATAAATAAATAAAATAAATCTTTTTTTTAAAAAGATAAAAAATAGGCCCTCCCTGGTGGCGCAGCGGGTTAAAGCACAGCACTAAGAAGCTAAAGCCACTTCCGCATGAGTTCGATCCCCGCCTGCCCCGGAGGAGATCCACATGGCGTGGCAGACCTCTCCTGACCCGCCCACTGCTCCCTCAGCAGTGTACTTCGTCCATCTGCCTGTTCTGCTCCCCGCTCTGTCTCTGGTGAATCCTCTCACCCTCCGCATCTCTGGCCTGTACCCCAGTTCTGTATGAATAAATAAATCTTTAAAAAAAAAAAAAAGATAAAAAATAAGTGAGTCACCCTACTACCTCCACTAACAAAGATGATTCTAGTGCATCTTTTAGTCAAATAGTGATACATTCCTACTAAATATAGACTATAAGAAGAACGGGCTATATTCTAGGATATGTAGGAAACAATGGTAAAAGATGCCATTAAAAATAAAATAAACTGGGCCCTCCCTTGTGGCGCAGCGGGTTAAAGCACTGCATTGAGAAGCTAAAGCCACTTCCGCATGAGTTCGATTCCCGCATGCCCCGGAGGTGACCACATGGCGTGGCAGACCTCTCCTGACCCGCCCGCTGCTCCCCTCAGCAGTGTACTTCGTCGATCTGCCTGTTCTGCTCCCCACTCTGTCTCTGGTGAAGCCTCTCACCACCCCTGAGCCTCTAGCCTGTACCCCGGTTCTGTATGTACAAATAAATAAATCTTAGAAAAAAAAATAAAAAATAAAAAAAAATAAAATAAACTACTATCAAATGTGCTGGAAGAAATAATACATGCGGTCAAAAAAACCTTGAAATGTCTATCGCATCTTAAACTATTGAGCATTCAAGTTGTCCTCAGCACTGTACAGACACACTGCGTGAGAGTCTTGGAAATAGAGGTCAAATCCAAGCTGTAGGTGAGTGTGGGCTGCTGGAGGTCATCTTGCTGCCACCTGAATGTCCTCCTTTCACAGGTCTCTGTTCTTTGAAGAGCAAGTCTGTCTAAAAATGCAGGAGGAAAATAAATATTTTCTTGGCACAAGTAGAAAGGTTCATTTTGTGTTTATTTGTCCATTGAATTTGGTTCCATATGTAAAGTATGCTGAGAAAAGAGAGACAGCCTCCATTGGGCTGTGACCTCATTGTAGCTATATCTTCAAACATGATATCACAAAAAGAAACCCGTCCTTCTAAAATTGCTTATGAAGAGGTGATCTTTTATCATGCTGAAAGAGATCATTCTTATTTGCAAGTTGGTGATAAAACTTCGTTACTTCCCAACTTCCTTTCTGTAGCATAGTATTACAAGTTGTGTTCTACTTGGATTCCTTTTTCAGTGTTTCCTTTGATTTTTTTTTTATGCTTTTTTTTTTGGAAGTTTTCTTGCATTTCCTGAAACCCTTAGAATGTTTCAAGAGAAACATTGAGCTATTTAGGCTGCAGTTGTGTGTTTAAATCCAATGCTGCCTGCAAACAAGTGTTGTATTGTACATTATATGGAGCTGCCTCCTCTCCTTCTTGAACAGAGCACCTGGTGTTACTGGTTTCAAAGAATATTTCAAGATTGGCAGTTGGAGTCTCTTCATAGAAGTGTAACAGCGCTTCTCAGAAAGCTTGAAAAATGATATTCAAAGTGAAGGAGAATAGAGAATAGGTGTCACCCTCCAAAAGAATAGTAAGCAGCCGCAAGAACCTTCATTCAGAAAGGATTCAGAGAGAAAATGGAGACGTCTGAGAACCAACTTTATAGCTTGATACGAGCTTAGAAGATTGAGTAGCCTCTCAAAACAGGGCTCTGCCTAATTTATCTGCCCCCCCCCCAAAAAAAAAACCCTGAGGGAAAAAGACAAAAGAAAAAAACAGGGCCTTCTGCTTTGGGCAATATCCCAGAATAGTTCTATTTAAAAGCTAGAAATTGCTCAAATTTTCAGGCAACTAAAGTGTTGTCTCAAAAAAAAAAAAAATCCTGACTTTACAAAAAGAAAAAAATTAGGTGGAGGAAAGATGTTTCAGAACAAGTAGGGTTTTCAGTGGGAAGCATTACAATGCACCACTTAAAATCTTGATTTCATAGCCAACAACTCCCACTTCCTCTTAAATGTGTGCACAAGTTAAGTGAACCTACTTGGAAGGTTAAAATGAAAAGTACTCAGAGTCAATTCTGTGTGACATAAGGTCCTTTCTGGTCTTGTTCTGCGTTGTGCAGCTCATGCGTTTTCCCTGCAGCTGCTCAATGATCAGAAATCATTTTGCAAAAATCAAACTTTCATTCTTCCCAGATATGGGATAAATCAGAACCAAAGGAAATTACATTTTTGAAAGTGCTCTTCTCAAAATAGATACTTTGACTCCTTTTCCAGAATATGCTTCCCATAAAAGTAAAGATTTTGAATCTTGGACTGTGTACATCAATGCATAAGCTTTTAGCAAAGTCAAAAGAAGAGTATCAGACGAAGGCCTTGACCACTTAGAAAGATCTAGAAATATGAACTGTGAACATTTGTTTTGTGTCATGAGCTTACATAAAAATTATGGTGATTTATTTTCTAGTCTTTCTTATGAAACAATATCCTTTACAGTCAAGTACATAGAAATTCATGCATAAAGTATACTGACTCTTAAAAACTGGCACACATGAAGTGAAATAGATATGAGAACTATAACTTTTTGGAGAATATTGTTATAAAAGCCATTTTTAATTGTATTTCACCAGTTCAACAGGTCAGGAAAGCGTAAATAAATGAACCAGTAAAAGTCTAGCACATATACTATGGTGTGTATAAAGATCTAGGGGTCATTTTCATTTTCAAAGGCCATCACGTTGCTTTGATAAGGTATACAGTAAGACAATAGTCCTTTCATCAGTCTCTGGCTAGTGTGATAATGGTTGGTTAACTTGTTCATGATCACAAAGATGAGTCAAACCCAGGTCTGTTCCACCCCACTTCTCTGTGTGGAGGCAGGAGGATGGACACATAGCAGATCAGAAGACAAAGGAAACTTCCCATTACCTCCAAATATAATTACCTCCAAGTTAATTATTGTGAAAACAATTGTCAGAGAATTTCCTTCACCATTGGCAATACACTCTGGAATCCCATAGTTTTTATTATCAGGGTTGATTGTGTATACGCAAAAAGTATTCAAATAAGTTGCATATTTTTATAATGCTACTACATTAAATTGTTTACAATATTTTATCAAATATAAAATGATATAAGTAATAGCATTACTTATATTTTGTCATGTCACAATGTAGATAACACTGCAAATGCATAGATCCACCAGAAATAAGGACATCATTCATATATTTTTTAGGTTGAAGTTTTTTGTTATTTATCAGTAGATGTGGGAGAAAAAGTCATTAGGAATAGAGGGTTATGGTTCAAAAGAGTGACAGAGGAAGTGAGGTGACAGGCTTGGGTTAAGTAATTAAACTAGACAAAGAAGCAGGGAAGTGAATTGACTGAGGGGCCAGGGTGGCAGCAGAGCTGCAGGGAACAATGGAGTTGGACCCCTGAGTTTGGTTCTGTGGCTGGGCCACGTTCCAAGCATGATGTTTCAGGGGACTGGTCTTGTTCCATCCCAGCAGGCTTCAAGTTCAAGAGTTCCCTCCCTAGCTGCCACAGAAGAGTGAATGCCTGTGACTGGATCTCTTAAGAGATGTCTCCCACCTCATTACCCCCTACCTACAGTCTCCATCCTCCTCCCACTTGCTGCCATGCTCACAATGTCCTTTGACCTCCTAGACTGCCACCAGCATGACATGATGTAAACGCATATGGGTGCATTTAAATTATACAGAAGAAACAGTGTGTAGCCTCCAATGTCACTGATTTTTTTTTTTTTCTCAAACCAGAAAGAGGAGGTCTTCACCTATTTATCCAGTAAGATATAGCTTAGGTATCAATCCCTGTATTCCTTTTCTGAGTCTTACCTTCTACCTAATTATTTACTAAGGCTGGGATAATTATTACTCTCTTAAAATAAGCACTTACCAGGAGTATTAAAATCACTTGCTTAGTGTTTTCCTTCTCCACTAGCTTACTAAATTGTTTGTGGTCTATCCTACATGTAGTGTGAATTACTACATATTTACATTTCCTCTGTGCTGGGAACTGTAGTAAATACTTTGTGAGCATTATCTCACTTGAGGATATGCTTTGAAGAAACAGAGATTCAAAGAAGTGAAGCAATTTCTCCCAACCGGAATTAAGGCCAGGTCCTCCAACTCCATAGCCAGTATAATTACTTCATCCGAACTATAAGACCTGGCACATGGTTATTCAGTAAATGCTTGTTGCACTCAATGGAAAGAAAGAAAAGTTGGGGTGGGCAGTGGAGAGCATCTGCAGCCCAAAAGTTAAAGCTCAGAGCTATCTTCCAGAGTCTCAATCTAAAGCTATTTCTTATGTCAAGAGTTAAAACATTTGGAAATATTTGCTCTCAGAGTCATATTGGAAATCTGTG
Source organism: Condylura cristata (assembly GCF_000260355.1). Lineage (NCBI taxonomy): Eukaryota > Metazoa > Chordata > Mammalia > Eulipotyphla > Talpidae > Condylura > Condylura cristata. Next base: position 43,765,962 of record NW_004567110.1, read on the forward strand.
GACCCTGACTAATGTTTGCTAGGACTGTCTTGACAGTGTGAAGAGTATGAAAACAAAACTATGTGCAAAGCCTTTATGAAATAATCCTGACTCTCATTCTGGAGGCAACTGATGTTTCTATACTTTCCAAAGCTGAGCCCTTCAAAGTAATCAGGCAATACCAGAAGACACCACAAGTTTAGAAGACCCAGGACCTAAAAGTACCCAACCTTGGAAGAGGTCAGAAATCACCACTTTCACTTAAACATCTGTTTTCAAAATCTCTTTGTAATTAACATTTATCCACCCTTTACCTCTGCTGGTTCTCTATCAACTTCCAAGAAAGGTGAATGGAGTTCTTAAGCTAAAGATCATCAAATGTGTTTAAACTTGTTCAAAACTTCACTCATCCCCTATAGTAATCAAGCACACATGTTTAAAAAGAATTAAAAGCCTCAAAATTTTGGTTCAGTCATTTGTGCTATCACTTCATGTCTCTAGTCTAACTTGAAACCTGACCCTCCCCAAACTACCCTAATCAAAACAACAATGCCCATTTTCTTAGAGTTCTTGCTTGGCTCTATATAGAGACAATGGCAACTTCACAATCAAAGGGTGAGGTGGGGAGAATGTTTGTCAGACACATATCTCATCAGATACCTCGGGCTAAGAAACTGAGAATCTGAACAAGATAAGGATACAGAATTGAGTTTGAACTTGGGTTGGCAGCCACAGATGAGTAGAGGGTGAGGGTGAAGAGAGAGGCGTTGACCTGTATGAATGGCCGAATAGAAGGGAGCAGTCCGTTTCAGCACTGCCCTAGATTTCTCCCACAGCCAGAACCAGGAGGTCCCAGAGTCAAGAGCACAATGCCTGGTGGATGTAGCTTCTTCAGACAGAGTAAATAAAATTATATGACATCTAGTAAAAGTTTTCTTGAGATATGTTTTGAAATTCCTACTTAATGCACACATTCAGCGGCATACCAGGGCTCTTCATAACAGCCCATTGAGTGTTGTGACAATAGCGTGGCTTGATGACAGCAGAGTGTGGGGGATGCCTCTGTCTCTGCAGGCAGAGCTGTGGTGAGGCTGTGCATCAGTTTATTTCAGGGGGGTCTGCACACGGCAAGGCCGCTGTTTGACGTCTCTGTGGACTGGGTCATTTTCATGAGAGCAAGCTTTCTGGCAGGGAGAAGGGTACAAATGCATCTCCAGCAGCCAGAGAGCCTCTAAACTAGTTAAGCCATCCCTTTAAAAAAAAGTCTGCCCTTTCAGATGGTTCTTAAAATGGATTTAGGGATTTTGACTTCTATATTGGAAATGTATTCGCTAAAGCTATTTTTATAGCCTGGGAAATAATGGCATCAGATAATATAACAACATAATAATAAAGTCTTCTGGACTGGCTCCTATTTTCTGTATTTACTGGGAATTCATTTTTTCATAGGAGATGAGCAGGAAATTTGCTTCTGTTCTATGCCTACAACCTCTCCCTAAGAACATTCTTTATGTGTCTTTTGTCTGTTGTTAGCTTTTGCAAATGATCTCTCTTCATCTACCTTTGTAGTACAAAAACCTTGGCAAGTCAGCATTAAGTTAACAGTGGTTAATCACTAGAGAAATGGATATAGAAAACGTCTTTAAAAAACTTTAAAGTCAAAATCTGATTACTTTCAGGAAAGTAGGCTTCCATTCAATGAAAAATTTTGTTAGATTATTTAGTTGTAGCACGAAGCTGGAGTGATTAAAATGTTTTATAATGATCTGCTGTTTTCCATGAAACTCTAGTGTGGCCCTGTTCTCCAGCCACAGGAATGTAAGAACTTCTTGGCAAATACCCTGACTAGGACCGAGTGGGACGATGTATAATTAATGTCAAGTGTTATTGACCTTCTCCAATGCCATCCACCCACTGACCAGCATCAACTTCCTCTGTTCTTTCTGTATTCAGGGCTTGATTTACACCCATTGGTTCTGAATATACCGGATAAAATTCTGGTATCCCCTTTTGAGAATACACATGACAAAATCAGGTACATGTAACAAGAGCTAACTTTCTTATATCTTTGTTAAAAGAGCTCAGAATGAGCCAGCATTTTTATGGTTAGATAGTATTTAAGCTTGTAAAGGTTTTTGTTTGTTTAAATAAAATTTTCTATGTCTTGACAAGTATTAGGAAAGAATATCTTGTAACCATTAATGAAAGTGCAGCCTCTTTTTATTCTCTCTGTCTTATTCCTATGAGCTTACTTGACAGGATTAAACCTAAAGAACTGATAAAGTAAATAGGAATGTGTACATTAGAGTGGTGGAATTGGGAGCAGAGTAGAATAATATTCAAATACGTTATTATGATGCGTAATCGTCTAATGAAGTAAACCATAGCTGTGCAAACCAAAATTCCATCCGTGTCAACTTTATTTAATGGAAGTAAGGCTGAGAATTTTGGTTAAAATAAATGTAGTTTTTCCTGTGAAGTTCCTGGGAAGGAAATTTAAAAGTCATACTTAGGGATGAAATTTAAGGGTAGATCTTAACGAGGGTAGTAGTCATTAGTTGGTATTAGAATCCACCCATACTGGTTGTTAAAATACTGAAATACTTCCAGACCATTGTTAAATAGCCGTAGCCTCAAGTCCTCAATGCCCTCCACCAATCCTGTGGCTGCCCAGGCCCCTCTCTGAGACTCTTTGATCTCCCCAAGACCCAGCTACTGAAGGAGGAACCAACCCCATGTACAGTACAGGGTGTCTAAGACCCAGCCCCAGCCCGAAGCGGCAGTCAGCAGTCCTGCTAGGTCTGTGCTCCTGTTAGTACACTGGCCCACCGTGTGCATGACTTAAATCAACCTGGTGCTAGGTACTTGATACTGTGGCTACCCTAGTGTAAATCCTGTAATGTACAGTGGTAAGGTTACTTCAACAGAAAAGCAAGTCAGACAAATACAAATATTACACCAAAGAGAAAACCACGAGTGGTATTTAAAACCCGGATTAGATAAATTGTAAGCAAAGCCTCAGAATCACTGGGACAGTGGAGAAGATGAAAGTCATGGCATAGTTTTTCTCAGCTTGTTGCTTTGCTGATTCACAAATGTCTGCCGGAATCCTTTTCCTCCCCCATCCTCTTATTTTGGCAGCCAATCTTTTTTGTACCAAATCATTAGTCTGGAAAGTATAAAATGAAATTCCTTTATGACAACATTACAAGTGGAAATATGAGAGGGTGTCTAAGCATGAATGGTTCATTTCAGATGAAGAGCCAACTGCCCGTGTAAGAGCCGGTGTGGGGGCTGCTTGCTGGCCACAAGCACCTGGTGCAGGCTTGGCCACCCTTATCAGAGCCAGGTCCCTTGGGGCCCTGCAGTCACCCAGGGCCTTCTCTGGGACACCAGCTACAGTCTGTTGTGCTGTTGATTGGTGTTCAGATGCTATTACCTCAGAAGGGAGTTGCTTTTTGATTTTTGAGATTTCTTTTTGTGTATTAATAAGCTTGACTAGGTTTCTAATATTCTTACTTTTTCTGGAAAAACATATCTGACTACACAGAGGTCATTTATGTGCTTTTGAGTGATCTTGAACTAGCAAGAAAAAGGTCAGGTAGACTATTGAAGAAAATCTTAACTCATGGGTATAATGTGCCTAGGAGGAAATAGAGTGCCCAGTGCAATAAAGACATCAGGACTGAGAGAATGTCATTAACAAATACAAGTACCAATACATGTGTTAAATCAGAAAACCAAAGATTTTGAAACAGAAAAAGACTGCGGTTTCATTTGGTAAATCTTATTAGTCAGCACACTGTGTGATTCACTACTATTAACATTTTTCTGTAAAACCCCTTGAAGTTTGAACTCAGTGGGCTCTGCACTGTTTCCATTTTTGAATGGACACCCATGTGCTTTTGTATATAAATTTTTCCATACTTGAAAAATGTGTTGTCAGAGAAAATGTCAGTGGCTCTAAAAATACAGAAATTTATCAGTGCAGATGACCCATGTATGAATAGCAGGAAGAGAGTAATTATCTGGTAAGAGGGAATGGAATGAAAACTCCCTGGGACCCCCAGCTCTGGCCCCTGCTCATTCCTGCCTCATCTCGAGATGGTTTGGCTCTCTTCCTGCCTGCCATAGGGAGCACCTGCTCCTTCTCATTCCCACCTGAGAGATTCTTTCTTTCTCCACCCATTTCTTTACGTCCTTCTTGAAGTGAAGACAGTATTGTGCACTGGGATGGTATTTAAAAGATACTTGGCTGAATGAATGATTGATAACTCTGGGCAGATTTCAGTTGTTCTTTTCTCAGTGTAATGTAAGATGAGCGGTTTCATTTCTTAACTCTGGGTTAAGTCAGGTTTACCTGTTTTAAATAGATCCTGACTAACGTCCTCTGTGCTACCAACTGGGATCTGCTTTACACAGGCCACATTGTGTTTTTGATTACCCTTTTGTAGCTAATCTCATGCAGTAATTATGCTCCTTTTAACTTTTGGTTTTTAATTCAGTAATGTTCCATGGCAACAAGACTAAACTACATGTTGTTCACAGATCTGAATGTTGTAAGAGTATTTTTCTGATTGCTCAGCGTCCTCCCCAGTAGAGAGAGTGCATCATACAGTTAATTTGTGCCAGTATGTGGACTCCTATCTGACTCGGGCCTAGATATCGAACCCATTTTCTTACACTTCTAAAAACAACTGACTGATCTGGTTGACACCCTCAGACCCTAAGCCTCAGCTTCCATCCATCCATCAACTCACTATTTATTGACCATCCATTTTTTAGGGGGAAGGGGTTTTAGCTTGAAGCTAGAGAGAGAAATTCAACACACCTCTTGACCTTGAATAGCTAGCTCATGCCCTGCTAGGGTAGAGAGATGTGTTCATGTATCACCAATGAATTAGAATCCATAAGGGGTATTCTAGAAGAGCAAAGCTTTCTGGATGTGCACAAGACAGAACACAAACTCAGGGAATTTAGGGAGGAAATGACAGTTTAGGTGAATCTTAAATAGTAAGTAGTGGTTTTTCAAATAACCGGAAAGAAGGACCGTTAGGAGGAGAAACTAGCCTAAGCCAAACCACAGAGCACCCATGGGTCTCTTTCCCAATCCTGCCTTGGACTGTGTTGGTCCACCCTGAACTGCAGCACCCCAGAGCCCATTTGGATATTTCCCATATCCTCTCTGGGTCAAGGGAAATCTGGTAGGAGAAGCTGATGTCTGCTATGGCTGGAGCAAGCCTCTTGGGCTCAATGGCCTTTGACTCTTGACCTATGGTCCTGGTTCCTGAACCTTCCACTCTAACCACATAGCCCCCAAGAGAGTAATAGATTGACCAGAGGCCAAAGTTATTAAGTTCTCTCAATTGATGCCACCTCTCCTTTTAGAACCTTTGCAAGAGTAAACTTCCCCAGTGAGTCCCAGACCCAGTCCAACAGAACAGACTTAGTTTTCATGACCTGTACCTTTGTACAAGGAAGTGGGATCCGGATGGCCCTTCTATCTGCAGTAAGCATGCATGGTGGGTTTGCATATGGAGGAATTTCAGTGTCATGCCGCAGACCCTTGTATAGGACGACCAGGCCAAATATTTCCATCTCCAGTTGAGGCTGAATGCTCTTTAAGCATGAGCTGGCTTGGGAGAACTGCCAAAACCACTCCTCTTCTAGTCCAGGGAGGCCTTAGTCTTCACAACCAAAGTACTCGGTCTGCTTCACAGCTACCAGTGCTAGAAATCCCAGAACTGTTGATGTCTGCAACTCTCATCAGGTGTCATTGTCCCCTGGGGAGCACAGACTCACTGCTGGCTTTACTATAAAGTCAGCGCAGCAGTGTTCAGTGTGTATTAACATACATCTATAAGCAGCATGTCCAGGACTCCTATGGCTTAGTAACTGAAATGATATTGAAATGCTTTTGAAAGAATTCTCCCATGAGTCCTTCCCTTCCCTTGGCTCATTTTCTTAATCTCTCTTTAAAAATGATTAAAGGTTACATGCCATGCAAGCATATGCTGTCTTTATGGACTATTATTATTGTGATGTCAAAGAAGAGAGTCGATGGTCATGATTGACATATACTATGCGGCAAAGTGACTCAGGACCCCATTCCTGTGGATTCCAATCTCTGCTTTCTTTCTCTGTGGCCACCATGGATTTAGAGTTTAAAAAAATATTCCTCACTACCTATCCAAAAAAATCACATAGAAAGCCTTTAGAATCCATTTTTTATGTTGATCTTTTCAAGAAGCTTAAGTAAATATGAGAGTTGAAGGTAGGTCCACTTAACATTTTTTTTTTAAAGATTTATTTATTTATTTACACAGAACTGGGGTACAGGCCAGAGATGCGGAGGGTGAGAGTATTCACCAGGGACAGAATGGGGAGCAGAACAGGCAGATCGACGAAGAGCACTGCTGAGGGGAGCAGCGGGCGGGTCAGGGGAGGTCTGCCACGCCATGTGGTCACCTCCGGGGCAGGCGGGAATTGAACTCATGAGGAAGTGGCTTTAGCTTCTTAGTGCAGTGCTTTAACCCGCTGCGCCACCAGGGAGGGCCCCACTTAACATTTTTAAATTAGATCTCAATCTTCAAATGAAATAGGCAATCAGTTAACCTAAGAATACTATTCTGTAGACTTCTGCAAATTTTAAATTTGCCCAGTATGTCTTATATCACAGTTACTGCTCAAACACATTTTGGTGTGTGTAATAAAATGCAAATTTATGAATTATGAAACACAGTTGCAGACTAACTTGCTGAATTGGTAGTGGCTCATTTAAATTAGGGCACAAAATGTCCAGTTTATAACCTGCATTATTGAGGAATAATTTCATAACCTCAATGTTATAGATAACTGATTTATTAAGAGTAACTAATTTTTAAATATTCTAATATGCTAGCTTCTTTTTCTAAAAAAAAAATGTATTTGGAATCAGTTGGTTTTGAGTACAAAGAAGACAGCACTCAGTGAAAGTGTCCGTTTCCTTTTTGGCTCTGTGGACACGCGTCCAGGTGAAGGCAGCAGTTCTGCCCTCTGCAGCAAAAACTGGACAGTGGTCTGCCGGTCTGCTCAGAGGCCTGGCACCATCGGGAGTGACCTGGCTGCTCTCACCCACAGCCAGGCATTTGCCTACTTACAAAACAAAAAAGATACATGCCTAATAAACAGTGTTGTGTTATCAAACCAGAGTTTATATTTCTAGTTGGTATAAAATGGAAGGAAAAGTTTACCTACCCTAAGAATTCATTGTTTCTAAAAAGGGAAAAAAAAAAAAACCCTTCTGATTTCTAAAAGGAGCTGTTTTCAAACTGGTTAATCTGTTCAGATCTCAAAGCTGCCAGGTTATGACAAGCCCCTGTACCAATTTTTATCAGCTTGGTTTGGGTAGCTAAATGCTTCTCAGTTTTTCCCAGGCAGCATCAGAAGCCAAAGAGAATGTTTTTCTGAATATTTGGCACCTTAGGTATAGATGGAAAGTGTAAATGACATGAATACTGAGCAAAGGAGTGAGTCTGTATAGTCACAAGGAAACGCTGAATGATCGCTTTTACATTCTTGCCCAGATTTAGATGTTCAGGATAAATAATTGCCAGCAATGATTCATGAATATATGATATTTCATATGCTATTACGGGCACATTTGGCCTCTATGCAAATGTGTTGTTACCCTTTTATGATTGCTAACCTCTAAAAAAAAATCCACAGGTGTGTCTTTTTTTCTTCTCTGCTTTGTAATTACATTTTAAAGGTGAGATATCGAGATTACAATTTTACTAAGAAACCTGCAGCTGTGAGTTATCTTTGAGAATTTTTCCTTGTCCCTTCGCAATTTTTCCTTAAAGACACCAAGTTAGGATAATTTACAAACCACAAATACAAAATACATTATGTTCTAACAGCAAATCTAAATTAAAAACTCAGTAACTTGGAACAAATGGACCCTTTAGTTCATATCCAAACTGAAATCCTGGTTACATTTTATTGTTTTCAACCTTTCTTACTGCAGACCATCAATCCACTAACTTCCTTTTGTCTTATTCAAGCTTTGAACTGTACCTTTACAGTGCTATAAATTAACATGTCACCAACACTGCAGTTTTCATTAATCTCTGTGAGTCGAAGTTGTCCATCTTTGAAGGCATCTTTACAATACCCAAAATTTGCTTAGAAAAGTAATACCCGACAGAAAGATGTGAAACATAAATTTGGAAAACATGTTTTGGCTTTGATCTCAAGATGGAAAATAAAAGTGGCCAAAGTTATGTGTGCAGTTCCGTGATCCAGAACTCACTTTCTAATCCTTCAGTACTATTGTTTCAGGCAGCGACGTCTTAGCCACAGGAAGTACAGCCTGGCTGTCCCCCACCTGAAGACAGCAGCCATTTCAAAGATATTGTTACAGGGGGAAGTGGTCAGGGTCATAACACTGTTGCTGAAACACACTATCATCAGGGCCGGTGGCAGGGACTCATGGCAGGAAAAAACGAAAAGCCTTAGCCAAAGGGAAACGAGCCCATTTGAAGCTCTCAGAGGTGGCCCCACAAGTGGCCTTGTGAGCTGCCCAAACATACCTCTGTTCTCTGCTATGGAGCTGTCCTCATGGCCGGGTGGGCAGGGTGAGGAAAGAAGCAGGGGCTGATTGGTGGGGTGACTCTAGAGAAGAAAAACTCACACTGCTCTCCTGCAAACCTGCAGCTCTGGAAAAGGGAGTCTTCTGGATGCACCTGGGGGCTGTTTGTCTACAGTGGCACCTTCCTGGGCTTGCTCCCTGCACCCTTCCCCATGCTTGCACCCCACCTAACCCCCACTGCCACCCGCCTTTCTCCATGCTGCATCCTGCAGAAGCTGACCCTTCAGTGGAATTTGTTTTCCAAGCTTTAAAAACAAAATTACTGGGAGGGTAAAAGAAAACCCGAGCCTTCAGTCCTTGGGCAGCATGCCACCAAACTCCTTGAACTCCAGCCCTGGGTGTTTATGTCCCTTTGAAATAGACCCGGTTTGGGTTGAACCTGCACTTCCTAGCATCTGGAGAAGAGGAGGAAGAATATACTATTTTTAAAAGGAGCTTTCTGGAAAGTGTACAAAACCTGATAATTAAAAAAATAAAAGCCAAATCCTCAGCTGCACAAACAGCCCTTGTTCTCTTCCAGCAAAGGTCTGTCAGGAGTGCCCACCTTCTTCTCCTTGAGAAGAGCAATTAAGGAGACCAGGGAGCATCGCTGAGTTGGCCAGTTTTCTAGCAAAGTCTTTTCAATCACCTTCTTTGATCTAGCTGTGAGTGTGGGAGGGGGAGCGAAGCCAACCTGTTCCATGCCTCTAGCCTTATTTGTAGGCACTGTGTTAGAAGAGAGCTTTCTCTCACTTAACATACTTTTTTGAATCAGAGTGTACACATCTGTCTTTATACCCAGCCGCTTTTCTGGCCCCAAACAAGTTCTCTGTGAGTTTCCCCAACCGAGCTCAGTGGGATCTCTGTCAGCTGCAAGATTTATGTCATCTTGTTTGGTCCTGAGAACGGTTCCTTCAGCTTTTCACATCTGGATTTAATTGGAAAGACATTAAGTGCACTGAAAAAGCATATTTTAGGGCAGCTCTTTATAGACACCCCTATTAAAGGAGCTGCCGGCTATAGGTTCAAGTAAGATGAGCAAAGACAACATCTCAAAAGTATAGAAACCCTGAAATTATGAAAGAGCTGCTGGGAATGAGAGTGCCCTGTTCAAGGGCTGCATTTACTCTGTTGCTTTGGAAGAGAAATCCGGCAAGATGCCTGCCAACTGCTGACTGCATGTGGCAGGCGTGGGATCACCACACAGTTCCCCAGCCTTTGGGTATTTCAGGGTGGCTATTTTGCCTGATCTCCAAAATGGTGGCACTTGGATGTGCAGTGCACAAGCTTTAGCAGAGAGGAGGGTGGTAAGTGGCTGCAAATGCTGTCCCTCTAGGGACAGAGATAGAACCCGGGGGCCATACATAGCAATAGAAGCATCTAGTCTGCTTGATGCAAAGAAAGAACACACTGACTTTCATGGTTTTGGAGGACAAATCCCCTACTCCATAGCTTTCTCCTGGTTTCACATAAACTGATCAGATTTAAAGAAATATATCCATTCTGGAAGGTAGACATGTCCTGTGTGATCTCCTTTACACAAATGGTCTCTTAAATTTTCAGACCTGGGGCTGATATTCAAAAGGATATTAAAAAAAATCAGAGAACAGTTGTCATCAGGAGACTAATAGCTTTCTTTTCTTTATCTGTTTATATTGTGAAGCCCTGAACTTTCTGATTCTCAGAAGCAGCTTAAGTCTTCTGAAGTCCTAGTGCCAAATATCTTATTATTAGACAGTGAATGGCTATTTCATTTCCTTTCATTGGACTTGACTTTGTCTATGACCTTGGCTAAGAAAGCAGTCTTTTTTGAAGTATGGTACTTTTTGGAAATCTGGTGAAAACTGTGGGCCTCTCGCTCAAAAAAAGAATTTTTAAAATTACATAAGATTTCAAAATAATTATATTTAAACTAATTACCAAAATATAAAGAAATTAATAAATCTGTACTATAGCAATAAATGTGTGTTAATACACACATTGACTAAGAAGATCTAGCAGTTGGTCTAATAATCATACTTCTAATGTACTTCCAGTGTTTCTTTTTAAAATTTTAAATGTATTTAGTTTTTATTGAGGTAACTGGTTTACAAATTGTGTATGATTTCAGGAGATAGATTCATTCCACCTTAGAGGTATGTCACCATACCACACCTACCACCCAAATTCCAATAGTTCTTTACCATAGACCCCCCGGGGCCCTGCTCCCTTTGTTCTCACCCCTTCTCTCACCCCTAATAGGTTCAGTTCTGCAGTTGCAGTCAGTATTTCTAGGGCTTGTTTTGGTTTAGTCTTGTCAACTGCTTGTTTTGTGTGGGAACTTGAATTATTCTGTGTCTTTGCCTTGACTTCCCTGTATCTTTTACCCAGTAGGTGGACAGGGAAGGTGTGAGATAAGGAACCTCTCAGGGCTGAAGTCCTGGTATGAGGAACTATGTGTGCTGAAAACAGCACATGAAATAGATACTAGGCTTAGATTAACTATAACACTGAGGCCTCTCCTGACTCTTCCTGAGTCCCCCCATGCTAACTTATTTCCTGCACATCTTCTCGCTTCTTTGACTTCTTATCTTCTGGTTGACTCTAAATAAATTCGAGACTGTCCTTGTAAGGCGGAAGTGCACCTTGATTCACCTTCTTAAGCTTTCTTTGACATAGCCCCTCTAAGTTTCTTATTGTTCCAAGTCACTTGGACTCTGAGTAATTATTTTGCATTCCACGCCACCATCATAACAAGACAGTTCTGTTTCTCTGTATTCCGCACATGAATGAAATCATCTGATATTTGTCTTTTTTTTCTTCTTTCCTATTTCATTTAGCATAATCCCCTCTAGTTCCATCCATTATGTACAAATGACAAGAATTCATTCTTTTTTATAGCCCAGTAGCATTCCAGTGTGTATATATACCACATCTTCATCTACTCTGTTATAGTTGGGATTTAAATTGCTTCCACACCTCTGCTGTTGTAAATAGTCCCTCAGTGAACATAGGATTGATTAAAGTTGTGTTTTTGCAGTCTTCGGGTAGATATTAACAAGTAGAATTTCTGAATAATATGGCAGATCTACTTTTAATATATATTTTAAAGATTTATTTATTTATGCATACAGAACTGGGGTACAGCTAGAGGTGCAGGGGCAGTGAGAGGATTCACCAGAGACAGAGTGGGGAGCAGAACAGGCAGATAGTTGAGGTACACTGCTGAGGGGAGCAGCGGGCGGGTCAGGAGAGGTCTGCCACGCCATGTGGTCACCTCCCTGGCAGGCAGGAATCAACTCATGCGAAAGTGGCTTTAGCTTCTTAGTGCTGTGCTTTAAACCGCTGCACCACCAGGGAGGGCCCTACTTTTATTATTTTAAGAAATGTCCATACTCTTTTCCAAAGGTGCTGGACCAGTCTACATTCCCGCCATCAGTGTGCGAAGCTTCTTTTTCTTCACACCCTTGCCACCATTTGTTGTTGTTGCTTTTATTTTGATCCAGCCAACATTTCTACTATTTTGCCTGATGAAGTACTAAGTCTCTATTAGACATTTTAGACATTTTTTTAAACATAAAATTTATAAGCTTGTCTCTGTCTGAATTCACAGAGCCCCTAATCCACAGAACTAAATTGCCCCCTGACTAGTGCAGATGCATCTGACCAGCATCTGTGAACGCTGATTTTGTTTCCCATGCAGCCGTGGCCTGTTCCTTTGGCTCTTGTCCTGAGTTGAGCATCTTGGAAGGTGTTTTTCCTCAGTGCTTTTGCTACACAGCTGCTGGGAAGGTGTTGCTTTCTTTAGTGTTTGTTGAAAATGCCGAGTGGGTCAGGTCAGAGAAGAGAGCCATCAGGGCCCTTCCCCACATTGTGCACAGTGTGGAAATACTTGGGAAGTCGTCTCCATGCCCTGAACTGTTAGCCCACCTGGGTCTCCTGGATCCAAAGAGTGAAGGTGCCCCCAGTGTACCTGAGACACGTGGTCCTCATCCTAGCGTCTCTGCCACTACAGGTGCTGCTCAGAATGACTTTCCCAACAAAAGTGGCGTAAACACTGGGGGTATCAGTGGTATGGGAGCTAAAGATCAAGTCATTTAGGAAAAGAGGAAAGCATGGTTCATTCTGCTTGCTTCCTTTCTGGTTTCCCTACCACTTTCACCATCCAGCTGAGAGCAGGTGGCTCCTACGAGAATGCTGCTGCCCAGGTTAAAATTTGTGAGTGGGGCTCTCCCTGGTGGCGCAGCGGGTTAAAGCACTGCATTAAGAAGCTTAAGC
>NW_004567110.1:43778908-43855264 GCF_000260355.1 Condylura cristata
ACCCGCTGCTCCCCTCAGCAGTGTACTTTGTCAATCTGCCTGTTCTTCACCCCACTCTGTCCCTGGTGAATTCTCTCACCCTCCGCATCTCTAGCCTGTCCCCCAGTTCTGTATGAATAAATAAATAAATCTTTAAAAAAAAAAATTTGTGAGTGATTAGAGCCCTGAAATGAGTCTCTGAAATGACACAGAGGCCCATATTACAGGCTGAATTGTCCCCCAACCCATCTGTACACCTGAAACACAATCAGAATGTGATCAGGCCTTTAAAGAGGCAATACAGTTAACATGCAGCCATTAGGTTGGGGCCTATCCCATTTTGACTGGCATCCTTAAAAGAAGAGTATTAGGACTCAGAGAGACACCAGGGATGGCTGTGCCCAGAGAAAGGTCACCTGTGAGCCAGAGAGGCCTTGAAAGAAATGAAACCTTCATCTCTAATGTCCATCCTCCAAAAACATGAGAGAATAAGTTTCTGTTGTTTAGGCCACCCAGTCTGTGGTGCACTAAGTCCTCACTGAACTTCTTCAGTAGGTTCCTGGGAGCTGCGACCTTAGATAAGATGGCCTATACAGTGAACACAGGTCCTTGAATAACATTATTGTCCAATGTTGACCAGGATTGATTTTTTTGTTCCCCATTAACTTATGACAAAATGATGTTCCTTGAAGACTATTGTATCTTCTTGTGGCAACCTGAACAAACTAAATATACCCTCCAAGTCACACAGCTTCTGCCAGCTCCCCTCTGACACCCCAGGAAACAACTTGTGTTGTTTTTCCACAGGCACATGAACTCTCCTCACCCAGGTGCCTCTGCCACATGGGACCCTACCCAAGATGTCTTTTCTGCACAGCATGGTGGGCCAACTCCTGATCCCCCTACTGGCCAGCATGTTGCATATTTCTGTGTTCCTCACTCGCCCATGGTGTGCTGGGTAGGGGTGGGGTGTTTTTTCTTCATCTCTGAGTCCTCAGAGCTCAGCACAGAACTTGACACAGGGCCTCAGCATACCCTAAGTATTATTTAACAAATATATATTACCATGCCTTCAGCCAGTTTGTCCTCACTATCCAGCTACAATGTGGGAAACAATCTGAGTTCAAGGCCAAGGTGGGATACTCATCAGGTCTGTGATCTCAGAATAGTCACATCACATTTCTGAGATACAAGTTTCTGACGTGTGTGTGTATCATGTAGGATTTCCCCACCTGACACTTGATCTTTGAATTCCTGTAAGCCAGAAAAAAATTGCCAATCTAGTTAAAACTCATGGCTGCCATGACCGTAGAAGAAGGGTAAAGTTTATAGCAGGCCTGGTTTAGAAATTTGCTCAGGTCCTTCTGGGGAAGGGCCTTTCACTTTGTACCTGGGCCAATCCAATGCGAAATCAAAGTAGAATTGTGCTGGTGAGAACAAGGAAGGGGCTGGGCAGCTACTGAGTGAGCTGGACCTCCCTGGGAGCCAGGGATTGGTTGTTCACTAGCAGATCCTTTGCTCAATATTGGTCACCTCTGGCAACTGGGGATGGGAGAGGCTCTACTTGCTCTCTCTCTTGTTTAGCCATGCCATTCTGTTGTGTGTTAAAACAAAAGTCTTATTAGAACAAACACCCAATGTTTTTATGACAGATAGGCACAATTTTAAAATATAAGTCTGCACTTATAAGTTCAGTGGCTGAGAACACCACCACTTGGTGCCCTCATCAGTGTTGAAGCTCATGGGCTGTTACCATGTGTCTTGAAAGAGAAGACCAAGACTGGTTACACTTTCCAGAGGGTGTTAGATGAGACCATCTCACTGTATTTCATTGTAGTCACCAGGAAACTGGAAAAGAAAGCTGACTTCTAGTAACTGTGGCTTCCCCAGGAGAGGAGGGGAGGTAGAGCAGCTGTTTGAGCAGGCGGGCCTTCTTGATATCCATTGAGCACGATTTGTCAGAGCTAGAAATGGTTAGAAGCCTATTTATGAGGGACTGATAAGGTATGGCACAGTCATACTGTAGGATACCATGCAGCTATTGGAAATAAATCAGGGCTATTTTTGGTGTCTGAAAGATGTCCAAATATATTATTGTTACCTGAAAAAAACAAGTTGGAGAGTGTGCATAATGGTTCCATTTGAAGAAAAACTCTAAAAGTTCACATACACATATATAAAAATATAATAAAATATCTGGAAAAATGCAAACCAAACTGTTACTAGCAATTACCTCTGTGGTATGGAATTGGAGATGATTGAAGGGCAAAACAATCTGGGACATTTTTACTCAATGTGTTAGTATTTTTCAAGATGTTACAAAGAGAATCATTAATTTTTAAAGTTAAAAATACTAATTTCCCCAAAACTGTTGTTCTAATTTTGTTTTTAATTTTTACTTTGAAATAATCAGAAATTCACAGGAGGTTGCAAAAACAGTTCAGAGATGTCCTATGTGTACTGTACCCACTTTCTCCAGTGGTTCCATTTTACTTACCAAAGCATTGATTTAATGTGGATAGGCCTGTTACAGTTTACCACATGGGTAGTTCTGTATAAACATCACTGCAAGCAAGTAACACAACTCTTCTAGCACCACAGAAATCTCCTTGTGCTATCCTTCTGTATTCTCACCCTCTTCCTGATCCTCCTCCCACTTTTATCATTAACCCTTGAAAACCAGTAATCTGTTCTCCATCTCTGGACTTTCATCACTTGGAAAATGTGATGAAAATGGAATCAGATAGTAAATGACCTTTGTTTAGTACTGGCTTCTTTTCATTCAGCCTAATGCTCTTGAGATTTATCCAAACTGCGTGTTCATTCCTGTATGTTGTTGAACAGTATTCCACCACAGAAACATAACATAGGTTGTTTAGTATTTCCTCTATTGTGGAATATTTTGGTTATCTCATTTTTTAATATTATAGATAAAACCTCTGTGAACATTTGTGTATAGGTTTTTTGTGGGCATCAATTTGCATTTCTCTGGCATAAATGCCCAAAAGTGTTGCTGGGTTATATGGTAGGTTGATGTTTAGTTTTTTCATGAAACTGCCAGACAGTTATCCAGAGTAGCTGATATTCTTATATTCCTATCACAAATATATGAGATCCAGTTTCTCTGAATCCTTTCTAGCATTGGTGGTGTTACTACAGTTTACTTTAGCTATTTAAATAGGTTGTAATGATAGCATTGTGATGAAGATCTTTCCATGTGTTTATTTGTCATCTGATCCCCTATGGTGGAATCATCTCTTTATGATTTTTACTCACCTTTTAATTGGATTTTTTGTTTTTTACTTTGCATTTTTCAGAGTTCTTTATATATTCTAGATACTAACCCTTTGTGAGATATATGGGCTGAAAATATTTTCTCCCAGTCTATAACTTGTCTTTTCATCCTCTTACAGGGTCAGTTTTTCACAGAGTAAAATTTAATTTTTAATGATGTCCGACTTAGCAATTTTCTTTCTATTACAAAAAACAAGTCTGCATGCTGCCTCTGTTTCTTCCTTAGGACTCATTTATTTCAAAGTGTGAATACAAAGTGTGTTAGTTGCCAACTCCACAGAAACCCGTTCCTCTGTTGTCCCTGAATATTCATACAGGGGTTGTTCCAGCTCTGAGTAAACAAAATAGAGGTAGAAAGAACAAGGTTCTAGACTTTCATCCAGTTCTGTTGTCTTGCTTGCTCACCTGAAACATCTGACTTCTTTTGCAGTTTATAAAAAAAAGTCTGGTTTATCCCTGATAAAGATTTTAGTTCCCTTTTTTATTCTTGAGGTTGGGATTCACCAAAAATCCAAGACCTAGAAATGGTGCTTTGCATTTCAAGAACTCAACCTTTCTCTCCCCTATCAGAGGACCTCCCAAGAGGTGAACGATGTGAGAACTTTCTTGTGAAGGCTTCTTGCAGGAAATCACAATGAGAATTAATAAAGTAGGTGATCCTTATCCACTGTCGGCACATCTTCCCTGTGCCCTTGTAAATGTTTTCACAGAGAGTTCATTTTGAGAGAGGAGAGAAATCAAGACATTTCTTGGCAATATTCCAGCATCAACTACCCTTCTTAATACTTACAGTTCACTCTGCTGAGCTCTGTGAGCCAGGCAACCTACATTATGATTACACATTGAGCATTAACCCCATGCCAATGCTGGCACCACAGCTACTGAAGAGAACAAGGGACTTGCAGTTTAACATGAGAAGGGAGCCTGCAGACATGGTGGTACCACTTGTGGTAGATACTGATTACTCATCACACCTGCTTCCACTTCACCTCAGTTCACAGCTGGTCTTGATTACTTAACCAGCACTCGGGTGTAGTCACAGAGTTGGGTGAAGTCATGATGCTGTGTTCTGGCCAATTAAGTGCTCAGGTTCTTAGTCCTCATTCATACAATCATTCTCTTGTGCATTATCTTCCATTTTATTTTCACTTCTACTGGCTAAAGGGAGAGGAACAAAATACTAGCCTAGAGAAGGGCAGAGTTACAAGATGGAAAGGGCCTGGGGCCCTGATTGATTAAGTTCCACTGCCCAGGAATACCCAGTTGTACATAGTATGAGCATTGGGGTTCTAGGGTGCCCTTGAACAAAACAAAGTGCACAGAAATCCCAAGTCATACTCTTCCAGTTGTAGAATGATTTCATAGAGGAAGTGTCTGCTTTTCCTTAGGGTTCAGACTACATTGCATTTTAGATCCTATAAGTACTACTATACACTTACAGATTAGTATTGTCTGTTGTTTCACTTATTCATTAATCTTCTTCCTTTGAAATATTATTTTACCCTTATTTGGCTAACAATACTAGCTATACAAAGCACTTAAATTTGCTTGCTGTCAAATTCCAAATAGCTTCGTGCTTTTAGCACCTTCCTTTCACCCTCCATTCTCCACCCCCCCCTTCATCAACTTTTTCTAGCCTTTTGATAACTTAATTCATATCCTTTCCACACGTTTATCCAAAAGGCAGCTTTAAAATTCTGGCATGGGTACCCACTCTTCCTCCTGGGCTTTGATACAACCAGATGCTAGAGGGAAAACATTTGCAATATGCCTACAATCTATTTCAATATATAATTCTATCCAATTGAATGTCAGGCATTTCTGAAGAATGCTGCTGGTTGATATAAAGTCCCTTGCCCAAGCAAAGGCTTTGATTTGAAATTGCATATTGGAATACCTCATGTTACATTTTGCTCCAAATTTGTAAATCTATCACAGGCTCACTCACATCTTTTGTGTCTCTTTAAAAGACTAACCTTAAGAGTAGAGTTAAATATGATATCTTTAGAAAGCAAAAACAGAAAAATACCCTGCTTTTGAAAAGGAATGTAGCCTCAGGCAAAAAAAAGTCTGTCTCTACGTTAGTAACTGCCAGTTGTCATGCTTTCTGCTTAGAGTGGATTAGGATTCCATCACTGAGCATCACATAAATTCTTATACTTACAGCCTTACATCTTCATCAACAGCCAGGCAATTAAAAAAAAAACAAACTGTATTTGAATATATTAGAATGTGTTAACTCTCTCAGATTCCCAGCAGTTTCTTGAAGCGATTTAGGAGAATATTTGGCAGACTTAAACCATGTACCCAAAAGTGTATTACATTTTTTCTTATTTGAAAGTGGAGATGGGGAAAAGGGAGCCACTTGTGATCATATTTATACACAGTGTAAATCTTTGTGTTTGATTATATTAATGAAGACCTGATTTTTCTAAATCAGGGTACTAATTTTCCCTCTGAGATGGTTTTTTAACCATCTACTTTAAAAATTACTTCTAATGAAGTTTCTAAAAATGACCAAAACAAGAGTGTTATTATTTGTGATGTACTGTTGTAAATAGGAAAAGATGTAATTTACTTCCTGACTTCACAGAGGCTTTGCATTTCAGTTTTAAAAAAAAAAAAGTTCTTTCTAATAAAAGATTGGAGTTAATTTTCATAAAGTTTCTTCCAAAGTTTCAGCAGTGTTAATTGGCATACAATAAACTTATACTATATGAGAACATCCAATTAGAGATCAAAATCATGATATTTAACTTTCTTCATTTGAAAGACCAATATTTAGCTGATAGGGACTCAAGCTGAATAATTGCTCTTTGTACATCAAATGAGTGGTTATTTCTAGGGAAATGATCTACTCCTGTTACTCCCGTTTCCATAAGGAACTTCTGAGAGTTAATAATGCTGTTATTATTAATAATGGGTGGCAAAGTATGACTGGACATAGTTATTGGATTTAACCATTTGCCCTTTTTTCAGACTTTCAGCCAATATGTATGCATTGAACATCTACTATTCTAGATGCTGATAGGGTCATGCATCACTTACTACCGGTTCATCAACGATGACTGTGTATATGTCTGTGGACCCACAGGTTTTACCACACATAGGTGCATTGTTTCTAGACCATCTAGATTTGTGGAATTTGAACTTTACAACATTCACACAGAGACAAAACTGCCTAAGGATGCATTTCTCAGAACATTAACCTTGTCATTGATAAATAATTGTTTTTAGCAATAAACCCAATAGACAAATTTATGCTCTAATGGATTTTACCTTCTAATGGGAGACAGACAATAAACAAGGATATGGTTAAGCATAAAATAAAATTTAGGGACCACAGGTGCTAAAAATTAGGCAGTGTGTGGAGACTCAAGAATGTCAGGTAGGAGTAGGTGATGCAGCTGGTTTAGCATCCGGGATTAGGAGGAGTGATTTGAACAGGAAAGTGGATGAAGTGAGGAGTGAACCTTGTGAAAAACTGGCAGAAGAGTCTCGGGGAAAGGGTCATACCCAGTATAGGGTGTGCTAGTAAGAGCAACTAGGCCATGTGACCCTGGGTCTTTGGGGTTGGGAAAGTGTAGTGGGTGATGCTACTGGAGCTATGGGTGGGGTGGTCACAAAGGGTTTGGGGGCCCATGTCAGAAATTGGGATTTTATTCTAACAGCAAGGAGGGTGCTTGTGGGGGTGGGTGTGTTGATCAGGAATGTGATCTCCTGTGTAACTGGAGATGAGACTCCAGCCTTCTAATGGCACCATGGAAATTAAAAGAGTTAGAAATGGAGCTGGTCTAGGTCTGTTATATATAGTACATCATATATTACATTTGTAAAATAATATATGATACGTAATATAGTACACATATAAAAATCATATATTACATGTTATATATAATATAACATAATTAATAATTATATATGTATATTTTATACCTATATTAGAAAGTGCTAAAGAGACATTCAGGATGGGGATGAAGGTCCATCCTGCTGCAGTTCATTCACTAGGATAACCACCAATCAGACTTCTGACTTACTTCACCCACTGTGAGAGTCAGCAAGCCTGCAAGCCACATGCTTTTCCTTCCTAGGACTCTATTTCAGTATAACCAAAGGTTCTGGATTGCACAAAACTTTATAGTTTACATTGCTTAGACATCACTGCTCATAACCTCCCTGTCCCATGCAACTCACTAATATACTAAGTGCAACAAAAAATATTTAATAATAGTAAGGAAAGATTTTTCTCAACCTTGTCAATCACATACTCAAATGGAACTGTAGACAGTAACATGTATACCTGCATTTAGCAGGAATGCTTCTAGAATAAAATAAAAGGATCAAGAAATACCAAATGGGCCCTCAGAGAAGTTGGAATAGAAGGGGCTGCTGAGGCTGAATTCAGCCACAATTGCCCTGCAGAACCAGGCTCTCTTCGGCTAGAAGCTCCTCTCAGGCCCATCTGTTCTAGGATGAGCACCCTGGGATCATATGGCTCATGGTGTAGTGGCCAGAGTCTGCAGCAAGGACTGTAAGAGAAGAGGAGAGAGTGCCTCCACATAGAGAAACTCTACAAGTACCCTGCACAAGAGAGAGCAAGTGAAGACAAGTTGCGCTGGAAATAGAAAACAAAAGAAATGTGTCTACAGGCACGGACGGGTCTTTTGAAGAGCCTCAGATGGAAACTGATGGAATAGCTATCAAGGAATTTTCCTTGACAATGTCCTATAAATTCAGTGTGGTGATTTCAAAGAGGAAATTGGCTCCACCAGCCATGACCTGGCTGACTGCCCGGGAGACAGCAAGCAAACAAGTTGGAAAAGAGTCACCGTTCAGGGAGACAGTGGTTAGAGCTTTCAGAAGTTCATGGGTGGGTAATGGACTGAGAATCACGGAAGCCCATACCTCGGAATTGAAAAGGTGGCAGGAGCAGTGGTGTGGAGGAAGGAAAGCATGACAGTGTGGATTCTGCAGCTCAGGTTTGTTCTGGACACATTGAAAACATTCCTTAATACAGTTAATCCTGCTTCAAATTTGACTATATATTGTTGTCAAGGTTGGCAATTACATGGATTACCCATTTCAAGAACTAACTGAAGAAATAAAGGTGATTGCTAAATCTGTAGTTTAAATGTCCAATTTTGTACTGATTCCCCAAATTCTATCATCCAAATTCCTGTTCTTTCTTTTAATTGACTATATAATGTCTAATCTTAATGTCTCCTGCCCCTCCCCTGCCTTTTCACAAAGAGTAGCCATCACCTTAGCAGGCTGACATCCCTTTGTTCTAAAAGTAAGCCATTCTATAAAGTACCAATTTTATGGAAATTACCTGAACCCACAGGATTGTGGAAGCATAAATGGAAAGGATGGGGTATAATGAAATTGTTAGAAAGCAGGGCAGCAAATGGTTTAATTAAAGCTCAGAGTAAGCCTTTTTTCACTTTAGTTTTAAAATTCTATCATTAGAAATACAATTGACTGAGGATCCTATCATAATGTGATCAAATTTAGAAATACAAATTTCTCCTTTTGGTTTCCTTATTTTATATAAAGAGAAACCTGGCATTTAGTTATAGGCCTCATAAAGCAAGAAAATTACAACTCTAGAGATATTAAAATCCACACTCTTTGGGCAGTTAGCCTTTAAACTTATTAAAGAACCTTCTGGTTTTTCAGTCACCTGAACCATTTAATGGAATCAGTCTCAGAGATGGTTAAAACAAGAAGTTAGGAGAGTCTAAGACTGCAAATGAGGACTTTTGCATTTGAAGACTATCATTTCTCATTAAAGGAGACTAACTTAATGAGCTGCATGCATGGTCACTGTGTGCATTCTGAAATGGATCTAGCAGTTAGATCTGCTCTGAGGAAAAGTTCACATGAGCAAGCACTTTAGGGGGAAAAAGCAAAGCAAAACAAACCTTGAAGACTGACTTAAAAAATGAAGGCCACATTCGGACATGTGTGGTTACCATGGACTTTAATGGGAACAACCTGTGTGTTTCTGGGACTCAGGATATAAAATCAGTGGGAAAAGTGAGGAATGGAAAAAAAGAAATAAAAGGACCCATTGGGCATTGTGTTCAAAGACTCCTAAAAGACCTGTATGTCATAAAGGGATGATTAAAATTTACATTTTGCTAATGAAGACCATCGTTCTTTCTTGAGTATGACTACAGTGCAGCAACATTGTCATCATATGCTATTTAAGCCCAGAAGAAGGAAGCAGGGAGATTATGCATTGGTTTTAACTCAAGTTGCTAATGGCTAATTGACAAAAGGAAAGTTGGAAGTGACAAAAATGACCGGAAAAACCCACCTCCATTCTGTGGACGTGCAGACATGTGTCCACAGGGGCGCACACACACCAAGAACAACAAACAGTCATGGAAAGTATCTCACTGGCATCAAGTTTCTGACATTGCTATAACTACGCACAAAACAAGCAAGACATGAAATGGTAGTGACATCTGTTCTAGAACCTGTGGGCTTTATTCGCAAAACAGTTGTAAAATCTTTTGGGGACAAAAATATTTCAGTGTATCTACGCAGATGCTCCACTCTGAGTGGAGCATACACATATGAGTGTTGAGCTGAGAAGACAGAAACAAGAAAAGAAAATGTCATCCACGTCTTTAAAATACTTTAAAATTTTTTTCTCCTTTCAAATGAGGCTAGTTATACTGCCTTGAATGTACTGAAAGGAACAAACAAAATCCCAGCAGCACACATAAATTGTCATGAAGTTAAGTGAGATTCCAGTTGGTAGGCTGTGGTAACATACAAATGGATGCTGAGTGAGTTTGTTTTGATTTGACAGGAAAACATTTTCTGACCTTGGAGATGAAATCATTTAGTTGCCTGTTTGTGGTCAAAGTTGTGTGGAGGGTTCTGGGTACTTATGTTAGTGTATCTTTGAAATTCTCAAATCCACACTGTGTGGGAAGTTACACAACTTGAGTTTAAGCATCATTCAGGATGTTCCTCATTAAGGAACCCAGATTCACTGCCTTCCCACGACTCCCCAAGATTAGTTTACATTTATCACACAGCAAATTGCCCATGTTGAAAGGGCGATCTGCAGTCAGTAGCAGCTGAACATCTTGTTATCTATTTACCTCTCAGCAATGGACAATGCAGAACCTGGTTGGTAATCAGACTTCAAATAAGTCTCCCCACATGAAAGTTATTTGATTTTTTCCCCCTCACTCAAACAGTGTCCTTTATTATCATGTAGCATATTTATAATATGACCTTAATTCTTTTTTAAAAGCAGCTGGCTTCTAGCAAGTAACCATTTATTCAGTTTGAATCATTTAAACATGGGATTTTGTTGATTTTACCATCTTCTAGACAGAATTGGAGATACTACATAGTAAAGCATTTTTGTGGACTGTTAAATTTTAATGTTTGTTCCCAAAGTCACTTCATTATACATTGGTCCTTGGAATAATCAATAATTGGATCTTGCAAAATGTGATGTGACTCTTTTGGGCACTGCTGTTTAGTTTTATTGTGGACAATTTGCTGTATAACGTGAAGCAAACACATCACATTTCATGGAATTTTTTAATATGTACAGTCTTTCCTGGGAAAGTAGGAGAAGGTGATAAATTTGGGGTTAGGGTGGGAGGAAGCAGCTGGATAACTTGCCTAATTACCTGTAAGAGGAGTCACCTGGTTGGCAGCGTCTTTGCTGACACATCCAGCTTATCACTACGTATAAATCACAGCCAAACACTTCGCCTCTTTCTCTATCCATTTCACCTTTGCCATCCCAGCTCCTCCTTTCACTGGGGTCTCTTACCTCCCAACTTCTCATGCAAATCCTCTCTCTTACTTCTCCTGCGAGCAACCTCAGGAGGTAAGAAATAAACTTGAGTGAGCAAGACTCAGTACACCTAGAATGCTAAGACAGAGAAAATACAGTCACCCTGTTGGTGGTCACTGGGTAATTCTTGGTGACAAGAAAAGTACTAGAGCAATTTAGTTTCGCCAAAACTGCATGTGTTATAGAAGTACTCAGTGAAGCCCCAGAAGTCAACCCAGAATGGCACGAAGCTGGACACTGGTAACTGACCATGTGGACCCTACATTTCCTCATAAATAACAAGGAGGATACATTATAAGACTTTACCTCAAGTAATTGCGGAAATAATGACTAGGATGAATAGGGAAGAGGTTATAAGAGCAATTTTGAAATAAGGGTATACAGGAAGGAGCTCTGCTGACGTTAGGTAGGTTGCACGAGAATCACGTCTGGAGGAAATAAAGTCATGTGATCAAGAGTGTGGGTTGGGTTCAGTTCTCTGCCATTTACTAGCTGTGTTAGCTCCAGTAGGCCACTGAATTCCTTCCAGGTAGGACCACCTTGCAGGGTGTGGTAACACCTGAGGTCAGGCAGGTAAAGGGCCAGGTCTCATGATGGGCAGAGCAATTCTCAAGTGATAGCTCTCCCTGTTTACAGAGAAGATAAGTCACCTTCATTGCCTTTCATAAATAGAGTGAAGTCTTCTCATATTTATAAGTGATTGTATTCAGGGTTATCAATAAGATGTGGGTTGAATTATCTCATCAGACAGATAAGGGAATGTTACTTGGAAGCCTTGAAACATACTTTTGGAGGGAAGCGGCCATGCAAGAATTCTGAAAATCCGTTTGTGGCATCGAGTGAAAGAGCATGCCGCCATTCTAGCCTGTGGGACGTTCTTTGGGTGATGACAGTCATTTTTGTGGTGCATGGGGACATGCCTGACATGTTGATAAAATCATCCAGGAGATTTTGCAAGAGCAAAACACTGGACCTACTCCCATTCTCGTATATGTGTGTCTCCTTTGGGTGGAAGAGAGCAGGTTTACTGGATCTTGACTTGATGAAGCAAATCATTTGATTTCTGATATTCAGGCTACACTAGGATCTGAGTATTCTAAAATCAGCGAGTGAAAATGGACTATAGTTTGTCTATAAATGATATATATTTTAAAAGATTTATTTATTTATGCATACAGAACTGAGGTAAAGGCCAGAGGTGCAGGGGCGGTGAGAGGATTCACCAGAGACAGAGTGGGGAGCAGAACAGGCAGATGGACAAAGTACACTGCTGAGGGGAGCAGAGGGTGAGCAGGAGAGGTCTGCCGCGCCATGTGGGTCAGCTCTGGAGTGGGGATCCAACTTGCACTTAAGGGGCTGCAGCTCCCTTGCAGTGCTGCACTTTAACCTGTTGTGCCACCAGGGAGGACCAAATGATATTTTTAAGTTCAAAGTTTTTGGTTGGTCATTTTGGCTGAATTGGGGAATAAAACAGGACCAAGAAGCCTGGGGCTCTCAGCATTCAGCAGTATCACATTGCAAATTTAAATTTCTGGGCACTGATCAGCCTTCTGTAACAGTCCATTTGGGAAGTGATTGATGAAAAACAATATTCTGGCCAATAACTCACTAATTAATTGTTTAAAGCAGAACAGTTATTCATCGGTCTAAAAAAACTGTTGACTGTACAAAGAATCTACGTTCAGTAGCCCAGTGTGTGAAGTAAGACTATCTGGAAAGATCAGCATAGACTGCTCTTAGAGCCCAGCAGCTGGAACCCAGCTCTCAGCTCTGTACACACACACATGACGTGGGACTCAAGCTCAGGTTCACATAACAAACCCACAAGAATGCACACGCCCACAGGACTATTCTCTGCATAGTCACCTGGGAAGGCTGCCCAGCCACCTCAGCATTTTAGAACCTGGAAGCACCTCAGAAGCCACCTAACTGACTAAATGAGAGTCAGATCCCTCTATAAATGTCTTCTTTGAGGGAAAAAGAATTATCCACATCTGGATCTTTCAGAAAAGGGGAAGTTAACTTTTGTAAGCAACCAAACTCTGCTGAAAGCGAAGACCCATGAGTAAGGCAAATGATCAAGACAGACAAATTAAAAATAAGGTGAGGCCATAAAATTGACAAAACTGGTCTGCTTAAAAATCCCATAGAAGTGGGCCTCCCTGGTGGTGCAGAGGTTAGTCTTAGCACTATCAAGCCACTACAGCTTGAGTTCTATCACTGGTCCAGGAGCTAACCCACATGGTAAGCAGACCTCTCCTGTCTCGCCTGCTACTTCATTCAGTGGATCCACCTGTTCTGCTCCCCACTTGGTCACTGGTGAATCCTCTTACCCTGTCCCCCCTGCACCTCTGGCCTATGCCTCAGTTCTTGTATGCATAAATAAGTAAAAATAGGGCCCTCCCCGGTGGTGCAACAGGTTAGGATGCAGCACTGCAAGCTGGCCACAGCAGCTTCATTGGGAGTTCGATCCCTGCCCCAGAGGTGACCCACATGGCATGGCAGACCTCCCCTGACTAGCGCACTGCTCCCCTCAGCAGTGTACTTTTTCAGTCAGCCTGTTCTGCTCCCCACTCTGTCTCTGGTGAATCCTCTCACCACCCCTGCACCTCTGGCCTGTACCCCAGATCTGTAGGTATAAGTAAATAAATCTTTAAAAAAAAAAAAGTGAAAATAAATCCAACCCTTCCCCTCACACACACACAAAGTGATTCTGAGAGGCATTTCCAAAAGCATCTGGGGAAGCGCATACTCCTCACGTTGCTAACCTTCACAGAACCTCTACAAGGGAGAGGAATGCTCACAGCCAGAGCTTTCAAAATGTGTGTGATCTTTGGCTCTGAGATTCAGTTTCTAGGAATTTATCATCAGAAAATGATTAAAATGGTAGTCAAGAGATCTATCAGTCAGGAACCTTGGTACAGTGCTGGTATGTTAACAATGGCTTAACAGTTGGAAATAGCCTAAACCTAATACCCTCCAGTTGTAGGGATTGGCATGATACAGGAGATACATGAAGTCCATGGGCCACTGTGAGTCATGGAAATTGATGCTACTGGTGTTTTCCTCTTGAGGTGGAAGATACTTCTTGCTCATGTTCATTGAAAAGGGCAGATTACAAAGCAATTTTAAAATATGATCAGGTGAAAATATTTAGTTACAGGAAGGGGATGGAAGAAGACAGGAAAACACACACCAAGGGCCTTCCCTGGTGGCACATTTGGTTAAAGCACAGCACTGTGAAGCTATCGAAGCCACTGGAGCACAAGTTCGATCTCCATCCAGGGAGGTGACCCATATGGCACGGCAGACCTCTCCTGATCCCCACCCACTGCTCCCCTCAGCAGTGTATTTCAGTCCCTCTGCCTATTCTGCTCCTCACTCTGTCTCTGGTGATTCCTCTCACGCCCTGCTCCTCTGGCCTGTACCCCAGTTATATATGCATAAGTAAATAAATCTTTTTTTTTTTTTAAAGAAAAACACACACCAATTGTGGTCAATAGAATTGTGAATATTTTCACATTCTTTTTGCCTTGCCTATATTAATATTTTTCTGTAATGAAAAAAAATTAACCACGAAAGGATAGTAAAAGAAAAAATCAGAAAAGAGGTTACTATCCTTAAAAAAATTATTATTTCTCTCTGTTAATTTGTTAGGGTTGCTGTAATAAAGTATCACAAACTGAGTGACCTAGTCAGCAGAAATTATTGTCTCATAGTTCTGGAGGCTAGAAGTCCATGATCAATGTACTGTACTCTTGGTTCCTTCTGAGGGTCATGAGGATCTGTTCCTACATTCTGGTGCTTAGCTGGCAATCTCTGGCATTTCTTGACTAATGTCACATTGTTCCAACCTCTGCCTTTTTCTTCACATCGTGTTCTCCCTGTGTGCCTGTCTGTGTCAAAACTTCCCCCTTTATAAAAACATTGATCATATTGGATTAGGGACCCATCTTACTCCAGTATGACTTTATTTTATTTAGTTGCACCCTGTTTCCAAATAACGTTACATTCTGACTTGGTGGGATAAAATTCAGCCTGTAACTGTACCTAATGACATAGCCCCACTGCACTTATCCAGCTGAGGTCAGTGCTTACCTGCCACCACAGCCTGGGACAGCTGCTGTGTATAGGAACATGGGCCACTGACATCCCTGGTTCATAAAAATAATGGTGACAACAGAGAGCCTGTGAGAAGCCTTCCCTGACCAGCACACCCAGGCCAGGGCTGCAGACGTGAGTGGGCATTCAGTCCCTAGTAGGGAGACTAGGGGAGAGAGTGGAGAGAAAGGAGTAGTCTAAAGAAAAAGAAAAGGATATACTATTATTTTGGGATGAATATAGGAGTTGTGACTTAAATAATTGAAAGAAGAAAAACCAAGGGGGAGGGAGAAAATATTATTCCACAAAGTCTGCACAGGGTGTTTATAGCAGCTTTAGTTATAACTACCCAGAACTAGAAGCAACAAAACTGTCCCTCACAGGTGGGTGGAGAAACAGACCATTCATCCATATGATGACATATTCTCAAGATGAGCCATCAAGCCAGGACATCAGTTTGAAAAGGCTACTTACTACATTATTCCAATCATATGACATTGTGGAAAAGGCAAAACTACATAGAAAGTTAAAAGGCCAATGGTTTCGAGGGGTTGGAGGGATTAGGAGGAGGGATAAACAGGTGAAATATGAGAATTTTAGGCAGTGAAAGCATTCTGTATGATATTGTAGTGATGTGTAAGGCACTATGCATTTGTCAAAACTCGTAGAACATACAACACAAGGAGCAAAGCCTAACGTAAACTGTGAACTTTAGTTAATGATGATGTGTCAATATTGGCTCATGAACTGTATGTTGCAAATGCTCCACAATAATGCAAGATACCAATAAGGGAGGGAGGGTTTCAGGGGAGGGGGGGTGTCAAGTGGAGGGGGAGGGTGTATGGGAACTTTCTCTTACCTGCTTTATTTTCCTGCAAACTAAAAGCAGCTCAAGAAAATAATAATAAAGTCTGTTAACTAAAAAATCAAAACCAAAAAATGTTACAAGTTAAAGAAAATTTAAAAGGATCCTACACTTAAGTCAAGAGGCATGGGTAGATAAAAATCTGGGAAACTGTAAAAGTGAACTCTTTCAAAAGGCAGTTGAGAAGATACAGACGCCCAAAGTGTGACCCAGCAGGATCTCCAGGATTCAAACAACCCTCACTGCTCACACCTACCTCAGACTCAACTAAGCCCTCTGACCGTGCTCAAAACTAGTGGGGTGTGGAGGAGGGGAGAAGAACCAAATTCTTATTCTGAGAAATAACAATTTGGAACATGCACAAAAGTGTCAACAAGTTATGTAGATCTTATCAGCAGCGCATTTTTCGTGCCTCTCAGCTATCCAGCGAGGCTCCACCAGCCTGTCAACACCCTTCAGCATCCCACGCACCCCGGGCATATCAACACCTTGGGAGGCTTTGCTGTGGCCGGGCCTGCCTCCCCAGAGCCCCTAGGACCCTAGGAGCTGAGAGTGGGGGTGGGGGAGGCGGGCCTGCCTCCCCAGAGTCCCTAGGAGCTGAGAGTGTGTGTGTGTGGGAGGGGGTGGTGGTCCTGCCTCCCCAGAGCCCCTAGGAGCTGAGAGGGGGGGGGCAGGCCTGCCTCCCCAGAGCCCCTAGGAACTGAGAGTGGGGGGGGGCAGGCCTGCCTCCCCAGAGCCCCTAGGAGCTGAGAGTGGGGGGCGGTGGGCCTGCCTCCCCAGAGCCCCTAGAAGCTGAGAGTGTGTGTCTGTGGGGGGGTCCTGCCTTCCCAGAGCCCCTAGGAGCGGAGAGTGGGGGGTTTTCACTCTCCTCACAGAATACGCTCATGCCATTCCCTCGGTATGCATTCATGGCTAAGAACCATTTCTCTCCTCACATTCTGTGACCTGGTGAGACTAAATATCAGTGGAATTGAATACTAATTTTGGAAAGAATATACAGGTTGGAAAACTCTGATGTTCACAAAGCAGAGTACTAACCACTATACTATCATGCAAAACTCTGATATTCACACATCTGTAAGAAGAGGATGTATGCTTTGAGTAATGTGAAAAGAAATTCTACAAAGTCATCATCAAAGCATGATGGGCCCCATTTGCAATAAAACATGGTGATTTTAGAGAAGGATGAGGATAAGGATTGCAACTTGGGGAGTTTCCTACCAAAAATATTTATACTGATGACGATGATTTAGTGTTAACTATATAACTCTAATTTCTTCTACAACTACCTGTTATATTAAAGTCAGTGAATAGATCTCCTTATTTATTTGTGTGTTTGTTTTCATTTTTAGGCAGCTTTAAGTGCCTTGAAACAATTTTCTGAACAAGGACTAGATCCAATGGAAGGGACACTGACTGTTGAAAAAGGTTCTCTTGAAAAGTGAGTAAATCTTCTACCATATCCTTGCATTTGTAATATTATATCTGTTAAAAAAAATAAGATGTAGGTAATAATGTGAAAAAAATCAATACAAGAACATCAATACCTTATAAAATCATCCAATTAAATGTAAATAGATAAGAAAACAATATATATGGCCCTATTCATTTGCAGTATGTCAATGAGTGTTTTAATCCTCTGCTGATAATTGTTTGCATTTTCATGATGTTGTTGGAAATGTCCATGTGCGTTTCCTTGATAGAGAGACGTGTAAAACTTATAAGAGGTTGTTTTTCACTCTGCATTGCTGAGCATTCCCTAGCTAAGCCATGTTCTGGTGTAAAAATGTTCACTCTTTCCTGCTGTCTTGTGGGCACAAGAATAAATAATAAAGTTGAGAAGAGGGAACGCAGGCTTCCGTTCCTTCCTGGGCTTTGTTGCTCCCATCGATACATGAAACACAAGCAAGGTTGCCACAAAAGTGAGGCTCCCCAAGGCAGTCAAGGCAAACATGCAGCTCAAATAAGCATTTCTGACATCCAGCTCATGGTCTTTCCATGAGATTTGAGCATCAGGTCTTAGCTACACGACTGAATTTGAGGTCTCTCTAGAAACCTAATTTATACTAAAGTCATCAAAAGTAATTGTATTTACATAGTATAACCCAAAGTCTTTCAAAGCAGTCATAGCAGGTGAGATTTCAGAACACACACAGGAGGCAGCATTTTTAGAATGAAGAGATAGATAACCCATGAAGTTAACAGGATATACTGGTCCCACAGTTAAACAAGCATACCTCCAAAACAGCATTTTGTCGTTAATATTTTAAAGGTGAGAGCATGAGAAGAAAACATATGGTAAATAGACGTGGCATTTTAAGTTGTCTATAGATTGGCAACCATTTATAAGCTAATTTAATCAAAAACATTTCCACATGATCTCATCAGTAGACTATCTGAGCATAAATATTGTTGTTTCACTTTAAAATGTCACTTTTGTGGTGACCTTTGAATCCTGTGTGCCATCTGCTAATAAACATGTCTGAAGACGTGCAACCCTGGACCTTCAGCTCTTGTTAATGTATTAATCTTCCAGACAAGCCCAGCATCTGGGAGAGAACGTGGACAGTAACCAGACACACCCCGGCTCCATCGCTCAGGACTGCAAGAAATCAAAGTCGGTCATCTAGCAGCTCCCAGAACCACGGCTGCCACCGCATCCTTATAAACCTGTCAGCACGCATGAGGGTGTCTGTGTTTAAGGAAATGAATGACTAATATCATTATTTGAGTCTTATGTGAAGACAACACTATTCTAACACAAGAGATAATATACGTAGTACTGTTTATTCAACCGGGGAAGAATAAAACTGAGCATTTCCCCTGGAACTTGAGATCAGATCCATAACTCCTTTGCCCAAAGGCAGCAGAAATCTGATCCTGCCACTGGAGCTTAAAATAACAATTAATGAGAAGTGTTAGAAACAGAGGTAAAAATTTTAAATGATTAATAGAGAAGTGGGACTTGGTTCTGTTGTTAATGATCGTTTTGTCGTGGGCTTGTGTTCAGTTTTCTTCTCTCTCATTTTAAATAATGCTTGAAGATTCAAAAATTAACCAATGACGTGCTGTGGAATGTGATGGTCATTGTCTTCATATAGAGTCACACAATTCCTCTTTTTATGCAAATATTTATAATCTCCATCCAGTATCCGTGTTGAATAACTTCAAGGCACACTACTTGAAGATGTATGTCAACACACAGGTTCTAAATCAGGTCAGATGTTTAATCAAAACTATGAAATCATGTGGGGGACAACCAGCTCCAGTATACTCCAGGAATTAACAAATTTTTAAAAAGCAGCTCTGGGTTTGGAGCTCCCTAATGTTGTTGACCACTCAGAGGCGTCTTGCCTCTACAGACCATTTCTCCGGATTCCACGCTCTGTCGTGGAAGTCGCACCCACCCCATCCGTGTGTCGTAGCCACTCGCTGTGTGCACCTCGCGTGTTTTTAATAACTGCCTCTGGAGCGGAGACAGTGAGTAGGATCAAAATAAATAATGTACACGGCGCGGAAGGAAAAGCCTGTTGGAGGAGCCATAAAAGTCTTGCCAGCTTGTAGCCAGCCACTCTGGACCAGCATGTGGGAATCCAGCGTGTAGCAAATGCAGTAAAAATTTGGTTGGTTTCTGTGTGAAGCGTTGTCATTGTTGTTCTTTCGTTCCCTCACTCGCTGCTCTTACATAGCACCTCAGTGAAACCCATCCCAAAGGCCCCCACCCGCCTCGTCATCCTGTGCACAGCGGCTCACAGAAGGTCCCGGCTCCAGGGCTCAGGGCCGTATCTGCGAAACTGCAGAGCCGCCTCCCCGGTGGTGACTCGAGCTGGTTCCCGACCAGCCAATGTCACTTCATTGTTCAGGCTTTCTCCTTATTGATTTGCAAACGTTGAGCAATGAGAAAACATTATATGATCTAACCCCTCCACCGGCACGACAATAGGAATATAATTATGTAAGATTTCACAAGCAAAACCGGCACAAATCATGATGTGACTGACTCACACGCGACTGGAGAGTAAACAAACAGCAACATAAGGAAATAACTCTAGGCTTGTTTCTAATGGTTCCCATGTGGGGAAGTCCGCTGGTATGGGAAGGGCTGGGCGCCCTTGGAGGAAATAGGATTTGTTACATAAAGATGGGTCCTCATCGTGATAACAGCACATTTGTGAAGTTGAGGCACACAAAGGTAAGCTGAGGTTGAAAAAAAAAAGTCCTGCTGCCCAACACAGGGTGCAGAGGGCCTTAAATCATTTCCTTGGAAGAAGAGTACAAGCCCTTTCTCTCCTCGGCCTTTGTCACCTGAGACTTAGGTCCTCAGATGGGGACAGAGAACAGGACAGTAGACAGCCCTACTGCAGGCAAGATCATTAAAGTGGATCTTCAGTTTACCAAATACAATAAACATCCCACCTCTCACAGCCCACGAGCCAAACACCAGGCCAGCAGGGCTGTGGGAGAGTGATGAGCTCAGGGAACAAACAAAGCTAATCAGTTCTCACAACCCAAGTATCTGAAGCATTTAACTCGTGAACTATCTGACTCAAGTCATCCCCTGCTGATGTAGTCCTGGGCATGCCAGAGTGGTGTGGGGGCAGGGGATGTAAATTTGCATAGGCTGTCAACTCTAGTGATGGGACATTTTCTTAAAATTCTATCCTGTCTACCTGCTTGAAGAGCCCAGGAAGCCTTCAGATACTTTCCTAGAATAGAAGAGCTTCCCGGGAACCTTTTGGGTTTCCTTCGGGTTGAATTAGCAATGCAGATGTTGGGTGGCCTGCAGTCCCTGCTAAGATGCTTGGTTTTAAAGCGCAATGTTATATATCATTAGAGGGGAAACCATTAAGTAGATTTATTGAAAGAATGTTTCTTCAGCACAAGGAGATCTTTTTGATGAAAAATGGAACTCATTATTCTTTAAAGGACACAGATTGACTTATCTCCTTTATCAATTACAGTGTCTGCTTTCAGCTTTTCTCAATCAGCACTGCGCTTTGTAGTCACTTCCCAGTGCTGTGGCCAATGTGTTTTATGAAGAAGGTTTGTTTTTACACTTTAATTGGAAATATAATATTGCACTTTGGAACTCTGACCAGCCCTTCCAGTACAAATTGGCAAAGACCGATGGTAACACCACCAGTCAGGCTGTGACAAGGACATTCCTTCCCTTTCTGGGTGACCTTGTTGAGAAGTCATCTTAGCATTCTTCTTCCCAGCAAACATTCTCAACAGTGATTATTTGTGATAGTTTCAACCAATTTCCTGCATCATAAAAAAAAATAGATTAATGAAAAACTTATTTCTTATACAGAGGTTTTCAAGACTCCTCATGACCTTGGAAATGTTGTCTAGGCTAACTGATTGGTATTTAAATCCTGTTACAATTGAATTATCATGGCAACTGTCCAGAATTTTTTATCTTTAACCAGCACTTATTTCTGTGTGTATCATTAAGTTTAAAAATGATAGCAAACCTAACAGTTTTACACACAGAGCTAATAAGTTGTTAATGGTAAAATATGTGGGTTTGTATTTTGAATCTCCCCTAAACTACCCCACCATATACCTGTAAATGACAGATGAATAAATTGGCAAATGAATGATCTACCAAGGGCATAGATAAACATGTTGAAATAAAATTTAAATCTCATTGCTTACAGAGCACAGAGATAGATAGGCTGCTCTTGACAATAAATGGCCTCATGGTTGATAAGGGGACTGTGGTGTTTCTTAATAAAAAGAAAATTTTAAACAGCAAGTCATAAAAAACCCTTGATTCTGAGGACTTTGGGGCCATGGCGATCCAATGTCCTTTCTTCATGCCCTAACCCTGCAGATTTAATTCCTACTCCTACCCCCAGACATATTCCTGCTTTTCTGCAATCACAAGAGGGATGTCTTCATGAGGAGGGATATTGTGATATCTGGTTCAAGCAAAGATTTCCCTAGACTTGGTCAAACCCAACTGTCTGTTTCTGGCCAACCCTACCAAGGACCAGCTCACCTTGCCAAGATTCATGTAAAAATTACCTCACTTGGGACACTTTCCTCATGTTTTCAAACCTTTCAACATGACTAAAGTCCCCTTGACTACATCCTCAGCACACTCTCATGTATGCTGGGAATTCAGAAAATAAATAAACAAATGCAATCACTTCATCCTAAAGAACCACACTTTAGCTAGAAGAGAAGGCAGACAAGGAAATGAACATGGAGCACTGAGCATTTTCTACTCAGAATTCCTGCATGCTAGCTACTAGTTCCTGTTTATCTCTTTCAGTGAGTCATCAATCCCCTCACTCTTTTACTGTTCTTGGGGTTCCTTGCTAAATTCTCATGACACTATCAAAAAGTCACCATCTGCTTTCATTCTAGTAGTTTGTCTTATCTCACCTACACTCACAAACCCGTAGCATCTATTAAGCACCCACGCCCCACTAACCACAGTCCACATATACTAGGTTTAAAGCTCTTTACAACTGACCTGCACTCAGTGGAGCAACTGAATTTATTTCTCATTGCCTTTCCTATCCTGGGAAATAGTGCCCACCTTAATGTGGTAAGTACTCAGTAAATGTTTGTTGAATAGGTGAAAGGCCCCTAAATACCCCATGGTGATGGATTTGCCAGTCTCACCACAGTAGTGATTTGGATCCATGTAGAGATGTGGGGCCTATTGGATAGAGTCTCTTTCTTGCCTGGGAATGAACTTCTAGTTCCATTTCCCTTAAAGTGTAGCTTTGTTGAAGTCACTTGAATCTTCAAGTTTCAGTTTTGGAGCAAAAAAAAAAAAACAGGATAAGATTATTCAGGAAAATATGGTATATATTTTAAAGTATACAAGATGTTAAATTAATACAATACTGCCATCTCAGTTAGTGGGTATTAAAGAAAGGAGTTTAGAGACTGGAAACCTGGTTCAGATGCAGAATGATCTTGGCAGGAGACTAAGGGCACTGGAATGCTAATTTATATCACCTTTACTACTGCTATTACTAATGGGATGGCTATATTCAAATTTGGTGTCTAATATGTGAATATTTTCTTATTAAATAACTACCCAGAAAATCCCACACATATTAATTACAATGCTTTGGTTGCAAGTTAGAAAAAAATATTCAAACCAGAAGTAGGAAATTTGTTAATAAACTACTGGGGTATTTCACAGAAACTAAGGGTAGAAATGCAAATAAGAACTGGAGACAGAAAGCTGTGGAGAAACCAGAAAGCTCGCAATTCCCCTCCTCTGAATTGAGTCATTTCTCTCTCTCCACACCAACTCCTGCTTCTCCAATACACATTTCAGAGAACATGGCTGCCACTCAAACCCTTGTTTAATAGTAATCTGAAGAAACACTGCCTCTCTTGATTTCACTCCCAAAGTCATAGTAAGGAAACCCTGATTAGCCCACCTTGGTGTTTATCCCTGTCCTGCTTTTTACATATATGACTCCACCCCTGTGCAGCAGAGTGGAGCGAATCACAATTTCGAGAGAGAATCTGATAGGTGTTGGCTTTAACTGCTTCCCAGGGGGCAAGTCTCATTATAATCATTTGCTACATCTTACTTTAGATGTAAACAATGAAGCTTAAATAACTGAGCAATAGTCTCTCAAATTGGTCTCATAGATTAGTCTCAGGTGTGTAAAGTCTGTACTATTTTGTTTGGTTTTGTTAATCCTTTCAGTCTTTAGTTTCAAGGGTCTGATGAACCACAGAGATATCTTGAATGAGTCATAAAACAATGTAGGAGAAAAAAAAAAAGTTCCAGTGATCCCAATTTAGTATATATTTTTAAAAGCACCTTACATCTAACACAAATAATGAGAAATTTAGATTGTAGAGTGGTTATCCATCCTCAGTGATTTCTACAGAACCAGAAGACCAAAGGCCACTTTCTGCTTTTGTTATCCTGAGCAGATGTTAGTATCAGGGAATTCTGATTCTTACAACTATTGGTAGAGATTGAGGCTGTCTAGGTCTAATTTTCTTTTAGTCTTTGCTCAGGAGTGTTCAAGGGAGCCCAAAGAAGGGAGGAAACGTTGCTATTTAAGTAGGTGGGAGGAGGCAGACGATAGAATCAGAAATTTGGATTCCGAAATTGAAGTGGATGAGGAAGTCAAGCTACACTGGAAAAGAATGAGGAAGTAGGAGGCTCTGGAGAGGCATTTGTGACTGGAACAGACTAAGCGTTCCCTGCAGGTAAGTCTTTAAACGCCTTCACCTTAGTTTTAGCAAAGAGCTGTCAAAATTTGCCGTTTCCTCTTGAATCTGCCCCTAGCTCTTCTATATGGGTAAGAATTTTCTAGCATTTAGCTACTGGTCCTGCCTCATCCTTTGAGTGGAGTTGGAAGAACTCTGTCCTCTTTCACCAACTTGAGATGATTAGCAGCCTCTCAGCTTTGGCAAGGCCTGGGTCTGGATATGCAGCTAAAGGGAATTTAGCTCATGGGTTATCTCTGTTATCAGGGAAGGTCAGAACTTTTCTTCTTTGCCTGGATCCAGATTTGATTTCGGGCATCAAAACATAATGCACAACAGCTGTTCAAGTGTTCGGTTCCACTGTAGCCAGAGCATCTGTCAGGAGAAAAGACACCACTAGCCTGTTAATGTTGGGTAAACATATTGGACCTTCTATTTTCCAACTTTAACAAAATTCCAAGCTGTCAATAAGTCAGAGCACAGGGGTGGGGTGGGTTGAGTCTCCTTTGAGTTAGTCATTTGAAGGACAAATAGTACTTAAAATAAGGTGCCTGGCCTCAAAGAGCTCCCACTCCAAATGGCAAAACGTAATGGCAGCAAAATACTTAGAGAAGATGTGCCAACATAGAGCTAGACAGACTTAATAGGAATTATTTCAGCTCCCCTTGTCCCCACAAAGGGAATAGCATTGAGGTTTTATTATCAAAAAGACTGTCTCCCTGGAGTCTTGCTTCCCTTAATCTGGTGACCTGGGTTGGCCAACCCTTATGGAATCCAGTTTGCAGGTTCCCTTTCCCTGGGGATAAATCCCCATGATACCTGAAGCTTTGTGAACCCCCATACCTTCCACCACAACCACTTCTATCTCCACCAACCTTTCTGAATACTGATTGATGTATGATCCTGACTTTGGCCAAGAAAGCCGTGCTGGGTATGGTGAATAACTGGTATTCTGGAGTTTGACTGCATTCAACTTTTGGATTTTTCATTAATTCTTATATATGTTCAAGTAAGTTACCTAAACTTTTCC
The DNA here is from genome assembly GCF_000260355.1 of Condylura cristata. Lineage (NCBI taxonomy): Eukaryota > Metazoa > Chordata > Mammalia > Eulipotyphla > Talpidae > Condylura > Condylura cristata. Next base: position 43,804,217 of record NW_004567110.1, read on the forward strand.
AAACCTCACCTTCTTCAACTAGAAAATCAGAATGCCATCATTGTTACGTGGGTTTAATAAATTAACATTATGAATTAATACATATGAAGTGTTTGGAACTGGATGTGGTATAGAGTAAGCTTTCAATAAACATGAATAATTATCAACTAGAAGTCCATCAATAACTTAGTCAATAATTATTGATTGACTACAGTGTGTTAGATACTTAGTGCTGAGGAGAAAGAGGCTGAGATGAATAAGGCATAGCCCTGTTTCGCATCATGGAATTTTGGCATTTTAAACACAATTATAAAGCCTACACATAATTAAATATTACCCCAAATTGAATGGTCTCAGTGACCTGGAGTGGGGAGCAGCTCCAGGAAGCTCGTCATACAATAGGATTATCTTTGAGATACATTCTCCACAAAGCCAAATATCTGTGGTTCCTAATGCTACTTGGGGACTCGTTTGGTGAGAATGACCCACAGGTCAGAGCAGTATTTATGACAAAAGGATTACACATTTCCCACACACCTTATGTTGTGCCTTTTGCTCTACACTCCTCAGAGAACCAGAGGAAGAGGCAGGAGAAACCTATCTGACCCCAAAAGACATACATATCCCCAGAATTCAGGAAAACCAAGTCTGGGGAGATGCTTTTGAAACATCAGGCCCAAATTAGATTTGGCTGTTGTTGGTATAAGCTTCTCAAAAGTAAGGAGAAAGTAAATGTCTCGGGCCCTCGTGGCCAGTATGAAAAAAAAAATGGTTTATTCCTTCCATCATATCTGGTTACAAATAGTATCATCATTACGAGGGTCCTTTTACATAGTCCTTTTTCTTAGTATACCACTCTGGAAAAGAGAAGTAGAGCCACAGAAAGTAGTAGGGAGGGAGAACAGGAAGCACAAAGAAGGTAGATTTAATAGTCCCCAATTACCATATGCTAGGGGAGGGCAGCCACCCATTTCCCCTGTAAGCAGCACTCACTAAGATATGGAGGTCAGCGGAAGAGCCAGGTCGCAAGTCCAGTTTTGAACTGAATGAGGTTGATTTGTCTGTAGGACATCCAGAGAAAGATCTTCCACTGGTAACTAGGATGTTGTCTCAAAGATTAGAAGGGACCACAATGTTGGAAAGAAGTTGTTGGTGAGCAATAACTGCCTAGGTGGTAACCTGTGACATGCCAATCAAGCCATTTCTCCAGAGAGATGCGGTAGTATGAGCGATTACAAAGAGACTTCAGAGCAGTATCCCTGAAAACAAAGGCTAAGAAAGAAGAGCTCAGGTAGTGGTCTGAGAAGGAATGGAAAAGGTTAGCCCGGGGAAGATGGAAGGGTCAAAACCCAAATCACCACAGGGAGTGAGTGAGTGAAAAAATAATAAGCAGAGAAAATGCCATAAAATCTGGTATCAGGAGGTCATGGATGGCTTCAGGAGGTCATGGATGGCTTCAGTTCCTGTTGAGGAAAGAGAAAGAGGAAGATGCAAGGAAGGCAGCCTGCCTTCTGAAAGCTTCTGAAGCAAATTCCTAAGTGTATTTGTCTTCTAGACACTTGATATGCAAGTACACTAGAAAGAAGTTTTCTAAAACTTTCTAGGGGACACTTGAGCAATGTGAAACCTAACATTTCATGAAGAAAGGATGCTGTTGTCAGTACTCTCTGTCCACTCACCCAGAGCTGGCTGGTCCTGCTCGAGTGCTGCAAGTGTTGAAGAAGGAAGGAGTGCCCTCAGGAACGTGTAAGCTGGCTAGTCTTCCTTGGATCTACTTATTCTCCGGTTCCCTGTGACGGGGAATGTCTTAGCTGCCTCTGAGGAAAGTGCAGCTGTGGTGGGCACCAGCTGCTCAGCCTGTAGCTTTCCCCTGGTGGATCTGCTTCCCACCTCTGCAGTCACTGCCCTAGTTCTGGTGGGCTGGTGCTCTTAGCTCTGCCTCTTTTATTTGCCTTCTGGGGTTAGGGCCCCTACTTTAAGGGCAGGACCATGAAGCAAAGGGCATTGGTTTAACTTCTACTGGCAGTGAGCCTGGCGTGGGATGGGGGTCCTTCCTGGTGTGGGACTCCTTGGCAAGGTCTGTGTAGAGCACTAGGGTTGTAAGGATGGGACCTGTATGGGCCCAGACTGAGTTACCCAGTTTGCCTTATCTACACAGGCTATAATTAGGTTTGTGTTTTTTTTAAAGATTTATTTATTTATGCATACAGAACTGGGGTACAGGCCAGAGGTGCAAGGGTGGTGAGAGGATTCACCAGTGACAGAGTGGGGAGCAGAGCAGGCAGACTGACAAGTACACTGCTGAGGGGAGCAGCGGACGGGTTAGGAGAGGTCTGCCATGCCATGTGGGTCACCTCCGGGGCGGGGATTGAACTCAGGCTGCGGCACCAGGGAGGGCTCTATAATTAGGTTTTAATGGTGGATTGAAGGTAACTGTAAAAGATTGCTCTCTGTATTAGGAAATGGGATTTATTTTGCTGCCGCTTGCAATTGCTACATGAGCAGAATCTGGTGGAAGTGATGTTTTGTCAGTGCCAGGCCTAGCTTTCTGTGTTAACTTTCTGTTTCTTCCCTACTGGACCTCTCCCTCTTTTGCTTCTCATGTTCTGAATCCAGTCATTCTGTTTAGAGGAGCCCAAGGCACAGGGACAGACCACAGCCACATGCATGCTTAGCTGAACTCCAGTGGCAACTGCTGGTCACATGAGTGGCCATCTTGGATGTACCAGCACAGTAAGTCTCAGGTGACCACAGCCCCAGACACCATCAGAGATACCACCCAGCTGACTCCTGTCATCCCACAGAATTGTGAGAAATAATACAAAAGTTTTTAGTTACAGATTTTGGAATGGTTTGTTACACAAGAGATAACAGTTTTCATATGACTTTAACCCAGTTGCTGGAGTAAACTGACAAGAGCAAACTTTTCCATTAGCTTCCATCTCTGTGGCACAGAATCATTACAAGCAGCCTACAGGGCTGGAATTCAATCTCATGTGTGGTGCAGAGGCACAGGGACTGAGAGATCCGAGGGGGAAGAGAGGGCAACTTCCCAAATGAGGGAGTAGAGTCAGGTGAGGGTAGGGAATTGTCTACACAGGCGACTGAACACAGCACTCAGGTTTGTTTTTTTCTTTCAGTTTTTGTTTTTCTAGTCAGCCTCCAGAGTTGAGGGCCAGATGCCAAGAGTAGGTGGACTCAGCTGGCTATGTTCCTATGCTTTCTTGTACTGAGGCTAATTTTAGTTACATGATCTGACACTTGATCACAATGACTTTGTGGTTGTGGTTTTATGTGGTACCACCAGTTCAAGTCTCCCAGGCCACCAGTCCACTTTGAGCCCTACTCAGCCCTAAAGCCTACTCGAATCCCTTGGACTGGCATTAAGTTCAAGCTCAGGGTGCCACAGCGTACTAGCTTATACTATTTACTGTTGTTTCATCTGTATTAATTAATTTATTTATTTGAGGTAACATTGGTTTACATCATTGTATATGATTCAGAAGGATAGGTTCACATCTCCTCAGATGAGCATCACCATACCCCACTCACCCCAGAGTACCCATATGCCATTATCATATTCCATGTGCCCCATTTAAAATTGGTGCCCACCCTCTCTTCTACAATGGTCTCAATTCTGTAGTCATTTCTAGATGTTGTTTTGGTTTAGTTCTGTTTTGTTTCTCTATATCCCACATGTGAGTTAAATCATCTGGTATTTGTCTTTACCTCTCTGACTCATTTCATTTAGCATAATCCCCTCCAATTCAATCCATGATGTCACAGACTGCAGGAGTTCATCTTTTTTTTAATAGCTGAATAGTATTCCATCATGCATATATGCCCCATCTTCTTAATTGAATTCTATGTCATTGGGCGCGTAGGTTATTTCCTGTATTAACTTTACTAAAAACATCAGCCATAAGCTCCTCAAGCACAAGAGGCTGTGTTTTGGGTCCTAGACTCTGTGAGGTAGGTCAGAAAAAGATGACAGAGCCTGAAGCACAATCGTTTTGTCTCTTGAGTGCCCAGAATGTGGCCTGGTGGGTCAGGGCTTTGAACTTCATTGAAATAAGAGTAATTTGGAAAGTTCTGGTTCAACCAAAATTATACTGGCCAAAATTATTCTTCTTTACTGACTGGTGATAGTTGTTACAAAGCATTCTTAGACTTCAATTCAAATGAATTCATTTATAACAAATAAAATTAACTTGAAACTTTCTCTTCTGTTGTAGCTCATTATGTTTCAGATTTAAATAATTTTAATTGGAATCATTTTAATTTCTAGTATGAAGGTTGTATTATTTTCCTTTTGTCTGAAACACAAATGATAGCAGAGAGGAAAAAATAATATTAACAAGGTGGTCTGTGGTGAGTTATAGTGTATGGAATTAATTTCACGTCCAGGTTTGGATGATCTCATAAATTATTCTTTTGGTTGGCAATTTCACCCTAGCCTGCTAGATTGAATTATTTCCTTGTAACTCAGACCCCCTGTGTAGTCTGTGAAGAATGCATTGTATGTTTTGGCTCTCATGGGTGGCAGAGGGCAGATGCCCACACTGGCTGCCCCTTCAGCAACTGAGCTCAACTACACGTCCTTGGGGGACAATGGTGATATTGTCAATGGCTTTCTGTTGCAATATCAGGGCAGGGATAGGACAGAGATAGGGGAAGTTTCTTGGACATGAAGCTTGCCATGGGTACGTTTACCAGATTTGTTTCAGACAATGGGGTCTAATTCCCATGGAACATGGTACACCCCAGATTTCTGTAACATTTCAGAAAGATTATGTGTGGCTCAAGAGAGCTGCATCCACACTGCAATGGCTTCTGCGATCTCTTGGGAAGAGTCACACTCACCTGTTTGGGGTAAAAATGACTCCCAAGGAGGAAGAATGTCAAATCCTTCCAATCTAGTAGAAAGGAAATAATATAAAAATGGCTATAAAAACTTCTCAGTTGTCTCCTTTTGAATGTGCAGAGTGCAATAAAGCACTTCCTGAAGCTAGGTCTTCTTTCTTTTAGGGTGGGGCAGAATGGTAAATTCTACTAACCCAGCCCTGGGCTTGAGCTGAGTCCTCCAAATGTTGTCAGTGGGCCCAACCTCTGACCCCAGGGCAGAGAATCAAGCTTGCTGAGTGTTTATCATTTGTTCCCTCCAAAATCTGCAAATAGCCATTTAAGACATATTGTTGACTGGAAGTTGATCTAGAAACTATCTTTGCCACTGAGTCCCACACCCTGACTCTTTTTTTCTGTGACCAGTAGCCTGTCTTCAGCACTTACACGTTCAGGCTGGCTGTACCCCTGAGAATTCTTTTAACCAGCACTGTAGAAACCCACTTAACTCAGATAAAGCGTTCCATAGGACCACTGCTATTTACAAGGTCAACAACCATCTCAATATATCCGAGACAGGGGTCTCTGGGTATGTGGGACTTTTAGTACAAACACAGGAAATCACAAGCCAGCCTGGTCAGTTGGTCCTCTGCCCTGGCAGGGTCATGCTGGAGGAGCAGGGAAGAGTTCACAAAGTTTCCTGCCATTCCACACAAGCTGCCCAGCCGCCCTGCAGACCTGAGGTAGCTGTCCTCCCCGCCACCGGACATGATAACCTGAACATGTACCCTAAGAGTCTAGAAGAGGCCATCCCTGAGGCTACAGCTCCCCGGGCCAATGAGAAGGAAGTCACATGCGAAGGCCCCTGAAGCTTAGGTCATTCCCATCTTTTTTTCAATCGAGGTGATGTTGGTCCACAACGCAGTGCTGTAGCAGAACAGCTTTTCCATTTCTTCTCAGAGGGCGCCTCCCCTTGAGGGCAGCCACTCGATAATCTCACACGCAGGCTGGTGTGAGCGTTAGTAACCTGAGCATGTCGTAAGATCTGCAAGAGCTGGTCAACAGATTTTCTCCTGCCTGAGGCCATCTGAGCATCTTTACAGAATTCTGAGTCAGAGACCAAGCTCTGATGAGTGTAGTGCCCTCGCTAAGTCTGGAAACTATACACAGACTTTAAGAAGTGGAGACATTTGGTTTTGTCAGCAATGCTTTGCCTGACCAGCAAAGATTGCCAAAGGCAGGAAGCATGGGCTCCTCTTGTCATGTGGGAGCCTCCAGCTCCATTTGGAACATGTTGTTCTGAGGACCAGCAGTGGAGGGTGGAACACGAGCTACAAAGGTGCTCTCACTTAACTGCCTTGGCCCTGATCCTGCTCTTCCGGCCTTTAGGCTGTAGGCAGCCCAGGCAAGAAAGCCCAGCACCTGGAGTCACAAACTGGGTGGGTCTGAGGAGCAATGACAGGAGCTGCCTGATCCGGGACAGGGGGGTGGCCTGCTTGGTGCAGTTCTTGGGAACCTGAACCACCTACCTGCAATGCTAGTAAGCAAAACTCAGATGTCACAGCACAGTTTTTGGAGTGACACCCAATTGTCTGCAACTGGATATTCCACGAAACTTTAAAAGCCTGTGGTTGTGTCTACATTTTTTTAAAGATTTATTTATTTGTGCATACAGAACTGGGGTACTGGCCAGAGGCTCAGGGGCAGTGAGAGGCTTCACCATAGACAGAGTGGGGAGCAGAACAGGCAGATCGACGAAGTACACTGCTGAGGGGAGCAGCGGGCGGGTCAGGAGAGGTCTGCCGGGCCATGTGGTCACCTCCAGGGCAGGTGGGAATCTAACTCATGCGGAAGTGGCTTAAGCTACTTAGTGCTGTGTTTTAACCCACTGAGCCACCAGGGAGGGCCTGTGTCTACATTTTTAAAAAAAGATTTATTTATTTATGCATACAGTGGAGATACAGGGATGGTGAGAGGATTCACCAGAGAGTGGGGAGCAGAACAGGCAGAGTGACGAAATAAAATACACTGCTGAGGGGAGCAGTGGGTGAGACAGGAGAGGTCTGCTGCTCCATGTGGGTCACCATTTCTGGCCTAGGACTGAACTCATGCTGAAGTGGCTGCGGATAGCTTTGTAGTGATGTGTTTTAACCCGCTGCGCCACCAGAGAGGGCCCTGTGTCTATTTTTAAGGATATGGTATAGGGCTAAAATTACTGATATTCCAGCTCACTAAGACCCCAGAAGGAGAACCTTTTATTACCTGAAACATGATAGCCTGAGAGTCAATGATCTGAGCTCCAAATATCCTATTGCCTGATTTTATGCTAGTTTCCTCTTTTAGGTTGAAATAACCGTTTCCCCCCTAGTCTTCTGAATACACCTGGCCTTTTCTTTTATCTAACTCTCTCCTATCTATCACCACCCCACAATTTCTAGGTGGGCCTCAAGCCCTGCTTCTTACTTGAAGTGTTCCTGGATGCTCAGGCCTTTCAGAACACTTGGTATTGTGGGGTTGCCTCATTTATTCTCTCCATTGCAGACTGTGAGCTCATTTCCCACCATTTAAGTGGCCTCGTGTAACTGTCTGTCCCCTCATTGGACTTCAAGTTCTCTGAAGGCAAGATCAGACTTCCATTTTCTAGATTTATCTAGCCAAGTCTGGCCCATAGGAGAAACTCAGCTGATATCATTTGGTCAAATGGAAACCCCAATCCAAAACCAGGGGTCACATGCTTCTACTCTGTGACCCAGGAAGTCCACTCTTAGGTACAGACTCTGCCCAAGAGAAATGCATGCCAAGAGGCCCATCCAAGAATGCTTATAGCAGCTTTATGCAAGGTAACTCCAAGCTGGAAGAACCCATAGGCCTGTGGATAGGACAATTGGTAAACGTACAAAGGAGAATAAAATTTGGATGCCTCTCAAGTATATTACACTGAGTGGAACCTTGCACAAAAACTCCATTGCATGATTTAATTTATAGGAAGTTTTGGAACAGATAAACTTATCTATGGTGGAAAGTATCAAAAGAGTGGTTCTGCAGGGTAGGTGGAGGGGACTGCCAGGGAAGGTGCACGAGGAATTCTCTGGGACCAGTTTGTATTTGGCATCTCCACAGGGCTTGGGTTACCTAGATGTATGCAACTCTCAACCCTCAAAAACTACAAGTTTGGGCCCTCCCTGGTGGTGCAATGGGTTAAAGTGCAGCACTGCAAAGCTGTTAGCAGTCACTGCAGCATGAGTTAGATCCCTGGCCAAGGAGCTGAACCACATGGTGCTGCAGACCTCCGCCCACTGATCCCCTGAGTGGTGTATTTCAGTAGATATGCCGGTTCTGCTCCCTACTCTGTCTCTGGTGAATCCTCTCACCACCATACCTCTGGCCCGTACTCCAGTTCTTGTATGCATAAATAAATAAATCTTAAAAAAAAAAACTGTAACCTTTGTTGAAGGTATATTTTTATTCAATATAAAATACACGAGCAGATATGGAATTTTTTAAAGCTTTATTTATTTATGCATACAAAACTGGGGTACAGGCCAGAGGAGCAGGAGTGGCGAGAGGATTCACCAGAGACAGAGTGGGGAGCAGAATAGGCAGACTGACGAAGTGTACTGCTGAGGGGAGCAGCGGGTGATACAGGAAAGATCTGCCACGCCCTATTGGTCACCTCCGGGGTAGGGGATCAAACTTGCACTGAAGCAGCTGTAGCTAGCTTGCAGTGCTACGTCCTTACACGTTGTGCCACCAAGGAGGGCCCAGATATGGAATATTAACAATGTGTGCCTTGGAGACCCGGAGCGTACTTATGTCTGCAATTTACTTTGAAATGTATCAGAAAGGAAAAAGAGAAGGATGGATAATGGCTAGGTGGATGGATGGATGGATGGACAGAGAGAGGATAGAGAAGCAGAGAGTGATGAAACAAACATATATAAACAAACATAGCGACATAAGGCATAACAAAACATCCAGGCCAGCCAGCACCAGACCCTCTCTCGAGCTCAGTGCTGCCGCCTCCTGGGAGGGGCGCTGGAAGTGTGCACTTCAGTTGGGCTTCTAGGGGAGGAGGTGGTACCTTTGGGGGCCAGCAGGCTTCTAGGGGGTCAGGCAGGGAATAGTGAGGTGGAAGGGAAGGGAAGCTGAGGCTTTAAAGGGCTGGGCAGGGAAGGTCAGGTGAGGAAGGGGTCTGGAGGCGCAGCCTGGGCAGTGCGGCCTGAGGCTTTAGTCTGTAGCCCCCAGCTGCAATGTCCTTGTGCATCCAGTAAGGAGGACTGTTGGCGAAGGCAGACTAGCTGAGCATGCTCGGTGTTGAGCTCGCAGCCCTTGTAGTTCAGAGTCAAATTCATGGTTCAAAGGACGATCTTTTCTTAGGAAACACTGATAATCCAAACCACATCTAACCTCCATCCTCCCTTTGATAGGGTGACTGGGCTGGCAGATCAGAGGACAGCCATAGATTTAGTCCATCTGGATTTCAGTAGAGGTTGCAAACTGGCAGCCCTCAGGCTGAATCCAGCCCACAGATGTGTTATGTGTTTTGTTTGGCCTCCCCGAGGGTTGGATTTTTTTTTTTTAAGTTTTGTCTAGTTTAGTTGCCAAGATTTTAAAATCACATGAAATCTGGATTGTCTGCATCTCTTAAAATGTTAGAAGGCCCAGCAGCCTTAGGCCTACATGGCAACACTGGCAGGAAGGAGTGGCAGCCAAACCCCTAGAAACCTGGTTTTCAGTCACCCCTGCCCACACTCACACTGAGGCATGTGCACTGTGACCTTCCACACCATGTCCCTGTATGGACAAGAGAGAAGTCTAGGTTCCCTAAGAGCAACACGAAACTAAGCTTTTTGTAATAAATATTTACTAAGCACCTACCAACTGTCTGGTCCTGGAACCACCAAGGAAAACAAAATGACTCGTTTCCCTTTTCTATAGGATCTTAGATTCTAGAGGAGTAGATGGATACAGATAAGATAAAAGGGGAGCTGTGATGGGACTTCCACTGAAGTGGGGAATGCCTGCCTTCCAGAAGGTGGTAGGGAAGACCCTTTTGGGAAGAGTCGTTGAGATAGATGAAAGGCCTTAGATGAGGGAGTGCTTGTGATCTTTTAGAAACTGAGAAATGCCTGGTGTCAGTGCATGGGTAAAAGGAGCAAAATAAGGTTAAAGAGGTGGGTAGTTAGTGTGTGGGGCTTCTAAGAATTTGCATTTTTTTCTTGGGTGCAATGGGAAGTCATCGAAGGTTTGGAGCAATAGAGTCACTGTTACATTTCACAAAGCATACCTTGACATTAGTAAGATGCAGGGGGAGGCAGCCAGAAGTCTCTTTAGGACACCATCGCAGGGGGTAAGCAAGGCATGATGGTAGCTTGACCAGCGAGGAAAAGAACTAGATCCAAGTGCATGATGGAAAGAATAAGTTTATGGCTGATTTTAGGAAGAGGCATCCCCAGAAAGCCGATCAATGCTCTCATCAGATGAAAATTCCTAGAGGGATTTAGACAAAGATTCTCCAGGATGACACAGCTCAATCTTGGCTCCTTCCAAAATGCAAAATGCCTTCATAGGATTATAGCTTCCCTTGGTAGCAGGATATAACCTAAAGATGAAAGCAGACAGAAAATTATTTTGAAAAGTCAAATAGATTTTGCATTCTATTCTTCGATGTATTTTTACTTGACCTGAGTTTTAAAAGGTGTGATTGACATAGTATCAATAAACAACAAGTAAACACCCAACTATTCCTCCCAGTGTCCCTGATTAGCGCTCTCTTCAATGCATCTCTTGGCTAGGCAGTGGAATCATCTAGAAGGCTTTTGTGAATGCTGATGCTGGAGTTTCCTTCCCAGAGATTCTGACTTGTTGCAATATGACCTGGGTGTCTGGATTTTATCTTCTTGAGGACTCTACTGTGCAGACACAGAGGAGAAGCACTAACTACTCTACAGCAGAGAATCCGGATCAGCAGCAATAGCACAACCTAGAAATAGTAGAAATGTACTCTTCTCAGGGCCTATCCCAAAATCCAGTACTCTGGAGGGGATCCTAGCAATCTGTGCTTTCACAAGCCCTCCAGGTGATGAATGCCTGCTGAAACTTGAAAATCACTTGTCTGGATTCTGTCTTTTAAGTTTGAGAAGCTCAGACATACAGTGTTTTATCTGGTCCTTACCTGAAGTTGTAGGCTGGGCAGAGATTGTCTTTTCCATCTGCCATGGATGGATATTTGCCCATCCGCACCAGACTAGAGACTCAAACTCAGGTCTTCTGAAGGTAAAACAGAAGGTGATGTTTACAATGATCTCTCCCCACCACCCTGCCTGCCTCTCATTACTTACCAGTTTGATACTGACCCTCACCTCTATGGAGGAAACATGAGTCCTCAACACTAGGAATGGGTCAGCAAACTTGTTCTGCAAAACCCCAGATTCCAAGTAGCTCTTCAGGCCAAATCTGTGGTTGTCCAAACTACTCAATTGGATCACTGCAGATAGAACAGGTGTAGTTATAGAAGTGATCTGGCTGTGAGTCAATTAAACTTTATCTAGAAAGTCATGCAGGAGTGGGGGCTCGATTTGGGTATGGGTTAGTGTCCTGCTCTAAAGTAGGGTTCAGCCTGGGACACCAGCCTGGCTCAGGCCTCCTTTGAGTACCACCTCTGCCCACTGTCAGGGCGAGTGTGGTGGCCTGGAATCTCTGCTGTGCGGTTGCTCAAACTTAGACGTGGCTAGGGTTGGGACCCAGCTCACAGAGGAAGAGATGCAGATGGCTCCTGTGGCTTTCCCTCTTTACAGAGACTTTGGAAAGTGTGGCTGCTGGGATCCTGAGGTCTGGGCAGGTCACACAAACGCAAATTCAGACAAGTAATTTCCTACTACTCCCTACTCCTGTAGGGCCCAAGTTTACTATCCAACCAAACTCAGTAGTTCAGTCTTCTGGAAGTTATCTTCATGGAAAATTTTGGAACATTGTAGGGCAACTGAATACAGAAGGAAAAAAAATAACAACTGAGTAAGTGAAATGAAGAGTGAGAAAGAGCTATCTGAGGTGCCAGTGGGCAGGCCATTGGCCTGGTAAAACAAGCTCAGTTTCAAACCCACAGACAGATGACAGGAGTCAGGAGCTGCACACTGTTAACCCTCTGATTTCTAAGAAGTGAAATGTAGCTTGACAAAAAGAAGGCAGTCCCTCAAGGAGTGGCCAATTGTAGCATATTACCTAATTATATTATAAAGCTTAAGAATCTAATGAAAACCTGTGAAGCTAGGTCATTGCCAATCACACATATACCTTACACTCTCTCCCCATTAAGGACCCAGGTCTCGTTCCAAGAGATCATTATCCTGAATTTGGGAGTTTATCACTGATGCAGATACACCATCATATTTGTATGTGTTGCATTTGGAGAGTAACCAAAGTCTTAGATTGAAGAAATGAAAGCTAGTGGTAGAACACTGGGTCTCAGAAGGATGGTGAGGAATAGTTTTCTTTTTAAAATCGTAATAGTTAATATTTATTGAGTACTTTCATCAGTGTTTAACTATACAAAACATTATGTGCAACAATTTGCTTAATTGTCCGTGGAGCAATGAGTAGAACTATTTGAAAGTGATCCTGGGCTTTTACTATAAGTTGCCTAGGAAATGAGCTAGCTGAACTGGAATTCCCCCCTCCCCCTCCTGGAAAAAGAGGCTGGGCTGCACTGAGCTCAGCTTCCCATAGATCAGTGTGGTCTACCTAACCGGAGGGGCTTCAGCTTTGTCCAGCATCTGTCGTTTCCAGGTGCCAGACGATTGACCTTCCTCTGACAGCTCTTATAAATGGCTGGTGTCTAAATCAGATTGCCTAGCAATCACGTAATCTTATCATCTCACCGAAAAGGGGCTCTCAAATCTACCCTTGGGGGAGACAGAGAAGTTAAGGCAAGACTAAGGCACTGATGCATTGCATGCCAAGCATCCTGGCCGTGACCCTGCTCACCTCTGCTTGGATTATGGAAGGATGGAGGACTCCTTCTCTGTGACTGCATGGTTTCTAAGTTGCCTCAACAAATTGTTCCTTAGTTTGCACGGATGAGTTGGCAGAATTTATCCCAAGACACATTGTGCACAACCTCAGAATGTGTTGTAGCACATTCTCACAGTGGTTTATGAATTAGAAGTTACTATTTTAGAGATAAGAAGTATGAGACACAGATAAGGTCACACAACTAAGAAGAGGTAGGATCTGAACCCAGATCCAATGTTTTGGAACTGTCAATTTAGAAAGCTGAAGGAGTGCTCACCTCTTCATATAAGCTCCCATCAGGAGTTCAGGGATTCACAGAGGCCCAAATCTCAGAGCATGTAGCCAAGACTTTGTTTTCAGTTGTGTTTGACATATTTGTTTCAGGTGCTTAATGTGTTGTTCAATATTTATAAATATTGTGAAAGATTAACTTGAGTACCACAGTATCTTCAAGTAACACCTGTCATAGGGTGAAGTTTATCTAGTGGGTCTTCCCAGTTTCTACAACATAAAACCACATAGGCAGTCTCCATTTCATGTATGCATATAACATCTATATAGGCTTCAGTCTACCAAACTTTAAAGATAAGTCCTTTTGTTGAATGTTTCTTCCATTTTAATTGATAATGTAACCTCCTTGGAGTAATAGCTAATACCAATATATGATGTAGAGTTTACAGAGCACTTTCACAAACATCTCATCTGATGCTTACAAAAATTTATTAAGTTTACATTTTGAACTCCACTTAATAGATCCAATAGTCAAATATACCCAACCAAAATCATGAGATGTTCTTGAGACGGTATCAAAACCAAGTACAGAGAGGAGACTGATTACTAGGTCTAAGATCCCCCAACTTTTCTGGAGTATGCCATGTTCTTTACGTAGGCAGAGAGTAGCTACAGTAGGGACAGACTATCAAAGATGGTGATATGACATTAAGGTTCAAAGGCATATTTGTAGTTCTTATTGTGGTTATACAGAAGGAAGAGTATATAAGACTAAGATCATATTTCTAAACATTAAATGAATGGAAACAGACACTAAAATTCTCTCTATGCCTATCTAAATGCCACACTTACCTAGATCTCAATTATTAAAGAGATGACTTTCCAGCGGGGACACTTGTTTCCTCAGGGATTCACTGAGATGAGGTAGCTGAACTGTTCTTTTCCACATTCATTATCTGCACTGAGGATGGAGTTGTCAACATAATCTGTTCCAACTGGTGGTAAGAAATGTAGAAATAGGATCCAGTTCCAGGACTCTGACCCAGTCCCCATACCTGGGAGGGGAGCTGTGTCAACTTTTCCAATCTTTATCACTGACTGTAGGCCCAGAAAGAATATTTTCTTCACCTTCTCAACTGCCTGTTTTGCAACCTCTAAGTAGGCTATTGTTTTTGCCTTTTAATTCATTTACTTATTTAACTAGAACTGCTGTGGGAATGCAATCAAGAAAACAGCAGTCATGGAGCAGGTTTGCAAAACAAGACTTTGCTACTTGAGAAGTTCTTGTGCCATGTATTGAAAGCGTACAGTCTAGTAAAAGCTGATCATGCAACAATGGCAAGAGGAATAAAGTCCAGAGGGTGGATTCGGAATGGGGGACAAAGTTTTATGAGGGACAGTGAAGGGGACATAATGACCATATGTCTAGAGCCATTTGCGTCAGCTAAGTATCTGATGTTATCACAGGCAGAGTTACCCCAGGACCCACATGGAGATAGTCACGTAATCACGTCAACAGTGGCCTAGTCGTCCCTGGCCAGGCCTGCCTCGTGATATGAGCTGTACTCTGTAGGTAGGCAAGGAATGCTCTGCTGTGATTTGTAGATGGCAGAAATGTCACGGTTGCTCATGAATGGGCAGTTAGTCGCCAGTTCATAGAAACCCACATAGACTATAAATGAGTAGAAGTTTTATCCCATGGGAGAAGTTTTGAAATATTAAGGAGAGATTATGACCTCAGATATTTTTCTGGAACTTGGTAAGGCCATAGAAATTAAACATGGAATAGCTGATCACAAAGCTCAGACACCCTTGAATACATAAATCAATACCCTGACAAATTATTTGGTATTTTATTTTGCATCTCATCAGACTTTTAGAAAAAGTTGTTTTCTTATTAATTATGTTTCTTTGAGTTGTGTCTTAAGAATAATCTGGATTCTTGCTTTTATAATTGCTTGATACAAGATGCTGAAAGAATGGATCAAATGAGAATAGAGTATGGAATTATTATTTATTCTGTTTTGAAGTTGGTTCTATAGAACTACACTAGAGATAGGTCACACGAGAGAAGGAACAGCCTAGCGGTTATGAGCACTGACTGAAGTCAGGCCAATTTTTTTTAAATCTCATCTTCATCAATTACTGGCTCTGTGACCTTGACTAAGTTATTTAATCCTTTGAACCCCAGTTTCTTCACTCTATACTGTGTGGTTGTTGCCAGGAATAAATGAGTGATGTATGTAAAGCAGTTAATGTCTGACATGTAGTAAGCCTTATACGTTAGCCTATTAATAATTGAACTTGAAGAATCTCTCTCTTTTAACTATTAACAGTGGCCAATGGAGTTGGTTAGAGAAACTCTACAGACATTAAGATACAATAAGTTTCTGTGTTGTAAGAATTTGTAGAGTCACAAGACTTTCTTACGTGTTGGTAAGGGCCAAAACTTTTTAATTTGAAAGTAAGTCTTTGTTGAAATAAGAACGTGCATAGAAATTTTGTTGTTTTTAAATCTCAGATAAAAGAAACAAGAGAATGCTATTCCAACCTCGTGTGTGCATGTACGTTCACACAGATGCACACAAAACCATATTGCTTATCTTTTATAGTTTGATTAAAATCATAATACTCCCAAGTATCTCAGGTAGTTGTAATTTTCCTCTGTGGTGTCATCCAAATCTTTGGGTATTCCTCCCTCTGACTCTTGCTAGCAATCACATTTATTGTATTTGTTAAAATGCCTGTTTCACCCCGAGGGCACGAACTTCTTCAAAGCAGAGACCGTAACCTTCCTTCAGAGCCTGGAATCCAGTAGAAGCTTGAAAAAAATTTTGTGAATTAATACTTACATGTGAATGAATGCATATCTAAATTGGACAAACTGTAAAAACACCCATTCTATTTTAGGTCTGTGTAGGTATTCTCTTCTAGATTATTTCTTAGAACAGTCAGTATAGAAGATACATTTTGGTTTAGGTGGTAGTGGCCAATGTTGATTTAGGGGAAAAAGCAAATATGTGTGAACTTTTGATATGTATGAGCCTTCCTGTGGTATCTGGAAGAAAATTATTTCTCAAAATAGATTCCCAAAATAGGTAAAGAATATTGTGTTGGTTGATTTAACTCAGTCATCATGGCTGCATTAAGATGGCCCAGATAACTGGCCTAACATATTTCTGGGTAAGTGTGAGGGTGTTTCTGGAGGAGATTCAGTATTTAGTTCAGTAGAAAGTAAAGAGATTGCCTTCACCAGTGTGGTTAGGTATCATCCAAATACACAAGAGAGGTGAATTTCCTGCCCTACTTTGTAGGAGTTCCTGGTTACCTTGGACTAAACTATACTTTTGGTTTTCCTGGCTCTTCAGCTTGTAGAAAACTGAACATGGCTCTGAATCCTATTTTTTACACAACCCTCAGTGCAGGTATCTTGGTTAGGCTAGACAAATTAGCAGACTTAAATCAGAGTAGGAATGAAAGGTAGGAAAGTGAGAACTGGAGTCAAAGCTCGCTTTTTGCACCTAGTAGAGGAAAATGCTAAGCCCATTTGGGAAAATATGATGATGTCATCCTAGAGTCAGTCAGAAAATGTGAATGACAAATTTGAGAACACTGAAGTTGTTGACCTTTCCCTACCAAGATATTGACAAAAGAGAGCTAGGCCAGATTAGTTTGATTCTGCAGCTATCATAGAAGATGCTTCAGGATTTGAAACGCACTGAAGTCAAGAAATTTTACAAATCTGCAACTATTATTTAAAGGAGAGGCCTATATCCTGTGAGAGCATGTGCGGGGGTGGGGGTAGGGGTGGGAGGGACATGATGTGATCTGATTTGCATTTTTATCAAATGAAGTCAATCCCTTTTGCCATAAAGATGTTCATTGTCCAAGGGAATGTTGGTGAGTATTACCTCAGAAAGATTGACCTGAAAAAGGATTTGTGTCCTAACATTGGACTTCTCCCAATACAGATGTGTGTTTTTTTCTGAAGGGAGAAAAGAAATTTTAAAAAATTTAAACACTGGTGAAGTGTTTAAAATGTGGCTATGTACCTATTTTATGAAAACTCAAATGTGAGTTAAAAAATAATTTGACTTTATTTTCCTGCAGTACAATTTAAGAAGTGTTTTAGGATTCTGCCTTTTTATGCTTTAAAAATGAACTTTTATTATTATTATTATTATTAAGACTTTGAGGGAAAAGCCCACCCTAATTGCCAAAGAGTGTTCTGGAGTTCACTGGATTTGGTTTACTTTGTGGAACAAAGAAATATGGAAGAGCAGAATATTGACAAGTTAAAATGAAATTCTGACAGTGCATCTCTGCCAAAACCACACACCCTCTGTGGATATGCTTATGAATTCCCAGAGTTTATATTTTCTTCAATAAAGTACACATAAAATAGGAAATGTTCATGCAGCCCTTTCTTCCATCGATGTTGTTCATGCTCATTTTGTATGGACAACAGAGACTCTAATACAGTATATTTTCTATTGATATTTGTTCTGTGAATTTTTTGCAACTTCTCCCACCATATAAAGCATTTCTCAGTAAAACAAGCAAACAAACATAGACAAATCAGAAATGCACAGTGAAAAGGCAGGAGGCTGCGAGTCTTCTGGTCAGCTCCAGAATAGCTGATGTGAGAAATGTAAATTCAGATTTGTACAAATTGGATTTATAAAGCTTGAAGTCCCAAATGGTCCTGATACTTTGCGTCACCTTTTTCATACTATGCATGTTCTCCGACAGATGGTCACTGGTTCTAGCAATCAGAGTAAATTCTAGCAATTTACTTTTTACTTTAAAAAGTTTCAAACATCAGGCCCTCCTAGGTGGCACAAAAGGTAAAAGACAGCATTATGAAGCTATCGCAGCCACTGCAGCACGAGTTCAATCCCTGGGCAGGGAGTTGACCCACATGGCACTGCAGACCTCTCCTGACCCGCCTGCTGTTCCCCTCAGCAGTGTATTTTGTTGATCTGCCTGTTCTGCTCCCCACTCTGTCTCTGGTGAATCCTCTCACTGCCCCTGAGTCTCTGGCCTATACCCCAGTTCTATATACATAAATAAATAAATCTTTTTTAAAAAAGTTTCAAATGCATATAAAAATTGTGAGAATAGTACCTTAAGTACCTATGTACCTTTCAACTAGTCTCACTGATTGTTAACATTTATTACATTTCTCTCTCTCCCCCTTCACTCTCTTTCTGTTAGATCATAGATGATAGGTAGGTAGGTACATAGATACAGAGATATGATCTCTTTCTTCATACTATATTTTTCTGAGTCCTATGCAAATAAATTGCAGATACGAGCTTTAACCTCAAGAACCAACAATAGCCCCTTACATAACAACTAACAATTTTGAAACTTAAGAAATTCAACATTGATACAATGCTGGTGATATTAAAACATGGGTCATATCCACATGTAATTAATTGTCCCAATGCTGCTTATAGCAATATTTTTGTCTGGACAAGAAATCTATCCAGGATGACAGGTTAAATTTAGTTATCATATCTCTACTTTCTTTTAATCTGTAATGGTTCCTCCAAATAGCTTTGTCTTTGACAAAATGGACTGAAAAAGAAAAAGAAGAAAGAAAGGGGTAGCATTTCCCTGAACATGGGAAATGTTCTACCTGATACCTTCCTCCTGATTAGAATCAATTTACACATAGAAATACACGCAGGAATAGAACACTGTTGGTGCTATGTCTTTCTTGCCCCCCGCACCACCTCAGGAAGGATGTGTTATCCCTTTTCTCGATTGTTGGTGGGCTATTCTAATCACCCTATTATGATGGAGTTCATCTCTGGCTCATTCTTAGGAGTCTGGTGTCAAGGCTCTCAGTAGGACAGAGTCACCTTTCTTACAGATTCATGAGCTACACAGTTGTTCCCATGATTTCGTGGATCGACTTTGAACCACAAAGTTCTTTAGTAAGGGGTGACTTCTGGATGCACCTTGAAGGCTGGATTTGTAATAAGGAGAGATCATTTTCTCAAAGATTCATTAAGTTCACTCATAGATACTTAGCAAGTTAGTGGGAAAGGGTTAATAAGGACACAGGACATCTGGTTTCCCTTAAGGAGAGTTGAACTTGCCCCAAATATCACTCCTTTACACCTGAAGAAGTTAAACAGTCCTGTTCCCATGGAATCCTCAACCAATGTAACCCTGACCTGTGATTTATATAAAAAGTAGCTGTTCCTTAATTTCCCCCACAATGGCTTCATTCTTACCTTATGAACCTGCTTTGTCACTGTTCGCTTTGATTTATGGAAGATTTCAAACTCCCCAAATAACTATCCCTTTTCTTTTCATTAAAGTTAATCCCCACAAAGACACTTTCATCCGCTGATTAGTCATGCCCCAGTGAACCTTACTAACCAGAGGCTAAGTTATTGATGTGTTAAAGATGTAATCTCCAGGTCTTGGGACCACTGAAGAAACCCCAACATGTTATTTGACAGTCAGAATCTCACAATGTATTGCCCCCTTTGAGCTGCCTTGGTCGCACGCGTTCCTTGGAGTCCATAAATCTCTCTGGCCAGACTGCCTGTGAGGCCTGAGTTATTGTGGGGCCGAGTTCAGGCTGCCAACACACACTGCCCTGCATCCCAGGACCTCAGGGTGCCTTCTCCAGACTCCAGTTTCCATTCGCAATAACATGTATTCAGCAGCAGATCTATTAGACCCGGAGCAGTAATTCATTGTGTTACGCCCTCCCTGTGGCCTTCCTCATAAATTTGCACTGACCACAACTCAACAGGACTGTAGTTTGGGTGTGATATTGGCCACCAGTGGTGCTAGTCCTTCCTCCTACCCTTTTGATTTTGAGCAATAGGCTAGCCTGGTTCAGCCCTTAGTGAGTCTTACTTATTAAGATGGAATTGAGGTCCAACCTGCACAGAAGAGCAGTCGACATGAAAATATGTAGTAATCTCTCATCAATTGATTTTAAATTTGTAGATTAAGAAAAATAAAATGTTAGCTTTCTCTGCATACTTAACGTTCTGTTTGGGCCATCATGTCCTAGCTGGTAAGACAGCTCATGGGGCAACATGATCTCTGCATTGTAAGCTGCTTAGTGTTAAGTAGCTTCAGTGCTCGCAGAACATGGCAAGGGAGACCCCAATCATTGTGACAGTCTCAAATGCCTGCAGATATTTTCCCCTCAAAACAATTTGAACCTCTTACAGCAACACTTCCCAGCTAAGAAACATAGCCTTACCTGAATCCATACTTTCTCCCTCTCTCCTAAAGGTTTTCATCGCTTTAAATCTTCCCCACTCAGGGTCCAGATCTTAATTCAGATGGTCATGATTGTGACCAAACTGAATTCATGTGAGGTTTCCTTTGCTCTCTAGTTATTTGTGTTGTTCAGATTTTTTTTTTAAAGCAAACCTTCATACCCTTAAAGAAAAAGAAAATAGGTCAGAAAGAAGAGGGCCCTCCAGCCCCTCCTTTCCAATATAGGGCAGAAGACCTGATCCAAGAAAACCAACCCTTGATCCTGGCACGTGATCCCAGTGGTGGTTGCTGTTTTTCAGATGACACCATTTATTAGCACACAATCCTGCAGGTCAGAAGAGGGGCTCCTCTGGGTCGATACACAGGGATTTACAAGGCTCATGTCAAAATGTCAGCTGACTCAGGGTCAGAAGAAGAATTGCTTCTAGGCTTTCTGAGGTTGTTGACAGAATTTAGTTCCTTGTAATAGTAGTACCGAGGTTCCCTTTTTTTCCCCTCTGACTCTCAGCTAAGACTTGTCCTCGACTTTTAGAGACCACTCACATTCCCATTAAGCAGCCCCTTTCATCTTTACACTCATGACCTATTAGATCTTCTGTTCACATGAAATCCCTCTGCTGTGACCAGGTGGAGAAAGCCTCTCTCCGAGTCCATCAGCTGTCCTACACCCCCTTTATTGAGATGAGCTCGTGATCATGAGCTTGGATGTTAGAGCAGTGTCAAGGTGGTATGAAATGTTCTTGTGGCTTATTCTTAATTTCTGTAATGGAATCACCAAGGACCAGTTTATTTTCTTACATGAAAATTATTTTATGATTATTTAATTACATGAGAAAATGATAAATACTTTTCCCCAAAATTCAGATTCCCCCAAGCAGCAGATTATACTACTAAATCTGTATAATTTGAAAAATGGATTTTCTCACCTACCAATATGCATGGATTAATAAAAGGGCTTCCTTTATTAATCCATAAAGCTCTGACTCTTCTCTGTAGGTCCTGTACATTTTTTTTAAATTTATGCATACAGAACTGGGGTAGAGACCAGAGGGGCAAGGGCAGTAAGAGGATTCACAGAGTGGGGAGAAGAACAGGCCGACTGACGAAGTACACTGCTGAGGGGAGTAGCGGTAGAGACAGGAGAGGTCTGCCTCGCCATGTGGGTCACCTCTGTAGCAGGGAGTGAACTCGCACAGAAGTGGCTGCCGCCAGCTTCACAGTGCCATCAGGGAGGCCCCAGTCCTGTACATTTTTATAGGCATTCCCCTTCATGACATCCCTTTATAATTGTCTAATTTATAAGCAATGTTGCATTGGAAGTCTTAGACTTGCTGTATGTCATTTCTAGAGAAAGTGGCTAGAAATGTATTTGCTGGTCACAGAGTAGGAATTTTGACATGGACTAGTTAGTTAAATTATTGCTCCTATTTTCTGTTGCCTATGGTGTTTTTTGATATAGAGACTTTTATTTTGATGTGGTGAAATTTGTCATTTATTCCCCTATAATTGTATTTTGGGGGCCTGACCTGAAAGTAAGCCATCCTTTACCTAAGGTCAGAATGATAATTACATTTTGTTCTAATAAATTTCAAGTTTTATGTTTAATACTTAGGTCTTCAATCTATCTGCATATGGGAGTAAGGTGGGTCTAAGTGGATGTATTTGATGGGAGATGGTGATGTTAGTTTCTTTCACATGGGTAGTCAATTTTCCTGCTCAATTTATTAAATAATATACTTTTCGCAAGGGAGTATGGTGATGGTGCACGGGTGAGTTGGTGGTGGGAATTTCATGGGGAAATCATACATTGTACAAAAATGAAGGATGATGTAATGAATGAATATATTAAATGTAATGAATATATTAAAACAAGTAAAGAAAGAAAGAACAAACATCTAGGAATGAAAAAAAAATGTGCTCTTTCCCCACTGATCTGAATCATACCCCTCTATAAACTGGAGTTCTATGTCTCTACTACTGATCTACTATTTACTTTTGTTTCTTTATAAACACCATGCTGATTACCTTAGCTTTGTAATAGGTCTTGTTCTCTCATGGCCTTGGTTGGTCCTAAACTTTTGCTTTTATCTGTGAATTTTGCAATGAGCTTGTTAAGTACTGTGAAAAACAATATTGGATTTTTTACTAAAAGATATTTAATTTACAGGTTACTATGGGAAGATCACATAGTCGTATCTAAGTACTTGTGAGAATGAAGCAAAATAAAATATAAAAGCAAAGTTGTAAAATTTCAATTTAAAAAGGACTGGTTCTAAAACCTTTAAAAGAGGCAGAAACTATGCAATACATCTATCCAGTGGAGGAAAAAACCAAGTCATCCACTCAACTACTAATTTTTGTGTGCCTAAAACATGTCCAGCATTACTTTCTGTTCAAAACATGAATGAAGGCCCTCCCTGGTGGCGCAGCGGGTTAAAGCACAGCACTGAGAATCTAAAGCCGCTTCCTCATGAGTTCGATTCCCGCCTGCCCTGGAGGTGACCACATGGCGTGGCAGACCTCTCCTGACCCGCCCGCTGCTCCCCTCAGCAGTGTATTTCGTTGATCTGCCTGTTCTGCACGCCACTCTGTCTCTGGTGAATTCTCTCACCCTCCACATCTCTGGCCTGTATCCCAGTTCTGTATGCACAAATAAAATAAAATCTTAAAAAAAAAAAAAACATGAATGAAAAAGCAAACACAACTTCTAACCTCAAGGCATTTGCAGTCTAGCAGGGTTCACAAAAGATAGACAGTTAAATACATCAACAAGAGCATTACTGATCATCACAATGCCTCTGATGCTCAATGACTGGGACCTCCTGAGTCATAGTGGAGCCAAAAGCTGTAGAGTAGCAAGGGAGTGTATTCCAGACAAAAGTTCACGATCACAGGCCTTGAGGCAGAAAAGTTCTCGGCCTGAAAAGGTGGTGGAAGTCATCCTGGAGATGAGAGACAGATTAATAGGGAATTGTAGGCCACAGAACTGTGTTCAGATTTTATTTTGCTTACAGTCAGAAGCCAGGAATAGGTGAGATAAAGAATGAGCTTTGCTCTGGAGTTGATTCATAAGAGTAATAATTCTGGAAGTGGATTTCTTCTAAGAACTATCATTTACATTGTGTTTATTTGTGTTGAACTTAATATTATTTTACTGTATTTCCTGTTGTTCTTCCTTTCTTTTCAGTCTCAATCTTTCTAGAAAACTGATCCCACGTTAGCAAGAGAGTAGTGCATTATATTTCTTAAAGTAAACTGATAATTAAATTCAATCCTCTTTCTTTTTGGTGGTTTGATAGCAGATTTTGCTGTGCTCTTTGGGGAAGAATTAGAGTGAGTAAAAGTTTCATTTTCCTTCTTCTTGGCTGTGAAATAAACTCAGACTTTCATATGACACAAGTGGAATTTGTACTAAAAGTCTGCAAGGCCATCTTCTATGTGGGAGGTATTTACTCTCCCTCAAGTTGCAAGAAGCTTTGAAAATCACCTGGGATCATCCACCTTTGCTGAAGGTATCTTTCAGAGTGGATAAATTACCAATGGATGTAATTTATTTTCCTTAGCTTATCAAAAGTCTTGGCCAGCCTCCACAATTGGCAATAAAAATATACATTTACTGTAGATGGGCTTAAGTGTCATGTTTTGTTGTGGATCAGAAACTGTTTTAGAAAAGGAAGAACAAGCCCTGGTGGAAGCACATAAACAAGGAAACCCTCCATTGCCTGTCACTAGGAGAGATTATTTTTTCCAGGAACTGGTGTTTATCACCAAAATCATATTCAATGTCAACAAGATGCCACAACTATTTAAAGAGATGTGCACATTGTAATATTAATGCAAATAGTGAAATGAAACCCGTCATTAAAAAAAAGAAGTAATTCAGATTATCCCAGAAGCCACCAAAAATTTAAAACATCTTTACATATCCAGCCAACAAATTAAAATGATTAACAAGAAAAAATACAAACGTAGAGGTCAGTTATTGATGTTTTTGAAAGGCTGCTTTTTAAGTACTCCTATGGACTCAGCCATCAGTCTTGCAGCCACTCAGCTCCATCCCATTCATCATCTTGCAGGCTCTCTCAGCTACCTCTAGTGACTCAAGCTTAACCACATTGCACCCCTTGAACTTTCCATTCTCCATCTTGACATCAGCATACCGCATGGCGGCCACATTCGTTGAGTTTGTCTTATAGCGGCTTGCATGGAAAATCAATGGGTGTTTTCTCATAAACTTCTGGCAGCCCTTCCTGACCACCCCAGGAGCACAGCTTCTGGCTCCATCAAAGGAACCTACCATCTTCCTCCAAAGTCGCCACACTCCATCTCTGAGGCACCATCAGAGATGGACTACTGCCACTGCCACTGCCCAGGAGCAGGGCACATGGCAGAGATCTCTTTAAAACCACTCTGCAAACCTTGCAAAGTCAGAGAATATCTTGAACTTGAAAAGGACAATGTTAAGAAATCTGAATTCTGACATGTCTGTCCCTGGGCACATTTGAAAATCTTTAAGCCTCATTTTTCAGATGTATAGAATGAAAATAACAGTACTTATTCATTGGATGATGAGAATAAATGAGGTAATGTCTTGAATGCTTGGATAAATCAGAGAATGCCTCGATTTCCTCTGCTATAACTGTTGGTCTTATTTCTCCCCAAACTAATGGGAGAAGTCTGGAGAAAATATTGGAATAGATGTTATAAAACATACATTCCATCCTCATATAAACTGTGATCTTCCAGCAACATTTACCTTATTTGGTTGTGTCACCTCCACAGACCATCACCTCCATGGTCTGAGCTTGACACCAAGGGCTCTCGCTCAGAGACTATAGCCTCTGCCTCAGCACCCCCATCTCACCCATCCATAGCAAATATGTGTGTGTGTGTATGTATGTATATTATATAGTCTCTGTTGAAACTACTCACAAAAAAAAACACCCATAATTTCAAGAAAGACTCCTTTTAGTATGACTGTGTTCTAATAAAACTAAATTTGCAAAAATAGGTGGGGCGACAGGTTTTGCTCACATGATATAGTTAACCTGCCCCTGACAAAATCCTGTGATCTTTTGGAAGCTAAACTGGTGACCTCAAGCCCCCTTGAGGTCCAGAGGTAATCTTGTCACTACTGATTTGAAAACTTTCAGTAACTATCCATTAATTCTGCAAGGGATGGCCTTGTACCTCACACCTGAGCTGCCTTTTAAAGAGCCGAGTTTCTTCCAGAGCCAATAAAATGGCATCTCTTGAGGGGTGGGGGTCTGGGAAGTTGGATTTTAATAACCCACCATGGAATTCTAATGCAATAGCTTCAGTGTGGGACCATGAATCCCTGATAATCCCTCATAAGGTTTTTGGAGGTTTGTGATGTAGGAAAGAATAACAGAGTAGATTGGGACTGAGAGGAGAAGCCCAGGGAGAAGGAAACCATCTTGAGCCTATCTCATGCAGACAGAACAGCACCTTTGTGATGATACAGGTAGAGGCTGTTGTGAGGGAGCCCAGAGACAGATGGCAGAAGGCCTTGGAGACTTGGCTTTTACCCAGAACAAAATGGGAACCATTGGAGGGTTTGAGCAAGTCAAATTATACAAGCTGTTCCAGGAATTGAGAACTCTCTTCCTCATACCTAGTGATGCCCAGGACCTTGTGATATTCAACAAACACTGATGAATGTATGTACACTTTGGCACTAGAAATGAGTAAATTAATAAGCCTTTGGCTTCCACTGTGGCTGGATTTTGATTTTGGTTTGGTAAGAACTTCTTGAGAAAAATGCAATTTTTCTTACAGTACACATGAAAAAATATTTTCTTATGAATAGTTTAATAAGTAGCATTCTTTCCCCCCCAGATATCCTATCATCAAAAATACTTCACCAGAAATCAACACTCATTGCCTTTGTGTTGATAAATAAATCTGAATAAAAAATTTGTATTCTCTGGATGTGATTCTGTGACACTAGAGAACCAAATCCCTCTCTTGTGTTGGGTCATCAGTGGGTTTCACAATTCTCTTTTCTGCTCTTCTCAAATGTAGCTGGCCCCTTGAGTGGGTAATATATATATATATACACACACACATATATATGGTCTCAAAAATCAATTTCCTTTGAAATGACTGTTTTCAGAAGAGCTGACCAGGAGTCTCCTTAATGCAGGAGGACCCTTCCCTCTAGACTGGAAGCACCCTGCAGTGTACTGAGAGTCCAGCCTCCTTGTCACTAAACTTTGTTTACGTGGATCACCCACGGCTCAACTGATTGTCCCTCATGGGGAAAGGGTGATCCATTATTTGTTAAAAGGATAAGTTTGAGGTGTTACATAATTAAGAACTGTTAATGCATGTGCTCCCCAATAGTTCCTTCTAGCCCATAACTCTTGCTCCACCAAGATAGGTAGCTGTGGAGAGGCACTCACTGCTCAGGGATAAATGATGGGAAAGGTAAAGGTTTTGAGGTACCTCAGGGTGGAAATCATTGACTTGAACAATTACCTGATTCACTATAATTCATGCCTACAAGCTACCTCTGAGGTAGAAAGGCCATCTGTGTTTGAGGGTTGTGAAAAGAAGATCTGAACCTCAGTTTACAGCACGAGATGACTCCAAACCCCCAGAGCAGATGTGGTTATGAAGTCCTCACCTGGGAGCTGAAGGATTTTCCCCTGGAGCCTGAGAACAGCACCAGATGGGTGTCCCAACAGAACAATAAACTGGCAGATGCAAAGAACTGCAGATCGATGAGTAGGAAAGGAACTCAGGGTGTTTCAGCAGAGCCCCCCTTAAAGGCTAGATGACAGATGACAGCAGCACCAGGTCTCCACCTCTCCTCCCCAGGGAGGTGAAGGAGGAAACTGAAGTTTGTTGCAAATAAGTTTATCCTACCCAGTGGGTTGAGGACTTAGAAGGGAAATGTAGATCAGCTGTAGGAAAATTCATTTATTTTCTTTCGTAACTGAGTAAGTGGAGAAAGAATCACGTTCACTAGAAATGAGTAAATAAATGAGCCATAGGAATACCAGGTGACTTATGTTTTCCTTTTGTTTCATCCCTGTTACTTTAATAAGACACAAATGTGGAACTGAATTCAGAGGATCTGCTATGTAATGTGTGGCTCTGGGCCAGGGCCATCAGGCACCGTGGGGGCATAGAAATGTGGGCTGGCCCCTGTCCTCAAAGAGCTGGCAACCTGACTGGATAGATGGGGCTGACGCCCTGGAGGAACAGAAGACTCGAGTGCTGAGCTTCTCCCACTGCCCTGTGTGGGACAGACTGAGAGAAAGGTGGGATGGACATGGCTGGAGTGAAAAAGTATCTTGTGCTTTCAGAGCTCAGGCAGTGAAGTGGCCCAGAGTTTGGAAATAATATCTAGAATTACAGTGATTCATCTTACTCTTGAATCCATCTATCTAACCCACTTTGGCATGTGCCAGGCATTTGTCTAAGCCTTTTACAAAATTTCATTTAATCCTTACAACACCATGAAGCAGACTATTACTATCTCCACATTTCTTTATTATGATAAAATAGAAAGAACATCTAGCATTTTAACCAATTCTGGGTGTATAAACCAGCAACACACACAGTGCTGGTCATCATCACCACTCTTTTCCCAAAAAGAAATTCTGTATCCACCAACAATCTTAATTCACCTCCCCTGTCCCAAGCCCCTAGTAACCACTACTTTTTTTTCACATCACATCTCTTTTTGTTTTACTATCTTTTTTTTTTTTAAAGATTTATTTATTTGTGCATACAGGCCAGTTCTGCAGGGAGTAAGAGGATTCACCAGAGACAGAGTAGGGAGCAGAACAGGCCGACTGACAAGGTACACTGCTGAGGGGAATAGCAGGCGGATCAAGAGAGGCCTGCCACGCCATGTGGGTCACCTCATGGTCAGGGGTAGTGAGGTGTTTTAACTCGTTGTGCCACCAGGGAGGAACCCTGTTTTAATTTCTAACTCTGTGAATTTGCTTATCCTAGGTTCTTCAATAACGGAATCATACAACAATTTTCCTTTGGTGACTGGTTTATTTTTCACTAGGTGCAATGTCTTCAAGGTTCACACATGCCTTTGCAGGGATCGGACTTTCTATTCCTTTTAAAGTCTGCGTAATATTCAATGGTATATACACATATTCCACATTTTGTTTATCCCATCATCAATTGGTAGACT
This sequence comes from Condylura cristata, assembly GCF_000260355.1. Classification (NCBI taxonomy): domain Eukaryota; kingdom Metazoa; phylum Chordata; class Mammalia; order Eulipotyphla; family Talpidae; genus Condylura; species Condylura cristata. The sequence continues at coordinate 43,832,721 of NW_004567110.1, forward strand.
TTGCTTTGAGCTCCCCCCCCCTTTTAACAACTGTGAACAGTGCTATTATGAACATAGGTGTATAGATGTCTTTTTGAGTCCATGTTTATAATTTTTTGTGTGATTCTGAGTTGAGCTTTGAAGAAAGTATTACTTCTTCCCAGGAAGACGGCATTTTGCTTTTCTATTAGCAACACTAAGTGTTCTTATCTTACCCACATCCTCCAAAATATTTATTTCTCACTTTTTTGATAATAACCATCTTAATGGTTATAAAGTACAGTTGTGGTTTTGATTTGCCATCCTCCTAACAACTAGTGTTTTAAACATCTTTTCATGTGTTTTTCTTCTTTCTTAAAGAAATGTCTCTTCAGGAACTTTTCCCATTTTTGAATTGGATTGTTTGATTTTTGTCTTTATTCAGTTACAGAAATTCATTATGTATCCTGGATACCAACCCCCTATCATATATGTGATTTGAAAATATCTTCTCCCTGTATGTGTGCTGTCTTCACTGTTGATAGAAAGCACTGATGCAACAAATATAATTTTGTGACATTCAACTTACCAATTTTTTCTCTTGTTGCCTGTGCTTTGGTTTTACCCCTTTTTTTGTAGATGAAAACCTATCACCCAGAGAGATTAAATGATTTGTATAAGACCAATAAAATGGGTGGAACTAGAACCATGAACCTAGAAACTGTGGTGAGCGCCCACAGTATTAGCTGGCCCTCTATAGACACTAGAACAGGGTCTTACATGAACCACGTGTGAGTAAATGTTTACCCATTTTGTGTCTGCTTTTCATTTATAAAGCAGACATAGTCTAGCAACCTCACTAGAGATGGGGTGCACTAGTTCATCAGTCAGTATTACCCATGAAAGGTATTGCTGGGATGTTACTGACACATAAGACATGACCCCAGATAGAAATGTTCACTGGTTTGGAGGACAAGGCTCAGGGAATAACAGGACAAAGCAACAGGAAAATAAGCATACAAAAGCCAGATGAGAATAACTTCATTACCAAGCAACAGAGAGATTGCAGAGGGAGAAGATACTGAAATATGAGTAGAACTCAAGGGAGGGTGGAAGGGAGAAGGGGAGAGAGAGAGAAGAGAGAGCAGAGGTATGGCTGGAGAGACGACTTAGTTAAGCAATGACTTGGAAGCAGGAATAATTGTGGCATGTTCTAACTACAATAGACTATCAATATAAGTGGCCATGGTGGAGGCTTCATATCAAGATCCAATTACTAGCCTAGGGAGAAAGGCCAGCCAAATTGTGACAGCTCTTAACTCCAAGCTAAGGAGTATGGACTTAGCATGAAAATGGAGCCAGTTGGTTAAGTTGCAGGACCCAGTGTAAAATAAAAATGTGAAGTCCTTCGTTCAAAAATCATCAGGGGTGTCCATTACAATGCAACAGAGCATCAAACCAAATGTAGGGCCCTTCTGAGTGCAAGATTCTATGTGACCCCAGTGTTATGCCCATGAAGCCCACTAGCATGTGAGCCTGCAAAAGGCACTAAAAGATTCTGAGCATTAGAGTGGCGTTTTAGAAAGATCGCTGCCGGGTGTCTCCTTGGATGCAAGGGGACAGGATGAGGCATGGGACACCTATCAGGGAATCTGTGGACTTGCCAAACACGCAGTAAAGCTCCCAGAGAAGTCGGTGGTTATAGGAGTGGGAAGAAAGGACCTGTGGGCATGATAGGTTGGTCCACTGTCCATGCCGGAGTGCAGGCAGAACCGGGCCTCGGTGACACTGCCACCGCTGAAGCCCAGGTCTTAGAAAAGGCTAGACTCACGAGAAGGAAGAGAAAGTGTGGAGAAGGGAGCTGGCTTTGGGAGGTTGGTGAGCAGTGTCAGTCACGCCGAGTAGCCACGCCCAGCCGGCAGATGAAGATGAAGAAAAAGTTCAGGTTTGTACATGTAGATTTGAAAGATAGTGGTGTTGGGTAACTGAGATTGTACGGCCATATGCAATGTGTTAGGAATTAAGTGGGTAGAGAAGCAAGGTGCTAGAAAACAGATAATTACTTTAAAATAACATTTTCTATGACTACTTAAAGGAATTGGGCAATTAACTGTGATGTTGGATCCAGCACCTCAGTGGACATTTTTTCCCAATTACTATTTGTGGTTGTGCAGAATAACAAAATTGTCCTGCTCTTTCAGAGCTAAAATATGGCCTTTAAAATGTTGAAATATTAGTAAGACTTTATCAATATCAACTGTCAAAGGGCTCTTGTGGCAGCTTCCCCCACTTCCACCCTCTACCTTTTCCTCACTTTTTAATGATCCATTTATTTTTCAGGCAATTCTTTCAGGAATTTGAAAGTTTAAGCAGGGGTTACACGAAGAACTAACAGGAAATGTCTCATCTTTCCAAGTTTATTGTTGAGAGTGGCCAGATGTCATTTGTTTGTGAGTGGGAAATGGGAAGTTAGATCACAGAACGTGAAATTTAAAACTCCATGTTTTTTTTTTTTTAAAGGGAGTGGAGAGGAGAGACACACACAAGGAAGCCACTCTGCCTCCTGTGACTTATGTTAACAGTGTAGTGGGGCAGGGCTGACGCGCAGGACGCTAATATGAGAACATGTTTACTGTCTGCAGGCTTTACTCTCCTCGAGGTCTGTGTGCAAACAGCTGGTCTCCGCCTGGCGGCCCAGGGTGTTGGGAGCTCTCTGTGGGTCTGCTGTAATTATAAACCCCAGGAAGGGCCAGGAATGGAGGCCAACATTCTTACTGGTCATCATGCCCCAGAATGAAGAATCAGAAAGGAACTTACAGAGTCCTTTGGTTTTTAGCACTTACAAAAGCAATTATATTGATTTTTAAAATTTTTATTTTCAGCCGCTGTGGTTTAAACTCTGGGTCAAACACTTCCAGGCTGTTCATGCCGGCTGGCTCAGATCGGGCCCCTTTGTCTCTAATTGCTCACTGACCATCCTGAAAATACCCCCTTAGTCTCTTGCTGTAGCTGGAATGGCTTTGGCAGGCTCCCTCTCGACCAGGTGTTTTCCCCGGCAGTTGCCATGACAGCGGTGTACAACAGAGGTGCTGAGGGGGCTTAGCATGGATGGACCGGAGGTGGGGCCTGAGTTCCTGTCTCCAGCCCACGATTTGCTGATCCATCTGTCTTCCTCGGAGAGAGCACACAGCACATGTTTCCTTAGAAGATGACAGGCTCCAGGCCAGACAAATGGACGTAAACTTGGAATTGGTTATTGGATCACTGGGCCAAGCATGGGACACTCAGCTGAATAAGAGGATACAGAGTAAGAGAATCCAAGAGCAATCCAGTGCTTAGAACTCCTTGGCCAACTTTGCAAAGGCAAAGAAAAAGAAAGCCCCTCCTACTTGTTGGCCTTCAAAGCCAACAGGAACGACTCTTTTCAGCTCTACCTCTGTCCTCCACTCAATGTTACTTACATATTTTTCTTCCTTTGGTTCTGCCTAAATCCTGAGATCCCCATTTAGTCTTTTCTCTGGGGTAAACCATTCAGACATCATTTATGCAAATACATATCCATTGGCCATGCTCATCCAGCATATTGGCTACCCAGTCAATGTTGTGAAGTGATGGAAAACTCAAGAGACAAACTTTGAAGAAATTATTGTAAACTGCTAGTGAATTACTTTCCATGTATTACCTTCCTCAGTCTTTACTTTCAACCTGCAATCAATGCTACTGGGTAAAATTTTTAATTATTTTTGCTGTCTGATTACCTTGCAGAGGCTCAGGGAATGAACTCACTCAAGCAGTCTGTCTGCAGAGCTCAGACTATTCTCTCCTCTAATTTGATAGGTTAACAGCTATTGATCTACACCTTCAACTAGAGGGTTCTCTTTAATAGATACCCCAAGTGTGAGAGAGGTAGGCTTTTCATAATATTCCCACTTAACAGAAGAATGACAGGTAACAAGTAGCCAGATTGTGAATCTGTTCTAGGGCCTAGACTCCACACTGGCTTCTTTCAACTCTGTCTCCCTCCTCAGTGCAGTTCTTTCCAGTCTGAACGCTGGTACTTGACACATTTTAGGGGGTGAGGAGGGCCCCATTAAAAACAAAAGAACCAGCCCTCCCTGGTGGTGCAGTGGGTTAAAGCATAGCACTAAGAAGCTAAAGCTACTTCAGCATGAGTTCGATTCCCGCCCCCGAGGTGATCCACATGGTGTGGCAGACCTCTCCTGACCCACCTGCTGCTCCCCTCAGCAGTGTACTTTGTCAGTTGGCCTGTTCTGCTCACCACTCTGTCTCTGGTGAATCCTCTCACCGCCCCTGCACCTCTGGTCTGTACCCCAGATCTGTATGCATAAATAAATAAATTCTTAAAAACAAAAAAAGAATCCCTTTTGAATTAGCAGCTTTAGATGCCATGTAAGGAAAAATCAAGGGCTTTGTATTAGTTCTGAGGCTGTTGGTAACAAATTTCCCAAAAATGGGTTGTTTAAAATAACAGGCTAGCTGGAGGCTAGAATTTCAAAATCAAAGTATCACCAGGCTGTACTCCACGGAGATAATAGGGGAGAATATTTCCTTTGCGCCTTGTAGTGATCCTTGGTGCTCTTATGTTCCTTGGCTCATAGAATCATCACTCCCACCTGTCCTTGGAGCCTTCTTTGTTATAAGGAGACTTGTCAGTGAACCCAAGTTCTGGCACCCAAGTCTCCCGTGAGTGTGTGTAGAAGCTTCCCTACACCAATAAGCAAAACAACAGCAGGACATTCAAGAATTCAGTTTGTACCATCCTCCCAAAATCTCTACATGTTCATCAACCTGGAAACTCTTCAGGTCTCTTCATCTTGGTTTTTTATAGAGGCTTCATTACAGAGGCAAGGTTGATTAATTCATTGGCTATTGGCAATTGAACTCAATCTCCAGTCAAGGTCTGGGGGTGGACTGGAAGTTCCAGACTCCTAATCACATGGGTGGTTCATCAGACAATCAGTCACTATCCTTGGTGTTTCCCTGAAGTCATCTTCTACACATAACCCTCTCAATACTTAGGGAGTACCATGGCTTGGGGGAGATGAGTCAGGAACTGTCTCCTAAGAGAACAGAACAGGAACTGTCTTGAAAGTCAGGAAATTTCTTTGAGAAAGATCAGATATGTATGAAATATAGATATTTTTGTCATTGGGATGACCAAATACCCATTTTCCATAAATCACAATATTACATACCTTAATCCAGGATCATTATACCTCGAGATCCTAAACTTCATTACATCTGCAAAGTCTCTTTATTTAGATAAGGTCATAGTAACAGGTCCCAGGCAAACCCAGAGGATTCATGACAAAGACTCCCTATGTAAAACAATACTTTACAGTTTATGCTTTTGAGCCCCTCAATGAAAAACTGCTGGCTGATTAACCTGAAGGCAAAGGGCCTCTCTAATGGCCAAGGGATTGAGTCTCAGCACTGTGAGGCTGTCTGCAGCCACTGTAGCATGAGTTTGATGCCCAGCCGGGGTGGTGACCCACAAGGCATAACAGACATCTCCTTCAGCTCCCCTGAGCAGTGTATTTCGTAGATCTGCCTGTTCTGCTCCCTACTCTGTCTTTGGTAAATCCTCTCATTTCTCCTCCCCTCTGGCCTGCACCCCAGCTCTTGTATGCATAAATAAATGAAATAAATATTTTTTATAATAGTTTATTTTTACATCATTATGTGCCTTTTCCCATCTCAGTTGTAATCCCCGTGGGCTTCCCATCACCAAATCACCCGTGTGCCATCACCGAAGTCCAGTGTACTCCCTCTTCCCCATTTTTGATCCCATTCCCCACTCCATCCTCATAAAATGTCTCTGGTACATAGTTGTTCATTATTATTATTATTTTCTCCCCTGGTCCTTTATACTCCTGCTATGAGTGAAATCATCTGGTATTTTTCCTTTTCTTTCTGGCTTATTTCACTAAGCATGATCCCTTCCAGCTCCACACATGTTGCTGCAAAAGGCATGTGTCTATCTTTTTTGATTGCTGAGTAATATTCCATTGTGTATATGTACCACATCTTTTTAATCCAGTCATCTACTTTTGGGCATTTGGGTTTATTTCATGTCTTTCCCATTGTAAATAAAGCAGCAATAAACATGGGGGGGTTGGGGTGCAGGTGTCTTTCGAATCATTGTTTTTGTATCTTTTGGGTAGATATCTAGAAGTGGGATTGCTGGGTCATGTGGAAGCTCCATTTTTAGCAGTTTGAGAAACCTCCAAACAGTTTTCCATAGTGGTTGTACTACTTTGCATTCCCAACATCAGTGCAGGAGAGTTTCTTTTTCTCCATATCCTCACCAACATTTGTTGTTGCTAGTTATTTTAAGATGTGCCATTCACACTGGGGTGAGGTGGTATCTCATCGTGGTTTTAATTTGCATCTCCCTTATTACAAGTGATGTGAACATTTTTTCATGTGCTTGTTGGCCATCTGCATTTCCTCTTTGGAGAAGTGTCTTTTTAGCTCTTCTGCCCATTTTTTGATGGGGTTGTTTACTTTATTTTTGTGAGTTTTAAATGATATAAATTTCTTTTAAAAGATTTATTTCATGACCCTCCCTGGTGGCACAGCAGGTTAAAGCACAGGACTAAGAAGCTTAAGCCACTTCCACATGAGTTCGATTCCCGCCTGCCCCGGAGGAGATCCACATGGTGTGGCAGACCTCTCCTGACCCACCCGCTGCTCCCCTCAGCAGTGTACTTCGTCGATCTGCCTGTTCTGCTCCCCACTCTGTCTCTGGTGAATCCTCTCACCCTCCACATCTCTGGCCTGTACCCCAGTTCTGTACAAATAAATAAATAAATCTTTATATATAAAAAAAAAAGATTTATTTCAGGTGGCCTGCAGGTTAAAGTACAGCACTAAGAAGCTAAAGCCACTTCAGCATGTGTTCATTTCCCGCCCCTCCCACCCCCACCCCGGAGGTGATCTACATGGAGCAGCTGACCTTTCCTGACCAGCCCACTGCACTTCATCAGTCAGCCTGTTCTGCATAAATAAATAAATCTTTTCTTTTTAAATTTATTTATTGATTCATACAGAACAGGGACATAGGCCAGAGGTGCAGGGGCAGTGAGAGGATTCACCAGAGACAGAGTGGGGAGCAGAACAGGCTGACTGACGAGGTACACTGCTGAAGGGAGCAGCAGGCAGGTCAGGAGAGATCTGCCGTGCCATGTGGTCACCTCCAGGGTGAGGGAGCGAGGATCGAACTCATGCTGAAGAGGCTTTAGCTTCTCAGTGCTGTGCTTTAGCCAGCTGAACCACCAGGGAGAGCCCTGAAATAAATCTTTTAAGAAAAAAGAACTTCAGGCATGTCCAAATAGGAAACTACTAGTGGCATCACAGTATGGGACCTGGGGTTCCACCTCCGGAGTCATAGCAAGACCTGCGGCTATAAAGGTCCCTGCATTTCTCCAATAGATAGAATTTCACTTTTTGGGGCTAGAAATGTACACCTCACTGAGCAGAACAAAAAAGTAGCAAAGATTAGTCCCCATGAAGCTGTGGCACAGCCTTTATAGAAGGTTCTCCTTCCTGTAGCTGCTCACACAGACACCCCAAAAAGTAGTTTTGTACAACACTTTGAGAGTTTATAAGACATATTATGGGATTGGAACATCTGAAAATTGTTTATGGAAAATAAACTGAGGCTTGGTCCAGTACATACATTTAAACCTATGTGGTTTGTTTTTTTTTTAAAGATTTATTTATTTATGCATACAGAACTGGGGTATAGGCCAGAGGTGCAGGGGTGGCGAGAGGATTCACCAGTGACAGAGTGGGGAGTAGGACAGGCAGATCAACGAAGTACACTGCTGAGGGGAACAGCAGGTGGGGCAGGAGAGGTCTGGTGCGCCATGTGGGTCACCTCCGGGTACCTCTGTGCGGGTGGGGTTCGAACTCATGCTGAAGTGGCTTTAGCTTCTTTAGTGCTGTGCTTTAACCCAGTGCACCACCAGGGAGGGCCTAAATCTTTGTGGTTTTGTCTGTATCTGTGCCTTTCACGAAAGACAGAAGTCCCCAGTTTCCCAGGAATCTGACGCCAGTAGATAGGAGCTGCTTCTCCTCATTCCATGGCTTCCCAGCCTACTCATCTTTAACAATCTTCTTTTCTTTCCTTTCCAATCAGCTCACATCAAATTTAAAGAGACTTCAAATGGATCCTTATTTGAAACAAAAAACTTTCCTTGGACAAAGCCTCTTTGCCCATTCTCCTGTCTGACTCTGAGCCCATCTCCTCCTTGATTCTTTCTTCCTCATTCCAGGCCAAATCTGAAGCCTTCCTCTGATCCCGAAGGCTTCCCCTGTCCTCTCACTAGCCCTTGGCACAGGGGTCACAACAGTACTGCGCTTCCAGCCTCTCCCCCATGTATGGTCCAGGACCAGCCCGACTGCATAGAAAGTGAGAGAAGTTTGAGTGACACTGGAAGTTCCTGGGATTCCTGGGACCCCCACATTAGCAGGAAGACACCGAGTTTCTCATAATTCAATCGCTTCGTAAGTTTAACTCCTCCTAGAATAGTTGTCTTCTATTGATTTTCTTTTATACTTGAAATTGGTTGTAGACATCCCTAACTTAGTTCCTTTTAAACAGGTTTATGGTTAGGTTTATTATTCAGACTTTCTTCTTGTTTCATAAAAAGTTTCACATGCTAGGATTTGACAAGGGTTTTATTGGTGACTAATGCTGGAATCAGAGCTTTGGGGTGATAGGGGATACTCGTCATGCATTACTCCTACATGGCTCCCTTCTACTAGGAAATGAAGCTGATTTCTCTAAACCAGGGTGCTGAGCTGCACCCCACACCCAGCCTTAGTCATCATGGAGTGCATGACCCTTCCCCAGGGGTCTCTGCCAATACTCACACTGGGTCAATCCACATTAGACACTGTTTACCCACTTTTACACAATTTAATACACCTAAGTGGCTGATATCATGAGTTCCCTTTTTGTCTCTATTTGAAAAGAGAAAATTGAGGTCCTGGTAGCTTAAATCACTTGCTCAGGTCTTGGAATTGGACTCTGGAAGCCTCCCTCAAAGGCTGTGCTCCTGACCACTGCCAGCTTTAGGTTGTCATTTGATCACTGCAGCACCTACTATGTCTCAGTGCCCACCCCTTAGGCAGGGGGCACCAGCCTTAAGGCCACACTGACCTTCAGAAGAGCTGGCGGGCCTCTTAGCAAGATTCACTCGGAATGTTTCAGTGTGGAGAGTGAAGGACAGTGCCTCTCAGTCAGTGTAATTAGAGTCCCAAGGACTGGGGCACAGGCGCTGTTCTGATTTCTGTTTTACTCATGAGGAAACTGTAGGCTCAGAAGTCTTCCCCGTGTGGCCCCATGAGTCGGAGGTGGATCTCTTCTAACCCTATTCCTTGTTTCCCAAAACACTTTTCCACAAACGCTGGGACGGTGCCTACGCAGCCTGCGTCAATTGCTTCGAGGAAGATTATTTCTCCCCAAACGCCTTCAGGATCTGTGCCCTCTTGTTTGAAACCCGCCCACCAGCCCTGCTGTTGCCCCAGCTCTCCAGGGCATCCTCTACCAGGTCGGGTGCACTAATCCCAGCACCTGCACCTGGTTGGGCATAGGTCTCATGGAAAAAAAACAAAACAAAGGGATTTGTTCCGGGTAAGGAGTTTTCCCCAGAATAATCCCAGTAAAGATGCAAATATGTTGCCTGGCAGAAAAGCATGGAATCTGTTCACTAGTTCCCTCCCAGAGGGCAGTTTTGAGGGATGACTTGATAGGACTAAAGGATAAAAGAAAGACCTTGAGTTCTGGGAAATGCCCAAAAAAGAGGCATGGGTCCTTGCAATCCCAGTGCAGGTGGGGGACTCTGAACATTTAGGAGTTGCGGGGAAGCTGAAGTGTCCCTGGACTGTCTCCTGGGGCGCAGTGAGGCTGGCTACCTCCATAGACGATGTGGCAATGTCTGACGTCTACATTCTGCTCCATCCTAGAGCAGGACGAAAGGAAAGGTTTCCCCTGCCCCCAATATCCTGGGGACAACTTGGCCCCTCTTGCTGTCTGCTATTAACTCAAATATCTCTTTTCATCTCATAGCACAGAAAATCATGAGAGAAGCAGTGGCCTTGGACTTGTCTTTCATGCCCACCTCCAAGTTCATCAAATGGTCCTAACCCCACCTATTGGAGGCAAATTTCCTCCTTTTCCAGAAAACTGTACATTGGCAGCAGAAGCGCATATTATAAGGAACAGCTGAACCATATTCGACATGTAGAGCTGTGGCTTTTCTTTTCTATTTAAACATATTAACTGTCTTTCACTGTCAGTTCCCATAGATCTGCCTCATCTTTTGAAAATAGTCATTGTATTTCATCATACAACATTCCAGACATGCCACAATCTACTCAACCAATCTCCCATGCATGAACTATGTCGTTGTCTTCAACTATTTGCTGTTGCTCTAATGAACAATTCTGTACACCATACAGCTTGGTATGTGCAAGTGATTCCATGAACCGTGGTCAATTCTTACCGTAGCTTTCACTTAGGAAGAGAGAAAACAGGCGTGTTTCTTCCGGGTCGAGGAGTTCAGCTTTAGGGACCAGCTTCCAGCTGTCCTCCCAGCTGTGCTGAGCAGTGGATGAATGGTTTTACTCAGGTTTCTGAGTCAACGTGGGCAAGCACAGCCATGAGTGGGAATCCAGACCCTGCAGATCACTGTCCTTGCCGGTCTCTCCCATCTCATTCTGGGGAATGGAAGCCCTCCTGCATCATTTTCTGTAACACCGAAGGAAATCCCCAGATAAGATGGACACCCTCATGCTTCACAGAAGGCACTCCCCCACTCCCACGGAGATAAATGGATGAATGCTTTCTTAATCACAGTTCACAGTTCTCCATGGCCCTCAGGGCTGCCAAAATCCCCACTCAGCTCATTGCGGCTGCTACCGCAGCCAGACAGTACTTCCTAGAAAATCATCATTCCATTTACTGTTTATTCTGGGGATGGATTATTGTTTCCCATAAGTGCTCATTGCATTAAAGGTAGTTTTTCAGTAAATCTCATGAGATGTTTACATGAAAGGAAAAAGATCTTCTTTGTTTTATGTTTCCTATTTTGTTTTTAATATGCCAAAGAAGAAGAAACTATAGTCTCATTGTTCGTGATAAAAGCGGGCAATACTCAATTCTAGCTAGAAATCCAGTCCTGTTTTATAATCATCTTTAGTTCTCTAAAGGTCAGACTGGGACCCAAAGAGGACAGGAGAATTACTTGCTCATTACACATTGGAGTACATAAGTTTCTCCTGCTCATCATTTACAGTCTAATTTTTGGCCATATCTGCAAACCAGTTGTGCCATTAGTTCCTTTTTTTTTTCTTTAAATATTATTCATTTATACATACAAGAGCTGGCTAGAGATGTAGGGGTAGCAGTGGGGGGGGGGTGGAGGATTCACCAGAGACAGAGTGGGGAGCAGAACAGTCAGAAAGACTGAAATATCCTGCTAAGAGGAGCAGTGGATGAGACAGGAGAGGTCTGCTGTGCCATGTGGGTCAGCTCCCTGGCCAGGAGTTGAACTTGCATTGTGGTGGCTGTGGATAGCTTCACAGTGCTGAGAGTTAACTTTGTGCAACCAGGGAGGCCCAGTTCCTTAGTTTTACAATTTTTTTCTTTAATATAGTTTCATCATCAGATCTTCAAAAACAGATTCGGTGGCTATTTGCATTTTTCTAAAGCATATCAAAATTAAAAAGACTATTTATCACCTAAAGTGCTCTGGAGTCCAGAAAAGAGGCACACTTTGATGCTCGGTGGACCCAGGTGGACCCCATTATTATGTCTTCTAAGGCTGCTAGAGACTGGTTACCATTCAGACAGGGAGGCATTATCTTGTATCTTTGTACTTCCACGCATTCAGTTTGCCACAGATCCAGAAATCTGGGGTTGGGAGAGTTGGAGAAATTACCTACTTTTGAAAGACAGGGCAGCTTAATGTGAAATGTGAGAGTTCTGGAATCAGGTCTATGTACAAATCTTAGTGACATTAGACAAGGACCTTCTGTTGAAAAGTGACATATTAAGAGTCACTTTATAAAATGAAGGATTAAATGAGATAATAAACATAACATGCTTGGTGGAGAGGTGTCCACACCCAATGGCAGTGAGGGTGACCTCCAGTGCACATCCAGATACAGGCTCACCCACTACAGACAGATCCTAGCCAGTGGCCGGAAGAACCTCCTGTCCCAGCAGGGCCTTCACAAGATTAAATGAAAGATCAACAACCTTTGAAAGAAGTTTCAAGTAATGGGAGGTTCAAGCTCCCTAGGGTTCAGAATAAGAGAATGGAATACAACCATGAACTCATTAGGAGGTACTTGGGAAACATCCCACTTTTGAGAGCTTCCTTTGATTATTGGAAAAGCAGCAAGAGTAGTTCTTCCTGACATCCGGGACTTTGAACCTCATGAGAGAACCCACAGGATGATTTAGGAGTTAGAAAATAAGTTAATATTTTTTTGGTACGTTTGGACATCTGTCTTGAAAAAGGGAAAGATGGGGTTTGATGGGCAACCTCTGCAGGGAAAAGGCAGCCTAGTGTCATGGTGAAGGGTGTGGGCACTAGACCCTCTGCCCAGGTTTTTATCCTGCCTCTGCCACATGCTTGCACAGAATAAATCCAAGGCCGAGGGGGCAGGAGGGCAGCTGAGTGCCAGGGACAGCAAGGAGGTGGTCTGGATGGAGCAGGGCAGGAGAACTTGTGAGATTTTTTGCTCTGAAAAACTCTAGAAGGTTACACTACCGAAGACCACAGTGGGGGGCTGCCCCCTAATTGTGAGAGCAGGGCTGGGAGGAGACAAAGCTGACTGTGGGAGCCGTTGTAAGAACCCTGATGAATACTCTGGGATGAGAAAATATTTGAGGATCTTTGTATAAAGGAGAGACTTGACTGGACAGACTCTATCTTATCCAGTTTATATAGAGTTAGTATCTGTTTCTTTAGATCTAAAGTAGAAACCATGGTATGGTGATTTTAATACTGCAGTGGCAGTGACAGTTACCCAATCTCTTCATCTTAACAGCAAAAGAAAATATTTAATATATTACAGGTTCTGTAGTTCCAAGTAAAACGATCCATGAATCAGCTGGCTCCATCATTTTTACCTGTAGCTTTTTTGCTTTTCTAGCAAAAAGCAGGTGGAGAACAAAGACATTTAGATTTTCCTGAGCCCATGGTGCGTTCTTGGGCCCAAGACCAGATCTCTAGGGAGGCTTAAATTTTCCCACTCTATAGTGGGGTTAGTAACCTCAGTTCACAGAACTGCTGCGCACCCAGGACCCACGGTGGGTGGCTGCCTTTGAGCTGCCAGCAGGTGTCTGAGAGTCATTCTCCTGGGTCTCCTTTCCTTGTCTTCTGGGATCAGAGACCGCAGTGAGGAACTTGTGATGATAAGCCACATTCTCGCTTGTCTGGGGCCTATTGCAGCCATATGAAAGGGTCATTCTAGGATTCATGAACACACAGGCATTTAGGGACTATCTCTGGCTGGTATAAGTAAGTGCAATGATATTTATTGCCTTTTAAAAAAAAGTGAGCAAGAACTGGAAGAAACAGAACACTTGGGAGAATCAGGAGGCATATCAAGCATCTCCCTCACCTCTCTGTTATTATCCCCCACCCCCCGCCGTCACGCTGGTCCTCCATCTTCCCTAACACCCTCTACGCCGCGTGGGGTCTGCCCTCCCCAGCCCATCCGGGTGTGGGGGGATGGGAGGGCTCCACACCAGCTGAGTTCCTCCAGCTCTCACGGAAGATGTGCTCAGATGTGGTGTAGAGAAAACAACTCTGCTTCCTGCAGAGACTTCAAAAGCCCACACCCTGTCTATCGCTGCACATTTTTGCAGCTGAAGGAGAAACTGCTGGAAATAGGAGTTTCCCTTATGTCATTGGGATGATGCCGGCTGTGTTCTCCTGGAGACATCAGGGAGTTGGCTCAGGAAGGGATGGATGGGAAGTGATGCAACTCTGGACAAAGGCTTTGGGCTCTTTGAAAGGGAGGTAAGGCGGAGCCTCTGGTTTCCGAATTGGCTGAACTTTCACCTGCACTTAACAGCAATAGGATGTTCCAGTCCTAAGAGTAGCGCATGTGGAGAACGGAGATTGAGAAACAGGACTGAGCAAGGCAGACAGAGTTGTGTGAGGACCCCGGCAATCTTCCTTTCTCCTCTCATCCTACCCCTCTTCATCCCAAAAGAAAGAAAACATTTGCCCTACTGAGTCATCTGAGTTCTTCTAACTCTCAATTTTCTTCAGTTCTTCCAGATTAGGTTGTCATCCCCAGGGGATACTTTCAAGATATCTGCAACACTAGGCGGAAGGAGGGCTCCTTGGAGAAATAGCTGATTTCTAATCAGGGTAGGAATTGTCCGATATGAGCCTACATGCTTATTCCAGAAAATAGGGAACTTATCAAAAACTGGCCCAGAAGCCAGCTGGAGACAATTACTGACGAACGATGGGTAATTTTCAGTCTCAAAAAGAATAATGACGGCAATGTAGGAAGGGTAAATGTAGACATCCATGATTTGATAATGATTTAAAAAAAAAAAAACCCCTTATCTGTCACCACTAGAGGCTCTTTGGGTGCCAAATCATTTGTCTGAAACCCGATGAAAGGAAAAACATACATATATCCCACCTTTCCCCATGTGGACTATGTTTCAGAGTAACTGAGGAGCTGATAAGGTAAAGTTCAGCTTCATGAAAATTTTCCTAACAAAGGAATAATAGAATGAGAAAATCATGATTTTGGCAACCCTTTATAAGATAATGGATTTGGAATGACCATCAATGAAGGCTAAAATCACTTGATGGAAAGTTGATAGAGAATTTAAAAGTATAAATCAGTAAAAATACTTGTGAATATTCTCACATGATAAATGTAAAAAAATAGAATCAAAACAAACCATCAAATGTGGTTGTCATATGCAAAACCCATGAAAATCTCATGAAATGTGACCATTCTGAATTGAGAATGAATTTTTCACAGTAATCACATTTGGAAATATAATATTTTGGCTCTTTTACATTGAATACAATATATAACTAAAATTATTTGTACGTATTTCTTTTAGCTCTTTAAATGTGATTGATAAGACATAAAATTAGATATGTAACTTGCATTTCATTTTCACTGGATATTTTTGCTTTAAATCGAACTTAGCAGTTTATAGGAAATGTTGTCAATAGTGGAACTAGTTAACAATTCCAAGAGGAAACCATTGGCAAGTCCAGAATAGGGGGCAATTCTGCTGCTATCTGACTTACTATCTTCAGCAAATAAGTGATATTAGATAGAACAAATGAGAAAAGAGGGATGGCTTTAGATGAAAATATATAACAATCAATGTAAAGTAAAAACCTTTTAGGTTCATAAAAGACTAGTTACAATAAGACATTTTAAAAATAACTGGAGGGATTTGAACATTGGGATTGAGTGTAATAATCATAAGAAGGATTTGTTTTTTATTTTATTAAAGATAATAATGGCATTTTGGTTATGTTTTTAAAAATGTGCTTATCTGTTAGGGCTGCACAACCTTGTTTTGGTAAAATCATGTCCTCTGGGGTTTGTCCTTAAATGCTCAGAGTAAGACACTGTGGGGAGATAGATCAAAAACCAGACTGACAAAATGTTGATTATTGGTGAATCTAAGTGATGAGAATGTACAAGTTTATCATATCCCTTTCTCTTTTTTTATATGTGGAAAGCGTGTACATTTTTTAAAAAATTTATTTATTTATGCTTACAGAACTGGGGTATAGGCCAGAGGTATGGTGGGTGAGAGGATTCACCAGAACAGAGCGGAGGAACAGAACAGACAGATCCACTGAAATACAGTGCTGAGGGGAGCAGCGGGTGGGTCAGGAGAGGTCTGCCATGCCATGTGGGTCACCTCCGTGGCTGGGGATCGAACTCATGCTGCAGTGACTTCTGAGAACTTCATAGTGTGGTGCTTTAACCATTGCGCCACCAGGGAGAGCCTGAAAGCATGTAGAATTTAATTATAATTCTATAATGTTTAGTTATAATGAATCAATAAATAATATATTATGCAATATTTAATAATATAGTTATCTATATATTATATAATAGAATTATAATGTTTTTAATGTCATAGTTTCTGTTTTTCTTTTTAATGCCTGGAAAGGCTAAGGCAAGGACTTATTTATCTAGTGAAGGGGCATGTAACCTTAGAAGACAGAGTCCAAAGGGAATGAGAAAGAAATCTGATGAGACATGTGGACAACACCAGCCCTATATATCTGGGTTTCCTCTTAAGTGTACAGGAGGCTCAGGGCACAGCTCAGAGATACTGGATCCCTAAGGAGGGCAGAGGTTGCAAGGACCTGTGACCATCTAGAGAAGGCCTGAGTCAGCTGGAGGATCTGCCAGAGGCTGGTCAGCTCAGTGACCAGACAGCCTTCATAAGGGATCCCTGAACTCTGGGAATGTTCCATTATTGGTATATCAGGACATGACTAAGCCCTAAGTTTGTGAGAGGAAATGCATGATTGCAATTACAGTTTGCTCATTGACAATGAGCTGGAACCATCAAGTGTTCTGTGGCCAATGAGCAGCACAATATGGGGAAATGCCACCTAGTGGGAACAGAATAGTCTAGAAGGAGAAGTTTAGAAGCCTTTTTATCAAGCTCTGATACTTCCCAGTACATCTGCCTCACCTGGATGAACACTGACCTAATGGCTGTCCACAAGTTCTTTTTGCTAGTAAGAGGACAGGGCTAAACCAGGTGTCTGTCCCTGATTTCACCTATTGGAGGGGATCCTGACTGACCATAACCACACTCCTCTCTCCACACATTTTACCAGGCTCCATCTCTTTAGTGTAACTCTTCATTGTACCATGTCTCAGAGGACAAACTATTTCCCCTCCCTAAGTCTGACAGGATCATCCATGTTGCCTTTTCAGGTATAGACAAAAAGGGGACTAATAGTTAACCAGCTTGTGGCTGATGCAGCCTAATGGTAAAGCACATAGGCTCTGGATTGGGACTACACTGAAGCCCTCCCTCAGTGATTCATGAATTGTGTGACTGGGAACAAATAGCATCTCTAAGTGCTGGTTTCTTAAAAACGCATGCCTGATCCAGTCATCTATTTTTGGGCATCTTTACACAACGGAATATTACTCAGCAATCAAAATGGATAAACTCATGCCCTTCACAGCAACATGGATAGAGCTGGAAGTGATTATGTTCAGTGAAATAAGCCAGAAAGAAAAAGAAAAATATTGAATGGTCTCACTTATAGGAGGAATGTAGAGAAAACAAAAAAGGGATCAGAAAAAAAAGTAACTGTGGGCCCTCCCTGGTGGCGCAGCAGGTGATAGTAAAGCACTGAGACATTAAAGCCACTTCCGCATGAGTTCGATCCCTGCCTGCCCCGGAGGTGACCACATGACGTGGCAGACCTCTCCTGACCCACCCGCTGCTCCCTTCAGCAGTGTACTTCGTCAATCTGCCTGTTCTGCTCCCCGCTCTGTCTCTGGTGAAGCCTCTCACCACCCCTGCACCTCTGGCCTGTACCCCAGTTCTGTATGCACAAATAAATAAACCTTTAAAAAAAAAGTAACTATAATACAGTAAAAAATCAAATCATTAGGCAGCTATAGTTCAGAGACATTTGGTAGGGGAGAAGGAGGGACAGAGGTAAGAAGAGCAACTATGGTATTGGTATATGGGTGAATGGGTGGTGGGAATTTCATGGGGGAAACCATACATTGTACAAAAATGAAGGATGATATAATGAATATATTTTTAAAAATTTTAAAAACCGCATGCCTTTGATGCTACTGTGAAAAACTGACTGGCAGAGGATCTACTACAGCAGATACAGTAGCTACATCCAGTAAGTGCCTGATAACTATTAGCTGTAGCTGTAGTATTGTTAAGGGGAAGGATGTCGTAAAGGAATTCTGCAGTCTTGTGGACTCCAGCCCTACTCCGGCTTTCGGGACTCTACCCCCTACTCCAGTGATTGAAAACTACAACTCCCAGCAGTACTAGGGAGAGAACAGCAAGGACCCAAGGGAGGCGCTAAGCAGGCATTCTGGGACTTCGGGGGATAAATAGGGCGCCATTTCATCTCTCACACTCTTCCTCGGGAAATGACTCTCCGAACAGCGTGACTCGGGGTTTTCAGTTAGTTTGTTACCAGAGCTCCAAGTTGGCGGAGCAGGTAAGATATTCCAGTTGTTGTTTCCTGTTCTTTTCCCCTTTTGTAAATAAACCAATCTTGACTCTTTGTGTGCACCTACATTATAACTAAATTTTAAGCACACAGGTGAGGCCCCACAGACAGGCTACCCAGTTCACACTGGGGTGCCCTGTAACAGTTTTATTGTTGCAGCTTAGGGTTGGCCCTGACTAAATGAGTTGTGCTCACAGCAGGATGAACTAAATGCCCAACGCTGGATATTTACATCTGCTTCCACACTCTAAATGCAAATCTGAGGGATTTCTTGATAAAATGAAACATGGGCCAGGCTATGAATTGTAGGCTTGCTTTATAAACAAAGTCTGGGTGAGCCTTGACCCACTCGGTTTGTTTCCCAGATCTAGCAACTGCCAGTGCAGCAGGTGAGTAGAACTCTCTGAGGTTGCCACTCACAGTCTATGAGTGATTTGGTGGTGGATGGGCTCCAGTAACAATAACCTGATGGGGATAGGCACAGAGCTAGCCTATATTCTCTGATAACTATTAGCTCCCCCCCCCCCAGCAACTTGTATCTGTATCTGCCCTAAGGCTCCACCCATGCAGCCTCTGCCTCAGTGGTCCTGTTGGAAGGATGTTAATAACTGCTAATGCCTACTAAGCAAAGGTACATTTTCTTTTGAGCTCAGTGTAAAGCCTAACTTAGCTCAAACTAACAAGCCTGCAGTGATTGGGACAAAGCCCCTAAGTGCCTGCACCTAGTAGATGCTCAATAAACATTTGTTAAGTGATTAATGGAGGGAATTTCAACCATTGTGGTGAATGGCTGAGGGGCATCCTTTTGGTCTGGGACTTTCCTGGGACCATTCCAATCACCCACAGAGGGTGGTTTCCTGTTCCAGTTACTCAGAAGGTCAGCCTTAGGAAGGGCACCAGACTAACATTTCTTTAAGGGTTGAGGATGTTTCTAGTCTGAGTTTTAAGCGCTTTCTGGCTCCACAGTGCTTAGAGCCATTAAGGTTTTGCTCTGGTGAATGGGTTCCCAGTGGGAGTGATAGAAAACTCACCACTTAAGTCATTTAAGCTTTGGCTGCCCAGGCCTGAAAAAATGCCCTTGGGACTGACCCTGAAGTGCCTGAGGATAAGTTAAATGGCTTAATAGATTCTGGCAGCTTCAGAAAGGACTAATGGCTCAGCATTAATTGGGTACATAGAGTGAAGGTGAATCTCTGAAAAGGTAGTTCTGATGTGCCCCTCCAGCTGTCACCGGCTTCAAAGCATCACATCCCTCAGCTCCCAAACTGATGCTGATTATTAATGAAGTACGAATGCACGATGTTTTTTGTGTCAGTCCTCTTACTCCTGATAATTCACGCTTGTCCTCTCAACAAACATGTATGGACTACATACTGTGTGCCTACAGCTGCAGATAGATGACATTACTGCCCTTGTCATCATGAACCTCTATTCTGGATGGCAGAGAATTAGAAGGATGAGACAGATGCCTTGTCAGAGGCACAGCCAAGGAAGGTACAAAAAAAGGAGTGAGACTCTGCCTGAGGTGGTGGGTGGCAGAAAGGCTTCCTGGTTGCATAGGGACTGGAGGAATATGCCAAGCACTTGCTAAGGTGGGCAGGAAGGCACAGGCTGCTGGCAGAGGGAGCAGTGTGCTCATAAAGCTTGAGAGTGATGACTCACTCAGGGCGGTTCAGGGGAGCACACGCAAACCAGAGGGAGGAGGTGGCGGGCTGAAGGTTTGGGCAGAGGTCCTTCAGAGGAGTTCTTGATGTGATCATTGGTCAATGCAGGGTTGAAACTGGGATGTGACTGGTGCAGTTTTGCAAATGTGCGAACACCAACCTGCGTCTGCAGCACGCATGCATGAGGGAGGCCGTGAGATAGAAAGAAACCTCTGTCCAGGGTCAAGAACTTGACTAGAGTCTGAAGTGGTGTTTAAATTCTTGTTGCGCTCACTAATAGCAGTGGGATATTGAGCAACTCCTTTAACCTCTCTGAGCTCCTTCCTCAAGGTGAGGGAAGATGATAAGTTGTTTAAAAATGAGTATCTTAGACACTTTAACCAAAGTGTCAACCAAACGCTAACTTGAACTTGCTCAGGCCACAAGATTTCTAGGAAATGGCAAGAACAATCACTGCTGGAAGGCTGACTCTTTTGTTTCTGATCCCATCTTGGCCCTGGTACCTTCCTGCAGCCTGCCTTCCTCATAGGGCCCTGGAAGTCTGGCCAGCGGCTACCGCATCTCAAGACTCAGATTTGGCCACTGGAAATGTCCACATCTCTTCTTCTGTCCCTGGTGGGTGAATCCCGGCATGCTTGCTGACTACACAGGGGCAAGAGTGCTCTCCCATGACTAGTCAGCAGAGACACAGGATGAGGTACTGGGAAATGATGGCAGGGCCAGTCTGAAATTCAGGGCTGGAGTGTAGGAAAGAACACATCCTAAAAGGAAGAGTATGAGGGGATAAAATTCCCAGAAAAAGAGGGGAGATGCTGGGGAGATAAACTATTAGATCAGCATTAAAAAATACTTTGCAAATGTGACTACATACAAATAAAATGTTTACTTTTCAAGGCTGTAGTTTTTTTGATATAAAATAATTATTGACACAAAGAAGGAGTCATAGAATATGGTATTGAGTCAGTGGAGAGCCTGCATTCAGGGGGATCCAGTTTTATCAGGGATTAGTTCTAAAGTCCACATGTACCTTGGAAATCATATGTAATCAATATAACCCTCCCCAGAGACACCATGTTGAAAATCCACACAGAGCTCTCAATAGATTTGATAGAACCATTTTTCCCTCCAACTTGGAACAAATCACTGTTTTCTTTGGTAGAACACCAGATGACGCAGTTGACATTTTTTTTTTTTAAGGATAATGCTTTAAGAACAACTATGTTAATGGAATCCCATTCAGCCTGATGAAACACTGGGAAGGGAACAGCAGATGTTCCATCTCTGTCTCTCTGGATATGGACCTCAGTGAGTGAAAGAGCAGGTAGAAGTGCTTGCTTTGTTTAAGTGATTATTTTTCTCTTACATTGCTAAATAAATATAGTTGAAATTATATAAAGAAAATGGGTCATATTCTTGTGCTCATGTATTTACGTAATTGCTAACCTCCTGGGATGTGTGTTCAGTAAATTAGGAAGCCTGTCTGCGTGTTCACCACAGACTCTCCGGTCCCCGTGACTGGACTTGGCACATAGAAGGACCTTCATAACTGTGTCGAAGGAGTGATTTCATTGCAGAAGATACCATACTCGGCACTGAAGGTGGAGAGTAAGAAATTCAGGGGAACTACTCCTTCCCTCAGGCATGGTTAGTCTTACTAAAGGAAGTAAGCCGGGAAATGCCTTAAAATACCTGAGAAAACAACAACAAACAGATGTACCAAGCAGTGTGTGTTCAGTGTCAATAACAATGGAAGAAAAGATCTGGTGGATCCGTAGAGGAAGCAGGACCCATCTCTACCGATTGTGCACTCCCCCACACCCTTCCCACCCTTTTCCTCTGAATTCGATCCTGTTTGCTTTTCTATTTATCCAGAGAGGTGTCAGCTTTCTAGCAGCT
The DNA here is from genome assembly GCF_000260355.1 of Condylura cristata. NCBI lineage: Eukaryota > Metazoa > Chordata > Mammalia > Eulipotyphla > Talpidae > Condylura > Condylura cristata. Next base: position 43,854,520 of record NW_004567110.1, read on the forward strand.
TGGCTCAAGTTCAAGTCTAAGGATTTACAGTCATACTTACCAAGGTACATTCTGAGAAAAGGTAAGGTTAGCCTATTTCTTCATTGTATGAACATCACAGTGCACACTTGCACAGACTGGATGCTCTAGCCCACGACACACGGAGGCTGTCTGTAGAGACCACGTTCATTTTGTGGACCAAAATGCCTTCTGTGAAGCAAGACTGTACTTCAAATACACATTGTGTTTGCAGTCAGTTGTTGAGAGACCTTTCTCAGAGAAACCTTTCTCTAAAGCAGGGAGGAGTTCTAATGCTGGCTGATGATTAATACCAAAACTGACATCAGGTTTCTCCTCTGATCTCGGAGAAAAGTGACGTTGTAGTCATCGCTCATGACAATTCGATCTTACTAGATGACCCCGGCTGGAATGCTGCCTAGTCCTAATTGGTCTACCCCCAGAGCTAAGCTACTGGGGGTAGCTCCCACCTGTGCATCTTAGGAGAGACTCCTTTTCTGTCCTCATGGGCAAAAGAGGAAAAAGGCCCCCACCCTCTCTGACCCCCACAGCTCTGGAATGAGTTTCTCTGCTGGTGGGTTAGATTCTGGTCTGATGAGAAAGGTATAAGGGGGATCTCAGGTAAGCCCTGGGGTGGTCAAGTAAAGTTAGCTATAAAGAGAGTGATAGCTACTAGGCTCCTTTACAGCATATGTGGAATACAAAAATCTATTTTACCTTAGTGTAGGAACATTAGAAAGTATGCATA
>NW_004567110.1:43856119-43866187 GCF_000260355.1 Condylura cristata
GGGGGGGTATTTTCTGTTTATAGGAGACTTATTAATGTGAAACCTCTTGAGACATGATTATTTTAATTTCCACCTTTTCTTTCTTTCTCTGTCCACCTTTTCCTGCTCTTACCTATGTCATTCCTTCTCTTTGGGTGCATGGTCCCTGGTCTGTCCCTCTTCTGGTGATGACTAGAAGGTAACCCAGAGCACTGCCCTGCTTTGTCAGCCCCAATGGCCCCAAACATGCCTGAGGATAGGACTTGACTTTAATCTTAGATTAAAGATTTGATTTTAATTTTATAAAGACCAGCAGTCAGCTGGACTGAGTACCGAGGGGTTAAACATGAATAAGACACAACTGCTATTCTTGGGATCTGAGTATCTAGCATGAGATAGTGAATTCTACACAGACGCTGAGATGTACATTGAAGAACATGCAACAGATCTGGAAAAGACAATTTATTTCAAACTCAGGTTTGAGGGGCCTCCCTGATAGTGCCAGGGATTAAGTCTTAACATTGTGAAGCTCTCTGCAGCCACAGCAGCACAAGTATAATCCCTGGCCAGGGAGGTGACCCACATGGCACAACAGGCCTCTCCTTCCTCCCTCGCTGCTCTCCTCGGTAGTGTGTTTCAGTCAATCCATCCATTGTGCTCTTACTCTGCCTCTGGTGAATCCTCTCTCTTTCACACACACACCCACACCTCTGGCCTGTACCCCAGTTCTTGTATGCATGAATAAACAAATCTTAAAAATAATTGAGGCTTGAACAAGGAAAGTTTTCCTCAAATAGTATAATGTTAATAGCAACAAATAGTATGATGTTAAGAACAACCACTTTTTAAGTAACTGCCATGTGCTAGGTGGACATGTTACTGCTAGTTCTTCCAGCAGCTACATATGGTTGGTTCTTATCCTCACTATCTTACAGCTTAGGAAAGAAAGGTTTAGGGAGGTTAAACAACTAGCTCAAGGCTGCTAATTTGTGTCAGAATAGAGATTAGAATTTAGGCCTGTCAACAGTTGATTCATGTACTCCCAATTACTATTTGAACAGAAGGTATACCATAGAGAGTGTACAGAGCACATGATTCTTGAGGGATATGAACTGGGGTGAAGAACCCTAAAGAGCTCTGGTACCTCTTGTCTATACTGTCCTTTATATCTCGGTTCAGATGTCACCTCTTCCAGGAAGCCTTTCCTCATTTCCTCAGATTACCTAGAAATCCATCCTAATACCCCCTCACTTGTAAGCATGATCCTGTGTCTCCTTTCCCATGAACTAATTCAGCATATACGAATTGTCTACTCATCAGTTTCTGCCCCCTGGACAGCAAATCCTTGAGGGTGGAGCCATATCTGATCATCTCTGCATTTCCAGTTTGTGAGTGAGAGACTGAGAGTCATTTATGCTCTGGGTGTGGAGAAGATGGAGTGAATATGTACAAGGAGACTGGCTGGATCTGGCAACAGGTGGTGGGTTGAAGCCTGGAAGGGAAGAACGCTCCCAGGACTTAGCCTGACTAGGAAGAGAGAAGACCCATCCTAGAGGAGAAGCAGGGTGTTGGATGGTCATCACCTTCCCTTGAAGAGAGAAGTTGAGGGCAAGGAGGACAGGGACAGGGTGTGGGGAAATGGATTCTAAAGTTAATGGACTCTAACACCAGCCAGGACCCCTGATACACATGGGCCTGTGTGTAAACACCACAGCTCTGATCTAATGTGTTCAGGTCCAAATTCTAGCTCTAACTCCTGACGCCCTTAGGAGCTTTGGCAACTTTAAGAACAGCCTGTCTCAGTTTTCCTCATTGGTAATGTGGATCCATTAATGCCACCAAGTTCAAAGACTGTTAGAGGATTAAGTTGAGCTGGCGGCATGTGCCCAGGGCTATCATCACTATCCTCCTTTTTTCTCTGGGAGTCTCTTCCATTCTCAGGGTTCTGCTGAAAATGCAAAGTGTAAACAGTGTGTGCGCTTGTCCTGGGAGTGTGAACCACCACAGCCTGAGGCTGATCTGGTTAAAGAACTATGGCAGGGCTTATTTGTTTTTTTAAGGTTTGGGTCTTTGTGGGGTTCACAGGATGTGGGGCAGATCTCAGTTCCAAACTTACTAGCTGTGGAATCTTCAATTAGTTACCTAACCATTTCGTGCTTCAGTTTCTTCTCCTACAAACCAGAACAGTGCTCGCCTCATAGGGTATATTGTGAGTGTAAATTGAAATAATTGACTTCTCATTAAACACAAAAACTTTCAAATTTCTCATCATGGTGTGTGAGTCTACCCATTCTGACCTCTGTGGTCATTCCCTCTCCGTGAACTCATATCCCAGCCACACAGGGATCCCTGTTGTTCCACAAGTTTGCTTCCTTACTTGGTCTGTGCATTTGCTGGTGGGGTGGCCTGAGTTAGTCACCCCCTAGGTCTTTGCAAATCTTTCCCCCTCACCTCATTCAGGTTTGCCAAATGTCACCTCTGCAGAGCTCTCCCAGTTATACCCTTATTTTGCTTTCTGGATTAGCCTCACCCGATGTAACACTCACATTTGTTCTTGTTGTTGTGTCTACCTTGTGGAATGTAAGCTTTATGAGCACAGAGACCTGGGCTGTGTTATTCACTGTTATAACCTAGTATCTGGAAAAATAGCTGGCACAGAGTAGGAACTCAAAAAATATTTATGCGAGCAGCATGTGCCTAAGTAAATTTTTTAGCATGGTGAATCACAGCACAAAAGATCAAATGCTGGCTAGTATGACTCTCAACATTTACATATCATGGCTAGTAATCAGTTATTTGTGTCATGCAAGGACCCTGGAGTAGAGTGCTGAGGTTTGAATCCCAACTTTACCTTTTCTGCCTGTACAACTGACTGTGATGGCCAGAGGCCCTGACTTCACAGTGTGGTGAGGAACAAATGGGTCAGTCGTGTGAAGCCCTAGAGTGGTGTCTGGGTAGAGGAGGTGCCCACGTGTTGGCATTTTGATGGATCCATGGCTTACATGTGGCCTCAGAGCCAAACCACTCAGGATTTCAGAAGAATGAATGCCAAATTACATTTCCCTCCTCTTCTATACTTGATGCTTTGTTTCTGCGTTTCTGAAAAAATTGAAGTAAAACTTGGATAACATAAAATTAAACATTTTAAAAGAAGCAATTCCATGGCATTTTGTCTATTCAAAATGTTGTCCACCCAAGACCACTGTCTATTTCCAGAACACTTCCTCACCCCCAACAGAAACTCTGTACCCATTAAATAGTCACTCCTTAGCCCCCTGCCCTCGCAATCCCTGGAAACCACTAATCTGTTTCTACTTCTATGGATTTAACTACTTAGAATTTTTGAAAAGAAGTGCCATTATAGAATGCATGAACTTTTGTTTCTGGCTTCTTTCACTTATAAGGTCCATCCACACTGTAGCTGTATCAGCTCTTGACTCCTCTTTATGACCGAATAAGGTTATTCTACATTTCTCCACTCATCCATTGATGGACATTCAGGTGGCTTCCACCTTCTGGCTATCATGAGTAGTTTTGCTGTGAATATTTGAGCACATGTATCTGAATCCCCATTTTCAATTCTTTTGGGCAATTTTGGAGACATTCTTGAGTAACTCCGTATTGAACTTTTAGAGAGACTGCCAGAATGGTTTTCAACGTGGCTGCTCCATTTTACTTTCCTACCAGCAATGTCTGAGGGCTCTAATTTCTTCACCTTCTCACATACTCTGTTTACTCCCCTGCGCCTCTACCTACACCACAACTCTTGGTACTTTCTCTCCTTTTGATTCTAGCCATCCTAATGAGTGTGAAGTGGTATCTTGTTGTGATTTCCATTTGCATTTTCCTTAAGACTAATGCCACTGGACAAGAGGCAGCACTTGGCCTGATTGCCTTGCTTTAAGTTGTACTTCATGGAAAAGTGCATAAAAAGAATGTGATCTTCCCCTTGGCTTTCCCTTCATCTTGGGGTGTGGGATTGTCTGCCAGAGTTCTTTTTTACTTGGATGTGTTGCAGAGGAACTGGAATCTACCCTCCTCTGCTAATTAGGGTCATCAGTTCTGGCTCAGGTTGGGCAAATGAGAACACGAGGAGTTCAGACTCTGAAACTAGATTATGGGTGTTCTTGCCCTGACTCCCCCTCATCTATGTGACCTTGGGCTAAATGAGGCAATGTCTCCCGTTCTTGTCTATAACTGAGTTTAATAATAGTACTATGTAAATAAAGTTGGTTTTTTTTCAAACTTCAAAAAAAAAAAAAAGATAAACAGTATTGTGTCACAGTGTTGTGAGGATTAGATGAGTTAATATAGGAAAACCAGCTCTCAGTGAAGACCTGCTATTATTATCCTCAGCATTCGGTGCTTAGCTTCAGCTGGACAGGCTGTCAAGTTCAGGTTTGTTCTGCTCCACTCACCAGCTTCCTCAGAGTTCATTAGGGACCATCTTCGATTTGAACTTCATAGGAAACCTCTGTTACTTGCTTGTATCACTCTGCAAAGCAAGAGGGTGGTCTTGTTTATTAGCTAATCTTGTGTCCAAGTGAGACTTTGATGAAACTCTTTAAAAAATGTGCATCTCTGATCACCAGACACAAGTCCAGAAACACAGAGTGAAGAAGTGAAATTTGAAAGGCGAGTTTTGTCCCCTGGACCACAGTTGCCTGAGCACTGGAGACAGAAAGGGAAAAACCTGCCTCTCTTCCCCATGGGAGCCTCCCCATAGGCCTCTGTCCTGCCCCAGCCCCATGTTGGACCTCATTCCCTTGGGCATGGAAGGAGACCCTTACAGAGACCGAGATGTGGCTGAGACCGGTAGGGAAGCTGACAATGGTGGCCTTTATCCTTGATTTGCGCTCGCTTTTCCTTCCAGACTTGCTTGGCCCCTTTCCTATGGGTCCCTGCCAGAAGGTGCCTGAGACTCGTGTCAGGGTTTTGGGTCTCCATGGCTCCACTTTGAGTTAATCCTGCTTGGCTGGGCATTTACCCACGAGAGCATGGGCAACTTTGGGTTTCACTGGGAAACTATTTTACTTATATTCTTTCTCTTCTCTCTATTGCACACTAATTGTATTAAACTTCTTTTCTATTATCGGTTGTATGCACTAAGAGTATATTTTGTCTTTATGTGAAGAATGACAGAACCTATTAAGAGAGTGCAATAGGTTTGGGGTGCCCCTCAATCTGTCTGCTAATGGGATGCCTCCTTTTCGTGAGGATTACATTAACAAAATTAGAGGATCTGGGCTTAATCCCAGTTCTGTCACTTACAAACCAAGTTACCTGAAGAAAGTTTGCTGCAAGCGTAGCAGTCAGGTTCTTTATCTATAACATGCAACTTATACTTGACAAGATTTATTTTGTGTTGTTGCATTCCAAGCACTTAGCAAATGCCAACTTAACCGAGTTACAGTGGAATGACCTGATATTATGAATCTCCTGACATGCAATACTCAGTGCACAGCATTACTCAGAAGTGTTCATGTGAAAAACAATTAACCTAAAAATATGTAACTTTTTGTTTAATTTCTAATTTATAAGAAAATTGGCAATAGAGAAATAGGTAAAAACATGAAGAAATGTTAAACAGGGGTTAAATCTCAGAGCTATCAAGCTATCTCCAGCCACTGCCTGCTTCTCCCCTCAGCAGTGTATTTCAGTAGATCTGCCTGTTCTGCTCTGCACTCAGTCCCTGGTGCATCTTCTCACATACTCTGTTTACTCCCCTGTACCTCTGCCTACACCACAATTCTTGGAAGCATAAATAAATAAAAATGAATCTTTAGAAAGAAAAATTAAACAAATTCAGAATTTAGAACAACTGGCCTACTGCATCAGCTTCAAGAAAGAACTATAGTCATCTGTGTTGCTTAAAGACTGGGCTACCTGGGCCCTCCCTGGTGGCACAACTGGTTAAAGCACAACATGTGAGGCTGTCCAAAGCTACTGAAGCCCAAGTTCAATCCCTGAGCAGGAAGGTGACCCACTTGGTGTGGCAGACATCTCCTGACCTGCCCGCTGCTCCCCTCAGCAGTGTACTTTGTCAGTCGGCCTGTTCTGCTCCCCACTCTGTCTCTGGTGAATCCTCTCACCACCTTTGCACTTCTAACCTGTACCCCAGTTCTTATATGCATAAATAACTAATTAAAAAATAAAAAGACTGGGTTACCTTTTTTTTTTTTAAAGATTTATTTATTTGTACATACAGAATTGGGGTACAGGCCAGAGGCTCAGGGGCGGTGAGAGGCTTCACCAGAGACAGAGTGGGGAGCAGAACAGGCAGATCGACGAAGTACACTGCTGAGGGGAGCAGAGGGCAGTCAGGAGAGGTCTGCCGCGCCATGTGGTCACCTCCAGGGCAGGCGGGAATCGAACTCATGCGGAAGTGGCTTTAGCTTCTCAGTGCTGTGTTTTAACCCGCTGCACCACCAGGGAGGGCCGGGTTACCTTTTAAGAAATGTGTTAGAAGGTTCTGTAGTTCTGTAATTGTCATAGTGTCATTACACTGTTAAAAAAAAAAATGAAATGAAAATGCTGTCATTCTCACTGGTCCCTCATCCAGATTAATACCTAACCTCAGTGTAGTTTCAGCCTCTCCCAAACATCTCACTGCAACCCTAGAGCAATCCATCTGAAGCATACTACTCAGCACCACTGAGGTCATCTGCACATAGGAACTCACTCCCTCCTCCTCTTCCCACTTCCTCTGAGGGAAGGTGGCTTTACCTGGGATAATCTTTTCTTATGCTAACTAAATGGTCCTACCTTCATTTGCAATTTGTAGATGGAATACTGCCCAGATTCATGAATCCTTTACTAAAATCAATGGGACCTGTAAATTGATGAATATTGTTACTGAACAACAGAAAGCTAGGTGATATAGTCGACTAGAACCACCAAGCATGAGTGCTCTATTGTTGACTGCAATGATGTTAACAACACTTGACTGTAATAATGGTATAGATTTATAATAAAGATGAAGATTTAAATTAAAATATACAAAGAGACATGTAACACATATTTGCAGTTTGGAATGTAATTTAGGAAAGCATTATTTGGAGAGACAAAATCTAGAAACAATAATAATGCACATAACCAGTTGAATGAATATATAAAATAAAATATAAAGTAATGACACAAAATACTATTTCATCACACTACATAAGCCTCAAAAACAGCATGAGTTAAGTATACCAGACTCAAAAGAAAAGAAATTATTTGAACACACACTTAAATATGGCCTAGGATTTAAATAACTTAGGAAATCATTGTTGATGTCAGTTGTGATATTATGATTATAGAACATTTTTACTTTTGAAGAAGCATTTTGAGGTAAAGTATCACCTCAACAAATTACTTTTAAGGTTTCTGTAGAAAGATAGGTTATTGGGGCCCTCCCTGGTGGCACAGCCAGTTAATGCACAGCACTAAAAAGCTAAAGCCACTTACGCATGAGTTTGACCCCGGTGACCACATGGCATGGCAGACCTCTTCTGACTCGCCTGCTGCTCCCCTCAGCAGTGTACTTCGTCCCTCTGCCTGTCCTGTTCCCCACTCTGTCTCTTGTGAAGCCTCTCACCACCCCTACATCTCTGACCTGTACCCCAGTTCTGTATGCATAAATAAATAAATCCTTAAAAAAAAAAGGTTATTGATTGACAGGTAGATCCACAGAGCAATTCATAGATAGATAGATAGATAGATGATAAATAGGTAGATGATAGATAGATAGATAGATAGATGAATGGATGTAAATCGAGCCCAATCTGACTACAATTTGATAAATCTAGGTGATGGGTACACGAGTTAGCTTTGTTCTATATTTTTACCATTTTTTATAATTTGAAAATTTTTATGATAGAAAGGTGTAAAAAATTTCATGGCATTGCTGCTCTTGTGGGTTATGAAGGTGAACAATTGGCCCTTGGCGTCAGCAGACTCAGCACCCGCGAGACCTTGGGCAGGCCTCTGCCACTTCCGTAAGGTGGTGTGGCCTGGGTGAGCTGATTTTTTCCTAATGTCCTTGAGGGAAGCTTTGTGTGTAAAAGAGACACTACTTGTGGTTACTTTTTAAAAATTATACTCAATTTAAATAATACACTGAAAATAAACCCTAATTTTCCTTGAGCTTTTAAGTTCAACTGACAATTCTCATTATTTTATTTATAAATCTAGTAAATTTTAACAATCACTTTTAAAGAGGCTTTTTACATTTTTGTTAATTAGATCCCCTTCTATATTTTAAAGTAGATTTATACACTTAATATATTTGGTTTTATTTATAAGCACTTCAAATACCTAACAATTGGAACATTCCTAAATATTAAAACAATTCTAATAAGTATAATAAATTAAACTTAAAAACATAGTGCATCTCAAGTTCTTATAAACATTGCAATATTGCTTACAAACCTAGTAAAATAACAAATCTAAACAATTACTCAATTACACATTTTAAATTGGATCATGAAGCTAATATATTAAATTTTTTAATGCCAACTCCTCTTAAATACTACAAACACCCCAAATGCCAATATACACAAATTGTTGCAAAATCTAATAGAAAAGTATTAATACTCCATTTGAACCCTTCCCAAGGTCAAAGGACAGTCATGAAGGAAACACTGAATTGCACTAAGTGATTTGTAATTTTTATCTCAGCATCAGCATCTGGGGTGATACAGACATCCAGATTTTACCAGGTAAAATTCCTCCACCCTTTCTGGGTTCTGGAGCTGGTCAAAGTAATCAAAACATGAAACAGGTTGGAAGGGGGGTGGGCAAGGTTTACATCCTGAATGAAAAGGCCTAAGGCACTGAGCAGAAGGTATGGGAACTTCTCAAGTCAAGGAAGAGATGATGACTTCATCTTTACTCTGGAAGTAATGATGGATTTCTTAGATTGAGAGAACATGTTTACAGATAAGCCTACACCTGGATGTTACCCTCCCAAACTACATTCTTCTAGGTAGGAGTGGCTATTGATCCTTCAATTACAAGTAGGTTTAGGGACATGATCACGTTATTCAGGGAAGGGCATTAGGATTAAGGGAAGCCAGGAGCTCCCTAACACTTCTCTTAGTCTTCAGGCCTTCACTGTCCTCAGCTTGAACTTGCACAACAGAGTGGGTGTCTAGGGGACACCAACTCTGAAAATATCGGGATGGTCTAATTTGAGAACCTTCACCACTGATTTTCCTGTGGATACATAATCCCCATTTTCCTTGTGACACTCACAGGCAAGTTAAATTATCACAACAGGAACTCCTTGCTTATGAAGGGGCTTCAAGGTATACATCACCCAACTCTCCCATCTGGTCTGAATCAGCAACTCCCTAACCCAGGTTGCTTCACTTTATTTATTGCCTGATTCTGTTCAGAATTCCTCTCCACACACACACAGACACACACACACACACACACACACACACACACACACACACTCACCTCCGACCATATATTCTTCCTGTCTAGTGGGACTGCAACTCATAGCTATTTAATGATACCCAGTTGTATTCTGTGCTCTTCCAATGACTCTGTCAGGTCCTACAAATCACCCAAGTCATTCTGGAGACTGACAGGAGCCTAGAGGGCACCTATTGCTTCCGTGCCCCTCAGGCAGTGGGGAGTTGCAGTGTGCCAGGGAGAGAGGGGAGTTGCACAGTGTGCAAGGGAGAAAGGAAACAGTTGCTTCTTTATTCAAATCCCCAAAGATTGTCCTGACTATTGACACCTCCCCAGGACTCTATAAGGTGGGACAGTGGTCCTTGATCGGGGGACCACAGAATCCACAGTCTCTTTCATTATTTCTTTTCCATCGTTCTCCTCCTGGTCACCTGGTCTGGGAATATTCATGGTGTATGGATGAGTGAGATCACTTTGCTCTCCATAAAGCTGTTAAAAAAAAAAAAAAAAACAGGGCCTTCCCTGGTGGCACAATGGGTTAGGACACAGCACTGCAAGCTGGCCAAAGCAGCTTCAGTGAGAGTTTGATCTCTGCCCCTGGAGGTGACCCACATGGTGTGGCAGACCTCTCCTGACCCACCCGCTGCTCCCCTCAGCAGTGTACTTCGTCCATCTGCCTGTTCT
>NW_004567110.1:43866817-43905206 GCF_000260355.1 Condylura cristata
ACACACACATAACAGGGGCCTCTCTGGTGGCATAGGGGGTTGGAGTGCAGCATTGTGGGGCTGTCTGACCACTGCAGAGAAGTTCGATCCCCCACCAGAGAGCTGACCCATGTGGTGGGGCAGACCTCTCCTGTCTCAGCAGTGTATTTCAGTGAATCTGCCTGTTCTGATCCCGACTTTGTCTCTGGTGAATCCTCTCCCCCTCCCCTCCCCCACCTCTGACTTACACTCCAGTTCTTGTATGCATAAACAAATAGATAAATCTTTAAAAATCTTTAGGTCAGGCTCTCTCAAAAGATTCTTAAATCAATGAATCTGTAGTTTCCAGACTCCAGATTCCACTGTCTAGCACTGTGGAGGTAATCTGTATGGTAAGACGCTGCCTGCCTTCTCTGGAGAGTGGCTTTGCTTGAAACAATCTCTTTAGCTTGTAACTTTGTCCCACCCACTTTCTGATGATAAAAAAACTTCAGCCTGTCTCCAACTCCTTACAGTTTTTCTACCTGCTATCATTAGGTGGGGCCCATGAATCCTTTAATAACCAACTAGATCTTTAAATTCAGTCCACTGTGTTGCTTTTTAAGTTTGTTGCAGCAAAAGGTCATGAAACAAATGTCCACCCACCTGTATTTGGGAAAGGACAAGCTAGGTTCAACTCATGGAGTGCTTGGTCTCCTCTTTGTTCCCAAGGACTGCAGTAAGTTCCTCTTGGTTTGAGCTCAACTCTTTATTTCAAACTTCAGATCTAAATAACTTTTCTGTTTAGGGTTTAGCAGTCAGCCTGGAACTGATAGAGTCTATCTAACAAGAGCCTCACCCTTTGGTTTAGTCCAAAATTTCATGCTGGACTTCCCCATTTCTGATCCTCAGTGTCCATTTGCTGTTTTAGTCTGTGTTGTGACCTGCCAGTGGTCCAAATTAGAAACTGATCTGGGTTCAGGTGGCACTAGATTCAATTTAGACAGCATTGAGCCCAACATTAGCAACTTCATAGCTCAAATTAGGTTGAATTTACTCCATAGTAAAGTATCAACCCCAACCCTTGGTTTCCTCCCAGATTTCATTTTGGAAGCTGTTGGTGCCAGCTGCAATTCTATTTATTTGGAACCAGTCCTTTGAGGTCATAGGTCAGTTCAATTCTGTCGCCAATACCTAGTATATTGGTTACTGTTTGAGTCCACAGTTTTGTTTCTTTGGATAATGTTTTTTGTAAATGTGCACAATAGGTAAAGGCAGTTGCTAAAAAAAGAACCTCAGAATTGAGAGAGTTTAGATGTTAGCTTAAGTCCAGGGAATCTCACAGGTCTGGCTAAAAGAAATGGGATTCTTTATGTCCAAAGAATTGATCATGCTACTTATATTTAAGAACTGTAAGTCCCAAATCTAGAAAAATCGCAAGATGTTACTTTTAAACGCGTAGAACTATAACAGGGATATGGGAAATACTCCAGTTGGACAAGATTGTTTAAAAAGTGCACTTGAAAGACTGCTCTAAGCCAAGTTGCCTCAAAAGGTTCTGTTATAGGGCAACCTCAATGTGAAATGGTCTGGCCAGGTGGTTCCTCACCTGCACACTTATGAGGCCAAACAAGGGAAATGAAGAGAGGAATAACTCAGGGAGAAAGACAGAGATAACTTGGTGAATGCATCCTACCAGTTCTGCTGAGCTGGAAACCCAAGAGCAAACTGAAGGCAGGCGAAAGCCAACCCCCAAGGCCCACATATCTGGCTATACACCAAGCCTGGCTGCTTAGCTCCACCCTCGGTTCCTAGTCGTCTTCCCTTTGGTGGTGATGACATTATGGGATTTGCAGTCCTCTGTGACTGGGATCTCTTTGGCCTGGGGTGGGGGTGGAGTCCAAAAAACCTGAGTTTCTGGAGTTCATTCAGGACATCCTCTCTCCACACTCCCATAGTTATTATGAAGAATTGAAGATATAAGAGGTGCCTAAAACAAAAGATGATAGGAATAACAGGTCTCCTGCCTTTCCTTTTTCTCTGTGGGATCCTGATTTGCTAACTGTCTGAATTTTTTCCACTATGGATCCACTCTAGCCCACCAAGTTAGTAGCCTTGATCCCCACATGAATATCTTCTAGGGTGGATAGGACTCAAGGATTGTGTGGACTTCTTAATTTTCCTGTTTTGTGTCGAGAACTTAGTTTTGTAAGCATCGAGTTGAGGGTCATGAGAAATGGGAGACAAAAGTGTAGGTAGAACTCTATTTCTAGGTAGGATCCACTGACAATTCAGCAATTACCTTTAGAAGTTCTCTTTTGGCCATCATTGGTAGTGAGTGGCTCTTGGGAAAGTCTTAGGAAAATAATGTATTAACTACTCTTTGGGAAGCCCTCTCAAGTCCCAGTACCACCAGAAATATTTATTTTTTATCCTTATCCTGGGTAATACCAGACTAGAATTTAAGAAGGCTTATTTTTCCAAAGAAAATTTTGATAGGCTTTTCCCCCAAAGGTTAGTAATCAGGAAAAGAAAGACATCACATAATGGGTGTGTTAGTCTTTTGACATAATTTAGGTGGCAATCGGCAATCGAGGATTTAAAGCAGCAATCATTGTTACATAAATGGAGGCTTTGTTACATAAATAGAGATCACAAGTGATACTCTAGAAACAAGTTAAAGGCTACCCTTCTTACCATCTGTCTTTCCTTTTTTATCTCTAGTACTTAGAATTATTTACAAAATCCATCATGGAGTTTCACATGCTTTCTCTGAAGTTTAGGGAAGATTTTATTTGCCACAACTTTAAGAACTAAGCAAATCTGAGACACCCCATTTGGAGAGAAGTTTCTCAACAGGAGAAGAAAAGGAAATTATGGGAATGGGCCAGTGAAAATTCTAAAATATATTCTTCAATTAAACTAGCTACTGTTTGCATATATCCCCTCTCTGTATTTCACTCATAGCTAAAATTTTAAATGAAAACTAAAATAGCTATATGTTGTGTGTCCCAATGTATGATGTGTATATCTGTGACCATTTTCACCTCCAGATGGCATTTTAAGAACATTTTCTATTAAGACTTAAGTACTTAATAGAAATACTCTCAAAGCTTTCCAAATTTTATAAAAACTAACTTAAATGTTTCCCAAGACTGCATGGTTTGGGGGAATTGTTGGAAAATGTAAATCTGCTGGTTTTATAAAACAGGTGTGTCTTCAATGCTAAGAGACTACTGTATTCTATCTGCATTTGTTAAGCAAATAAGCCACTTACCTGTTGTAAAATTTGTTAGTGAGAAAAATAGCTTCAAGATAGGGAATAAAAGTTTTTAGGTAAATTCTTCAATAATAGTTATTTGTTCTTAAAAATAAATTTGTGGAGGGGGCTCTCCCTGGTGGTGTGGCGGGTTGGAGCACTGCACTGCAGAGCTAAGCCAAGCTTCAGAGAGAGTTCGATCCCCCACCCTGGAGGTGATCCACATGGCATAGCAGACTTCTCCTATCTCACCCACTGCTCACCTCAGCAGTGTACTTTGAGGATCTACCTGTTCTGCTCCCACTCTGTCTCTGGTGAATCCTCTCACTGCCACTGCACCTCTGGCATATACCATGGAGGATGAACCCTCCCAGGAGGAAAGGTAGCTGTGAAGCTAACCATCGGTCAGACACCACGAGACCACCATCTTGGTGGGAACCAGGCACCGGGACAACGATTCCATCATTTTCCCTTGAGGAAAGGGTTGTGTCTTGGTTCATTGGTGGCCACAATGTGGCACCAGCTTGTCCTGTGATTCTTTCTCTTGTCACAAGCAAAGATGACATCTTAGGAGAGCATTTGCTGTGGTAACTTATAGATGGACTGCTGCCTGCTCAGTGTGGCCCCAAAGCCCCGGCCATTCTAGTTCTGGTGCACTTTTAAAACTGTAAAATAAACATAACATGAATTTACCATCTTGTAAGTGTATTGTTCAATAGTGTTCAGAATGGTCACTGTCTAGAACTTTATGTAATTACATGTTTACATTACTTTTTATTTATTTCTTCATCCATCAATGTAGATTTGGTTTATTTTCACTACTTGACTATGGCAAATAGTGTTGCCATGAACATGGATGTGCAAATATTTCAAGAGATTTTCAATTCTTTTGGATATATACTCAGAAGTGCAATTTTTGTATCATGACAATTCTGGTTTTAATTTTTTGAGGGATCACCATACTGTTTTCTTTTAAGATTAATTTATTTATGCACATAAGAACTGGGTACAGGCCAGAGGTATGGGGGTGGGTGGATTCACCAGAGACAGAGTGGGGAGCAGAAAAAGCAGATCAACTGAAATACACGGCTGAGGGGAGTATCAGGTGAGACAGGAGAGGTCTGCTGTACCATGTGGGTCAGCTCCCTGACCAGGCATTGAATTCGTGCTTCAGTGGCTGCAGATAGCTTCATAGTGTTGATACTTAACCGCTTCAACCATCAGGGAAGCCTATACTGTTTTCTGAAGCCTATACTGTTTTCTACAGTGTCTGCACCAACAGTGCCCAGGGCGTCTTGTCTTTAATAATTATCCTTCTAAGACTTGAGTCTCTAACCAGATCTCAGGTCTCTAAACATATCTCAGTTGAAATTGGGAATATAGAACTGTTCTCTTCTCCTTTCTGTTTTCAACTTCCCCTCCCTTCCTAAATTTTCCAGTGCAACTGGTCTGATTGAAATGAATTTGATCTTAAGGATTGGATTCAATGAGAAAAATACTAGAAATGACTGATTAGGAAATTGACCTCAGCCTAGCGTCCTTTGTGCCAAGGAAGAACAAAAATAGACTAATTTGGTAAATCCTACCATTTTGTGCATTTTTCTGTAGTGTACTATAATTTCAGTCTTTCCTCTAACAGATATTTGACCAATCTTTGAAGTTATTTGAAACATGCCCCCCCCATTCCTGTGCATAAAACACTACTTCTTCCCTTCTACGATAAATTATTTCAAACTGACATTTCTTCATTGAGAATAGGCCAGAAGTACCCAAATTGCACAGACTTCTTATTCTGCTGCTTACTGAGCTAAGCTCTAGAGGAGCAAATGGAACTTGTTCTCAAAAACTTGTCTGAGAGGGAAATCTGGCCAATCCCTCTTCTCCCTGTAGCATCTGTAACAGGTAAGGAGAAATGTTTCCTGGGCTTTCAGCTGGCTGGGGGAAGGTCTTCAGGGACAAACTCCAGGCGGTGGTGGAGCAGGAAGTCAGAGCAGCTGGAGGAACTGTGGTTAGGGAATCTCCCCTGGGGCTGCAGCCTTTGCTCCATCTAGTTCCTTCCGTGACAGCCGTATTCATTTCTTCACTCCCTGGCCAGGTTCTGTGCTTCCCGGCTCTCCGATGCGAGGGCCTCCCTCTGCTTCAGGAATGCTGAGGTCAGAGGATTGCGCTCCAGAGGCCGCCCATGAGAAAAGCATCTTAGGTCTACTTCCAGGGAAATTGTCAAGACCCCTAAGCACGTTGCTGTAAATCCCACAAAATCTGACAGTGCCATTGCCAAAGTCAGAGCACTGGGGTGAAAGGAAAAGTAAATTCTTCTATTTATTATTTATTTTTTTTTTATTTTAAGGATGAACTATCTTCTGTTGTTATTTCAAGTCAGAAAAAATTGGCCTTATAAGGGTCAGGTGTTGAAGTTCTCTCTACTGGCCTCAATGCTCATCTTTTTCAGAACATCACTAATTTATTTTTCTCCCTTGATTTTTCCAGGCTGGCCATATATTCTGAGGGTTGGTAGGACACTATCTAAGGAACAGTATCTATGGATGCTTTATAAATTTTTGTAGTTCCCAGGAATTTTTGCATCCAGGTGAGACTGGATGAAAGTCTCAAGGGCACATGGGTGAATTGGTGGTGGGAAGTCCACAGGGATGATAACTGAGATGGAAAAGTGAACAAAATAAAGAAATAATGTAAAACTAAATAAATTTTAAAAAAACAAGAAAGAAGTTAAAAAAAAGTTTCAAGGGTTGGCCCTCCCTGGTGGCGCAGTGGGTTAAAGCACTGCACTAAGAAGCTTAAGCCACTTCTACATGAGTTCAATCCCTGCCTGCCCCAAAGGAGATCCCCTCAGCAGTGTACTTCGTTGATCTGCCTGTTCTGCTCCCCACTCTGTCTGTGGTGAATCTTCTCACCCTCTGCATCTCTGGCCTGTACCCCAGTTCTGTATGAATAAATAAATCTTACTTAAAAAAAAGTTTCAAGAGCATGTGAATAGAAATTTCCTTTGTCCTCATAGATCTCTTAGGGGCAAGAGAGAAGAAAAGAACTCCTTTCATGTACAGAGGATTTTGGCCAGTGTGTATTTAATATGAAAAATGACCACCAGGCCATGATCCAAGAGCACAAAGCTCACTTGGGTCACGTTCACTGAGCTTCTACTGTGTGTTTCACTCGACTGGAGGTGCTAGGACCAGGACTGCTGAGATGGATTAAACAGATATAGAAGTGTGAGACAAGTATATTTGTGGTGTAGCAAAGTGAAATCTATGTTGTCTTTGCCTTCCCCTGTTCCAAGCAGAGAATTCCTAAACCTTTGGAATTTGGGGAGTAAATGTTTTGTCTTTCCTTATTCATAGTGAGACTCTTTCCACCTCACCTGAGTTTATGCTGATAGGTGACTCAGGGTAGACATTTGGATGGTTTTAAGGGAAAAATTGGCCGAACTCATGGGTTCAAATTATCAACAATCCCTCCCTGTCTGCAAGGAAGGAAAAAGGGAATGGAGGCTGAGATCATTTACCAGTGGGCCATGATTTAATCAACCATGCCTTCCTTAACAAAACCACCATCAAAACTCTTTATCTCCAGGTTGATGGACAGAAAGTCTTTTGTGACTAAGACAGCACAGAGCTGTACACCACCCCACCT
This sequence comes from Condylura cristata, assembly GCF_000260355.1. Lineage (NCBI taxonomy): Eukaryota > Metazoa > Chordata > Mammalia > Eulipotyphla > Talpidae > Condylura > Condylura cristata. The sequence goes on from NW_004567110.1 coordinate 43,873,683, forward strand.
CTATCCCTCTGCCCCCCGACACCTGTGCCCTGTGTACCTCTCAATCTGGCTATTCGTGTCCTTTATAATAAACCATTGTCATAGGTACAGTGTTTGCCTGAGTTCTGAGTTGTTCTAGTGAATACCAAATCTGAGAGGAGTGGGTGTGAGAAACCTCATATTTGTAGTCAGTCGAGTACATATGTCGGTCCCCGGGGGCCCCCATTATCAGCTGGCAGCTGATGTGGGGACAGTCCCATGGGACTGAGCCCTTAATTTGTGGGGTCTGTGCTGAGTAGTGTCAAAGCCTCTGTGAATTTCAAGACAACTCAGTTGGTGTCAGAGAACTGAAAACTGCTTTTGGAAATGTGAAATGGTATTTTAAACTAGGGCTCTGATATTGGATTTTATGAAATTACCTTTTTCTGTAGGTCCAAAACAGTTAACAGCAGTCCTAATGCAAACTCTTTAAAACAATTTGCAGTAGATATAAGACTAAGTGCTTTATATGTATCTTCTCCCTATTGCTGACAACATTCCAGAGGGGTATGTACTACCGTTATTTCTCATTTTACACACCAGGAGGCTGAGACTTTGGGAGGTTAAGAAAAAGCCCCAGACCACATGGCACTGAACAGGAAAAGCTGGATTTGAGCTTAGGGCACATGACCGCTACCCTGAGTTTGTTCCTTCCCTTAGGGCTGCAATACAAAGCATCACACAATGGGACGCTAAGACAACAGGCGTTTATTCTCTGACAGTTCTAGAGGCTGGAAATCCAAAATTAAGGTGTCAGCAGGGTTGAGTCCTTATTGGAGGGCCCAAAGGAGAATCTGCTCTTTGCCTCTTCTTCGATCTACCCTTGCAGTCAATTTGTGGCCATTCCTTGGCTTGCAACTGCAGTCCTCTGATTTCTGCTTTTATTGCCACATGGCCTATATGTTTCTCTCTTTGTAAGACTGTCAGTGATTGGATTCAGGTCCAGTCCTCCTCCAACACGGCCTTAGGATTACATAGCGAAGACCCTATTTCCAAATATGTCCAGTTATAGGGACTGAAAGTTAGGACCTTTAACATTCAGTTGGGGAGACCCGATTCACTCTGTGCTCTCCAATGAGAGCTCAGTGGCTGTAGGATGCTGTGTGCTAGCTCATGTGTGTGCCTGTGTTGGGGCCACAACCTTCTATGTCCTGTGTGCTCCTAGGCCATGCAGACCTGACGCAAAGCCCAGCTGGATTAGCTGAGTGGACAGAGGTCAGGCATGGAGGAACCAGACTCTTGCTCCACCACTTTGGGGAAGACAGCTTCCAGGTGAACCCCCAGGACATGCAGGCAAGGCCAAAGGCATTTTTCATGGCTGCTATGGACACATACCCATCTCTGCATGTGTTAAACCACCTTGACAAGAAAATCTCAAACTAGAATCTGGTTGTAGATGCTAGTTTTTTCTTGGTAATCAAATCTCTTACTTTTGGCTAGGGGAAGAAAGGCTTCAACAGTCATAGCTAAAAAGCTTGCTAGAAGGTCCTCGAAGACATTCTGTGTGTTCTCTACTGAAATGGGGCAAGTTAAACGAGAAATAAATAGTGAGTAGGAATCAGGATTATAGAAGAGCACATTCTCTGTGCTTTCTCAGAAAGCATGAAAATGTGGTAAGTGCTTTTTTGAAATAACTTTGGTAAAGTTGGAACTGCAAGGCCCAGGAAGAGTCAAAATAAATAATAGTGGAGAGAATGGTGGTCACTTGCCTGGCCTTGACTTTTCTCGGGGGAGCAGGGAGTGCAGTCGTTATCCATCTTGACCTGGGGCAAGCCCCGAGTGGTTCTTGGCCTCCTGTCAGTTCAGTACTTGAGGGACGCTGATAGGAGTCTGTCTTGTTGTGGAGCAGACTGATAGGAGCTGGTCCTGTCCCCTCTTTTTGGCACATAGAAGGGTTCACTTGAACTAACATGTATCTTTTTGGTGATATTGCAATCACATTTTGTTTTCCCTCAGGGTTCTCATGAAACATTGCCCGCACATTTAAGCAAGTCATACTTCTGAGGCCAAGCACACAAAATTGCCAAAGAACAAGTTTCCAGGCTTCATTTCGGAAGAAATTTCCCTTTGGTCGTTTTAACAATGGATTCAGTTACTAGAAACCCGAGTGCACAGCTAAAGCCGCCATGTGCTATCTGTTAACACTGGCCTTCACCTTTTGGACCTCTGCCCCGGGGCTGGCCACACAGATTCTTTTTCTTGGGCCAGACTGAGGTTTCTTAAATGTGACTCAGACTGGAGATTAGGTCCAGGCAGAGGAGATAATTGTTTCTAGTCTGCTTTCTTCTTGGGAGGAGGAAGTTCCCCTCCTAACTTGTTCCAGCCTCACCTTTTATGACTTCCTTTGACTGCTCCTTCATGGTCTCCAAGTTTTGGCCTCTGGACCTTTTCATTCTGCACTGTTCCACTCCATCACTCACTGCACAGCTCTTATGTCCATGAGTCCAGAATCATGGCCCTATCCTCTCCGGAGCATCATCTCCAGATGGCAGTACCTGTCACCTGGCATTTCAAATGCAACATTTCTAAAGCCAGATTCACTATTGATTCCATTGCTTTCACTTAAAAACAGCCACTCTCGACAAACCACTCTTTGGTCATTGAGCTTAAAAGTTAAGATTTCTGTGCCATCAGTGAAAGCACACTTTGTGGAGATCTCACTTCATAAACTCCCTTCCTTTCTCTCTTTTTAAAAAGGGTTTATTTATTTATGCATACAAGAGCTGAGTACAGACCATGGGTATGGAGTGGAGGGAAGAAGCGGGTGAGACAAGAGAGGTCTTCTGTGCCACGTGAGTCAACTCCCTGTCTGGGATCAAACTTGTGCTGCAGTAGCTGCAGATTGCTTTATAGTGCTGTGCTTTAACCCCTTGTGCCACCAGGGATACCCCTCTTTTCCTTTCCTCACTGCAGACCCTATCACATTTTAGTTAACTATTACAATAGTTCCCCTCCTAATTGCTCTCCTAGGTCTCACAATTAAGACGGCTTAAATTGATTCTATTAACATTACAACTCTGTTCATGTTGTTTTCCTGCCTGAAAAGTTCTAGTTCTGGCCCTCCCTGGTGGCACAAAGAGTTAAAGCACAGCACTAAGAAGCTAAAACCACTTCAGCATGAGTTCGATCCCCACCCTGGAGGTGACCCACATGGCATGGCAGACCTCTCCTGACCTGTCCACTGCCCCCTCAGCAGTGTACTTCATCAGATGGCCTGTTCTGCTCCATGCTCTGTCTCTGGTGAATTCTCTTACCACCCCTGCATCTCTGGCCTGTATGCCAGTTTTGTATGCATAAGTAAATAAATCTTAAAAAAAAAGAAGTTCTTCTCTATCATTTCAAGCACCCAGTCTCGTTCTGAAGGCATCCTCATACTGAGACCATCTCAGGGAAAGCATGACATTCTCTTCATAAGTCCTGTTTCAGGCACAATGAGTATGGTATTCTTTCTTCAACTCCAACTCATAGTTCCCTGGAAATGCCTGCTCCCATTCATATCTTCATCATTTGTATCATCAAGCTTCTAGGTTATTTCTCTACCGATACCTCTCAGGTCCCTATCTTGCCGAGATCTCATCATAATCCAAGGATTCATTTGTGGCATATGGACACAGTTACTTGTATTTGAACTTGTGAGTTAACTGCAAGCTACTTGAGTCCTAGTTTAGGCCCTTGGGCCTAGAGATGTCTGCTGCACTTGTTCAACTATGGTGAATGCTGACTCATGTTCTCTGGTCCCATGTCCCAGCTGCTTCTGACCCACTGAGTCCTTGCTTTCTCTCCTCCTTAGAGACACAGGCAATAAATTTGGCATGGAAAGAACTACTTTCTCCCCTCCCCTCCCAACCCCCACTGGTTTTATATTTTGTTGGAGACAAAAGCAAATCTCCAAGATTCAGGTCAACAACAATTAAGAATTATATCTGCCAGTTGGAAAAGAAACCTTTGAAAAAGACATTTGACTTTTTTTTTACTTGGGAAAAATTTGAAAGCTATAGCCTTTCAAGGAAACAGGATACTTAAAAAAGAAAAAAAAAAAAATCCCAACCCAGTCTGGCTTCATGTAGTTCAATCCTGTCAAGCTAATCTAATCTTTTGTGACAGAGCAGCAAACCTGGTAAATCAAGCAGGAAAACAATAGTTGGAATTTATGTTTATGGGCTTCAAAACTTTTGATTCCTGGGTCCCACTCAATATGATTGAAAGGTTAATGAGGTAATGTGTGTGTGTGTGTGTGTGTGTGTGTGTGTGTTGGAGGGAGAGAGAAAGAAGTTAGTACTAGTTGGGGGTGGGGGGGCTATCTGTAGGGTCAGCTTGATTTCAATATCCCTGTACACTCACCTGAGTGAGATAGATGACAGAAAAGAGGACATATTCAAAGTTGGCATTAATCTTAAGGTGGGTGAAGGGTTTAGATGAATAATCAGCAAGAGAAGTAAACTTGGTAATCACTTAAGCGATCAACATAAGAATGCAGGCTTGACCAGAAGGACCAGAAGAGTTCACGTTTAGGGAAAGAACTGTCTTTATGAAGAGTGTTAGCATTATGTTAAGTGTTAGCATTATGTTAACTGTCTTTATGAAGAGTGTTAGCATTATGTTATGTTAACTGTCTTTATGAAGAGTGTTAGCATTATGTTATGTTAAATTTAAATGTAGAATTAAGCTATTCTGTAAGATTAGTCTTGGGGTCATCAGCGCTGAGTGAGGACTCTTCTGTTTTTGGCTACAATGCAGATTTGTGGTGCAGCCAAACCAGCACAAATCCCATTTCTAGCATAAACCTGCCCTGATATAAAGTCTAAGTAGATGGTAATATATGAAATGTGAGTGTATGACCCCTAATTATTAACATCTGTTCTGGAACATAATCCCATTCAAAATTTTTCTTTAAGGTGGGACACAGCATGAAGAAAAGAACACAATGATTTTCTCTACAACAATGCTGATAACTAATAATCACACAGTCCACTCTATGTAAGTTAATTCTTTATATTTAATCAGTCCATTATAAAACTTCCCAATTAATTAGTAAAAGATGGCTTATTTTAATAGCCTTAAACATTGTTTGCTATTTAAACAAGACATTCTAAAAAAAGCAATCACATAATAGTTTATAGTAATTTACAAGTGGATGGTATACATTTAGATACAGAGGTAGAAGTTCACTTTTACGTTTCACTAATACACATTTACCAAATTCAAGGCACAAAATAGTTTGTCTTACAAAAAAATACTGTAAAAATGTCATTTGCTGTTCTATAATGTGAATAAGACTTTCAAAAGAATCTTTACACCCTTCCATACATGCTCCAGAGAGTAAGACTTTCCTCCTCACTAATAATAGTTGGCACAAAAGTGGGGACTTTCTTAAATGCAGAAGTTCCCGTTTTTAGGAACTGTTTCTTTACAGAGTTGCTGTGTAGTCTAGTTAAAAGTCCAGCTAAAGAAATGAAACACAGCAACTTCCCAAGGAAAGGGCACTTTCTGTATGCAGCAAAATTCACAGGTAGAAAATGTATGATTTTTCTGATAACTAGGGTCTCCAGAGTAATCGTTAATTAAGGAAATATTTCACAGATAAAATTAAAAATTCTGCCAAGTTTAGTTGTTATGACATTAAGAAAGAGACCAGTTCACTTTTATTGTGACAACCAAACATTATTTACTTTAAATTGATGGAGATCTTAAAATTCCTTTTTAAAAGAGCTGTACGTACAAATACCATGAAAAAGTCACATAGGGCTTTGCAAAACCAAAACTTAGAAAACATGAGAAAATATAGCACACTACCAGTCCTTGAAGTTGCAAGGGTGTCAACTGGCTAGAGTTTAATTATAAGAATTGATAAACTCTATGGAATCAAGAAAAAAACCACATATGCAAAATAAACTGTTGTTATCATCTCTAGACTTTCTGCTTATTAAAAAAAATAATGGTAGCCTGGAGATGTTGCACAGTGCTTGTCTAAAATGTTGTCTGGTTTTAGGGTTCTGCCTGTCAGGACTTCAATGGCAACAACCGACGCCTACTTTTGCTGATCACATTTTCCCAGTATTCTAGTTGGTTAATTTATAGTTTATTTTTTTTAAGTTGATTTAAAAATAAGTCAACATGGATTCAGAATCCGGAGAATGTTAATAATGCTGGAGTGGATTGGACTGAAATATCTTGATCGTCTTCTGATAGAAATGATATTCCATATAAAAAGAATTCTTAGATTCCATTTTTCGCTTCATTATTGTTTGTAGCTTGTTTTCTTTGAGCAATAAAGGGGTACATACATTTGTCTGCTCCTAGGAATCGATACATGCACACAACTGCTTCAAAAGGGAGGATGCTGAAAAAATAAGCCATAGGTTAGCAAATGTGAGAGGTCTTGTATTAATCAAGTCATAGGGGCAGATACAGAATGACCCCATTCACGAGGGAACCCCCCAGTTACCTCTTCATGAAAGTCACAATGTACATGAGGCGGGGGGTGCAGATCATGGGTTGGTCGGTGAGGATGGCCTTCATGGCCTGCTTCACACAGTAATCGGGCTTCAGAGGGGGCAGAAACGGCTCAATTTCTTTCCTGAAATTCATATTAAAAAGTGACATTAGGAATTAACACAACATAGGGAAGAAACCTGGAAGTACATATCAAAACATTGACAGAGGTGAGAGGCAGGATTTTAGGTCTATTGTGTTCTGCCGTTATTTTCCAAATTCTCCTAATATGAATACATTTTTAATCAAAACCGAGTCTACTTTTCTGTAAAATGACAAGTTCATATTTTATAAATGTTTTAAAATATATTTTAAATTATTTTTCTATTTTTTTTTTCAGTAGAAAAAGGAGAGGATGTTTGGCATAGCAAATAGTAAACCCAAACAAGATGCCAAACATTTAAGTGTGGTTAAAATAAAGGTGTATAAATATTGGCATAACTTTCCTGAGTGAAAAGTTAGCTCTCAACTCTCCTGGATGCCTGAGTAGAGAAAACCAAGATAGTTTCTTTAAGTGGTGGTGGAAGGGAGAGCTTTTTGAAATTAATTGCATGTAGAGATCCTGCTTGCAGCTGAATTCATTCAGTTACATGTTGAAATAACCTAATAATATAATTTATTCCTTTCACTTTTCATTGTCTAGCCACAGCTTTGGACACCTGCCGTGATGCTAAATAGGAAACAGAGCTCCTTGGAACTTCAGCAACTGGTTCCCTAAGCACACAAGAGGACAAAACCAACAACACACACACAGGCATGCGCACTAGAGCTCGACTTCACTCCCAGTCCAGTCCTGGAGTCAGCCAGACCTGAGATGGAGTGACTCAAATCACCCTCCCCTCCACCAACTTCACAGCTTGCTCAGGTTCAGCCCTGACCAACAGGGAACTGGTTGGGTTATCTTCCTTTGCCTTTCAAATTCATCCAAGCAAAGACCTCAAAGTGAGCATGTCCTCACAAGTATCCTTTTAATCATTCATGGTTTTGTTTATTCTGCTTAGCTCAAGTCAGATGTGACTTGACATCTTTATTCCCATATGCCTCCTTTCAAAGCATGTGGGTATTTTATTTCATTTAGTAAACTAAACAGTTCTCATTCTGTGAGAGTGAAATCTGGCTACATACACTCTCTGCAAAAAAAAAAAAAAAAAAAAACCAAATCTGAGGAGTTATAGTCAAAGGTCTTTTTAGAAGAAAGCCCTTCCTTTTCTGTGACAGTGACATTTTTTGTATTCAAATAAAATTCGCATTTATTTCCCAACATACTATTAAGTACACAAATTAACTCCTAAAGAAATAGCTCCTAAAAAAAGTCTTGAGTATTTGTTTTCTCCTTGATGATGTACAGAAGCCCTTTCCTATCTGATGCTTCTAGATTAACGTATGCATGTTAACATCAGTGGTGGTACCAGTCTCTCACTCATCAATTTCATGCTCAATTTATAAATTTTAGCCAATGAAAACTATAGGTTAACTATCAAATAATAAAGTGCCAGGCGATGTCTGATATTCCAACTCCATATATTCCACCAATAGAGGAAGATGATTTTTAAAATAGTTTTTCATCACTAGTAAGATGGCATCTCACTGACCTGATTCGGCAGCCTCTGAACATGCCAGTGTCTACAAGGTAAGGGCAAACCAACGTTGTTTTAATTCCATCCTTTTCAGCAGCCTTTAGCTCATGGCTCAGGGATTCATGAAAACCTACAACTCCAAATTTACTGGCACAGTAATCCTAAAATAGAGAAGAGAGAGAAAAGAAATGCTAAGTATGTGTACAGATCTCCCAAAAAAACCCAGTGAAGTTTCTTTGGTCCTAGTAACTTTGGTTATACGTTTGATATAAAAGTTTACAGGTGACTATGCAAAGAAATGGAAAGCATTTTAAAAGATGGATATCTGATGTGGTTCAGTGCAGAAATAATATTTTCAAAGCAACAGCAGAAACAGATGAACACTTTTTGCCACATCAATGAAGTATCAAATTACTTTAGGGAAGTTACCACAAAGGATTCTATGAAAGCTAACAAGTTGAAGTTAAAAATGGAGAGAGGCTCACTTTGAAGTGTCTGGAACATTTACAAATGATCTCTTGCTCTGTAAAGGAGATCGAAAAACCAGTTTGTTTAAATTAATGCTGGGAGAACAAAGGCAAGAGTAGCTTAGGTTATATGTTGTTATGATGCTATTTTCTTTTCAGGGTAAAGTAAAAGTAAAATGACAGCTATGTCTTGTAAGTTTCAACTAGAACTTAACTGAGATACAGGTTAACCTAGGTATAATTAACCTGGTGTGGAAAAAAGTTCTTTTCTGTTAACCAGCTTTAGATTTAGGAATGGAAATGTAGAAAGTAGAAGCCATCTATTTGGTATACTTTGATATATATTTGCATGGAGTGGTGTTTTCAATTCCATGCTATAAGCACCCATAGGACAAGTAGCACAGAGCAACACACACACACACATGCTTTAGAATTTGAAGATGGTGAAGAACAGGGTGTGATTAAGCCCAGGGCTAAAAGGCTGGACACCTCACAACTGAAGAGCAGAACCGTCTCATCTGATAAGCTAATACAAGATAGCTCACTTTTGGCAAGTTGACCAAAACAAAACATCAACCTTTGGCCTCATTTATCTGTTTCCTGTGGCACTGTCACTGCCCTTCACAGTTTCATTTCTGATCCTCTGCCTTTATACTGTCATCAAATAAAACTGCTAAGGATAGGGGATATCCTCAGGGCTGGCCCACCTGCTTCACTTGCTGCTGCTGCTGCTTTTTCAAACTAGATTAGGTGATCTTACAGCAGAATACGTGGAGTTGTATTTATTGATTTAAAATAAAATAGAGTATTTTAAAAAAAATTTTTGTGTAGAAGACCTGGAGTGTGGGCCAGAGGTGCAGGGGGTCAGAGAAACAGAGTGGGGAGCAGAACAGGCGGATCTACTGAAATACACTGCTAAGGAGGGCAAGACAGGAGAGGTCTGCTGTGTCATATGTGGGTTAGCTCCCTGGCCAGAGATTGAACTTGGTTCCTGGTGGCGACAGTGCTGAGACCCAACTCCAAGGTACCAGGAGGCCCTGGAGTTGCATTTAAATAGTGGGACCTGGTTACTGTAGAACACTCCACAAACAGCAAACAAGTAGAATGTGTCCATGAGTACAGGTACTCTTTTAGGATTCTGGTGTATTTGTCATGAGATCACAACAATTGAATAAATGAAATGCTTTACATCTGACAAACCTCAACTCCAGCAGTACTGAATAATCCCAAGGAACTTGCAACTGTCACAATATGACCATGATTAATCTCCAGCATTGTAGGAAGAAAAGCTTTAGTGGTCTGAAAGAAAAGATTCAAGTTTTAAGAACAAATATTTTGAGTTTCATCTAAAACTCATCTGAAATCCCAAACAAACCTTTTCATGTTACACTTCCCAATTTATTTAAAAATATTTTACATTTAGCAAAAAAGAGGAGCTCCTCCAAGGGTGTGTGATGAAGTTAGCACCGTATCATTGGCATGGCAGTCTATTATAGGCCGTGACCAACAAGGCTGTAATACAAGAGCTTATGGGGACAGTGTCCAGAGATGAAAAGAAAGCCATTAACAGCTTTTTATCAGCTTTCAAGTGATAGTTATCTGCTAATCTAAACTTCTCCTAGGTCAGAGATTTTTTTTTAATGCTCAAGACACTTTAGTGCATCCTCCCCACAAACAGCTGGCTTGTACTGTTTGCCTTGTGGCTATATCTGAGTGCCAACAAACTTATGAATGAAAGCACACCAGCATCATCCTCTGGCTTCCAAAGCTTGATTAGTGAAGTGTACCAATAGGATAGAAAGTATTTTAGGACATTAAAAATCAGGGTAAAAGTAATCATTTTTTTTTAAAAGTAATCATTTTAGTGAAAATTATGTCAATGATAACTCTGAATGGGAGAACCCATAGAACACTGAATCACCACACTCCTCTATGGGGTTAACTAGGAGGTAGGTGACCATCTACTCTGTAGGAGAGCTTGTGGCAGGCACTCTAAGCAGTGGCTCAGAGGTGGCACGATTCTTTTATTCACCCAACTCTTTCTTTTAGCTTGCTTGCCTTTAAGACACAACACTGTGTTCTTGAAAAAAAATGAGATCAAATTGCTTACGATGATCTATTAACTACTTTACCAGGCTCCCAACAGTTTTATAACCTGCTTCTTAAAAGAAAGCAGCAAAGAGCAATCTGTCCACTGTTGAGTTATATCCTACTGCCAACACTGCTTCCCATGATTTATGAAGTTAAAAAAAAAAGAAACCCAAAATCTAAACATTACACAGAAAAGAAGAGATGCATTCCCTCCTTAGAGGACTTCCTGGCAAGGGACGACTGCATTTTTACATGACTAATTTGTTATAACTCTTGTTTGTACAGATCAAAACCAGGTATTCCATTAATTTTGATTAGTCCATGTTTCAATCTATGGTGCACACAGATGACAGAGGAATCTTTGTGAAGAATCCCAGTGTCTTCCCCAGTCTGATTCCAGATCATGCAACAACCTTACCCTCCAATTCATACCATTTATTTGGACCTCCTTCCTGTTGTTACCCATCACATTTGTAGGTTTTAGCCATGGGCTCTTCTCTGATAACCCGCCCCCAGTGGCCTACTATTAATTTGAAGTACACTATTCATCACATATTTAAGTCTTTTATTCTTTTCAAAGTGTTTCACAGTAACTGTATCACTGAGTCTCCAGATGAAGATGAATTTCTATTGAAAGTGGTAGGGTTAGCCTTTAATATTATTTTACATATCTAGATTTTGTTCATATTTATTTAGGACACACAGTGAACTTCTCAGATGCTTTATTGTTAATGTGTTTTGATTTGGACTGTTTTATAATTGTCTGGTTGCCCCAGACTGAGCTGGGGCAGATAAATTATTTTACAAATATTAAGCAAGAACTACTAAGAATGGTGCTACATGTTGATAAAGGCCATTCTTATGCACTTCATAGACCTAGCACACCACTGGATGTATGACAGACAGACACACGCCTCAGCTTGTTTTTATTTCTCTGTAGTAGTAGTGGGAATGGTTGGGGTAATTATGGTAGTAATTATAAGTTTGTCTGCTTGATAGCCAAAAAGCGCAAGAGCTGGTACTTTAAGTCATTATAGGTTCACCACTAGGCTCTATTGCTGATATAAAGCTATTATGTCATAGAACTGCAATACAGAAACATCATCAGTAGCTTACCTATTCCAATTTAGAATGTTAGAAAACATTCTTAAGTTGTCAATTCTATGTGAGTCTTCTTTTAAGTATCTGGTTATATAGTTGTTCCCAGATAAGTTAAAAAGTATGAAATGTTACTCTTGATGTTATCCAGATATCATTTCTAAGTATTAAAAGTTTGTCTAGTTTTAGAAGATTTAATATTATATCTATACTATTAAGTCCTAAGAAATTACACACAATACAAAACAGCAGTTAAGAAAATATGCTTTAGTTACCTGACAAAACTCATTCACAAGGTTAGTGTCCACTTTAATTCTAGCTGGCAGTGGGCTCTGGCTAGAAACATGACTTTGAGTGGTTGGCTCTACTGTCTTAACCTCATTCATGTTCAACATCATTGCCTGCAGGTGTTAAATGACTAATCCAGAGTCCCAGCACCACATAAAGGTAGGTGATAGAAGATTAACAAGTTCCTAACTGTTTTTTAAGTTTAATTTGTGGCAAGGTTCTGAAATGGATTAATGTCCCTACCTCCCTCTCCTGAAATTAGTCTGGCAGTAGAAACTTAATTCATTCAACAAGTATTTCTTGAACATCTATTAAATGCAGGTACTGTGTTATTATCTGCCAAAACGATAATGGGTAAATGGGCGCTAATACCATTCCTGTCTCTAAGCAGAATTTACACTCACCAGCAGTAAATGTGTGTTACATCACTACAAATATAAAAATGTTCTAATATGTCCTACACAAAAGCAGGGTACTTATGGCTACATATTCTAAAAACAATGTGCTTGAGCTTAGTTCCTTCCTTTTGTCCCAAAGTGATTTGGAGTAAAAAGGAATCCAGGTATGGTTATGTACTAAAGTCCTTATCAATTTTGATTTGTAAACACGTTTTTCAGGGAAATATACCTCATTTTAAGTAGCTAGTAAAGGCAGAGGTTTGTTTCAAGATGAAGGTTTTTTTGTTTTTGTTTTTGTTTTGAGAGGAAGGGATTTGTTTAAGGTAGTGGCATATCAATGTTTAGCTTAAAATATGTGATTTCTTTGTCTAATCGGACAAATTTGGACCTTTGTACAAATGAAATCCAACTCACTACTGCATTTTCTACATTCCAAGACAAATGTCAATATTCTTTATTTAGAAAGACTTACCAATTATAGGCCTAACACTACAGTGACTACAATGACCATTATGTCAAGACAACAAACAAATTGCTGAGGAAATGGGAGGTAAAATAAACCAAAGCTAAGTTGGCCTTGGAGCCCAAACTGGTGGTCTCCCATAAGCTGTGTCTAGCAGTACCCACTATGTGCCTGGCAAAGGTAAGCCCAGGATAAGAGCATTCACACCAGGACCACTCAGGTTTCTTTTAAAACTCGAGTTTTCAATGGTGCCTGATTCACGTGATCGAGCAATAAGGCTGTTAATCATTTCCTTTGCTGCCTGAATGAAGGTGAGCAATTACTGCTCATGTGTTATTTCCACAATCTAACTCCTGCCTTATGTCTGGGGCATATTACCAAATAAACTTTGATCAACACTAATTCTGTTCCTTACTTTACAAGATAAATGCTATAAATGGGTGGCTAGAAAGTATCTCATTTTCAGGAATTCTTCCAACCTACCTAGTTTTCTTTTCTAATTACTCTTGCCCTCAACAGTCTGGTGGATGACATCTGAGATAGCACAGCATATTCTGTCCTTGACACAGTTTGACAGCACAAAGAAATCTGGCACTTTGCAATGAATTATTAATGTGCACAAATATTGTAGCATGTATGAGATGGGGACCAGCAAAAGGTGAAGTGCTAGTTGCCATGACACCAGTCAGTTCAAGCTAAGGTTTGTGATCTTTAACTTTGTCTCAAAGAAGGATTAGAAGAATATAAAGGGTAGATCCGAAGTACACACACACTGAAATATAAATTCATGCACACACTGCCAATGACGAATCCAAGAGGGGCAACCCAGAACCTCAGTGGACACCAGGACTGCTGTATAGCTCCATGCTATGAAGGGATTATTTAGATCAGGAGCTATCGATAAAGGGATCTGACAAAGATACGAAGAAGTAGAGTTATGTGGTGCCAATGGTGAATGGCAAGGTTAGCTAGACACTTGACCTAAGTCAGAGAAATGCACTCCTCTCCATTGCTCTACCCTCTCATTCAGGTGTTTAGAAACAAAGGAAGTCATCCAGTTTGTAATCAGGAAAATATGGCTGACTCTGGATCTAGTGAGTAACAGAGTCATTTACCAATATACACTAATTGGTGTGTCCAGTGAGAGAATTTAGAGTCAGAAAGGACCTAGGAATTATCTGCGGAAGAGACAATTAATAATGGACCCTCACTAAGAAGTGTGAAGGTAGAACTTTGATTATCTAGGATTAATTTGATCACATTTCTCCAATACTATAATCTGCCACTGCTGACAGTGACAGAAAAGGAAGAAAAAAAAGGAAAAAGGACATTCAGATGGACACTGACATTCCTCTGAAACATGCTTAACAAGTCTAATATTGTCATTGCTCCTCAGGGTTCCTCTTCAAAGCACTGGGCACTTTGAAAGATAACTGTAAAGGTCATATTTATAATATAAACAAGAACTTCTTAAACACAAGTGTGACTGGACATAGACGTGACATGTCATATCTCCAGAATCTTTGAAAGTTGGGTTTACGCCAAATTAACTTCCAACAGCTCCAACCCTCCAGATCATTCTTGGTGCTCTTAATGACAGACTGCATCGCAGAGCCTGCAGCTGCACTGTCAGGACAAATTAGCCTAAAGTTAAACAAAAGAGAATGTGAAGAAATGTGGTATCCGGCAAAGTCTGACTTTTGAAATTTCAAGATTGATGACATTTTGAAGGTGTAGGTAAAACACCCAGAATGTGTTTTCGTATTTGTAAGCAATTCCAGGTCATGGACACTAAGGGGAATGCAAAGTGAATTTCTCACAGGAGAAGGCCTCCTGTTGTATTCTTTTGTTTGTAGGACTATTCTGTGGCCAATTCAAGAAAAGGCATCTTTTTAAAAGAATCATTTTGAAGTGTTTATCTCTCATTTGAATGTTCAAGAGACAAAGCACAAAGTAAATTTTCATTTCTAAAGAGTACCATAAGTCATTATGATGGCAAAGTATTAATACTATCAACACATGTACAGTTTTCTGATTAAGAACTTTCAGAATCTCCAAGTAAGAGTAATAGGTACTATTTGAAAATACAACCAAAACTCCACTGAACAAAGAACATCTAACTGGTCGTTCCCATGGTGCCTCTCCAAGCGGTGCAACACTGTCCCACATATTTTCTTTCTATCCGTGCTGATAATAACTTATCTTTATCAGAATCACAGAGGAACATATAGGTATTTACAAGGCTAAAAGGACATCTGATAGCACTCTTCTCTGGAAACTCAGTTACCACTCCTCAAAAATTACATTTAACAGTACAAACTGAATTGAAGACAGTGAAAAAACAGTGAACCGAGTAAAGGTTAACAGGATAAATTAAGTGTATTCAAAGATGCTAATACCACTAAGCTAACCTGGAAAAGGATTTTGCTAACATGGCAAAATCAACATTCTTAATATAGATTTAAAGATAGATGCTTAATAAATATAATATTAACAATCAAACTTCAGAAATTTCACTTTGACCATATAAGGTGTGACTTGAAGATCTATATATTGCAATTATCTTTAAAAAAGAATCAACACCTAAATGTGTATGTTAGTGATATACAGTAAGTTTAAATATTTTAATTGCAATTGTTAGCACAAATTCTGAATTCATATAACTGGATAACTGTTGTTTTTTTTTTTTTCTTTTCTGTTAGGGTATATCTGTAGAGACAGAAAGCATTTTTGATGTATGATGCAATAGAGCTCCAAGACATTGACGCCTGGAACTACTTTCTCAGGTTTTTCAAAATGGTCTCAAAATCTATCAGACTGAGAAAAAAACTCCCTTTAACAACAGAGGGAAGACTAAAGAATATGTCACAATATTCAAATTTATACCAATGTTACATCTACTATCCTTTTTATTATTGTTTTGGGGCTAGTTTAACATTTGAAGGCATCAAATACTTAATACTTTAATGCTTAAAGCATACGCACAAGTACACTCCTACAGTTGCGCTGCAATCAAGAAGCTAATAAAAAAGCTAGGCTCTTCAAATGAACACCTAGATGATGACACCATTAGTTATTCAGCAAAAATAAATGCTTCATTAATTTGCCTTCCCAATGTTAACACAGTGAATGAATCTGCCCCCAGGCAGCAACTCAGAAATCAACATTCCCTTATGTTTTTAGGAATCGCCATGCAGAAACACCAGAAAGAAGGTGACTTAACACTCAATCTGTCTGGCCTTCACAGTGCAGAAATCACGCAATTCTGGCTACCAATCACTTCATTTCACCTTCCTTGTTACTTGACCTACCTCGATCTTAAGTGAACTTAGTTGTGAGCTAAAAGGAGTGACATCTCTCTACAGATTCTCAGATCAAAAATGTTATGATGACTTATATCCATTAATTCTTTCTTCGATTTCTACCAGAAATTCAAAATGCGTGTTGTAACACCAGGGTATGACTTGCATAAGACTCTCGTAAATGACTCAACAAGGCACGACTCCATGGTGCAGTTGCCAGCATCTGGTGAGTAGTAAAAATATGTATTCATTAAACATTTATGTGTTGTTATGACTGTGCCTTTTAAAATAGGGTAACTTGAATTCATGCTTCTTATATATTAAAAAAATACAAATTATCTGCAAAGCAGTCCTTGTTTTACTGATTTAGTTTACTGAAAGTTCTTAATCAGAAAACAAGGAAGTCCACGGAAGCACAATATATTAGAGGAAAACTATGAATGCTGACCAACTTTAGTAAAATGCTGCTTTCTCTGACTCTCCTCTTGGCTTAGTCCTATAATCAAAGAAGTGATCTAAAAGCTCCCTCAAGCTCTGTTCCCTCCCCCCATCTAATATCTTACAGAGTAATGAAAATATCCCACCACGCTGCAGTCAAATAGCCTTCTAAACAGGCTCTCACGAATCCTTTTTTTTTTTTTTTGTCTCCAGCACAACTCACATCTCAGAAATTGTAATAAAGATGGAGCTTCCAAAGGGCAGAGGCTTCAGTTCTACTCCAGTGACTAGTAACCACTTTCATGAGACATAAACTCATGCGAGGAGCTCAGCCACAGCTCAGCAGTGGAGGCTCCCTCTCCCTCTGTGCCACAGCCCAAACCAGTGATGTCCCCAATCACCTTCCAAAATTGGATACATTTTTAGCACTAAGGAGCTCTTCTGCAGTTGATTTGAATGTTTATGTAAATCAAATGCCTTCTAGTTTGCTTACTGTTAAGTCTCAAAGTTAAAATCTTTACCTAAAGATACAATCAAGAGCTTATGCCTCAAAACTTATTTTATTCTTAAGTATGCACATCCACTATAATAACTTAGAAGCTAATCACAATCTATGGTTTTATTAAGTACCTATGTTGTGTTAGGCATTGTTAAAAATATTTTTTGTGAGCTCTGAAATTTAAGAATCGTAGGACATCTTTTCTATAAATCAGCGGTTCTCAGACTTTGCTACCTTATTAGTCACATGGGGAGGAGCGTCCCGAGGCTCAGGGTGTACCCCAGGCCAGTTTTATCAGGGAGGGGACTGGGCATCAGGAGGCAACATTTCCCAGGTGATTCCACTATGTATACAAGTCCAAGAACTAGTGTTCCAGAGAAATATCTCAATCTCAGCACCACTGATGTTTGGTTGGGTAATTCTATGTCATGGGAGAGCTGTCCAATACATTGTACAGTGTTTAGTAGCTTCCCTGGTCTCTATTCCACTAGATGCCAGTAACAATCACACCAGTTTTGATGAGCAAAAAATATCTTCCAGATGTTGCCAAATGACTCCAATGGGGGAAATGGCCTCATGAGAAGTACTCTCTAAAGGCAAATCAAGTCCCATATAGTTCAGCAATCATTCTTTCTAATCTCTAATTCTCATATTTTAATGAGGTTTTTCTAGGTTTGGAAGATATCCTGGATTAAAACTATTCCACAAATCTGGGACCAAAAATCCACCACTTTTAGTTTATGTAGACACTTTCAAACTACCACTCTACTACTAAATGAAAGAATATCCTGATGGATAATAATGCTTATCTGATAGCTGCTCTGAAGTATTCTACCTGCCTCACAGAAGAGTTCTAAAGTATAATAGAATTGAGTACTCACTTATCACAGCTCTGGCTAAGCTACCCAAAACATCATTGTGAAAACTAAGGAGGAAAATTTCCTTTTAGGTATAGCCAAGTGTTTGTGAGATATTACTCCTTCCTCTATCCAATACTGAATGCTGACTATATACCAGGGGCCAGGAGTTAAGGTGGGGATGCACAAAAGGCAAGATTCCTGCCCTTCTTTCCAGACTGGCATTTGGGTCGTGGGCAGGAACAATGAAGCTCTTCAAGGCCTGACCTTTCTGCCATGATGCTTATAATTTTGGAAACTCCATCCTGGACTCATCAACCAAAGGTAAAGCTCAGCTAAAAAGCATCTGGACTCTTCCATTTAGACACTGGACTAGAATCCAAACTAAAAATATCCAACTAGATTAGGGCGGATCACAGAGTAAGAATCCTAGAAGATTCCTTAAGGGCTAGTTATAGGTCTGGCAGGAAAAGGGCAGGTAGAAGAACACAGAGAAGCAAGAAAGAAAATACTCAGGAGTTCCTTCTCAAGCTTTGATGCGCATTAGGAATCACCTGGGAGCCGAATCAAATGCAGATTCTGATCCAGCAGGTCTGGGAAGACAGCTGAGTCTGTCTTTCTAGTGGCAACTTGGCCAGGTGATGCTGCTACTGCTCTGAGTCATAGACTGGACATAAGGTTCTACAGGAGCTGGGTGTCTGTTTACTCCCAACCTCAAGCGGATTCACATCAACTTCTAGAAGTTCAACAAAAACAGGTAGACTAATTTATTCATTCTCTATAACACCCAGGTTCTTTAAATCAGAACATTAGGGGTTAGGAAGTTTCATTTTCTACTATTCACAGGCTTTCCCTCCGTGTTTGAACAGATGAAGTTTGGCTCAAAGGCTGCTCAGAACTCAAAGTCTAATGTGGACACAGCGGGAATCTACTCAATGACTGTGCAAATTTGTCTTGGATACATTTTTAGCACTAAGGAGCTCTTCTGCCGTGATTTGAATGTTAGGGGACGCCTTCCCATCCTCTCTCTCCCCATGCATATGTGTTTAAGTCAACCAGTCTATGGTATTCTGGTACAGTATTGTGGATGGACTAAGACACTCCACTTCCAAACCCATTAGACCAAACTTTCAAAAAGAAAACTAGAAAACTTCAAAATTCTTTCCCCTCATCCACAGAAGCTTTGAAGGGTTAGATTTCAAGATAAGAAATTAGACATTAATCTCAGCATTTACTTTCTTCATTTCCACTTACTGAAGTTTTATGCTTCAGTAAGCCAGAGAGAGAAATTCACCTATGAAAAAAAATTACCCCTTTAAAAATCTGATGGTTGAGTCGTAAGTTTGGACACCATCAGCCAGCTAGAACTACACAATTTTGAAATTCCATGAATAGCATTTCCAAAGGTAAAGCTTCTGGAGTTATCTGATATTTTGATCCCATAAGATCATTATATAAGAGGGAAAAAAAATGATCTTATATTTTCCAGGAAATAAAGGGGATAAAGAGGGGCGGTGGGAGGAGGACTCAGCAAGTGACACTGATACTGACATTTCAGTAATGAGTATTTATAGATGGTTTGTTCAGACTTTCCTTTACAGAAGAACCCTTTGTAACAGCACAACTTCTTGTGTCCAGTTTGCCAGTATCAATAAGCAAGCTAGGAAGAGTAGAATCCGGAGTGACCAAGGATATACAACACTATTTTCAATGAAGTGACCACCTTAATTACCGATCATGTAAAATGTAAGAGAAGGTGCAGAAAAGCACATAAATTGAGCTATGATAATGCAATTACAGTGGGCTATGGGTTCTTTAGAATTTTTTAGTCTAGAATTTTAATTAGACATGCTTGTCTAATTAGTAGAGAAAACTTCCTGGGTATACTACCATAGGGTTAACCATTCATTGTTAAACTATGCTAATTAAAAAAAAATCAACATGTGAAGGTGAATTCTTACATTGTATCAAGGGCAGAAGTATAAGTGACTCATAAAAAAATCTATTAGGGGTTTTGAAGATGGAGCAAGTTAAGTATTTGTAGGAATTCTAAACTAAAGCCCTAGAATGAGTCTGGTTCTTGCTTCTTATGTCCCCAGTGGTAACCTTAGAAGGACCCAGAACCTCTTTCAGTTTGTTTCCTCATCCATAAAAATGGCGATAACGGCTTTACTTAATTCAGAATTGCTGTGAGGCTCAAATGAGAGAAGTGTGTTTATGAAAGGGCTTTGTAAAGTTTAAGGTATATTAAATGCATGTCTCATTAAGCATATAGCTATTTGGTTATAAGTGCTATATTTTGGTTATGTTGTGTCTTTAGGTGCCTGTAATTCTTGCTCTTACCATGTATGGCCCTCAGGCTTCCTTGACTTTCACACAAGGCCACACGTCCTGCCCAAACCTAACACCTGACCACTAGAGGTAATCTCAAAATATTGCTTTAAGCAACGGTTCCATATGCCTTGTGACCTTTCATCCAGAGTCCTAGATGATGCTGGGAAGCAAGAACAAAAATACTTTCTAACAATACCTCTTCAAATTCTTTTCTTCATCTTATTTTATTAGGAGCAGAAAACAACTGCTTTAAAATTATAAATATGAATTAAAAGTTTAAAGAAGAGTCTAGCAAACATACAAAGAGTAAACATTAGTACAGAACTATTTTAAAATAATTTATGTTAACTTGGTTCTTTTTCCCAAGAGATGGTAGAATTCCTTGAGAAATCAGTAGGGGACCGTATGTTAATTATAACTTGCAGGTGGGAAAATTCAGGCTTTGAATTTTAAGTTTCACTTGTCCTCAAAATACCAACATGCTTACATAAGTTACACCACAAATATTTTCTCGTTAACACTGACTTGGGAAGTGTTATTCTGAGCCTAGTTGTTTAATGTAATATTAAGAAGCTGAACCATGTTAATATTCAAAATATCCAGTATTAAGCTATCTGAAGGTCAAAAATTCACATTTTTGTGCAAACCTAAACCAAACACAAATAAAACCACAAAAAGCTGCCAAAACCCAAACTTCCCCCCTCCAAAAAACTCACCGACTACTAGCCAAGCAGTGTTAACACTGCTGCTACCTTTCACACAATGATGTGTGATCTTTGAAAGTTTTACATACCAAGTAATGTTTTGTTTCCAAATGTGAATTCATTATAAGTGGCTTGTCAGTTGGGCTAATTTGACAGCACTCAAGGTTGCCTCAGTTAATTGCGCTTATGTGTTAAATATTCTAGCAGCATTTACTTCAGTGTTGAAAGTTTTATGATCACTATGAGAGGATATTCAATTTTTCCCTCGTGGTTCACTTAATTTTAGTTTCAGAGCATTTAGGAAAATGGTCCATGACAGATATGAATCTGAGTTGTAAAAGAATTGACAAATAAAATTAAAAAGAGAAAAAGAAATTCAAGAAAGGGTTGTGCTCAGTAAGATAATCAGGGAAAAGATGTTAGCAGTCCTTCAGTTGTGAGGCAGTCCTTCCAGTGCTGAGATGGTGTAAGCCTGCATAAGCCCAGTGATCCAGATGACTAGAACTGGCTGGCCAAGTGTGTCAGGGTAAGTGTGACCAAATCCCAAGGCCATGCTCTGGTAACCTGAGCCTGAACAAAGGTATCTTAATAAGAGTGTTAGGTCACAGGGAAGTTCTCTAAGGCTATGCTTTAACAGGACCATCGCCAAGCATTAGTTTCTCTAGATACTGAATATTTTCAAAGAAAGAGTTAAAAAATCCCATTTGGAATGATTTTCAGCTATGTTTACATAGGATCTCAATCTAAAGGAGTTTTGGGGTCAGTTAATAGAAACTATCAGAAAGGGTTAGTTATTTCAATAACTAACTACTGTAAGTAACTTTTGAGGCTAAGAAATCACTGATTAAACCAAGCGGGAGTAACATATTTTACTCTGATCACTGGAGTTACAGGCTCAAAACATAGGATTGCACCCATTCAGTTGAGCAGGGAATAGTTTCCAATTTCCTAAGGACTATCAGAGTTTGTCATACTCCAAAGATTAGCTACAAAAGATCCTTTATCTTGGGAAAATACTGGTTGTGTGTAGAAGGAAGTAAGATACAAATCTACCCTGTCAGTACACCCCCTAGTGGAATTTCAGCATAGCACAATTTCCAGGGTCTAAAAATATCCAGGGTATTTAGACTTAACTTAGCTCCAATGGACTTTTCCAAAGTCCAGGGGCTGTAACTGCACAAAGTCGTGAGGTGTCTACTTATCAGTAAGCATTCTAAAACAAGGAAAAATGCCAAAATACTTCGTCTACACATTTATCCATACAGACAGACATCTTGATTAGACAGAAGCATATACTGGCTACTTATACTGAAATAGGGTTAATTTTAGTTTCTGAAAAAAAAAAAAAAAAAAAAACTAGCACAGAAATTTTAGATGGTTCTGCTATTAATATTCCTTAACTCAAGGAAAAAATTAAAAGGGGTTCCCTACTTTAAAAAATTAGTATTTAGTATTACTCCCAAGTGAGGTTATTATATTGCTTGAAAGGAATTTTCTGATTGCCATATGTAGGTATATTCAAATTGCTAAAGGTAATCTACTAGAATTTGCCAAAGATTTTTAAAATCTGAAAAATTATTATGGTAAAAACAAATTTAGAGAAAGAGGAAAACTGAGAGAATGTGAGCAGTTAAGCATCTAATCACAGGGTTTGTAAGCTCTTCTCTAGGCCCCAGTGACCGGATCCTGCAATGAATAGCTGAGAACTCTGCTAGCCACTCTCCATTCAACCTTTTTGAAAAAGCTCTTCAATCAACGTTAGCATAGCACAGGTTAAAGAATGCTGCCACTCTGACATGTCCTATAAATTTCTACTTGGGAAGATAATGGATGAAGCCCTGGATGTAGAAATAATTAAGGAGAAAAGAACAAATACCAACTTTGCTTCCAGGAATGGAGATAAATAACACACAATTGAATGTGAAATGGCCATTCCCTAAACCAAGAATTTGAGACTATTCTACAAGGACTGCCCCATAATATATAAAGATACCATTAAGTCAACATGAAAATATTTTGAATGTATTTTTCTTTCTTGGGAATAGTAATACATTTTGTCTAAACCACTCAACTTCTTTTGTCTCCAAGTCAGGCAGGAGTCAGTGGCAGAATAGCTAATTCTGCAGAGCTCCTTTAGGGCACAGTAAGATACTAAGTCAGGCTACAGTTTAGGTTATAGGATAGATATAAAGGAGGAATTTGGAAAGACAGGTGCTAAAGAACCTAGAATTCAGGTGGTGAAAATCAAAGGTTTGGAGTAGCTTTTAGTCAGAGTAATTCCTAAGCAAACATGAAAACAAACAAGTGTGCTTATATAACCCTGGGTTGGAGAAAATAAGTTGGAAACAGGGAAAGAAGTTCAGTAACTCTTTTTACACTTCTAGTCCAGGCTAGAAGTGATGGAAGCACACAGGAGGGAGCAGCAAGAAGGATAAAAGTATATGGTGGCTATAGACCAATCAGGATTTTGGTGACCTAGGAATTCATGCAAGATGAAGAATTAATGATACTGTTGATGTTTCCAAACCTGGTATTGGTGATACCAGAGAATTCAAGGGGTAAAAAAGAGTTCAGTTTTGAGACCTCCTGGGCTTTGGGGGATGTAAGGAATATAGGAACACAGGAACTGCCTCAGAAATCACAATTGAGGCTACTGGTAAGTAGATTACCTACCTAGAGGTGCACAATGAGGAACATTTTAAACACACAGCCTAAAGGGTCACTACACCTTGAAAGCAGAGAAGCTCAGCAGATTGGGATGACAGGAAAAGAAGGGGAAGAACCAGGCTTATCTTGGAAGCTATAAGCTAAAACACTGGTATTTGAAAGAGATGGTTAACACAATCACAGTCTGTAGAAAGAATAAGCTGCACCCTGGATTTGACAATGACGGGAGTTCAGCCATTTTTTCATGTGACACTGGTTACTCAGCAATATTTTCTAACTGAGGTAATCAGATTGTAAGAGATCAAAGGTGCTAGGAAACTTTATAGGATGTTCCCCACATACATCAGTTATGTAAGGTGTCATCTTATCATGGTCACTGATGCTTGTTGCAACAGGAACGTTTGGTCAATTTGTCACCGGAACACTTTCAGAAATTCTTGTGCCATGTATTGAAAGCATATAGGCTATTAAAAGCTGATCATACAACAATGACGAATAAAGTCTGGAGGGTGGGATAGATTTGGGGGACAAAGTTTTAGGAGAGATAGCGAAGGGGACCTTGTGACCATACATCAAGAGACATTTTCGTCAGCAAAGTATCTGATGTTATCACAGGCAGAGTTAACCCAAGACCACCATGGAGATAGTCACGTAATCAGGTCAACAGTGGCCTAGGCGTCCCTAGCCAGGCCTGCCTTGTGATAAGAGCTGTACTCTGTAGGTAGGCAAAGAATTCTTTGCTGTGACTTGTAGATGGCAGAAAGGTCCAGTTGCCCATGAGTGGCCAGCTAGTCGTCAGCTCATAGGAACCCACAGATGTTGATTTCTAATAGCAATAGATTTGGGTCCAGCATGTAATCTGTCAAATATAGAAACTCAAAATTCAATGAGCACCGTATTTTGTGTTAGAAAAGCTTTGAGCCCACCCTGTTAGGTGTACCATCCCACATAGTCAAACAGAGATACCTACAAAGATGTTTTATTTATTTTTTAACTATGAGCACAACAATTAATGAGATAAAGTATGCCTACCCATGTCAATTTATAGTTTAGTCAAGACATAAAAATGTCTTTATTTCTAAAGTTCCAATATTTGATTATTACTCATATATTTATTTAATAGCAGTAGAGAGTTCTGGTACAGATTTCTAAAAACAAGCACAAATTCAATGCTTTAGTAGCTATCTTAAGGTAAATAATACTCTATAATATTGTTATATAAAAATATAAAATGATCTATTTAGTATAATAATTCTTAATATTTTGGTATAGTAGAGGAAATATTGACTAAAGGGTTTCACATGAATACTTTAGAAATTATTTTTCTAAATACTTCAAAAATCTAAGAGGCTTTCAACAAAACTAGGTTTCTCTAACCAGAGAACATAGGAATACAGCATGAGATTAAAAACCAGTAAATCACATAAGAACTTAAACATTAATGATTACGGACCATTCATGAGATATTAGGTACAACCACAGCACTAATGTCTTTAAGTGCTGCATTACTCAGATCTAGCTGGTGGGCTTTTACTTTTGGATGGATTTTAACTAAATAGACTTTAGACATTTGGATATAGATAAATGCCTAATTCAGTAATTAGTATTTTAAAACTGTGAAACCTTTTAAGTTAAGTGGTCTATTAATTAACTACCAATTATCTTGTCTGACTACCATATCAATAGAAGTAAATTACCGACTAGCTATTTGACAGATTTAGTCCTTTACCATGCAAAATTTCTTCAGAACATAAAAGGCCTGGAGTTAAATGCTTTTGCTTCCCCTTTTTGGTTAATTAGGGATCATTTCTGCTGCTTACATATAGAGGCCAAATGCTGCTCTTTGGTCAAAAAGGATCTACAGATAAACTCTGTCTTTAAAAAATGACAAGATACTACTTTTAAAAAATAACAAGTCAAACAATATTAATATTGTGGGGAAAATGTGGGTTTGAAATTTCTATTTGGAGGAACTTTCTTTATATCAAAGGGGATGAGAAGTTTTTCCATCTCACTGAGATACAGAAAGGACTTAAGTGAATGATGGCTGTGATTATTCCAAAATTAAAAGTGTATTGCATTGCATATATCCTCGATGGCCTTGTCCGAAATTTGGCAGGTTATTCTGACAAAAACCTACCCCAAATCTACCACTTCTTGACTGGTAATCAAGAGAAGGTTCCTAGAACTGCTGGTGACAGAATACCAAAGACAGACTGCAAGGCTTTGCCAAATGCCAAATTTTGTAAAAACTTACAAAGTCTACAGAAATAGTAAGAGGTTAAGAATGAAGGAGTTGTGGTAGGAATCTTCCCCGTGAGACCTATTCAGGAGAAATATGAATGGTTGCCATACACCATCTGAGCTTAATTCAAATTGATACATCAACAATAGTCTTCTCAAAGTTGCTAGCCTCACCAATATGCAGAGTTAATGTGCTACAGTAAAAATGGGTATAATGGGGGGATAGGGAGAAAAACTGTACAGGGAAATAAAGAGACACAATAACAAACGTGAGCCAATTACATTTTGTCATTCTTACTGTTTGCATTAGTCTGACATAACTGTTCACCTTTGGAGAGTTCAGAAAACAGATCCATCTGAGTATTCTCTGAATGGGACATCGTTTAAAATATTAAAGCAAAACTAGCCTTTATCATCAAACATTTGTGTGACTTATGAGTAGATTTCTGTTCCAGGCAGGGGAAAACAAACAGATGTATATGATACACTGCCTTCAGACAGCTGCCATTTGCTTTGGGATTTCACTGGCACAATGCATAAAAAGTAATATCACGGAGCACATGCTATGCACCTAAGGATAGGAATGACAACAAAGAGTGTAAGAGACTACTGGAAAGAGGAAAAAAGCCCTCAACAAGTTATTTAACTGCAGCTTCATCAGAAAACAAGGAGTTGAGCAAGATCTCTAAAATCCCTTTCAGCTCCAATGTGCAGAAATACCAGGAAAGGCTGGAGAGGGAGAGAGGGTTATACTAAGAACGTGAACTAGCCTTTTAAAGGTATATGATGTAGAAGGAAAAAGGCTTTCCAGCTAAGGGTAGTAGTATGAGAAATGGTTTGGAAGTAGGAGTATGCAAGCTTTTCAGTGGAAATCTGCATGATTTTTCTAATTCACTGCATATGACTGTAACTGTGAGTCAGGACCAGCATACTATTTATTATTTTATGAAAACAGATATCAACTGCTATTTAAAAGTCTGGCTCAAGATGATCTGTTCAAAAGGCTGAGCAAGTCTTTGCTCAGCTGTATACTATTTAAAATATATGGGGCAATTTCTTTACCCTACCCAGGCACTGTTCAAAATGCAATGGCTATTTTTTTCTGGAAGGAAAACAGTACACCCCCTGCCATAAACACTGCCTCCAAGAGGGGCGGGAAATCAATGTAAAAATTATAGTAAGACTTCTTTTAAATTTTACTTGCTAGACCTAAACTTCTCAAAAGGGTTGTAAGTCTCGGCAAAAAGTCAGAAATTCCAGCTCCAAAATGAATTTTCTGACTCAATGTTGAAAATAAATTCTTAAGTTTAGATGCTTAGGAGAAAAACAGCTGGAGAATTCAGGAGCCTCCCATATTTTAATACGAAGTGACGTCATTACTGCCAAGGCTTCCAAGAACTCCCTAAATTGTGTGGTTAAGCAACATCTCAAAGCAAAGTAAGGACACACTAAGAAGGTGGTATGTCTCCATGATATATAGATTCAGTTCCAGAATAATTTTTCTATTGGAGATTTGATTCAATTTCCTCCTTATGTTAGAAAGTCTAATGTTAGAGATATAGTGTATCAATTAATGTACATTTTCAAAGCAAGGCTATGGATTTTCTGCACTTAACACTCTAAATTAGCTATCACTTTATAGGATGTGTAGGTAAGAGAAACTGCTTTCATAATAAAAGTATTTAACTGCACACTGTAGGGGGTTTCTTTAAAAATCTGGTTACTTTTGATATTTTTTTCAATTCAGCAAAATGCAGAAAAAGCTGGTAAGGTGGCTAAATTTTAGAGTATGTTGTGTAGGTAAAAGATAATGGTTCAGAATGTGTGAATCATCTTAGTCAAAGGTTGCTCGAGGGAAAAAATAACTAATTCTGGCATATGTGATTCATAACTAGCCTACCAACGGTTGCATATGTGAAAACCATGGCATCTCTATGGCAGCATTATCCTTCCATTCTTCAAATACAGTCCATTTGCACGTGCAAGTTGTGGGGGTTTTTTTTCATCAAATCTGTTTTACTGAATTTATAAATACACAAGATCCTTGATAAACGGTAGTGCCAAGTTTATTCAATTGTACTGGTAGCCTTTATCTACCTAATCCACCTCATTATCACTTGCTACCTATTTTTGTGGATCTGCAGCCACCAGGACATTAATTCAGTTCCCCACCCCCACCGGACACAACAAATACACACCTATGAACACTTAAATTTCCCCTTGGTAATCCCCTTACTCATTTAAAACATAGCTATGAGTTATCTCAGGTCATTTTTATGTTCATTTCTAGAGGTTTGGAAATGAATATAGTTCATGTTTGAAAATAATCTCCTTCCAGAAGCAGAGAAAAGATAGAATGTTTGAGGAACATTTTGAAAAAGTAATTTTAAAGCCAGGTTAAGTTATTAAGCAGTTTTTGCTAAAAAATTAATCAGGTTTAATGTGACCTATTTAGGAGAAACAGTTCTTTGTTCTCTGAGAAGGTAATCTGCTTATGGAAAACAACCCACCCACCCAACCCTTTCTTTATTAGATGCTACCAGTCTACCAAAGTAAAAGGGAAATACCATGGAGAAAGAAAAGAATAAAGCAGGCTGACTGTATGGTTACAGGGGAGTTTTACACATACCACCAGTGAAGGTAAGTTCAGCGCTGAAGAGTTGCAGGGCAGAAGGCTCTCGGCCTATCATCCTCAGATGGTAGCCCTGATGGTTAGAAGCTGATAGGGTTAAATTCCTGGCTCATAAGCTCTCACAATTCCCCTGCTCTCATATGGTGACTCTGTGGTCCTACCAGGGTAACTTTTTGTTCTCATAAGAAAGGCATCTTCTGAGCTGGGATATACTACAAGAGGATAATTCCATGGACCCTGTGGATGGTCAATAATGTTAAGTGACTGCCAGGGTGGCCTGACCACTCCCAGTGGATCACAAATGCTGATCTCAGAATCTCTGGCACTTTCTAAAATGTGGCTGAGCAATAACTTGGAAGTCTAAACTCTGACTTTAGGAATTCATAAGAACAACCAATGTTTTACAAACTCAACAGAAAGTAAAATAAACAAACCCAGAGTTTTATGCTCCCTCTTGTTTTTTCATGGCAACCTTTCAACTAGTTCAAAATGTTCAGTTCTCTCCTCTTTCAAGAAATACTGAATTAGGTGGAAAAAGAAAACAAGTATTTAATAGTAACCAGCAGACACTATAACCACCATATGGGGAAAGAGAATCAGAAGGAAGCTTTTAGTGAAAAAAGCATAGGTGGCTTTCAGCTGCTGCTAAAGTCTCCTTCTCCCCAACCTTCTCATTGAGAAGGGCCCAGTCATAAAAACAAGGATGTTTATATTTACCCAGAAGTGTGCGTGGCAATTGACCATCATGGTTCTCTCAATGAGCTCATCAGGACATTCCAGAAGGTGATGCCCAGAGACCACGCCAGCATTATTGACCAGGACTGAGACCTCACCAACCTCCTTGCGGACTCTCTCAGCCGTCAGGTAGACATTCTCCCTTTTTCCTACATCACAGGTGTAGGTAAAAACCTGCAAGTTACAGTGGGGCAGAATTTCTTCCTCACCATTCCCAGCTGTCCTCAGAAGTCGAAAAGAGGAAAAAAATGGAACAGAGAATGGGGAGGGGTGGGGGTAGAAAAGGTATAAAACATAAGTCACATGGCAATCAGTAGGACAATCACATAACACAAAAATACTACAGTGAGCTTCAAATTTCTAACACTGTAAAGCTTGCCAATGACTGAACTTACAGCTGCCTTCCTCCCTACTCCCTCCCCCCAATCTTTGGGAATTACAGCAATTTACTGGATAACTTTGCTTTGGGGAAAATCGTGTAATTGTGACAAGCCCAGTACAAGTCAGACCTCATGGGACTAGCTTCCTGGAGCTAAAGACACCTGGAAAAAACTGATCTCAGCCTAGAGACTAATACCTCCTGCCCCCAAACATACATACGAGACACTAGCCTTTTTTCAGGGATGGGTGAGTGTAAACAGTGACCAGAATTGGTCACTCTTTACTATGAACACTATTAAAATGGAAACTCACTTCAAGACTCACAGACCAAACGGTAATTGATAATCTGAATTCATTCAAGAAGTGAACCTAAAGTTTCTCATAAAAAAGGTGAAGGTCACGGGTTTGTTCCAACCAGAGTAGCTGAACTTCCCTGAATCAAGTTTACAGGTAAATAAAGAATTTACTACATATGAGGTCAACTTAAAAAGTAAAATAATTTCCCTGAAAAACAAATAACTTTATATTTTAGGTTTGAGCATGAAACACAAAAATTTGTATTTGCTACTGCTCCAGGCCATCACTGAAAATGTAAAGTTCACCGATTCTGATTTTTTTGACCTACACGGCAAGTTGCCATTATTTTGGTGATGAATGATCAATATACAGGAAAGCTGGAGCCCAAGGTAATAGTTCAGTGTTTTCCCTGGAAATGAAAAATTCTATCAAAAAGTACAAACCATGATCAAATTTCCTGGGTCAGTATTTATGGATGGATATGTTCTACACTTGGAGAACTTATTTAAGGTTTTCCTTAAAACGTCTTAGATTCAGGTAGGCTAACAAATAAACTGCAATGTATATTTTCAGAGGTTACCAAAAACATGGAATAAATTTACAAGGAGCCTTCCATATTTCAAGTGCTTTCTCTTAACAGACTGGGCATCTTTCAATCAGGTTGAGTATGTAACTGAGGCATGTCTCTCTGGTGAAACAATGTTAATTATTTTCCTATGGCTAAAGTTTGAGTGAAATCATCAAGGCTGCCCTAGTCCACCCGGTTCAGACCTCAGTAACTTGTAGACAGGCATCAGTTGAATCTGAGAACAACTTCCCCAAGACACTGATTTCCCACCGCAAACGCGAGTGAAGCGTTTCTGCAGGATTCAAACCTGTGGCAACAAGTTCTCTCTGCCTTCCCTATAATCAACGGGTTTCGGAAACCCGATAGTCCTCCGCAAAGGGACAGGACCTCCACTAAGCCAAGGGTTGGGCACTTTCCCCCTTCCAGCACATAGGTGACCGGGAAGCCACGCAAGCGGGCAAATTCCATTCGCACAAGACCGGTGCGTGCCTGGTGGTGGGTGGGGGCTGGTGGCAGTGCTCTCTCCCTGGAGAGCTGCACTGATCATGACAGCGGGATTTAGGGGCCAGGCGGGGAAAGCCTTGACCCAACAATGCTGGTGCTCGGGTCCCAGTTACCTTGCAGCGCCGCGGCGTCGGCCGCCTCCAGGTCGCGGTAGATGTGGCGCACCATGCCGGCGGTCTCCTCGTTGCTCTGAGTATTGATGTCCCAGAGCACCAGCAGCGCCCGGCGCCGGGCGAACTCCAGCGCGAAGAGGCGGCCCAGGCCGCTGCCGGCCCCCGTGATGAGGCACACCTGGCCCGCCACGCTCTTCTCCTTGGGCCGCACCAGCCAGCGCGCCGCGGCCAGCACGAACGCCCAGAGCACTTTGAAAGTGACCACGAAGAACTCCACCACGATGTTCATCGCGACGCCCCGGGCCCCGCACGAGCCCAGCGCCCGCGTCCGCGCCTACCCCGCGCCGGGCAGCTGGG
>NW_004567110.1:43906023-43946784 GCF_000260355.1 Condylura cristata
CCGCCGAGCCGCGGCGGGGCAGCCCCTCTCACATGGCCGTGGCCGCAGCCTCCAGCCCTCATCCCACCTCCCTTCGCGGTTCACGCCCCCTGCAGTGGGGTGTCCCGACCTCCGCCTGCCAGGCCCAGCGGTCGGCGGCGCCTTGGCCATCCTCCTCGGCAGTCCAGTCCTCGCTGGTCCCAGTCTCGTCACTTTCGTTAATCTGGGGACTCTGAACGGCCCCACCTGCAATCAGGCGCTGCGGAAGACAGCCCTTCAGTTGAAGGAACGAAGGAAAGGACCTTGGCAGCGCGGCAACGCGAGCGCCGGTCTGTGACTAGGGTTGGCAGCGAGCCCAGAAGGCAGCCAAAAGCTGAGTCTAGAGAGCGACTTAGAATCACAGCTAGCTCTTAGGAATGTAGGTCAAAAGACATTTTCCTGGCTGGCACTAACAGCGCGATGAGAGCTACAATCCCGGTAAAGAGCTGCCCTCCCGCCGGGCAGGCTGTGGAAGTGATGCATGCTGGGATTTGTAGTTCGCTGCCTTGAGGCGCGTCATATGCGTAAATTATTGGGTGGAATTCCAGTGGTATCTGTCAACGCAGCCTAGGCACTAGGACCCCAAGTAGTCAAGGTGTCACCATTCTTAACTCTTGTCATATTGATTAAAGAGTCTAATCAGTGCATACATTATACATAAATTTTTTACTCAAAATTTAATCGTGAGAGGCTGAATCAGTTCTTAACTTCGTGTCTGTAAAGCGAGCTCTCAGTTCTGGATTCTTTT
Source organism: Condylura cristata (assembly GCF_000260355.1). NCBI lineage: Eukaryota > Metazoa > Chordata > Mammalia > Eulipotyphla > Talpidae > Condylura > Condylura cristata. Next base: position 43,906,790 of record NW_004567110.1, read on the forward strand.
CTGGCTTATCCTGGGACACCTAAGAGTCGCGGGGCTTCGCGCTCGCCCGCTTTAAGTGGGCAGAGCGCATGCGCTAACTTCCTCTTTTTCCGGCTGGAACCATGGAGGGTGCAGAGTAAGTTGCTTCTCGGCCTGTGGAGAATCTTTCTCCATCCCCGAAACCAGAGACCCTTTGTCTCATCCCCCACGATATAACTGTAGTTTGTACATTTCCCCACTTATCTGTGTGTTTGTGACGCTCTATGACATGAGCAGTGGTCCAAGCGAAGCTGGTATGCATGTTGTCTTAGGGCGGAGGTTTTGGAGATAATGGGGAACGAGGTATGGAGGACTGGCTACGTGCGGTATCGGCTGCTTGAACTTAAGTGCGGATTACCGTCTTTTGAGTGGAGTAGAATCTGCTCCGAGTTCGTCTTTGGTTGGTAGTAACACTGTGCACCCCACCATCAGGTCTTCGCTTTCGGCTTGTGGAGCTTGAGACTTGAACCAAGGTTAAGGTGGTGGTTTGGGTTTGATTTTGTTTCTTTGGGAATACTGAGGTTTGCTAGACATTTACTCGCTGAAAACTTAGGTGTCAGTGTCTTGAAACAACCTCAGTATACGTTTTTCTTACTTTGCGGTGGATGTTTTTGTCGTGGGAGGCCATGGCTCGTCGTGGATTGCTGTGACTGCCCTGTAAGCAGAGTGGTCGGTGAAGGTACTGGCATGGAGATTCTCCTAGAATCTGTATCTTAAAACCGCAGCATTCTAGAGCAGTTAATACAAGTCGGGCCAGTGACTGGCCCAGGGACAGGTGTGCGGTCAGAATGGAAGTGGTGAAGATCTGTGAGCTATTACTAAGGCTATTTGTTTGCTCATGGCAGGGAGAAGAAGAAGAAGGTGGCTGCTAAGCCACAAACCCGAGAGAAGAAAAAGAAACTTCCCTCTGTGCCAGAAACCCTTAAGAAAAAGCGGAGGAATTTCGCAGAGCTGAAGATCAAGCGTCTGCGAAAGAAGTTTGCCCAAAAGATGGTAAGTAAACTTATTTAAAAAGGCACTTGACATCTAAGCTGGTGCATGTTACAAACAGGATGGATGTTCTTTCTTAGCAAGACATCGTTACCTGCTGTAGTAATAATAAGCTTGATGTTGTTGCTAATAGAACTGATATTGCTAATTGTGATTGAGAGTTTAAAAATCAGATGAGTGAGTAACTGATTCTTGGTTTTCAGCTTCGAAAGGCAAGAAGGAAGCTTATCTATGAAAGAGCTAAGCATTATCACAAGGAATATAGGCAAATGTACAGAACTGAGATTCGAATGGCTAGGATGGCAAGAAAAGCTGGGAACTTCTATGTGCCTGCGGAACCGAAGTTGGCATTTGTCATCAGGATCAGAGGGTAAGTTCAGTGTTTATTGCATCTTGAGTTTAAAGGGGAAGCTACAGGATGCCACCAAAACATTGCATTCCTTTTGGGTGACTTGGTTCTGAAGCACTTGTGGGGAGGCCAGAGTAAAGGGGCTTAAATATTAACAGTTAAGTTGAAAACTAGTCCCAAGTACTCTATTCATTGGATTAGCCTCAAAATTAGATAAAACGTGTCTGTATATGTATTGATTCAGGAATACTGAAATTAGGAATCCTTGAAAGGGTTAGGGGATTTTAAATCACAAGTGTGTGTGGATAATATATTTGGGGGAATGTACTAGTGGCAGTTAAAGAATGATTTAGCTTACTAGGGAAAATATTCTCATAGCATGAGAGGAGTCCTTCTATTTAGGTGAGTCTCATCTTACAAAATTATAATGGTTAGTTTCTTGCCCTTTCTGGTAAAAATTCTGATAAAAGCCTCACGAACTTGTCTTTGCTGCAGTATCAATGGTGTGAGCCCAAAGGTCCGAAAGGTGTTACAACTTCTTCGCCTTCGTCAGATCTTCAATGGCACCTTTGTTAAGCTCAACAAAGCTTCAATTAACATGCTGAGGATTGTGGAACCATATATTGCATGGGGGTAAGTCGACTATTTCCTTTGGTTTCTATTTAGTAAGCTGGCTATGTTAGCCAGAAGAATTTTAGGGGTTTTGAGGGTGATAAACTTAAATCTTAACCCATTTGTATGGTTTTTACATTTTAGGTACCCAAACCTTAAGTCAGTAAATGAATTGATCTACAAGCGTGGCTATGGCAAAATCAACAAGAAGAGAATTGCCCTAACAGATAATGCATTGATTGCTCGATCACTTGGTAGGTGCCTTCTATTTGAAGAAAAATTTCCGTATGAGAAATATCCAAAGGTTGTTACTTCTCACATCTTATCACCCTGCTATTCTCATTAGTGTGTCCCTTTTCATAATACCTTAGGTGCTTAAGAAATAGGTTTCATTGGCTTAAATGTGACCTTTAAATAAAACCATTTCCCTTTATTTCTTTACTCTTGATTTGTTTCTAATTGTTCCTGCCTGTATTTGCTTGCTGAATGCCGTAGAATTTCATTATCTTTTAAAAGCATTGAATTTTAATGACTTTATAATGTTCAGGTAAATATGGCATCATCTGTATGGAAGATCTGATTCATGAGATCTATACTGTTGGGAAACGCTTCAAAGAGGCAAACAACTTCCTCTGGCCCTTCAAGTTATCTTCTCCACGAGGTGGAATGAAGAAGAAAACCACCCATTTTGTAGAAGGTGGAGATGCTGGCAACAGGGAAGACCAGATCAACAGGCTTATTAGAAGGATGAACTGAGGTGAGCACAGCATCCTGACAAAGATTTACTTAATAGTATTAGCAAAATAGTGGTAATAAACTCAGTTACTTCCATTATTGATGATAATTTGGCTGTCGTTACCCTTTTTTTAGTGGGGAAAGAGGAACAATTTTATATGGTGACGGTTTGGTTCCTTTTTGACAACATACTTAACTACTTAAAACTGAAAAATAGTTGTTATTTAATAACAGCTTGAAGTGCTTTGTGTTAACTTGTTAATTTAATGTTAATTGGTTTCTTTAATGAGTTTTGTTTTTTTCTTTCAGGTGTCTGCCATTGATTGTTTTTGTAATCTGGTCAGTTAATAAACATTAACTGCTTTCAAATTGAAATGGAATATTGTCTTAGTGACTTTGTTAGTTTGCCTCTACTGTCCCTAAACTTAAGGCAGATCTGTGTGATGAAATTAAGTCAAATCAACAAATTGAGGGTTCTGGTTGAATCTTGTGGAAAATATTCCTTTTAACATTTATTAAAAGATAAATGTTCACTTAAATGCTGTTGAATCAGCCAACGTAGGCCTGTTCTAAGGAAGACTACATAGGCCTTTGTGCAATAAAGGTTTTAAAGTTTAGTTTACAAATAAAAAGTATCTTGCTAAAGTTCCATTTTCTCAACCTTTAGTTTGCCTGTAAATGCCATGTAAGAGTTTCTTATGCATTTGTTTGTCTTTGCATTTCCTGCCCATGTTTTAGGTACATTTTCAGTAATTTTAAAATAGTGTTTATTAATGAAGAAATGAAATGCATGTCCTTTTGCACGATACTTCTAGTGACTCAAAGTAGAAAGTTAGCATTTTATAAGTAGTACCGTGTGTTTTATATATCATTCACCCTAAAGTAGTGAAAGTTTTCAGTGCAGAGTGAACACTTAGCAAAGTACACATAAGTCAAAAGTTGTGTTCTCATTGACTCCAAGGGCATGCAGCAGTGTGAAACAGGTGCCTATAGTGATTCTTCTATGCTATTGAACCAGAATCAATTTTAAGTACTAAGTAGATATACTTTTTAAAAAAAAATTTTTGACCCTTGGTTTTAAGCAGCTATTTTTCTCGATTAGGGATTTTTAAAGTCAGTGTATCCTGGATAGAAATCCTGGATACTGTAGTTAATAATTATTGTTACATGTTTACATGTACCACTGTTTTTGCAAGAAATTTAGTGACTTAGTGAATTGTTGAATCAAATGAGAATCTGTAGTAATCTCTAGATGGAACCTGAGAGTACATTTTTAAATGACCTATTTTACTATTTTGGTCAAAAGAACAAAGCCCTCAGTCTTTATGCGTCCATTGTCTAGAAAGGCAGAGGTGATTTTGAAGAAGGAAGGTAGTTATAATCTGTGCAAATAGCATGTTAATTACCTAGGCAGGAGGAGTTGGGGGAAAGTTAAATAGCATCCTAGTTGGTATGACAACTTTGAACTGGTAATGGGTAGGAAGATTCTGTAGAAATATCTAGGATAAAAAACTAGACAGCATATTGTCTATAGATACTTGTTTTTCTTATTAGAAATCACAAATTGTGAAATAAAGATAGGAAGTTGAAATTGCAGGGGGTTAGAATTGCCATAGAGGATGCTAAACTGAACCACTTGCTTCCTACTTAAGCAGTTTTCATAGTGTTGATAGAGAAATCAAAAAATGCATGTTGTTAAATGATAATTGGAGCTGTTAAGTTCCTGGGGAGTGGTATAATCCTCTAAATGATTTTGAGAACTGTTAGAACCTATTCAGATGTAGGTTTAACACCTTATTTTACTTAGAAAACTCATTCCCTGGCAATGGTATCACTGCCTAAAAGGGGGCCACCCAGTAGGTTCTGGTAGAAAAGAATCCACTTGTATTCTCCACTTGTACACATCAAAGTTCCAGCTTTTTTAGGGGTGAGGGGAGCAGCAGGTGGGTCACTTCCCTGGCAGGGGATAGAACTCTGCTTCAGTGGCTGCGGTAACTTCATAGTGCTGTGTTTTAACCCATTGAGCCCAGGGAGGGCCTGGCCAGGCTTTTTTTCCTAACCCTGCCCAATACCTAATACATAATGGACATAAAATATTTTGTTTCCTATTGTAAGAGATGCCACATGCTTGACTAGACACATTGTCAAGTTTTGAAGTCCAAAGCCAGTTTCCCTAGGCTTATAACTAGTAGCTGACAGGCCTGTATGCTTTCTGAAGGCTCTAGAGGACAACCCATTTCTTTTCTAATTTTCTAGAAGCCTCTTGCATTTCTTGGGCAGTGGTCCCTGTACTCAATCTTCATAGAACAGTATGTTTCCACATTAACATTTCTCCAGCTGTGATAACCGCAGCCTCCGGCTTACAAGGAATTACCTTGGTCAACACAGTTGACCCATCTTAAACCCCTTTAGGTACATCTACAAAGTACATAGGAATATATTCCCAGCTTCCAGGAATTACGGCAGGGAAATATTTGGGAGGACTGTTGTTTTGATGTTTAGATTCTATTTGCCAACTCTGCATTTTCTTTGTTCCTCAAAAAGGGAAAAGCTTACAGAGTAGGGGCCTAGCCTTCTAACCTAAAAGCAGCCCCCAAGTCTGCTTGGTTTTTATTATTAAAAACACTTAATAGCATCTGTAGTACTTTTCTGTTTATTCTTTTCTCAGTCACCTATTAAAAAGTTTTTGAGTTTGGGCCTTTATTTTAGTACTCAAAGGAATGCCTCTTGCACTACCAACCTTTCCCTGTCTGTACCCTCCCCCTTTTTTTTAATTGAGTGACTTTAAGATTAATAGCCACTTAAGAGTTTGAGTTTCCAGTTGCTGGTCTGCCACTATCTATCCTTTAGTACATGTGGTCCTTTTGTCTAGTGATGTATTGGTGTGCAGAGTGAAGGTTGAAAATTGGATTTGCAGCTGTATATATTTTACACATAGGTGATTCTTGCTGTGAGGATTGGGAAGTTTCACAAAGGAGGTAGAATCTGGACACCTTAGTGATAGAATAGCATGACCAAAGGCTTGGGATTGAGAAAGCACATCAGTGTGATAGCCGAGAGGAAGTGATAGCAAAACTTGAAGCCCACTTAAAAACTTGATCACCTGTGGAGTGCTAGCTTAGTCCAAAGTTAATTCTAGTTGGGTGGTTTTCCACTTTGATCTCAACACCAGAACTATTTTACTGACTTTGGGGTACACTCCAGACTCTTAGGTTCTCCAGGTAGTAATCTTCATGCTTAGCCTATTCTAGCATGCTAGTATCTTTTTCTTACGTAAGTACATCGCAGGTAAGAATCACACAAGTAAATTGTGCAGTATTAAGGTTGTAGGTCCAATTTGAGTTGGTTTTAATCAGAAGAGCTAGGAAAGGTTATTATCAAGTTCATTGAAAACAAAAGTATTGTCTTGAAAGTGGTTAGTTTTGCTGTATCTTAAAACCATTACTACCAGGTATGAACTTGCGCAGCTTTACTGGGGTCAGGAAATGAAGGTAAAGAATTTAGAACATGTCAAGATCACACTGTATGTCAGGATGTTACGCTTCCTAGCTCAGAGCCACATGCCTAGACTTAGAGAAGAACCCAAACAAAGGAGTCAAAAAAGAACAGGGAGTTCGGCTAGGCTGGTATGGCTGTGTCACTTACCTAAGATTGGGCTAGTCAGGTATTGCTAGACTATTACTTGGAAGGCGCAGTCACATTAGTACTCTAGAAAACCTGCTTAGTTTGAATTGTAAAAATGCAACCCTGAGAACTGAACATCAATTTTGCTGACGGCCCGCTACCCAACCTGTGGTGCACTATGTGATTTTGGTCCCCGACTCTCCTGACAGCACCCTGTCCTGTTTCAGCAGCCTCCTCCCACCCTACACTTTGTAGCTGTGACCCAATAGGCTGCAGGATCCACAATATTTGTTGAGAGTCCTAGCAGCCTCCTAAGCACTGCAAGTATCTTGCTGGCACCACACCCTAATACTGGACCCCTTCTGCGGAAGCTCTGGGTGCCTAGCAACCAGCGCGCGTCTGGCGGGCGGGGCTGCAGCTGCGGGAGCTACGGCTGCCGAGCCGCTCTCGGGGACCCACCGGGCTGAGCCGCGGGCGCGCTGCGCTCGTGAGCATCGCGGGGCTGCCGGCAGCCGACCATGCTCACCCCGAGAGCGGCGCCAGGGCTGGCGCCCGTGCTAGCGCCAGCGCCCAGCCGCCTGTCCTGCCCCGCCGCCGCAGCCAGTCCGGCAATAATGCCGGGCTGAACCGGGAGCTCGGCTCGGTGGCTGGCTGCCGCTGGCTTCCGCGCTGTCCGCTACCCCCTCTGACCCCGCTGTCCCCTCTGACCCCGCTGCCGGAGCCTCAGATCTGGGTGCCGCCACCACAGGCCAGGCACTCGAAGAAGACTCTTTCTTCCTCAGTGGAACTGCCGGGACTGTGAGTGTGGGGGGCCAGCTGGTCTCCAGAGGAGGGAGGGCAGAGGATATCCAGGGGGCCCAGAAGAGCCAGGGGGCCTCTCGGGGTCAAAGTTGAAAGGAGAGGTCGGACCTGAAGCTTCATTAGTCCTAGCCTCTCCCAAGAAGAGAAACTAGCCTGTGAGGCACCTCCAAGAAATGTCTTGGGGCTGTTTGAGGGAGACCTCTGCTGAGAATCTGACCAAGGTTGCCAGGTGGGGTAGGGTGGGAGTTGGGTGAGGAGAATGGAGTGAAATCTTGGGAAGAGAGCCTGCTTGCCAGATCTTTCTTCTTTCTTCCTGTACACACACATTAGTCTTAAAGGTTCACCCTCCAACCCTCCCAGGGCTCAAAATGAAAGGATGGGACAATGTGTTCACTTTCTTCCTTGCAGCTGCCTCTCTTTTACCCACACTGGTACTCAGTCAGGTTGTCTAAGACTTGGAATACTAATCTTATTAATTAGATGGCCCAGTTTTCATTGCCCACTTCGTTTTGTACCATTTCTGATTTACCTATGATATGTGTATTTATTACTTTTTTCACGAGGGATTAAAACACTAGAAAAGACTTGCGTAATGCAGGTAGCTTATCATATTATACTGTCATTTAATCCTTCAATCTTTTGGGGATAAAAATAGGAAAATTGTGGAAGTCTCTCCAGACAACTGCAATTCTGCAACCAATTTCAGCAGCTTGTGCCCTGAAGCTCAAGAAATCCTGCTCTTTATCTTTGATTGTTTAATCTACATTGCTAATGAGTTTACACCTCCCATTACAATGGATTTTCTTTAAAAATACTTCTAATAGAGAGTTCTTAAATGTTGAAAATTTAAAAACACTTAAAACATTGCTACTTTTCATTTATACAGCACAGAGGATATAGTTAAAGGTGAATTCCTACTCCTTTCTTTATAACACATGTTTACTTGACCTTAATATTTATCCTTGAAGTCTTTATTCATTTGTTTTTATTATATACCTAATGGAATCATACTTTATTTTTTTTGAGAAATTGCCTTTTTCACTTAAGATATGTTGAATACCTTTCATATCAATTTACCTAGGTTGGCATTGACAATCTTAGAGCTATATCATATACATGAATGACAATATGGTATGTACGTATCAGGTACATAACTAAATGTATCATAACTTATGTAACCATTCCTCCTTGAGATTAGTTCCAGTTTCTCCTTACAACAAACAGTGCAACAGTGAATAAACATTGTTATATGGGAACAGTTCTGTAAGATGAATTTCTGAAAGCAGAATCGCTGGCTAAGCTATGTCCATTTAAACCTTTTGTTAGAAGCTTGCCTTCTAAAAAGTCTTTGCTAATTTACTTTTCCAAGCCTAGACTGTGGTGAGAAAAAAATGTGTTTATTCTTATTTTAAAATAATGTAAATACTAGTTTTCATTTATTGTTTACTATATGTCCAACATTGTGCTGAACAACTGACACACATTATCTTTTTTCCCTCCATCTCCTTATATGACCTTGTCTTTTCTCCCTTCTGCCTTCATCTTACCTTCAGACTCCTCGCTGTGTTTATCAACTTACTAGTTCTTGCAAGTATTTTTGTCAAATCATCTGTTATGTAAATGTTCAGGATATTTTTTCATTCTGACTTGCTTTACCACCTCGTTCCCTTGAACTCCCTCCATTTTGCTGTAAATGACCACTTCACCTTTCCTTTTGACTATTATTTTATAGCACAAGTATGTCATATCTTCTTGATCCTATTGTTTACTGATAGGCATTTAGGCTGCTCCCATGTCCTAGCAATTGTTAATAATGTAATAAGCACTGTAGAGCATATAGTTTTTGGCATTGATCATGTTCATTGATCATGTCCTTAGAGTGGGATCACTGGGTTATATGATATTTCCATTTTTAGTCTTTAAAGATGAATCCAAATAATTTTTCTTAACAGTTACAACAGTTTACATTCCCATCAACAGGGTATACATTCCCAACAATAGCGCTCTTCTTTCTCCACATTATCTCCAGCACTTGTTGTTAGGGATCTTTGTAACATGTGCCATTCTTATAGGTATGAGATGGTAACTCATTGGGGTTTAAAGCACATCTCTCTTATCTGAAGTGATGATAAACATTTTTCCATATCTCTATTTGCCTTCTAGATATCCTGTCTGGTGAATTGTCTATTCATATCTTCTACCCATTTGTTAGTTGGGATTGTTTGTTTTTCCATTATTGAAATATATAATTTATATATGTGTGTGTGTGTGGCATGGAAATTAACTCCTTGTCAGTTGTATATTATGTGAATATTTTTTTCCCATTCAGTGTGGAATGTCTTTTTTTAAACATGTACTTAAAAATTTAATACTCACACTCAGAGAGTCAGAGATATATTATTTTCTTCATGACCCTATGATTTTGAATCAAGATTGGAATCCAGGTTCATTTTATTCCAAACTTGTGTTCCATTTAGGATCTGAATTTTTGATCGGTCATTGACTGAGTGTGTGTATTTCATTTGGGTTGTATTTATATTATAGTATTATTAGTAGTCCCTTTCTCTGCTAAGTTAGACTTGTTAGAATTAGACTTGTTCCAGTGCTTCCTATGATTCTGGTTCTTCTAGGTTGCCCACCAATCATTCTCTGCCTTTTCTTTATCCTCCCGTTTGTATATTTCAAGCGAAGCCCTGGTTTTCTTCTTTCTCTCAAATCTCCTTTGGCACCTTTAACCCTCTCTCCAACCTTATTTCTCTCCAGTTAAACAGATTACGCTTAACATTTTCATTTCCCAATCAACACTATACTGTTCAACTGAGATTCAGGTTATATATCTCCACTTTGATATCCTGTGTTACCTAAAATTGAGTTCCTCCTCCCCTAGGCTAGCACTGTCTCTTTGAATTTTATTCATGTTTCCATTATTCTCTTACATAATCATGCTCAGTCTAGTTTATATCCCAGTCTGTTTTCTCCACACTAAGTGTGGATCATTGATTCTTTTTTTTTTTTAACCCTCAAATCATTTGTCAATCTTGCATTCTCACCGCTCCTACTCTAAGCACTCTGGACTGTTAACTGGAAACTCTTGGCTCTAGTTCCTACCAGATTAATCTTCCTAAAGCTTAGCTGTGAATATGCCACACCTTTGTTTAAAAATCTTCAGTGTCTTCTAATCATTCAAAGAAGAAAGCACAAACCTCCTTGAGCCAGAGTTCAAGTTTGTCTGTGACTTGATCCCAGTCTACATTTCATTATTTTTCCCCATTCCCTTATCAGAACCCCCCTTTCTAGACAAATGAGTAAATTCATATTCTATTCTCTATCACATATTTCATATATACATCTTTTCTTGCATATATCCACATTTATATCTGTCTAAATTCTATATATATATATGTCATTTCCTAGTTTTCTTCAAGTGGCTTCTTAGCTTACATGTAAAATTAACATCTTCCACCTTTAAATCCTCTCATATGAGGATGATGATGATGGCATGTGTCCGTGTGTATATCCTCCCTAAGGCTGCAATTTGTACTTTGCCTTTTATGATAGTTGTGTAAGTGACTTTTGTTTTTCAGAATTTTTAGTTTGTATTTTTTATGTCCAGTGGACATTCACATTAATTTGTACATTAGTACAAGCATAGTAAATATATTTGAGAAAGTAAGATATTATACTCATACTTGGAAATACAAATTGCATACCACTAGCTTTAATAACAAACAGATCTCTACATTTTAGTGATTGAACATTCAGAAATCTGTTTCTGGCTCACATTAAAGCTCCAGGCAGGTGTTCCTGGTCAGAAGCTTTAGTCCTCCAATTGGTAATAGTACTGAGGCTGTGCCACTCATAAGCACTTCACCTTAGTCAAATGGCATCCAGCGGAGGGGAAAGAGAAAGTGTGGAGAAGCACACCTGTTCCTTAAAAGCTTCTTGAAGGGCTCTCCCTGGTGGTGCATTGGGCTAAAGCACCTCATTAGGAAGCTCTCCGAAGCCATGACAGCACGAGTTCAATCCCCTACCAGGGAGCTGACCCACATGGTGCCGCAGACCTCTTCTGACCCCACCCACTGCTCCCCTCAGCAGTGTATTTCAGTAGATGTGCTGTTCTACTACTCTGTGTCTGGTGAATTTTCTCACTCACTACACCTCTGTAAGCATAAATAAAAATTCTTTAGAGGAAAACAAAAGCTCTTTCAGAAAGTGCTAAACATAGCTTTCACTCACATTTCAATCAGAGGGAGGTAGCCCCTTCCTAGGAACAACTTTGCTCTTGGTAGAAGTAAGAATTTTTGTGAACATTCAACCTTCTCTGCAATGTTAATTTTTACTTAACCAAAACCTGTGGGACTTAAGTTGAATTCCCTTGCTCAAAAATGATAGGAAAATTCTACTTGCCCAGTCAGGTTAGGTTAACGAAGTGTTTATGTCCCCTTGATAATTACTTTGGTTTAAACAAAGCTGAACCTAACATAACCTTTTGCCATCTGCTGTAGGTGTTTGGATTATTTATGTATTATTTTGGTGTTTGGATTATTTTTAGCCTTTTATCTCTTCTGTTATAAAGATTTGATATCTTTGAAGACTAATATTTATACCCTTCCATCATTATTGTTTTAGGGTAAATTCCTGAAGTAGAATTGCTGAGTCAAAAGTATATGAGAGCAGATTTATGGCCTGTAATAATATACTGTTTCATATATTGAGTGCCTATTTCCTTGAACCCATTTTACGCTTCCTAGGATTAAAGAAAAAAAATCCTTGCCACTTTGATTGGGAGCAAAATAATTCCTCATTTTATTATTTTGCTTTTATTGGAGTACTAGAAAGGATAAGCTTTTGTTGATAATTTTTGTTATTTTTGCAATGAGTAATCTCATTTTTAATTAATGTACTCTACAGGGTTTGTGTTCTTTTTGACTGGTATCTTTTTATTAAAAGAACTGAGCTTCTTCAGTTCTTCATGATATTTTTTGCAGTGGGACATGAGCTGACATAAAAGGGACTCCAGTCTGCTTCGATATATCTCAAATGCAGACTAGACTAAAATAAGATAAATTAATTTCTGTGACTAAGCCAGGAACCAAAAGGAGATCCCCAGAGCCCTAAAGGCAGGAATGTTCACGTAGGAAGCCACTGTTGAGCCTCTGCTGAAAACTGGAAGTCACAGAGGGGTGCTTTTCCAGGTACCAGGACTTCATCACTCATTTCTCCCAAACTTAGTTGTGCCAAGCACTTATGGTTCTGGAATTTGTAATGTACAGTAGGGACAACCTGGCTCTGCTTTACAACATCTGGGGTCTCAGAGGGACACTTTGAAGACCTGGGGTGGGAATCACCTTGAGGAATCACTCGCTCCCTTATCTGGTGCTTGATGCTGGCCATAGACTGAGTCCCTAACTGATTGTCAGCAAGGAGAGTTACATGGTGACCTCTTTCTGTCAACTGACATGATGGTAGCCTGGAGTCAAAGGTAAGTGTTTCAAAAGAGTGAACCAGTAGAGTTCTTCTAACAATGGAATTTGTGTCATCTTTGAAAACCTTGTCACTTCAACTGCATTTTATTGACTGATGAAGTTAGTTTCAGAGAGGGAACACAAACCTCATCTCTTGATGAAGTAGCGTCAACATCTCTCTCATTGGAGAAAGAGCAAGTGGGAATCAATACGCTTAATGCAGCCTTCTTTGAAAATACAACTTGCCGCAAAGACCCTGAACAGAGATAACTTAAAAAAAAAAAACAAAACCCTCTATTGGCCTGAAGACGCTACATGGAAACTCATCCTCTTGAAACTATGTAGAAAAAGAGTCAGCTATTAAACATTAGAGCTTCATACCCTGTATTAGCTCAAATCTGCAGTTTAAATTTGTATTACTCCATAGTTCAGAAACCATATAATCCAAGAAACTGACATAATTGAAACTGATAGCCCTGAAGTCCAGGACAGGTAGAGACAAATGGAAAGGAAGTGCAGAGATGTGTAGCAAAGTTTCTGTAGGTCAGTGACTCTTCTAGAGAGGAGTCTAAGGATAATCTCAAGTCAAAGATTACAAGTTATATAAGGAAATGAACCACAAAGAGGAATACATGGCAGATGCAGCAAATACTTATATCAGAGTATTATGGGGAAAAAAAAATTAAATATGCAATGTAAATATTCTTGCCACAGAACTAGAACAGAACAGGACAGGTTTAGGATTATACATTCACTCTGAAAGGAAAAGAGGAAGTGAAGAATTCTTGAGTCAAGCTGTACCTCTTCTACTTTTAGTTGACGCTGGCCTATAATAATGATTGTGGTGATTATAATAATAACAGCAGCCATCATTTGTTCCTGTTTATAAAGCGCACACACTGCAATCTGAACTGCAGTTTCTTGTTTGAGAATCAAAGCAATGTGTGAGGCATTAAGCTGAGTGCTTAAATTGCCTTTAAATTTCTCAATAACTCAATAACTCAGATTGTTAGTTCCCTTGGTAGGAAGACAGAGGAACAGAAATATTAAAAAGAAAATAAATGATTTGTTTTTTCATCCAGGAGTGGGTAATAGGGAAGGGGAAATAATAAGAGGACTTTGGAATGCTTCTATGTTTATTCATTTCTTAATTCACAGGTTGGACATTCTTACCTTGAACACTTAAATGCAAATTGGCAGATTAAATGCTTATGAATTTTGGGAAATACTTATTGTCCATGTCTCCTCCCCCCTAAAGAGAATTTGATAAAGTTAAGTTTCTTTTTTAATCCCCATTATATAACATCAGGAGCAAACCATTTAACCCTCCCAAGCTTCAGTTGTTTAATTAAAATATTTAGTAAGTCTCTTGCAGGTCTATGAGTCAGTGATTTATATTCAAACATTTCTTCTGTTCTCAAGTAATAATTTCACTTCAGACAGTAGTAAGATTTTTTTTTACACATATAGACTTTGAAAAAGTAATTATTACTCTAATGAATTTTCAATAACTTTCACTTATCACCTTGCTTTTTAGATTTGGTTTAGAGGAAGTATTCATAATTCTAATCTTAGAAATCTTTAAGAATAGACTGTGCTACAATGGCTAAGGTTTTTTAAAAGGAACACTTTCAAAATAGTTTTCATTTCACTGGATGATTCTGTTCCCCATCACTAAGAAATTTAAGATTTACTTTATACTATAGATTCTAATTAAGGTCCTTGATTAACCTAAACAACTTTCCATTAACATGCTGGTGTTCAGTGTTTTAAAATCTTTGTTAATAGAGATCTCTTACCTTCTTAACACTTTCAAAGTTTAGGTAAATTTAGCCAGATCACTATTTTGAAGCTACATTTTATTACATTGTAAGAATTTTGCTTTGGGCCCTCCCGGGTGGTGCAGTGGGTTAAAGTGCAGCCCTGCAAGCAAGCCACAGCTGCTTCAATGCCAGTTGGATTCCAGCCCTGAGGTGATCCACCTAGAGAGGCAGACCTCTCCTGACACCCCCCCCCCACGGCTCCCCTCAGCAGTGTACTTTGCAGATATACCCGTTCTGCTCCCAACTCTGTCTCTGGTGAACCCTCTCACCACCCCTGCACCTCTGGCCTGTACCCCAGTTCTGTATGCATAAGTAAATAAATCCTTAAAAAGAATTTTGCTTTTACAGCAATATGCTAACAGCGTTAAGTAGTGCTGATCTTAAAAGAGCAATATGATAAAACCTGTAGCATTTTGATACTAAATTAGCTGGTTTTTAAAATTGCATCATTGTGGAAGTACCTAACTAGAAAGTCTAGACAAACACTTACTAGATGATTTTAAGTCTACCCACAAATATTCAGTGTTCTAGTGGTTTGATAGATGAATTTGATCTTGTTTCATAAATATTCCCAAAACTGTCTTCCTCATGCCCATTATATTAAAGCAAATCTGAAATGCAGTATCATTTTATCTACGAATCTTTCAGTATGCAGCTCTAAAGATAAGAATACTTGTGAAAACACCAACCACTATTTGAAAAACAAAGCATGACTACATCTTAAAACATTAATCATGATTCCTTAATGTTAGCAAATATCATGAAAGCTCTAATTTTTCTGCTTCAAATTATTTTGTTTTTACATTTATCGTAATGAACTCCATTTATTGCAACTATTTCGTGTCTCTTAACTCTCCTTTTTTTTTTTTTTTTTTTAAGATTTATTTATTTAGGGCCCTCCCTGGTGGCGCAGCGGGTTAAAGCACAGCACTGAGAATGTAAGGCCGCTTCCGCATGAGTTCGATTCCTGCCTGCCCCGGAGGTGACCACATGGCTGGCAGACCTCTCCTGACCCGCCCGCTGCTCCCCTTAGCAGTGTACTTCCGTCGATCTGCCTGTTCTGTTCCCCACTCTGTCTCTGGTGAAGCCTCTCACCGCCCCTGAGCCTCTGGCCTGCACCCCAGTTCTGTATGCACAAATAAATAAATAAATAAAATTTTTAAAAAAATTTATTCATACAAAACTGGGGTACAGGCCAGAGATGTGGAGGGTGAGAGGATTCACCAGGGACAGAGTGGGGAGCAGAACAGGCAGATCTTCGAAGTGCGCTGCTGAGGGGAGCAGTGGGCTGGTCAGGAGAGGTCTGCCGTGCCATGTGGGTCACCTCCGGGGCAGGTCAGGATCGAACTCATGCAGAAGTGATTTTAGCTTCTCAGTGCTCTGCTTTAACCTGCTACACCACCAGGGAGGGCCCTTAACTCTTTTTATCCATAGATTTTCTCCCTCTCCCTTCTTTTTGTTTATAACAGTATATTGCTTAAAAGAATCAGATTTTTTGTTCTAAGTCAAAATGATAAAAATCTGGTTTTGGTGACCACATCCTGGGGATAACTTTTAATGTATACCTTTATCCTCTGTATTTCCTCCAAATCAGTAACTAGGTCTAAAAGCTTCATCAGAAAGTTTAAAAACTTAAAAGAGACCCAAAATGGAGTTCCTCATGCCAGGTGCGCATCCCAACTTAATACCTAATCTCATTGCAGTTTCAGTCTTTTCCAAAAGTGTCATCCTAAAGCAGTTTTAAATTTTCTAATCAAAACCAGTGAGGTAATCTGTGTGATAGGCCCCTCTCCCACCTTCCTTTGAAGGAAGATGATTTTACCGAAACAGTCTTTTCCTTTCCCAATAACTTGTCCCACTCTCCTTCTGTCTATAAATGTCCTCTATTTTGTATAACTCTTTGTAATATCTAGCTGCTTCTGATTCATAAATCATTTAATAAAATAAATTTGATCTCTAAATTTGTGAATTTTGATTTTTAACTATTATGTATGTGTGTATGTATATGTATGTATGTAGGTAGGTAGGTATATACATTGGCTACTTGGGTAACTCAAAGAGTTAGTTTATGTAATTGTGAAGTCTGAATGGTAAAGGCAAAATTTGAAGGCAGATCAGCAGGCTGGAAATTCTCCAGCAGGATTGGAATTGTAGTCTTAAGGTAAAATTTCTTTCTTAATTCTTAAGGCCTTTCAATTGATTAGACAAGTTCCAACTAGATTTTTCAAAGTAATCTTTTTTTGCTTAAACTCAACTGACTGTAGATCACCACAATAAAATACCTTCACAGAAACACCTAGGTGAGTGTTTAAGTGAACTGGGTATGAGAGCTTAACCAAGTTGATACATACAATTAGCCATTATTATTGCCAAGATCCCTTAATTAATTAAGGCTTGCAAAATGATGATATTTTAATACTAATATTTCATTCAGTTCAGTTGGCTGGACTCTTCTATATAGAGAAATTCTACCGGCATTTGTTTGGATAAATGCTTGATTCTTATATGACCTGGGTTGTCAATCAAAGATTGGCATAGATACTCAGAAAAGTGCTATTTTTAGAAAGTGTCATGATATGTTTCTATAGGTTACATGTTTAATTTATTTCAAGTCACTGCAGTTGGTACTCTTATTGTTTATGCTCTCATCTTTGGCCAGGATGGTGACAGCCATGATTATAGTCATCTTTGATAGATTTCCAGGTTTCTGGAGAGACAAGATGTTCCAGGTTCATCTTGTATATTTCCTGCCAAAGACCTAGAATAGGTTTTCTTCATGTGAACTTAGTTATTTTTTTTTTTAATCAGAATGGGACCATACTGTAGTTATTAGGTTCTTCTGTAGGAAACAGAAGATAAATGTCTCCTACTGATACTTTCCATCCATATTTAGGACTTCAATTGTTTTACTCAATCTTATTGATATTAAGTCTATCTAATTTTCTCTCATACTGAAAATCCTGGTCTCAATTACTACCAAAATAAATGTTTATTTCCTCAAATAGTTGTCTTGAACTGTGAAGTGGATACTGTAAGTCAGGGTAATGGAGCAATGAGACAGAAGTAGCCTGAGACCCTGATACTCTGGCAGGAGTCTTGGTGGTATCTGGCCAGGCTTTTATTTCCAAGAAGAACCCTCTTGGTAAAGTCCCTTGTTTTAAAACTTTTATCATTTGCACAGTCAAAATAATATAACATTATAATATAATATAATGTTTCTAACATTAAAAAGTTTAGCATTGGCCCTCCCTGGTGGCGCAGCGGGTTAAAGCACAGCACTGAGAATCTAAGGCCGCTTCCGCATGGGTTCGATTCCCGCCTGCCCCGGAGGTGACCACATAGTGTGGCAGACCTCTCCTGACCCACCCGCTGCTCCCCTCAGCAGTGTACTTCGTCGATCTGCCTGTTCTGCTCCCCACTCTGTCCCTGGTGAATCCTCTCACCCTTCGCATCTCTGACCTGTACCCCAGTTCTGTATGCACGAATAAATAAATCTTTAAAAAAAAAAAAAAGTTTAGCATATGGTAAATACTTTTAATACTAGTTTTATGCTTTTAATACTAAAATCTTACTGAATTTAGCACTGTCTTTGATTTAGAAGGTTTTTTGGAATTTTCTTCATCAAACATTAATATGAACAAGAGTTATTATTTTACACAGAACTATGAAGTGCTCAACTGTAGCTATATTATCCTTTTTGTATGTTAGAAGTTGGTTTTGAGGGAGTGAATAAATTTTTCTATGTCTGCTTGGTTGTGGCATATAAAAACAATGTCTCCAGCACATATTTTGTATTGACTATGACATATTGTTATGCATTGAGTTGTGTCCTTCCCAAACTCATATGTCAAAGTCCTAATCCCAACCTCAAAATGTGATTGTATTTGAATGAATGTAATTGAATTAATATGACATTACTAATATATCCAGAATACTTATAAAAAGGGGAAATTTGAACACAGAGAGGGAAGACAATGAGAAAACAAAGGAAGAAGACAGCCATCTACAAGTCAAGAAGAGAGGCCTGGAATAGATCCTTCACACAGAGTCCCTGTAGGGAATCAATCCTGTCAACACCTTGATTATGAACTTCTAGCCTCCAGAACTGAGAGACAGTAAATTCCTATTGTTTAAGCCTCCAGGTCTGTGCAGTACTTTGTTATGTCAGCCTTGCAAAAGAAATACATATTTACTGCTTTTATGAGCTGTTTCCTTATTTTGTTCTCTACTGTTTGAAAATATACTCAAAATCCTATCTTTGATTTTAAAAAGCAGTTATTCTTGATCTTCCCTCTTCCATTGCACCAGAAAATTGGTAATTTTCCTCTTTTGTTTTTCCAGTCTTTCCCTTAAAACATGTGGGTATTTGCTCTGCTTTTCAATGTAAATGTAGTTACTAAAATAAGTGGTAGGCTGGATTTGACTTAAGGACTGCAGTTTGCAGACCCTGGGATTAGAGGACAGAGGAGGGTCACTGTCAGTGGCAAGACTGCAAATGGTAGGAAACAGTTGCTGAAGGGATCTGGATGCAAAACTAAGTAATTTGCCAAAGAGTTCAGAGTTTTATCCAAAGACTAGTGTCAGAGACAGATATTAAATAATCACGAATAAAATATATGATTATAAACCATCAAAAGTCGTGCTGAAGGAAATGGCAGGATACTATTAACATAACAGAAAGTCCTTTCCTAATCTTGAAAATCTCTCAAATTAAAAAGATTCCCCTGAAGAAATGTCATTTGAGTTGATATCTGAACGATGGTAAGGAGTTACTTATGAAAGGGTTAAAATATGTTTTGTGTGTTCAGAGTCCTTGAAGTAGAAAAATGCTCGCCTTACCTCCCGAATCCCACCTGAAATTGAAGAATGCTTGTGTGGTCACCATAAAGCAACGGGAGGCTGGAATGAGAAGAAGGGGGAGAACAGGGCAGAGGACTAACTAGGCACCATCTTGTTTCTCGTGTTAAGGATTTTAGTCTTTAGCTCAAAAACACTGGAAAGCTATTGAAGGTTTTGAGCAATTGAGTGGCCTGAAATTTGCTTTGTTGAATGAGCACTACTCTGTGGATAATGGATTAATAAAAAGGGAAGATAGGGTTGACTTTCCCTCACTGGCTCAAGAGTGCTGAAATTTCCTATATGAGTATGCTTTGTTATGTGTGCCATCATGTTGGATGCTATCAGTGTTCATTAGAACTACATATCTGCCATAAATTCACCTCTGTAAACTGTTGAGACAACATCAGCTTTGAACATTAGGTATAACATTGTAAGTATAGTGAAGAGTGTCCACGTTATCATCTAAGTAAGACCATTTGCAGGACTGAGGACATATTTGGGACTCTCAGTTATGACGGAGTACACATTGGGGAGGACCAAGACACAGGCAGATTCCCTATCCTGGGCTAAGGGTTCAGCAACTGGATTAAGAACTCCATTGTGGTTATCATTTTCTATGTTATGATGATTTTCTATGTTATGGTGAATGGGGAAAAATTGAACAATCTACCTTAAGACAGAAGATCTTCCTGGATAGTTTCCATCTCAGAATTCTGTGAGGAACTACGCAGCATGTCCTTTTGCCTGCAGAAAAGCATGGATAGCTGTTGGCTAACTCTTTAAGGTAATACTAGATGAACCAAGAGGTGGCTGAAATGTATTGTCTTCTGCTTCCTCATGGCCCTGTTTCCCTGGTTCTCAAACCACATGCATGGAGATATGACAAAAGTTAAGAATTGTTAGGAAAAATGTTAAAGTTCTGAACTCACAGTTTAGGTTGGGGGAATTTGAGTGGATAGGAGAGAAGTTAAAAACCTAATCCAGGAGGGGAGTACAGGGGAACTTGGTCCAGGGTGGAATGCAAGCGGTCAGGTTAAGAGATACATAGGTAATAAGAATGGCAGGTTTAGTTAAATGACAAGATTTAGAGGAAAAGAGGTATCAGTATGGGCTACCCAGTTTCAACCTTGTACAGCCAGAGGATGGCTAGGTTATATATTGTTAGGGAATATTGAAGGGACTATGCCTAATGGTGAGGCATGATGTATCCAAATATAGCAATTGAATGAACTGTTAGTTATATGTGCCTATTGCTCAGAAGAGAGATATAAAAATACAGATTTAGGGGCCCTCCCTGGTGGCACAGCAAGTTAAAGCACAGCACTAAGAGTTCGATCCCCACCCTGGAGGTGATCCACATGGCACAGCAGACCTCTCCTGACCCACCTGCTGCTCCTCTCAGTTGTGTTCTTCATCCTGTTCTGCTCCCCACTCTGTCACTATGTCTTTGATGAATCCTCTCACCGCTCTTTCACCTCTGGTCTGTACCCCAGTTGTATATGCACAAATAAAGAAATCTTAAAAAAAATACAGATTTAGGATTGTTTGAAGAAGGTTATAGAACAGATCATTGTTTCAGTCTTACTTAACTGCTTCCATTCCTTGAAACAGCATCTGATAGAGCAAGATTGCTAGAGTCCTTGCCCGGTAATGACACTCCATAGAGTAGCCTGACATGGACTTGGCCTAAGACTTAGCTCAAAACTCATCACTTGAAGCTTTTCCTGACAATCGAAAATTCCCACTACTTTCAGTGTGCCCCTGTGCCCCCTTCCCTTGAGATTTACTTTAAACTCAATTCATTTGTTTCTTTTCTACTCAAAACCTTCTGATAGATTTTCAATGTACATAGAATAAAATTCAAACTTTTTACTATGTTGTACAAAGTCCCTAAAGTAATCTGGCCCCTCCTATATGTACAAGCACTACAAGACAACAGTCTGTGTTTCCAAACATGACAGGAAAATTTGAATAATCAATATTGTGTGACCTGCCCTGATGCTAAGTGGTGGAAAGATAAAGGATCTGCTAGTAATCTCATTTTACTGTTTCAATGTGACTTTTAGAAAATGTAAAGTTATACTGTGCGGTTTGCAATAGTGATCAGATGTTGTGAAGATCAGAGAAAAGGATTATAAAATGACCAGCAAGGATCATAAAAGAATGGACATACTATTAATTGTAATGGCAGTGATTGTTATCATCCTTATGAGAGTAGAAGTCCAGTCTTGCTCGGGGTTCTCTTCAGAGTTCAGTATTGCCTTTACGTAACAGACACTTAGCATGTGTGATTGACTGAAGTTATAGTAAATTAGTCAGCTACAAGATTAACTATTCTTTTGTGTACATATTTAGAATAAAAGTCATGACTATCTTGAAAAATCATGACTATATTTTTTAATAGAACACAGAAAGTATTTTTTTCAGGTACAAATGCTAATTATTTATTTTTAAAATAACTTTCTAAATTAATGAAGTACCATTGTCTTACATCATTGCTAATATTTGACGATATAGGATTTCTCCCTGCAGGTGAGGCCACCATAGCTCTCTCACCACCAGCATACCCATAATCCTCCAGCATAGTCTCGCTCCTTCTCACTCCTCTGCTTGCCTTCCCCTCCCCCTTAACCTCTTGGATGCCTCTCGGTCAGCTTTCAAGGGTTGGTTTTAAAGTTTGTCTTTGTCTCTTCCTTTGTTTGGTTTCTCTATTTTCACATATAAGTGACAGCATTAAGTATTTGTCTTTCTCCTTTGCTTATTTTGCTTAGCATAATCCCTTACAGCTCCAGCCATATTGCCGCCAATATCAATGAAAAGTATGCCATTGCATATATACACCACATCTTCGTGATCCATTCATCTGTTTTTAGGTATTTAGGCTGTTTCCATATCAGATATTATAAATAGTGCTGCCATAAACATAGAAGTCCAGGTTTCCTTTCAAATTAATGATTCTGTGTTCTTTGAGTAAATTCCTAGGAGAGGAATTGCTGGATTGTGGCAGATCTAATGATTATAATTTAAATTTAAAATATTTTATTGTGGGAAGATCACATAACATGAAATTTATCTTCTCAATCAACTTTTTAAAAGATTTATTTATTTATGCATACAGAGCTGGAGTACAGGCCAGAGGTGCAGGGGTAGAGGGGTAGAAGTTGAGAGGATTCACCAGAGACAGAGTGAGGAGCAGAACAGGCTTGCTCATGAAGAACACTACTGAGGGGAGCAGCGGGTGGGTCAGGAGAGGTCTGCCGTGCCATGAACTCATGCTGAAGTGGCTCTAGCTTCTCAGTGTTGTGCTTTAACCGGTCGGTCGCACCACCAGCGAGGGCCCCTTCTCAATTTTTTTTTTTAAAGATTTATTTATTTATTCGTACAGAACTGGGGTACAGGCCAGAGATGCAGAGGGTGAGAGGATTCACCAGAGACAGAGTGGGGAGCAGAACAGGCAGATCGACGAAGTACACTGCTGAGGGGAGCAGTGGGCAGGTCAGGAGAGGTCGCCACACCATGTGGATCTCCTCCGGGGCAGGCGGGAATCGAACTCATGTGGAAGTGGCTTAAGCTTCTTAGTCCTGTGCTTTAACCTGCTGTGCCACCAGGGAGGGCCCCCTTCTCAATTTTTAATTGTACAATACAGTTTTGTTAGCTATAGGAACAATGTTGTACATCAGATGGTTAACATTTACTTATCTTGCATAACTGAAACCTTATATGTTCTCAGTGGCTCTTCACTTTCCCCTCACCCAGACCCTGACAACCAGTCTATGTTTCTATCAGTTGGACTCTTTTAGATACCTCATGTAAATGGCATCATGCAATAATTGTTTTTCTGTGACTTATTTATTTCACTTGTGTTTCATAGTGTTCTCAAGTTTCAACCATGTTGTTGCATATGTCAGGATTTCTTTCATTTACTTATTTATTGTAGAACAGTATTGTTAGAGGACAAACTCAGGGGCACCCTAAGACCCCCACACTTGCTTACTCTAAATGATTCTGCCATCCACTGCTTAAAGACAAAACATGAATAAATTTTGTTGGTGCACAAAACCTTCAGTAGAAATCATTATATAATTATTCTGCATAGAGAGAAGAGAAAGAATATAGTTTCCTAATGAATCGCCCAGTTATTAATCCCCTTGTGGGTAAATGCCCAACCAAAAGGGTTGGCCCAAAACGGGGCCATTGAGGCCTGAAAATTTGTCGCAGGCTACAATATCTTCTGGTGGGGATCCTTAGGAAGGAGCCAGAAATGGCCAGGCAAATCTGAAAGGAAGAACAAAATCAAAGTCAAGATAAAGGCTGCCACTGTCAGCCTTCCAAGGGGTCTCTCATCTATGGCTTTTGCAAGTGTCTCCTTCCATGTCCCCCAAGTTTCTGGTACAAGTCCAAGGCCAAGAAGCAAGTGCAACTTCTCTTTCACACGTGTCTCTGTTCTACATGCCTCCTCTAAGTCTTCTCTTTAAATCTCTCCCACTACCATTTTAGTTTACCCTCACTGATCATCTCCGCCCTTCCTTAGGTGAGTCAGGAACACAGAACATCTCTTTTTTAGATTACACTGTTACAATAATACATACCCTATTATATATCTGTATATATTTTCTTTATCCGTTCCACTGTTGATGAGTATTTTCTTTGTTTCCATATCTTAGCCACTGTGAAGTGTGTAGCAATGACTGTGGGATTGATAGTATTTTTTGAGATTCTAATTTCAAATCTTTTGGGACAAATCCCCAGAAGTGGGATTACGATCATATGGTAGTTATATATTTTTTTTTCATGTTCCTGATTTTGTTTTTTAGTAATAGTTTATTTTTACATATTTTTGTGCATTTTCCATCTTAGTTGCAATCCCCTTGGGTTTCCCATCACCAAATCACCCATGTGCCATCACCATAGTTCAGTGCATTACCCTCCCTTCATTGTTTTTGATCCCATTCCCCACTTCACCCCCATAAAATGTTTCTGGTATGTAGCTGTTCATCATTATCATTATTTTTTCACCTGTTCCGTTATATTCCTGCTATGAGAGAAACCATCCGGTATTTTACCTTTTCTTTCTGTCTTATTTCACTAAGCATGATCTTTTCCAGCTCCATCCATGTTGCTGCAAAAGACATGTGTTTCTTTTCTCTGGTTGCTGAGTAATATTCCATTGTGTATATGTACCACATCTTTTTAATCTAGTCATCCATTTTGGGGCATTTGGGCTGTTCCCATGTCTATTTTTAATTTTTTAAAGAAAGCTCAATACTGTTTTCCATAATGGCTGCCCCATTTTGCATTTCTATAAACAATGTGCAAAGGTCTTATTTCTCTACATCTTTAGTTTTCATCCATTTCTTTAAATGGATCCCACAGAAAGTTTGGAAGCCTCTGCTGGTCTGGGTAGGACCTGCAGGGTTTTACAGGAGGTGCCATCTCTGCTGCTCTGAAGATTTTATTGGCTATCTGGGGTTCCTTCTGCTTCCATATGAATTTTTAAATTACTTTCACTCTTTCTATAAAAAATGGCATTTAGGCCCTCCCTGGTGGCGCAGCGGGTTAAAGCACTGCACTGAGAAGCTAAAGCCACTTCCGCATGAGTTGGATTCCCGCCTGCCCGGGAGGAGATCCACATAGTGCGGCAGACCTCTCCTGACCCGCCCACAGTCTACTTCGTAGATCTGCCTGTTCTGCTCCCTGCTCTGTCTCTGGTGAATCCTATCACCCTCCACATCTCTAGTCTGTACCCCAGTTCTGTATGAATAAATCAATAAATCATTTAAAAAATGGTATTTGGATTCTAATAAGGATTGCATTAAATACATAGGGCTCTTAAGGTAGTATGCATATATTGACAATATTAAGTTTTCAAATCCATGAACATGAGGTGTCTTTCCATTATTTGTGTCTTCAACTTCTTTCATCAGTGTTATGTTTTCAGTGTACATGTCCTTCACTCATATAATTAGGTTAATTCCTAAGTCTTTATTCTTTTTTTTTTAAGATTTATTTATGCACACAGAACTGGGGTACAAGCCAGAGGTGTAGGGACAGTAAGAAGATTCACCAGAGACAGAGTGGGGAGCATAGAGTAGGCAGATTGAAGAGATACACTGCCAAGGGGAGCAGTAGGCCTGCTAGGAGAGGTCTGCTGTGCCCTGTGGATCACCCCGGGGCGGAGGACATCAAACTCGCCCTGAGGCACCTGAGACCAGCTTGCAGTGCTGTGTGGGTCCTACTAGCCCTTTGCGCCACCAGGGAGGGCCCGGTATTTTATTCCCTTTTTTTTTTTTTTTAAGATTTATTTGTACGTACAGAATTGGGGTACAGGCCAGAGGCTCAGCAGTGGCGAGAGGCTTCACCAGAGACAGAGCGGGGAGCAGAACAGGCAGATCAACGAAGTACACTGCTGAGGGGAGCAGCGGGCGGGTCAGGAGAGGCCTGCCACGCCATGTAGGTCACCTCCCAGGCAGATGGGGATCGAACTCATGCGGAAGTGGCTTAAGCTTCTTAGTGCAGTGCTTTAACCCACGGCGCCACCAGGGAGGGCCCTCACCCTTCATTTTTTTTTAACCTAGTGCAGCACATTGAATTTTGTATGTTGAATCATCCTTGCACCCCAGAATAAATCCCAGTTCATCATGGTGTACAATACTATTTTGAGAAACTTAAAAGCATCCTATTACTTTCGACATGGTAACTTGAGATTGAACTTCCAGGTTTTTTGTTTTTTATTTCCAAATATTGGTAACATAAATTTTGAAAGAATCCAAAGTATACTTGAAAGAAAAGCATTCTTACTAATGTATTTTAGTTATACTCTTAAAAACCTATTGCTTTAACATTCAAAGAATATGAATTTGCATGTTATCAGTAACTTTGTTAGTTTTTAATCTGTATGATAGAAAACAAATTAAAAATATTCATCTCTGAAATAACCTTTTTTTTGTATTTTGTGTTCTGAATTTGGAGCAGCACCCCACTCTCAACCACACTGTTGAAAGAAGAAAAAATGTCATTGCTATCTCCTGACATCAAATTTGAGATTCCTGACATCACCAGAAATGCATTTGAGAATTGTTTTTTTTTAGAGAGTAGTTGGAGGAAAGCAGTTTTAGAGACACAAAAGATGGAGAAAGGTAACTTCATTTTTATTTTACTTGAGAAAACAGAAACAATGCCTTAAATTTCCCTATATTTCTAAAGCAGTGAAGAGAAATTCTGTAATTTCTGTAGCATTTATATAAGGATAATGTCTTAGGTTTATAGAAAAACAAATGAAAGCAAATTAAATAATGTGACTGCAATGCACGATATAAAGTTTAAATACAACTCAATTTCAGAACAATGTTGGATCATAGTTCTATTCATAAATAGTGTTTGTTTTTAAATGCCTCTGGTTAGTTTTTATATTTTAAGAATCTCAAATATTTAACAGCATCTTTTTGTTTTAATGATTCTCAAAGAAAGTATCTTACATTCTATAGTTGCTCAATAAAAACTAGTTTGAGAATTTTGATACATGTATGTGAGTATATTAATAGCTTCCCCCTTTAATTTTTGGTTAGGATTGTGTTTCTTATGTGTTCTCAATTCTGTCTTTAACTTAATTAATGGAGATATATCTCTTTAAAACTATTTTATCATACCTGTTTTTGAGTATGTTGCTATATATATTTGCCTTTTCACTTGATTCCATTAAAGATACTCAGAAGTTACTAATTTGTTTGCCCGACAACTCCCAAATATAGTTGCTGAGAAATATCTATATATTTTTTTGATTAGGAGAAAATTTTTTTTTCCAAAGGAGGAAAAACAAAGGTTACAAAATAACATTTTAAGCACTTATTATCACTCCAATCCCATTAAATATTTTTATTTTTGTTAAAATTAGTAGAAAACATTTAAAACTATTTTATTCTGATTGAGGTAACATTGGATTATAACACTTCATATGATTTAGGGGTATAAATTCCTTTCTCTCCAAACATACGTTGTCATACTTCACCTACCATCAAGCCTCCCCCAAGTCCACTGGGCTCTCTCCCCACTTTCCTTCCATCCATTCAAGCTCCTCCTCTGATAGCCTCAACTCTGCAATCAGATTTCTAGGATTTCTTTTGTAAAAACAATTATGTTTAGTATAAAGATTACCCAAATGTTTAATCTTTTAATTTTCTTTTGCCATTTACTGCCTTTGTTTTGAAGAGCTTAGCTGGCTTGTTGTGTATGTGTGTGTGTGTTTTATAATTTGACAATCTTTTTGTCTAGAAATATGTAAGTTCAGCAGAAGACGCAATCTTGGTGCTTCAGTATTGCTATTTCTGGATTTAGTGTGAACTTTTGCAGATAGAAGAAAATTTAAGTCAATGCCTGAAATAGAATTCATTTCATATGTGGCTCGGATGGATATGTATATAAGCCTCTTGATTGTCTGCATAAAAGTGGGGAGTTGAAAACTTATAAAGTAGCATATAACATAAACCTCTTAAAAGTGCTTTTTAATGGTTTTAATGTGAAAGTATCTAATATTCTTGGAATTCTAATAAAACAAAATAATGAAAGCAGAAAACAGTCATAGCTGCAGGAGATCTGTGAAGATGTCCTTTCCCTCATTCTAATTATTAACCAGCCCTTTAATCAAGTCCTTCCTTACTAGGAATGGAAAGCTATCTTTCGGGGGAAGAGCTAGATAAATAAGAATTGTTAATTTTCTTTACTAAATAAGTGACTCAGTATATAAATTATGCATTTTCGTTAGTAAAAGAGGTTGTATACATTTAATCAAGAGATAATAAAGATTATGATGATAATATTTTAAATTAGAATACACCACAGCACTTGGTCTAGAGGAGTTCAAAGAATGTATCAAAATGCCATATTTACCTGGATTACCATATTACCAAAAAAGTGCAAGTTCATCTCCACTGAAGGTTCACAAGAGGCATGCTGATCCTGAGATGCCTGCACTCAGGTAGATTGTTTCTATTCAATTTTCTTTTGCTGAATATTGATTTGTAATGAAGGGACTTTTCTGACTCGTAAATTTAATTACTTCCTTCCTACTAATTTGTTTTTAAGAAAGGATTAACTTTGTAAAATCAAAGTTTATGAGATTATTCAGTTTTGAGAAGCGTTTTTTTTTTTTTTCTGTTTTCAAGTGGTATTACTAGAATGGATTTAGGATTTCCTTCCTTTAAAAACATCTTTATTTACCTTGTGTAGATAGCCCATGAGAATCTTGGAATTTTTAGCAATAAAACTAAATGAACTCTGCAATATTAATAGGTTTCCAAACTCTGAACACAGAAACTTGTATTTCATGTGTAGTTTGAAGTAGTGTGGGAGAAGATTCTGGATGAGATGTCAGCCTAATGAAGACCCTGCAATGACCATCACAAATGAATTCATAGTGAATTCATCAGCCAGAGAAATCCCACTGACTTTGAATACTGGCAATTAATAACATTACTATAAAGAACTGTTCTACTGTATATCAAACGGATTGACAAACCATTAAAAGAAAACCCCTTTCTCCAAAAGGATATGTGAATTAATAAGACTATTTCACATTCTATTTGGTTTCTGCTTTGGTTTATTTATCATTATTTATTGAAATTATTTATTGAATGCATTTGTTCAGTCTGCCATTATAAAAAAAAAGAGACGAGGTATTTAGATTAGTCTGAGTTGCAACTTTCTTTTGGGAGGATTTATATCTTCTTATCTCCTGTCATAATTGCTTAAGGTCATCCAACTATACCTAGCATACAGTATTAAAATTCAGAATATATTTCTTGAGGTTTTCACTAGTATTATTAATGTTAAAATACTGGAGATTCTGGTAATAAAGAGAAAAAACATACTGAAACTGAAAAGTTGCAGATAATTTTTAACTAAATTATGAAAATAAATAAGAACTTTGCAGAAAATTTGGGGAAAAAAACCAGAAAAACAATTACTTGGTATTACTTGATATGAATCCAACATACTCATTTTTATTGTTGGGTGTTCCATTCTATGCTTCATATTCATTGATTTTATTTGAGTTGTGATTTTAGTGTATTTACTTAATTTTTTTATTTTAGTCTATTAACATAACAATACATATTTTATATCATTACATAAACTTGAAATAGTCTTTACTGTTATTTTTTAATGCCAAGCCATACTTTACTTAGCCATGCTTTATTGTTGATTTTTTTTAGTTTCTTTGATTTTTTTGTTTTATAAACAACACTGCAGCAACAGCAAAGCCTTTCCCAACATTTTAAAAATGTTATTCCGAAGGTAGATTGCCAAGCTATTTATTTCTAAAAGGCAAAATTGCTCATTCTGCAGTGAGATGGTAATGAAATGAGGCAAAATCAGAGATAGTGGAAAGAAATAGTCAGTTGCTAGTAGAGTAAGTTGTAGCAGTGAAGAGGAGAAAAGTCAGGAAAGTAGAAACAGGAGGGGCCATGGTGAGCAAGTGTATAAAATAAGCTACTTAAGAATAATGGTCTCCATCATTATTAAGACCTGTACCCTGGGCATGCAGCTATAGCATTGTCATGGGGAGTCACAGTGTCTTCTGAAGAGAAGGTGGGTAAGGATGTGTAGGGTTACCTCGGCAGTGGACTTTGGATCAATATAGACTGGTCTTGTTCCCTTTTTCAATGCATATGATCCTCCAAAAGAGGCTGGAAGTCTGCAAAGTACCTCCTAATCAACCTATTGAAACTTTAATTTTGTCTTTATTTTACTACCGACTGTTTCAATTTGAAATTTGGTTATGTAGGAAACGATTCTTCAGTGTTTTACTTTGGCTTGAGTGTACATGTCCTTAAGTGAGTGAAGGATAATTTGAATACATTATATTCATGTTATAACAAGTATTTTTCATAGTGGAAAAGTTGCAGTTAAGTGCCATCAAGTACCATAAGTACTTCATGAAGTGCTTGGCAAAGGTAAATAAACGTTAGTTCGTGTCTGTCTTTGAAACTAATGTCTTTTTATTTTAGCCATTCTAGTGAGAACATGTCAAGTTGCCAACAAGTATTTTATTCTCCTCTGCATATTGCACAACATCCTATGAAAGACCACTCTTGGCAAAGCAGGCAAGTACTCATTTTTATTCATTTTGTGTACAAGCCCTTACTCCCTTTTTCCTCCTTATATTGTTAGCATGCATCTGAGGGGGCACACACATCCCAGACTGTTAAGGAGTATGTGCTCGAAAAGGGGTCTGGTCATTTACTGCACAAAGGCAAAGGAAGCAGTCTCTTCATATGAATGATTTTTAGTGGAATTGGTATGCATAGTGAGAAAAGAAATAGTAATTTCCCCATAAAACTTTGAAAATTACCTATCCCCTTGTGGGCAAATGCCCAGCCACACAGTCTTGACCCAAAGTGGGGCTACTCTGAGGCAGAAAGAAAGCTTGCCACAAGTCTAGGCTACATTATGCAAGAACCCACAAGAAAGTAGTGAGAGAGATCCTAAAGAGCAGGGCCAGAAGGAGAGACTCAAAATTCAAAACGTAGCACAGACTCCAACATGAAGTGTAGGTAATGCCATTGTCTTTGCTAAGGACCAGAAGCAGCCTACCATGTGCCTCTCATCTACATGTCTATTCCAAGGGTCTCTACATGTCTCTCCTCCTTTTTCATCCCCCAAGTCCCATGGTGCACGTTGAAGCTGGAGAAGCACGAGAGCAAGAGCACACACGTGCTCAGTTATAAGCTGAGCATGGCTGCTTGACTCTGCCCCTCGGCCCTGCAGCCCCCAGGCAGGAAGTCAGATTCATGACATACTGGGATCTGTAATCCAACCAGCTGCATGAGGGTGAAATAGGGTGAGGAAAATGGCACCTCTCCGTCACAAAGGTGTACCTGTTATGTACACCTAAAAAAAAGTAAGATAAAATATGAGCATTTTATTTTGAAATTTGATAAATTGATGTTTTTTTCAATTTTTGTAAGTGATCAACCTTTTTCAGTGAATCTTAAGGCATACTTTGCTAACACATGATTGCCTCATTGAAAATAATCCTAGAGGAGAAGAATCAGGAAAGTTTTGACTAACTTCTACAGTTTACTATTGTTACAATAAATCTGTATTTGCTATGGATTATGTCACCCACTGCAGATGTAGGTATATATATTTCCCCCAAGAACCTAATTATAATCCAGATCTACTTTGTTTGGGAAAAATGTGTTAGTGATGACAAAGCTCAGATTGTGATGACTTAGTAGGTAAAAAAGTACATAAGTAAGTGATAGTGTTTAGTACCTCAGATTCCCTTTTAATCTAATTTTGATTCTCTTTCTTAGCACTGCCTGGATCATGATTAGTGATTTAAGGTAGAGATAAATTAATATAACATTGATATAACTATAGCGCTCATCCATGAATAAGATTTGTTAACAAAAACCAAGATAGTGAGTTGGTTCATAATTCTCTCTGCTGGATTATGATGGAAGGTGTTTCCTTTCTTTAATGCCTTTTTTAATTTCCCTGTGATATCTTTCAAAAAGTTTCATGGAATGTATGCTTCTTGCCTATATTTATATTTTAAAAGGTTAATGTTCTTTGCATTTATATAAAAGTGCTTTATGATAATATATCATTTTTAGGACAAAGAAGATAAAAGAGACATGCACTGCTGTATCACTTCAAGAGAAATCAAAAGGTAAGCGGTACACTCTTTATCCCTACCATATGTTTTATTAGGATGTCACATATCTTTTCTTTTTTTAACTTGCTTTATTTCTACTGACTCAGTTACCATTGCTTTGTTTAAGCTTTGTTTATTTTATAAGATTAGTGGATGGGTGTTCACACACCTATATTATCTCGGGATCCTGGAAT
This sequence comes from Condylura cristata, assembly GCF_000260355.1. Lineage (NCBI taxonomy): Eukaryota > Metazoa > Chordata > Mammalia > Eulipotyphla > Talpidae > Condylura > Condylura cristata. Next base: position 43,938,895 of record NW_004567110.1, read on the forward strand.
ATCCTGGGCTATTTCTAATGTGGCCATTGCAGTAGTTTGCAAACTGGTCTTCTTGTTTTGGGTCTCTTGCCTTTGAAATCCTTCATCATGGTAAGAAAAACTTAAAACTCTTGCTTTACTCAGATCACTCTCTTGATAATCAATGATATTTTGTGATGTAAAGATTAAAGTATAAACTATGTTGGTATTTAACCCTTTACTATCTTCTAATTTTCCTTTCCAACCTTATGTTCTAATTCATACTTTTGTGAAAACTATATCATGTAACGTCCATTTACAGACTCATTTATAAGCAAGCAGTATAAGCTGCAAAAAACTGCTCTTAATAATTATTTATTCTTTAATCCATGGTGACTAAGAAGCACCAAAGTATATTTCCACCATATATAGACTATGAATTTGTCATTTGACCTTTTGAAATCAGACATTCCCATTTCCACATTTCTGATATGTTTGATAAAAATTTTGTTTTTCAAATATAGACACTAAAAATCTATTTATCTAGGTAGTTAAACGTTTTAATGTCTAAAAGCCTATAGAGAATGTTCTAGCAGCCCTGATAGTTATATAACTACTGCTGCTTCATTCCTTACTTTTATGTGTTGTAGATTTTACGTGTTGTTGATTCATTATTCTAGAGGATCTATATAGGGCATTAATATAATGCAATGCAATGGTATAGCATTTAAATTCTCCAATAAACTCTCAACTATTTCTTGAAATAATTTTATCTAAAATTAGTTGTAAAGATTCTTGAGCCATATAGTTATTAAAACTTTTCCATTTTTGTCAATTACATTTTATTATCTTTTGATGACTCTCCTCTTAAACCAGAGGCCTTTTATTCTTTCTAAGATTTATTTATTTATGCATAGAAAACTGGGGTACAAATCAGAGGTGCAAGGATTCACCAGAGACAGAGTGGGGAGCAGTACAGGCATGTGGACGAAATACACTGCTGCGGGGAGCAGTGGGAGGCCTGGAGAGGTCTGCCACGCCATGTGGGTCACCTCTGGGATTGAACTTACACTGAAGTGGCTGTGGCTCGCTTGCAGGGCTGTGTCTTAACCGTTGTGCCACCAGGGAGGGAACTTAAACCAGGTTTTCAATGGCAACAGTATTAGTATTTTAGACAATTCTTTGAGGGCTCTGTCCTGTGGCCAGTACTTTCCAAATGTGACAATCAAAAATTTCTCCAGATATTGTCAAATGTATTCAGGGTGGCAAAATCATCCCCAGTAAAGAATTGGTGGTTTAAGCACAACAGCTTCAGCATTATGCTACCTGTCCTTCAGATTATCAAATGATTCATCTTTTATTTGTAAGCAACAATTATTTTCTTATTAGTTTATTTTAAACAAAATTATTTTTAATCACAATTCTAATTGTCTTTTTCTAGTGTATCCATCACTTCCATAATTTTACATTTATACATAAAGAAGTCCAAACAAACAATATCCCCCAAATCACTAAGTAAGATCTTTATTAATATTGTTGGTAGCAGTCAGAATTGACTCAGTAGCTTTCCAACTTTGGTCTACAGAAATTCATAGGTTAAATGTTCATGAACTTCTTGGATATATCCTTTCTCTAAGTTTCCGTATACTTTAAACAAGTTCTATAATCAACAGGCAACTTATAATTAAAGTATGAATGTCAATTAATTTTATGTATTCAAAAATAAGCATTACAGGTGTTTATATTTTAATTAAATATTTTTTTGAGATGATGTGCCATTAAGTAGTGGCATTTTTACTTCACAGAATGTGTTATCGGAAAGCTAGTTGTGTTTAACGTCGTTCAATGAGCAGAAATTTTCTTGCACTATGTTTATCATTCACTAGAATATCATTCATGTGTGTTTAATTTAATTTTAATAGCTGACTTTTTCTTCACAGTGTCTTGCTTCAGTGATCCTCTCTCTGGAGCATCATCTCAATATTTAAAGAGACTGTCAAAAATGGCCATGCTGGAGTATGATACCATTCGTCAAGAAACAATCAGAAAACCAAAAAAGGGCAAGAAACGAGAGCTACGAGATTGCTGATAGTTATCAGACAGACAGATTAGTGATTTCTTCACTGATTTTTAAGGCTTATATTTTTCCCTTTTTTCTTTTTTGATATGTGATATAATGTGCAATAATTTCTATAAAAATGGAAATATAAATAGGAAAAGTATTTTATACTAATGTATAGAACAAAATGTATTTTGTTAATATCCATAAAAAGGCATTTCAGTGATGGCTTATGGGGTTATATGCAGCGAAAAAAATTATATCTCATCAATTTTATGCATATTGATTATGTCTTTTGATTCAGCTGGATAAGTATTTTTTTGAGTGCCTGTCTATACAGTCCTTTTCTAGAAGGCATGGAGTAGTCAAGAAAGAATATTAGGGTTAGCTGTGGTCAGTTAGAATTCCCTCTTTTCTCTGAGTTTGAAAACAGTTTTGAGGTAAGTATTCAAACAGATGAAGATTAAAATATTAACTCTGAAGTAACCTGGAAGGAAAATCCCAGCCTAGCTTAGTGGGATTTTCCCAAACATTCAGCCTCCTAAACCTGACCAGCAGAACTGGGCAAATATATATACGCAAGTAATGCTGACACTCTCAGTCTTGCCTGCTGAATCTGAGTCTTTGCTGACAAATAGAATAGATTATCTCCACTGTTGTGGACACGCATATTCCAGAAAGGGGAGGGGAAGTAGGAGAGACATGCCAGCTCTGTGGAGAAGAGGAAGGTGTAGGTCAACCCAGCCCTTCCTCAAAACCTGAAGAGTAGGCAGTATTTGAGAGTAAGTTCCATGCCTTTATGCAACCCTGGTGTCAAAAGAATAGAGATGTAAGAGTCAAATGATAACATGAGGATATCTGATAGAGAACATCAGATGTCAAGCATGTAATTACTTCGCTCTGTTTCACTGTGGGAGATTTGGAGAATGCTTGTTTGTTGATGAAGCTTCATGTCGATATAATTTGTAGGCTAGATGTAATGAGATTAGAAGTTGGAAACCAGTTAAAAGGTTTTTACAAAAATCACAGTAACACTCTTTCAGTAGAAAGGTAGCCAGATAATTAGGACAGGGAGGCAAAGGCTTTAAGAGTAACTAGTTAGATTATAAGGTAGCTGGAAAGGAAGCTTCAAAATTAGCTCACTTCAAAATTAGCTCACTTTCAAATTTAAAAATAAGAATCTGAGAAGGATGTGGTAATTTTGTGGACTAAGAGGGTTAGTGCAGTTTTGAGAATAGTCAATTTCAGTTGCCATTAGATATCCAGGTAAAGATGCCAAGCAAATTGAAAAGTAGGTCTGTACTTCTGGAAAAAGATATTGACTAGTTAGAATTTTGAGAAATGTTTGTGTAACAAAGACTGTATAAATAGTAAATAGTAGTGAGATAAATAGTAGTGAGTGAAGAGAGCACAAATTCATTAAAATGGGAGGAAATAGGAAGAAAACAAAAATAGAAGCAAAAATATCATCATAGATGTGGGAGACTGGTCATATTCCATGTCCTTGCAATGGAGGATAAGAATAGAATACCTGGAAAGGACGCTACAGGGTCAGGAACCTGTCTCATACAAGGAGCTGGAGGGAGAAGAGATTAGCATAAACCATTAACCAAATTATGGAAACCCAGACCCTTAGGCCTCAATGACCAGATCTTGAGGCACAACAGGTGTCAAACTGTTGCAGGGAGTGTCAAGAACACAGACCTAAAGGTGAAGCTATGGGGATTAAGGAACAAACCATCCACCTACAAAGATGAGCCCCCCCGCCCCCCCAGCGAAAGAAGATAAAACCTGACACTGCCCCCTCCAAGGGCAGTTCTTTCTGCCTCGCATCATTGCAAGCATCCTTCTTTTTTCTGTTCCTTTTCTAAAAAGCCTTCTCCTTAAATGTATCTGATATCTCTGTGTCTTGGAAAATCTAGCCACGTGCTGCTAAAAGGGGAGTGTTGGAGAGACCTTTCCCAGAATGAACCCAAGGACCCTGTACTCAGCCTACCAACTCCAAAAACTACATCATACTTCATGCTTTGTATTCATGAGCAAATAAGCTATTAATATGTGTTTTACGCATTATCACAGTGCATTAGTTACTAGAAGAGAATTGAATAAACTTAAATAGTTATATTTGTGCTTACATCTAAATTTTGTTTGAGGATAGCTTAGATAGTATCTATGCCTTTTCTATCTTCTGGTCACCTCTTCCAAGTGACTCAAAGGTTTATTGGATGCAGGAGGAAAGTTTTCTTTAACAAAAATTTGATGAATTATTTTTTGGATGACCACTTGTAAGCACCTTTGATTGTCAAATGAATTTCATTTCTTGAGCTCCTAACATGTACATTAAACATTTAATTTTACTTATTTGTTTTAAAGATTTATTTATTTATACATACAGAGCTGCCTCGCAGTACAGGCCAGAGGTGCAGGGGTGGGGGGTGAGAAGATTCACCAAAGACAGAGTGGGAAGCAGAACAGGCAGACTGTCTAAAACATACTGCTGAGGGGAGCAGTGGGCTGGTCTGGAGAGGTCTGCCACACCATGTGGGTCACCCTCCTGGCCGGGCCTCGGACTCATGCTGCAGTGCCTGTGGTATCTTCAACGTGGTTTTGTTATAGGACAGGAAGAGGGGCACCACTGAACCCCCAAACCTCCCTGCTCTAAATAGATTCTGCCATCTGCCACATCAAGAAAAAACATATAAGACTTTAATTAAAAGGAACTTTAGGGTCCTCCGTGGTGGTGCAGTGGGTTAAAGCACAGCACTAAGAAGCTAAGGCCACTTCTGTATGAGTTCGATTCCTGCCAGCCCCAGAAGTGATCCACATGGTGCGGCAGACCTCTCCTGGCCCGCCTGCTGCTCCCCTCAGCAGGGTACTTCATAGATCTGCCTGTTCTGCTCTCCGCTCTGTGTGTGGTGAATGCTCTCACTGTCCCTGCACTTCTGGCCTGTACCCCAGTTCTGTATGCATAAATAAATATATCTTTTTTTAAAAAAGGAACTTTAATACAGCGAGTATATAATACGAAAGACAAAAAGACAAAGAATATAACTTCTAAATCAAACACCTGAAGTTACCCATCCCCTTGTGGGCAAAAGTCAACCCAAAAGGGATTGGTCCAAAGCAAGGCCTGAAAGCCCGCCACAAGCCTAAAGCATCTGCTGGCCAGTACCCATAGAAAAAGGTTAGAAATAGCCAGACTAGTCTGGGTTGAAAAGAGAAAAATCAAAATCAATATAAACACTACCATAGTCAACCTCCACACAGGTCTGTCACCCACATCTCCTTCAATCAGTCCTGGGCCAAGAAATAAACATGGTTCCTTCACATGTCTCCCTTTGCTCCATGTGGCTTCCTAAGGTCTCCCTCTGGCTCTCCATCCTGCTTCCTTTTTCCTAAAATTCCTTCCCTTTTTTTCTCTGCTCAGTTCCACCCTCCTTTGGGGTGGCGCAGGGAACCTGGAACCTCCCCCCTTCCTGGGGACCACCCTGTTACACTTTAACCCATTGTGCCACCAGGGAGGGCCCTTAATATTGTTTATAAACTTTATAAAACCCTAAAACAAGGTAAGCGATATTACCATAACAGTGTGATCTAAAAAGGAATGCTTGTTCCCTGCCCCATCTAATGAAGGGTGGAGCTTAGCAGGTAAGGAAAACCTAGAGAAAACGGACAGGAGGATCCTGTAGAGAGGACTGGACAACTTGGAGCCTCTGCAGAGACATGTGAAGAAGCTGTGCTGGCTTATTGCCCTTGGACTTGTCTCAGGGACTTAGGTTGAAGGAGACACTTAGAGAAAAGATATAGATGGGTGACATTTATCCTGACTTGTACTTTGATTTTACCCCTTCTGCCCCGTTTCTGTGGGTCTCCACCAGAAGGGGCTTCAGACTTGTGGCAAGCTTTCAGGACTCAGTGGCCCTGCTTTGGGCCGATGCTGTTTGGCTGGGCATTTATCCAGGAGGGGATGGGTGACTTTGGGTATTTGACCTGAAAATATTTATCCTTTCTTCTCGATTGCACACTAACTCTATTCAAGTTCTTTTCTACTGAAAGTCCCATGCAACAAAAGTAATATTTGTCTTGAAGCATAAATGGCAGAACTCATTTTGAGCATCAAAGTATGGGGGGCTAGGTGCCCCCGCAGCCTCCCTGCTAGCATTATTGATTTATAAGTGAAGTAAAATTACAGAACTTTGTTCTATACATTAACTTTAGCTAGAAAGCAGGAAAACTGGAATTCTAGACTACTAGGATTCAAAGATAATAGATAAAATCTCAATGAAATGATAATTAAAACCTTCACAACTTAGTTGCTATATCATGGTTTAGTTACCTTAAATTTAGAGGCAGCTAGTTCTTGCACATAGATATATATCTCCTAATATTGAGTGGAGGTCGAGTTACACTAGCAGAGTGGAAAGAATACTTTACCTCGCCCATGAAAGACTGACTCAAGCCAATTCAAGAACGGAGTGTAATGTTTCTTTCTTTTCTTTTTTTAAAGATTTCTGTATTTATGCATACAGAACTGGGATACAGGATAGAGGTGCAGAGGCAGTGAGAGGATTCACCAGAGACAGAGTGAGAAGCAGAACAGGCAGATGGACAAAGTACACTGCTGAGGGGAGCAGCGGGCGGGTCAGAAGAGTCTGCTGGGCCATGTGGGTCAGCTCCCTGGCAGGGGATCAAATGAATGCTGGAGCAGCTATGGCTAGCTTAGCTTCCTTGTGATGTGCTTTAACCTGTTGTGCCACCAAGGAGGGCCCCAAGAAGAAATATTTCAAGACAACTTTGTTCCAGTTTAGCTTTTGAGAAGTTTGAGTGTACAAATTTTCAACCTTTGAAGCAACCACTTCAAAGGAAGATACAAAGCTGTTAAGACTATGGTGCTAACAGGGATACCAGCTCCTGTTATCCTGGACTGAAATGTGAAAGAAGAAAGGTAAATGCAGATACCTTTGGGGGCTGAGGCTAAGGCCAGCAGGAAGATGAAAGATGCTGCTAGCTGGGTCCACCACGCTGCCAATAGTGATCACCTTTTTAGCTTGAGATTGAGTTGAATTTATGCTTTTTAAAAAATTAAATCTTAAAAACAGGTTGCAAGCATTCCTTACATTGTATTTACTCTGTCTCTTGTGTATTTTTTAGAAAAACTAAAGTGTATTTAGTACTGAGAGACTCAAATTACTCATTTGCCTAAGATAAAGCCATGATTTCATGATTTAGAGATCAGGATGAGATCCACTTCTGACATTTTAGTTAAATCTATGTTTGGTTTTGAAGACAATCTTGCCAGAAACAACCAATTTACACTTGTGATTTTGATATTTTTCCAGTGGAAGCAGTATTAATCATGACCTTGGGAAACTGTACCTTATAATAAATATTTAGGGTGGGAAGACAGAGTCCTGGACTTAGGATGAGAAACCAGTTGTTTACAAAGAATAACCACTTCAGAAAAGGAAAAATCGCTAGTCAATTATAGCTTCAAAGAAATTTCTTAAGACTCACTCACTGCCTTTTCTCTAATTCCACACCCATCAAGTCACTTTTTTCTAATATATAATTTAGACTCCTGAGTAAACACATTCACTGAAAACCAAATGCTTCATTCTTAGCCCTAAGACCGGGAATGATGATGTGCAGTGAGTGGTTCTGATTCATGGTCTGTGGTTTGATCAGTGTCAATTGGCACAAAAATCCATATCTATCATGCTAGTGAAATCAGTGAATTGAGGATCCTTTTTAAAAAAAAAAAAAAACTAGACAAATTACTTTAGTATTTTTTTAAAAACAAAAAATACAGGAGTTTCAGCAATGTAAACAAGCAGAAAAGTGTTTAAAAAGTACCTCAGGCCCTCCCTGGTGGT
>NW_004567110.1:43947939-43952631 GCF_000260355.1 Condylura cristata
AAAAAAAAAAAAGAATGCAGAACTTAGGCTACTAGAGGGAGAAGGGTGGTAGGGAGGGGACAATGGTGGGAGGAGCACAATAATCTCTGGGAAAGGATTGGGTGCTTGAGCCATGGTGAGACTTTAAATCATGTAGCGTGTGGTAAACCAATGTTACTTCAATTAAGGAGGGGGCAAAGTAGTCTAGTCAGTGTTTGGCTCTCTGACCCCTTTTTCTCTTGAATCCACTTCAGTTAGGCTGATGTCTCTACCAGTTCACACAAACAACTCCATCAAGATTTCTGGTAACTTCCCAGTAGCCATCACCAATGAAAATTCTCAGTTTTTAATCGTATCTAATCTTGAGTATAATCAGTTTCTCCTCCCTGAAGAGCTTCCAGAGCATCTTTCTTTATTGGCCATCCTTCCACCTTTTGGCCACATTATAAATGGCATGTCTGGGATTGGAACCCTCAAAGGCAGAAATTACTGGTTCATTTTCTATGTATGTCCCTAGCACCTGGCACTATGCCTACCACATAGTGTGAACTGAGAGGCATCTTTATTGAATATTCTGAAAGAAAGAATGTCTGAGGTAGGGGTGTCATTTGGGAAAGATAGAACAGAGACATGGACTCTAGTCAACAAAAGTGAAACAGAACAACTGAAGTTCTTAGGAATGGGCAACAAATAGAGATACTTTCAGGATGTCAAACATTGGTTAGGACCTGACAGAAGAGAACCGGCAAGCTGTGCCTCAGTGAGAGGCCACTCTCTGGTTTTATTCAGGAACCCACTATCTCAGGGCAGGTTCCTGGAAAACACACTGGGATGGAGATTTGTGTGCAGGATATTTATTGTGAAGCAATGCCCAGATGCAGCACTGATGAGGGAGAGGAGGCAGAATGAGTGGTCAGAGCAGTGAAATAGCAAAGTGCTCTAAACGAGAGCTTCTGCCAGTCCCCCGTGAGTTGTAAAGCTGGACAAACCCTTCAGGTGACTTTGCCTTTAGAAACACTTCCCCTGTCCCCATTGACAAGATCATTAGGTGCAGTAGTGAGCAAGGTGACTCTTTTCTGCTGAGGGTAATTCCTGAGGAAGGATTCAGCTGAGAGCACTGTCATCCATGAAGCCTCCAGTGAGTGGGAATAAGCACGCTAGTCTTAAAAGTGAGATCTGAGCAGTAAGCTGTGATTTCCACAACCCATCTCCCAAAGGAAGTGAAGTTTAAGGTAGGGAATGAGAACAAGCACCAAGGAGTTGGGGGAAAAATGGCTTGATCGTGCACTGGTAAGCTTCCTGCCAGAAAACATTTCAAATGAAGAGGCTACCTGGCAGGATTAAGGAAAGAGGGAAGACAGTGAAGTAGTGAGGTACCCAGAGTGTATACACCCATGATGGAAAGAGGGACTAACATGGTCTCCCTTGAGCACAGCTGGAGCAGGAGCTGCTGTGGAGAGCAACTGTCCCATGGGAACTATAGTCCTGAGGAGTGGCAGGAAGGCATCATGGAAGCAGATAAGTTTCCAGCTCTTTTTATCCTGACTCTCCACCTTCTGCTACTGCCTCCTATCAGTCAATCCCAATTACACCTCAACTGATAACTGAGCCTGGGTGAGGCTTCCACAAGAAACAGCTTCTTGGGGAGGATAGAGCAGAGAGAACAGAGAGTAGTTTTGGAGCAAGCAAAGGCAGACAACCAGCAGAGACCATAAAATAATCCAACATTTAGAATGATGGGCGGGGGTGAAATACTTCTCTGTCCTGAGGCCTTTCTACTAATGGATGCTAAGACAGCCATAGCTTCTGGGGATGAGACTGAGTTTAGGATAAGTTATTGACATTAGGATTGCACTCAAAGCTTGTGGGCAAAGCTGAGCAATAGCTGGAGTCAAATAGTCCCAGCTGAAAGGATTGGAGGGGCTCTGGAGAAAGGAAGCAAAGAGGGTAAAGCAAAGTCTGAGAAAGAAGAAAACCAATAAAACCTCACAGAATTCAGAGACCCTTTGACTTGCCTCCACTCTACCGAGACCCACTGTTTGCTCATTCCAGCCGAGATCACTAACACAGGATTCAAATGGAGGACCAGATCTTTCTCCCAATGCCATTTGAACAAGTGAGCCTGGGAATGGAGCTTGAATATACCTGTCAGTCCGAGAAGTCAGTGAGATGTAGGAAGGAGGGCGGAGGAGAGCTGTACACCTTTACAGTGAGGGAGCTGAACTGGATGAGGAGGGTGCAAGGTGTAGGGTTGTAGCTCATTACCATAAAACATTTACCAGTCTATGATAGTGAGCTTACATGGTGTCAAAATGACAGAGAAAAATATTGTTTCCTCTTCCTCTTGAGTGCTTGAATCAGGCATCCAGGAATCTCTGTCTCCCCCTTCAGTTTGCCTCACTTTGTTTCTAATCCTTCTCGGCTACCTCTACTACATCCCTGTCTTGGCTTCCTCCTGGTAATGGATGGGATAGTTTTCCCTGAGAATGAGAGAAGTTGGCAGCTGGACAACAGTGCTCCTCTCTAGAGGCAGGCTCAGGCCTGCAAACTTCTCAGTGGAGCACCCTCATGACAAACACCGCCCCCCGTAGGTGAACGTGACCACTGCAGTAGCATGGTTATGTGTTTTTTTGTTTTTTTTTTTCAGGTAAATCTCCCTTCCCACCAGGAGACCAGGAAGGAAGCAAGGCATTTCATTCAGGAAAATGAAAAAACACTGACCTTCCACAAAGAAATGTGTAATAATTATTTTTCTAGTGGCTAATTACTGAGTAGTGGCTCATTTGTTGAGAGGCTGCTCTATGTAAGACAACTATTAGATGGAGAAATAAGTGGCGACCTCCCCAAAGGTCTTTGGGAATGGTGAATGTGACCTTATTTAGAAAAAGGATCCTTGCAGATGTCATTAAATTAAAGATCCCAAGAAGAGATCTTGGGCTATTCGGGTGGACCCAAAATCCAAAGTTAAGTATCCTTATAAAATTCACATAGAAAGTAGGAGAGAAGATGGTGTGAAGACGGAACAGAGGCAAGATTTAGTCATCAGATGCCAATGGTGGCCTGTTGCTACCGGATGTTGGAAGAGGCAAAGCATGAACCCCTAGAGCTTTTGGGGTGAGGCAGTCCTGCTGACACCATGGTGCAGTCATCTGGTCTGTGGAACTGTGAGAGGATATATTCCTACTGCTTTAAGCCACCCAGTTTGTGGTGATTTGTTTCAGTGACTCTAGGAATTTAACAAATACTGTGTGTGCAATATTGCTAATCCCCTCTGTGACTGGCAAGGCAAGGTACTATTTTCCTGTTCTAAAGCTAAAGAAATTATAATTTAGTAATTCACTAAAGTCCTCCCAGCTAGTGTTAGTGTCAGGATTTGAATCTGGGGTCACTGCATCTTGAGTACCTGCTCTTTTCCACCACAGTACAATGCTTATTGACTACATTATGTCCAATGTAGTTCTAGTTCAAAAACTGCTTTTTTAAAATCTTAATTATTCTACCTTTTGCATTTATTTGTTTTTTTAAAAAAGATTTTTTTATTTATGCATACAAGAGCTGGGGTGCAGTATATATGGAGTGGGGTGATGGTGGTGGTGAAATTCACCAGCGACAGCGTAAGGAGCAGAATAGACAGAGTGACTGAAATACACCACTGAGGGAGCATTGGGTGAGGCGGCAGAGGTCTGCTGTGCCATGTGGGCCACCTCCCTGGCCGCAGATTGAACTTGGTGCTGCAGTGGCTGTGGGTAGTTTATAGTGCTGAGACTTAACCCCTTGCACCACCGGGCCCTAAAACTGCTTTTTGTGTGTTTCTGTCCTGTAGGCTCCTGGTTCTCCCTCTAGACTCACCCACCAGTAACATTTACTAATGACATATTTTCTTGATCAGTAGATTATGGTTGTGGATACTAAATGGATGTTAACCAATCCCTCCTTCCTTACCCTATTTGGGAACTGAACCTTCAGGAAAGGAATAATCTAGCCTCCTATCTGAGAAAATAAGTAGGATATTGTAGAATCCTAATAAGAGTTCAGATTTTTAGTAATAACTAACAGCTGTACAGTGAAGTATGGATTACAAAACCTGTTCACTCACATGATTTCATTGGAGCCTTAGGGAATGAGGTTACACAGGGATATAACATGGATGAGTTTGTGGGTGAGAACATCAGCAGTTCCTAGGTGAAGGGGCCCCCTCAGTTCCACAAGGTAACTGAGAAGCAGCTCCCTACAGCACTCTGGCTTCAGGATCACTGCATGAACCTCCTGTGCGTCCCTTGTAGACTTACATAATTAGCTTCACAATTGCAAGTGGTAAATATTTCTGATTTTCCCCCTGGATTTTCACCTTTGAAAATAAGAAAGGACTTTCCTTTGTAGTCGTGGATAGCTAACTCCTGTCCAGGCAGGTTTGCCAAGTTGGACAAATGACTGATATCTGTGCACTGCCTGGAGTCAGAAGTGCGCGCCCGCATGGCAGGGATACGAGTCTGCGGGGGACGTCGAGGTTGAAGAGTCAGCACACGTAGATGATTGCAGCAAAACGTTCTCTCTTCCCTATTATCCTTTCCAGCCTCCCTTTTATACCCTTAATCCCAGGATGTTGGCCTGGGGGCAGGAGGAAATCTCCCTCACATGTGCTACTGCGATCAGAGTGGATATTAATCAGCTGCCCAAAGGTTAAGCCACTCACACAGGTGGCAAGATGTCTTC
>NW_004567110.1:43953606-43968334 GCF_000260355.1 Condylura cristata
CTTAATACATTAATTCCTCTTTACTGTTTGTGGATCCCATGTTTACCCCAATACGTCCTTACCGGTCCAGGACGACCCCGTCCGTTGCTCCCCCTTACGCAGGTCTCAGTGGAACCTCCAGTTGCTGCGCCCGTACAGCAGGGATACGAGTCTGCGCGGGGGACGTCGAGGTTGAAGAGTCAGCACACGTAGATGGTTGCAGCAAAACGTTCTCTCTCCCCTATTATTCTTTCCAGCCTCCCTTTTATACCCTTAATCCCAGGATGTTGGCCTGGGGGCAAGAGGAAATCTCCCTCACATGTGCTACTGCGATCAGAGTGGATATTAATCAGCTGCCCAAAGGTTAAGCCACTCACACAGGTGGCAAGATGTCTTCTTCCTATTATGAACTTGTGCTTAAGCTCCGGGGGTGGTTGGGGAGGCTCATCCCGGCTGGGACCCAACAAGAAGAAAGCTGAACTTAGACCTGCTTTAGAATAAATATTTGTGATTCCCTGAGCAGCTCTTGCTTCTTAATGTATGTTTTTTTCAACATACATAGCAGTCTGTTCCTACCTTGACTGATGTTTATGTTTAAAGTTGTATAGAAATTGTCACCAGTACTTGGTGATCCCACCAAAGCATTCAGCTAAACACAGAAATTGTGCAAGTTAACAGTGACAGGCACAATTTACTTTTTTGCCCTACAAATTGATATCAACATTAAATGCACATGGGAGGAAAGGAATGTTTTTTTTTTTTTTGATCCATCGAGAGTATTTTGCCTGTGCCCATGTTTTTATCTAGAAGGAAAGAGATACCAGTCTGCACTTTTTCTATACCTCTATCAACTTGAGTATAATCTGAGAAAATGTGTGCATGAAGAGAAACCAAAATCCCATCTTCCCCAAACTGCATCTGGTGAAACAAAACTGATGTTTATGGACAACAACAACAAATGAACAGACATTGGTGCAATACTTGTGTGCATAAAATACATAGAACATAAAATCATTTTGGTAAGTGGTCATTTACCACTGTAACCATTTGTTCCATTTAGTGTCTATAGATACTCTCTCTACAACAGCCTTAAGTTTTGGGGTATTTATTTAGCATTGACTCCCTTTCTTCTCTCCCACTTGACTTTTCTCTTCTTGGTGTCACCCCTGTCTTCCCACCGCATAGACACAAAGAGTGGAAGCTATGCATTAAAGTTTACAACAAGCTGGCCTATGTCCTGAGAAGATCAAGCGAATATGCTGTGTCCTGAAGTGGTACCCTGTCCCCTGAGGTGGGAGGCAGGGGTCAGGATGGTGGCCACGGGGGTCAGGCTGGAGCCCCTCAGCTTGATGCTGAGTGTCACCTCTCTTGCTTTTGAAAGCTGTTCTAGATGTGGCGCTTCAGGAGTCTTTTAGAAATATGGTGACTATTTTTACCCAACAAGTTCGAGTCTTGAAATTCAAGGAATACAGGTAAATGGATGAGCTCTGATGCCAGGCTGCCTGGAGATAAGTCTCTACTTTGGGACTTGTTAACGTTTCTGAATTTTTTTGAGAACGCTCCATACTGTTTTCCATAGTGATGTACCAATTTGCTTTCCCATCAACCAGAGAGGATAGGGTTGGAGAATGACTGAAAGCATGAAAGAAGGCCAGTTGTATGATGATGGATGGAAACTAGACTTTTGGTGGTGATCACGAATGAGCATATACAGATATTGGATGCAAAAATTGTGCATACAACTGCAATAGTTTCATAAAACAATCCGACTGTGATTAAACACTTATTTTTAAAAAGTAAAAACATTTTAAAAAGGAAGGACACTTGCAAGCTGTTTAACTGTGGTCAGGTTTGCTTTCCTATATCATCTGGAAAATGGAAATGTTAAAAGTAAAAAATAACAACACCTACATCTTGGAGTTAATGAAAATAATGTTATATAAAGCTCTTCACAGTGTCTGCCACATGGTATTTAATTTTGCTATTTTAATCCTTCAGGATGGTTCTCACCTCTCAGGAGTTGAGCCAGGTTGAGTGAGGCACTCAGAGAGTCGGGGTGCCACATAAAAAGCACTGAAACCCTAGAAGGACTGATCAGCCTCCTTCCCCCAATTTGGGGAGGGTTGAGTGGGATACAATTACCAATTCCTGGTTTTCTTTTCAATCTTAGCAGAAAGGGTATAATTTTAACAAGATGAAAGAGGTTTGCGGGCTCTTGATAACAAAGAAAATCACAGGCCTCAGTTGTGTGCCCGCATTTTTCTGGATCATTTTCAGGAATCTGGATTAAGGAACACACAGGGCAGGAAGACACTGTGGGTGCCCCTCAGACCTTGCTTCCCTGAGGGGGGCGGGTGGGAGGAGTTGGGGAGAGGAACCCGACTCCAGTACTTCAGCACCATCATTGCTGATGTTAAGAAGGGTAGGGCTTGGCAAGTGTTGTTAGAAGGACTGTCCTGAGCTTTACTGAGCCTCCCTCTCCAGAGCAGTGACACTGCCTGCCTAAGACATGGTGTGGCAGTTTATAATTGAACTTAAGAAGAAAGTTCTACCAGAGACATTTTGTGGGGGTGGAGTGGGGAATGGGATCAAAAACGGGGGTGGGGTCGGGGGTGGGGAGGGAAGTGCACGGGATTTATAGTGATGGCACACGGGTGACTTGGTGATGGGAAACCCGCGGGGATTACAATTGAGATGGAAAAAAAATGTACAAAATGATGTAAAAATAAACTGTTGTTAAATTAAAAAAAAATTAATTAATTAAAAAAGAAGAAGAAGAAGAAGAAAGTTCCTCCCTGGCTCTGGTTTTGGAAGATATTAAGTTCTCATATCCTTGTTTAAATGTTGAGATATATTATCTCATAAGGGCTTTTACTTTGGCTGCTTCTCCCCCTTCACTTTCCAAATAAAGGATATAATATCCAGCTCTTTTTTTTTTTTTTACATTAAAAAAAAAGTATAGTTGACACACAACATTATTTTCATTTCAGATGGACAACCTATGATTAGACTTTTGGACCATCATTTTTTTTAGCAACTTTCAAATTTGTAATTCCTTATTCTCAAGTGGTACATTACATCTCCTTATCTTATTTCCCAACTCTTGTACTTTTTTATTTTGATTCAGGAAACATCACAAAACCTAGGATTCCCTCTCACATATTCCACATTTTGTCGTTATGATTTTTTACTCCCTTCCAATGACTTTTATTTATGGCTTAACATGTAAGTAGGTTAATGTTTAACACTGACACAGGAACTTCACATCCGAATAGTGCATTTGACATCATCAGTCACTTACTATGTTTTCTATTTTGAAAACGGCATCTTTCACTAGCTCCTTCTCCCTACTTGTCACTCACCCCAACCCCCTGGTTGTCAGGAAGTAGCACTAGAGGTTTGAGAACTGTAAGCAGACATGTGAGATGAGGATAGATCCAAAGCAGGAAAAATTTGAGGATGCCAAGTTAGCAGCTATCATTGTATCTGCCCAATCTACATTAGCACTATGCTAAGGATTAAACAAATATTGTGTGACTGCTCATGATAGCCTGATGAATCAGGTGCAATTGTCATCATTATTTCTCCCAATTTTATTGATTTGTCAATCATTTATACAACTATATCATTTTGGAATTACAACCTTACAACTACATATGTA
Source organism: Condylura cristata (assembly GCF_000260355.1). Classification (NCBI taxonomy): domain Eukaryota; kingdom Metazoa; phylum Chordata; class Mammalia; order Eulipotyphla; family Talpidae; genus Condylura; species Condylura cristata. Next base: position 43,957,247 of record NW_004567110.1, read on the forward strand.
CACATACTTCACTCATCCTCCACTAGGGACAATACCTAATCACCTTCCCTTCCTTATCTCCTCCATCCTTCCCATCCCCTCTGGGAATCATTAATCTAAGGATTGATTTTTGTTATATTTTGCCATTTTGTTTTCTTTGATTGTTTATATTTCACAAATGAGTGGAAATGTCCAGTAACTGTCTCTTACTTTCTGCTTATTTCACTTGCACAATCACCTTTAGCACGATCATTTTTGTCCCCAAAAGTACTAGTTCATCTTTTCTGATAGCTGAGTAGTATTCCAGTGAGCATATATTACATAACTTTTAAGCCCAGTCATCTGTTGATGAACATTTAGGTGGCTCCATGCCTTGGCTATTGTGTATCATGTTGTTATGAACATAGAAGCACATAAATCTCTTCATATTAATGTTTTCTTATCTTTGGAAAAGTACATCCTTGGCAGGATCATGAAATTTCCATTTCTATGTATTTTTTAAGATTTATTTATTTATTCATACAGAACTGGGATACAGGTCAGAGGTGCAAGGGCAGTGAGAGGATTCACCAGAGACAGAGCGGGGAGCAGAACAGGCAGATCAGTGAAGTACACTGCAGCGGATCATTCGGGAGAGGTCTGCCGCGCCATGTGGATCACCTCTGGGGGGGCGGTGGGGGGTGGGAATTGAACTCACATTGAAGTGGCCTTAGCTACTTAGTGCTGTGCTTTTAACCTGCTGCACCACCATGGAGGGCCTGCCATTTCTATTTTTTGTGAGCAATCTATGTATACCATTTTCCATAGGAGCTGTGCTGTACCTGATAACATTTCCACCAACAGTGGATGAGTGTGCCTTTTTTTCTACATCTTCACCACCATTTGTTGTTTCCATTCTTTTTGAGATAAGTCATTTTGGAGGGTGAGGTGATACCTTATCGTAGTTTTAATTTGCACTTATAAAATAAAGACATTAATTTTTTTTTTCAGGTACTGGTAGGCCATCTGAATGTTTTCTTGGAGAAGCACCTCATACTTAAAATTCTTTTACCCATTTTTTATGGGGGTGTTTGTTTTATTAGTTCTTTATGTATTTTGTAAATTAACCTCTTATCAGTTGTGTGATGGGCAAATATCTTCTCCCAGTCCTAGAGGCTGACTTTTAGTTTTTATAATGGTTTCTATCATGATACTAAAGCTTTTGTTTGTTGTAGTTACAGCTTATTTTTGTTTCCCTTGCCATAAGAGTGTGTCTCCAAATGTACCTGTGGAGTTGATGTCCAAGGATATATTAGCTAGGTTTTCTTTTATGTAGTTTATGGTTTGAGGTCTTATTTCCAAGTCTTGAACCCATTTTGAATTTTGAATTAATTTTTGTTTGTGGAGTTGAGTGAGGATTTTATTTTTTTTTAAACAGATGGTTGTATAGATTTTCAAATATAATTTGTAAAAGGGCTTTCTTTCCTCCATTGTAAGATCATGGCTCCCTTGTCAAAGATTAACTGTCTATTTTTCTACCCAATTAATAACAGTAATTGAGTGAATTAGAAACTAAAATTTAAAAAAAGAGATTTACATTAATAATGTTCTTTGGGATAATTCTAAGGCAGTCAAATAAATCCTCAAATGAAGAAAAGAAGGAAGGTTCTGAAACTCCCAGAGTACTTCCCAAGAGAATTTGAGCAATTTGCTTAATTTCAGGTTTGGTTCTCTGATCCTCTCTCAGAGGATGTCCAGTCCTGACTCTTAATTCATTCACAAAGGTCTTGTGAGAAAGAAGTTTCTGAAAATATTGCAAGTCAGCAATTAAAATTCCATGTTCTTTGGTGGTCATGAAAGTAAGAACATGATAATCATTAAAAAATGACTTATTTTTAAATTGTAAAAGAAGACAATACAAAAAGGAATATAAGAACAGATTTAAAATTCCAAGGAGAGAGAAAAGCTGGTCACAATTTCCTACTTCAGACCTTTATGTGTTCATGGAGTCTATATTGCCCAAAGAATCATGGGGCTCTCTATTATTTTGGGAAAGGAATTTGTTATTAGCATATCTATATGTGTTTCAAGTCTTGAGGATTTTAGTTTTCAATGACTCTCTTTCATGTTCTTGAGTTTCTTGGAAGAGTTCTCTCCAACATGAAGAGTAATACATGAACAAATTCCTCTTACATTGGATGACAAATCACATTTGAATTTGGAAGGTTGAAAGGGCAAGGCTGTGCTGTTAGTCATTCAAGCTTCCTCACAGTGCCTCAGTCTTGTGAATAAACTGAATCGTTGAGCACTATGCTGTGGTCCCCTCAAATCCTCATGAATACCCAAATCAGCATGGGCTTGGATTTTTAATCACTGACCTCTTCCAAAGGAGGGCTTATGCCAAGGAATTGACAAAATAAGTTGCATCATACATGAAGCCATATTATTCATTCCATGAAAGTTCATAGTCATTAATAAGCCAGAATTAAAAAAAAAATCCATTTTCTGAATTTTAAATAAGAGACAAGACTTGGGGACTTGACTCCAACTTGTCAACAGAAACACTATGTAACAATCAGCCCACTTGCCAGAGGTACATCCAGAATTATCAATAGAGGAAGGACAACATAGTTTATACATTTAAAACACCAAATTAGATATAATTTAGAAATTGTTAAATTGGATGATGGTTGTTTCTAATCCAAGTAGCTCACAGGTTTGGTACATATCTGTACAGAGATGATTTTGTTGTGTTGTTTATATCCTGACTGGTGCCAGGATACTTGAATGTCCCATGAGTGTTCTGGTCATGCTTGGCAAGTGCCTTTCAGCAAATGCCACGCTGTACACCTGCAAATGCACCTAACAGGAAAGTCCACTTAATTCTGTCTCTGTCATTTTATGTTTTGTGCCACTCCCACAGATACTAGTTAGAACTTAATTTTGTACTACCTGTAAGAAAATGAGTTTTTACAGACTTTTAGTAGTATATTGAAAATTGTGAGTAAAATGTCCAGAATATTTTTTCCAAGTACTTGTAAGCTATAGCTGACATATAAATAACAGAAATGCAATTCAAGTCATTTTTACAGAATAATTTCAGGGGCTCTCTTCTTTTTTTTTTTTTTTTTGAAGATTTATTTATTTATGTGTACAAGATCTAGGATATAGGCCAGAGACATGGGGGGTTGAGGTGAGAGGATTCACCAAGAGAAAGAGGAGCAGAACATGCAGATCTACTGAAATCACTGCTGAGGGGAACAGCAGGTGGGTCAGGAGAGGTCTGCGGCACCATATGGGTCACCTCCCTGGCTGGGGACCTAACTCGTGCTGCAGATAACTTCATAGTGCTGCACTTTAACCATTGCACCACCAGGGTCAACCCTCAGGGATCTTTTTAGGATCTCTATAAGGTTATATTAAAATTTGTTTCTTCAAGGAATGTCTCTTTAACAAATGGTGCTGGACAAAAAAACAAAAACAAAAAAATGTGGTGGAAAAATTAAACAGTCATATGTAAAAAAAATGAAACTGGACCACCACTCAACATACCACACACAAAAATTTACTCAAAATGGATTAAAGACTTGATGTAAGACCTGAAATGAAAAAATGCATAGAAGAAAACACCCTACAACATTGGCTGAGTGATGTCACAGGGACTCATCTCCAATAGCAAGGGAAATAAAAACAGAAGTAAACAGTTGGGACTATATCAAACTAAAAAGCTTCTGCACAACAAAAGAAACTACTATTAAAACAAAGAACACCTCACTGAAAAAGATAAAATATTTTCACATCATATGATGGTTGTGATAGCCACAGGGATGCTATCCAAGAGCTACAGAGAACTGTACAACTCAAGAAAAACAAATAACCCAATCAAAAATTGAGCAGAAGAGCTAAATAGACACTTCATCCAAAGAAAACATAGGTGGCCAACAGGCACATGAAAAAATGCCCATCATCACTTATCAGGAAAATGAAAATCAAAACCACAATGAGATACCACTTCAAACCAATGACAATGGCCCAATTCAAAAAGACCAGACATGAGTGCTGGCAAGAATGTGGAGAAAAGAGAGCCCTCGCACACTGTTGGTGGTAATATACACTGGAACAGTCCCTATGAAAAGCAGTATGGAGGTTTCTCAACACAGTAAAACCAGATGCACCATATGACAGTAATTCCACTCCTATGTATTACCTCCAAAACACTAAAACACGAATTCAATGGTATGTAATGTATGCCTATAATTATATAATATAATTCAATGGTATATATGTATGCCTATGTTTGTTGCAGCCCTATTTGTAATAGCCAAATAATGGAAGGAACCTGATTCCCAACAACAAAAGTAACATGATGATGTAGTATCTATATACCCAGGAATACTATTCAGTGACAGAAAAAATGAGTTTTAACCATTTGTGGCAACATGGATGAAACTAGAGGGTGTTATGCTAAATAAAATAAGTCAGAAGAAAAAAGACATATATTAGATGGTTTTATTCATATGTGGAATATAGAGAAACAAAACAAAGATTCAAACAAAATCAAACCAAAAATAAAACCTAGAAATCTGACTATAGAACTAATAGGACCAGCAGGGGAGAGTGGAGAGGAACATTATAGGCCTGTGGACTATCGTGGAGGACTATGGGTGCCTATACACTTATGTATGGTGTGGTAACATACATCTGAATAGGTGTGATTCATTGCCTCTAAATAGTATACACTTTTTATAAACCAATATTTCTTCAATTAAAAAAAGACATATTTTTTCAACTAGAGAATTATTAACTCCCTTCAGTCCCCTCTAACTTTGGCATTGAGTACCCTAAAGTAAGTCTTCAGAACTGTGCATTGATAATTATGTTGATGATTTCATCATTACACATGCTTTAGTTACTAAATATATTTTAAAATAAGAAATTTAAGATAAAACTTCCACCATTCAAACTTTCTCTTCATTAAGATTTAATGATAGTGCTTTCCCCTAAACCCTTATTTTAGAAGGATGCCAGTGTTTTAAATTCATCATCTAATTTAATTTTCCACTAGCCCGATAAGTATAAGTAGGATATTAATATTGCATATAAGATTCTAAGTAACTTGTCTATGTTCACACAATGAGAGATTTCAAGCTATGAAACTTTTAGATAGTAGCTAATAATAGTCTATTTTTATTATTTTAATATCTGTAAGATTTATAAAGATTGCCTTTCTTTACCTCCTGATATTGGTAGTTTGTGTTTTCTCTTTTATTTTAATTAGACTTGCTTGAGATTTATCAATTTTATTGATCTTAAACAGCTACTATTGGTTTCATAGATTATCTCTATGATTCTCTATGATTTTCAGTTTAATGCTCCTATTATTATTGTTTCCTTCTTCCTGCTTCCCTGAGTTTGATTTCCTCTTGTTTATCTAGTTTCCTAAGGTTAAAATTTAGATTATTGATTTGAGATCCTTTTATTTTTCCAATATAAACATTTAATGTTATAAATCCCTCTCTAGTTCTGAGCTCAAATTTTCATATTATATTTTCTTTTTCATCTTCTTAAAGTATTTTCTGTTGTCTCTGTGAATTCTTCCTTTAATCAGGATTATTTAGAAAGGATGTCTGTTGTTCAAGGTAGAGTTGAGATTTTTCTATGTTCATTTCTGTTATTAATTTTTAGTTTTAATCTGTTGTCAGAGGACAGACTTTTATATGATATTAATTTTTAAAAAAGAATTGAGGATTCTTTTAGGATTCAGAATTTGGTCTCTTTTGGCAAATGTTTCATAAGCACATCAAGTAAAAGTGTATCCAGCTGTTGCTGGTTAAACTGTCCTCTAAATGTCAATTAGATCAATTTGTTTAATAGTGTTGGTCACTGTTGTCTACTTGTTCTATCAGTTATTGAAGGAGAATGTCAACAGCTGTAATTTTAATTATATATTTATGAATTTTTTCAATCATTTTATACTTCATGTTATTTTGGAACTCTGTTAAAGTGCATGCACATGTGGGTTTATTATGTCTTTTTGATGAATTTACTATGTTGGCATTTTATAATGTTTCCATTTATCTTTGGTAATATTCCTATTTTTCCTGAAATCTTTATCTGATATTAGTGCAATCACTTCAGTTTTATCTTGAGTAATAATTTCATGATATGTCTGTTAGTTCATTCTTTTCCTTTTAAACAGTTTATGTTGCTCGATTTTACTTTTCATCTACATTATTATATACTTCTTGTAATATTCCCCTATTGCTCTTGCGCTTATGCTGGCATATTTACTCCCATTACCAACATCATTCAGGAAGGAAGGAAGGAGTTTCCATATGTTGAAACTGAATTTCTAATAGCTAGCAGAGTTGGGTCTTGTTTTTGCAATCATATCTGACAACCTTGGCCCTTTAGTAGGATTTCAGTTACACCTTTACTGCCAAGTGTTTTTCTCTGGTTGCTCTTACTGTCCTCAATCTCTCTCAAGACCACACATTAGAGGCCATTGGCAAAGAGCTTACAAGTGAGTGCAAACTTCTTTTCCTGTGTCTGCTGACTCTACCAAACTGATCCTTCCATGCCAGTCCACACTGGCTTTTAAGAATACATCAGACTTTTAGACAGCTTCTCTGTATCCACGTGTGGCAGTCACTGCTCCCTTCCTTATTCTGTCAAAGACGAGACAATAGTTGTGTCCCAGTTTCCTCACAGGGCTTGTTTCTCTTTGGACGTCAGTTTACTTGGCTGACTTGTGACTTCAGTTGCTAATGAGCTCAAGAAAAGGTATGATTTTGAAATTTTCTGCCATTTTCTCTTGTTAGGGGAGTTATGTTCTGTTGTGGCTTTCTACAGCCTAAGTGGAAGCAGAAGCCTCCTGGAGGGTTTTAAGAAAAGAATGATATTATCTGATTTATATTTTTAAAAGCTCCTGTTGGATGCTTTGTTGAAAAGGAGGGACTTGGGGCATATTTTAACAGTTAACACAAAGGATCTGATGATGGACTGAAGGTAGGTGGTGAGGGGAAAGGAGGACTCAAGAATGACCCCCAGGCTCAGTTTGAGCAATAGGACGAATGTTGGTGCCATTTACTGCTTTGAAAACAGCCTTGGCTGGTGGGAGGGGGAATTTAGGGTTCTGTGAAATTCCAGATCAAGGGGAGCATCAAGTTAGCAGTTCAACACTCAAGTTCAGAGCTCAGAGGAGAGTTTGGTCTGACAATTTACCCCTGAGACTTAACAGTATAGAGATTATCTTTAAAATGTGGGGGATAAATGGGGTTACCTGGGGAGAGGCTATACATAGAACATTTTGACAGTTTGACATAGCATGGAAGAGGAGTCAACATAAAGGAGAGAGAAAAACAATGGCCAAGGATAAAGAGGAAAGACTTTAATGATTTCTTGAAGGACACTTTTAATCTCAATTTGGTAGGAATGCATACATTACAAAAACTGTATAGTTCATGTAAGAAAAATTTGAGGTAATAAAAATCTAATAAAACTCTTGATTATTAAGTAAGATTGACCATTGCTTCTAGACTCTTGGGCCCAGGGCCTTTCATTGATTCCAAGCAGAGGTCTGCTACTGCTGGGGTCAGGTGCAGGGCCCTTTCTATTTTCTAGACCAACTGCAGCAGATAAAGACCAGCAGAAAAAAACCTAGTAGGTTCTTGAAAGAAACCCTGATCTAAAGCCCACAGAATCAGAATGAGCCCTTCAGTTGGGGCTCATGCCAAAGTTTCTTGTAGCTGATGCAGGAGTATCTCACTGCAATGGAGCTTTGCAGACAGATGCACATGCCTCTCTGTAAATATTTGCTTCTTCTTGTTCTCCCCTCTAAGGCAGATGCTTCTGGTCAGATGGATCCTGGCTGCCTCACAGATTTTTTCTTTGGTATTTGCATGTGTTTTGTGAAATCTACTGATTCCTCAGAGGAATCATGCTCTATTGAGTAAGAGAAATGTGGCTAAAGGAACATACTAATGAGGCTGATTAGATGCTTTTATTGGTGGTGACCTTTCTATTTAACTGAGAATGTGTTGTTTTTGGTTTTAAAAATAAATCACAAACCTCACATTTCCTTCATTTGGCCTGTGAATCACAAATGGACTTGCACATTGTAATAGGGTTTAGAAAGGAAAAAAAAAAAACAGTGTGAGTTTAGGTTTTTTCCAAATAGTTAAGACAACATTATTACTTTCTCAAATATCCTGATTGAGAGAATGATGAGACAAGCTGTGTGGAGGAAGGTGAGTTTTTATCTGAGAGCACTAAATTCTGAAGCAGAGCCATGATTCTGCTTCTGTTTCCTAGTAACTATAAAAGACTATTTCAACATGAACCTAGCACTCCACAATTTGATCCAAGCACCTGTCAAGAAACACTGTAGAAATGAATTTTTTCGGACTAGAGAGCACTAGTCTATTCCCAAGCCATCATTTATTTCCTTTCTGAAGACATGTAAATTTGAAATCTATTTTGATGTTACCCCACTCCTGGAATGTCTTTTTTTTCTGTAATTATTCTTAGTTTGACCATCACTGTCAGCCAAAGCACTTTGGATCTCTCTGTTAAATCCAGGGAATGGACATGTTGACAGCCTCCACAGCAGCAATGTTCACAGATGGCCCTCTGCACCCTCCATCCTTCCATCTCTGCCCATGAGGGGGAGCCACTGATTCTCCAGCAGCAAAGCAACATAGACACTGGAGCACCTGGGACCTCTCTGGCAAACATTTTCTTTTTTGTTTGTTTCTGAAAACAAGTTTTATTTAAATAAGGGTTTAACCACATTACATAACATTAAAACTGAAAGAAAAAAAAAAAAACAACCCCAAGCCAGTTTGTTACTTCACATGGCTTGAGGCAGCTGCTGTTAGTACTTGCAAATGCTACAGCTAGCTACATGACTGATGCATCGGTTTCAAATTTGTTCCCTTGTCCAAAGTTCAACAGTGAAAACAGAAGACTGACCTCACATTCTGGTGTTTGGACATCCAATTAGCTGAGATATGTCTGATCAAAAAGATCTTGGCGGCAAGCCAGATGTCCTGTTACCTCACTAAAGGGAAGGCTCTGGCCAGGTTGGAGACATCAGGGCATCTTTGCTTTACTACAGAAGGCTCCCTCACCCCTTCTCTCTTCTTAGCATCACCAAGGGCTATTCAGGTGGTGACACTCTCTTAGGTCAGGGAACTCTGTGGAGGGAGGATCGAGTTGCTTCTGGCCAGACATAGACAATAGTGGTCTTGGGGTTCTGAGCATGGCCAAAACACCAAGTTATTGCTCTGTTTCAGGCTGCACTCTGCCAGGCACCTACTGCTTGATCTCCGTTTAGATGAGGGACTCCGTTAAGACCAGATACCATGGCTCTTTTCAGTTTATTGCATGAAGGGGTGACACTAGTCCAAGTTAAAAGCAGACCCCAGATGTTTACATTATACAAGCTGTGAGGTTTTTAAACATGTGACAAGAGTCAGGAGGGAAATTCTACTCATTGCAAGGAAATCCTCACTGAAGCTTCAGTGAACCAAAAGCACTCAAAACTCATGAGTCTTCAGCTGTCCTTAGCCAGTCCAATCTCTACTAAGAACTGGCATATGTTCCTGCGCTGGTCACCCTTTGCTGAATTACTTCTCCATATTCTCGATGCTCAATAACAGTACCATTGTAGGCAAATTTCTTCTTAAATGTCTTCACTAGTTTCCTTTTTTTCATAATCATTAGCCACCCCTTGAACATTAGTAAGGGTCTTCCTACCATTTCTTTGTTGAATTTTTATATGGATATAATCTTCAGTGTCAGCTGGAAGCAGATCACCACCCTTTCTTACCTCAGCAAAGGAGTGGAAAGAGTGGATGTTCTGATAGCGGACATATTGAGCAGCTATAGGATGGGGGTGGGGGAGGGATGGAGTGTTTGGAAGCGAGGGTGCTAGAGGGGGGAGGCTGCTGAGACCTGGGTGGTGGCTCAGTGACTGGGCCAATATTTTCCATTTTTCATCTCTATAGAACCGAGATGTCTCACTCATTCTCTTTGCGCATTGTTTCCTACTCTTACCTTTTATTTGTCTTGGTAGGTTTTCTTTTCTTGGGTAATTTCAAAGAGGCATATAAACAATTAGAAGCAAGCTGTGACCACTTGTAACCTTATATCACCTGGTTCGTTCCTTAGTGTATTATCTTCATATGCTTACTATGAAGGTACTCTGTGAATGTAAAAGAAAAAAATGGCTTAGTGTTTATGAAGCTCACATTGGTGGAGGTTGGGAGAGAGAGTATGACAATTTCCCTACCCCACAACTCAAGAGTTCCTTGAATTTTCTTTGAATGTTGTAGAGACCTATTGCTTTCCAAGGGTGTGCAAACTCCTGGGGAGGCAAAAGAAAGAGTCTTTCCCATGGTGTGCTCTGGCTCCATCTTCCTGCTTTTCCTGAACTGGTCCAGGTTGAGGATTGTCTTGTCATCTATCAGGTGTTATTTTTGTGATGTGTTGTGACAATTCAGACATGGAACTTAGCCCTTTCCTTTGGTTCACACACACACATGCACACACACACACAGAACCACTTGAACAAGGCTTATGGGCAGATTGCAGACTGATTGTTTTCAAGAAAATGGAATGGAGATACACGTTACTCTACTACACCTTCACATCTGATGTGAAAGATCGTGGCTTCATTATTAAGGGTATTCCAGAAAAATAGAATACACACACATATACATAACCTAATATATATTTTTGTTCCATTATAATTATTTTTTTGAGTGTGTGTTTATATAAATTTAAAAATCTTTCAGGGTTTCCTTTTTTAAAGAAACTGACTAAACCATTACTGACCTTCAATAAAATTATAATACCTATTTTAAAAGTGTTAATTATAAGGAGTTTACTTTAAGAGGATATTCCTTTGTGTATTTAAAATATGGCTATGTATACAGTTCATTTCTCTGAAATCTGTTAGTACTCATTGCTTATGAAAAAGCAGGCACAAATTAAAGTTTGCCTTTTATCAAACAAGAGCTCATCATGTGCAGCTTGGCAAGATGGAATACCGGATTGCACTTTGCTTCCAAGTCAGTTCTGCCTCTTGCCCACAGTTAAAAACACCTCTCTCAGCCCTCCCTGGTG
>NW_004567110.1:43968884-43970409 GCF_000260355.1 Condylura cristata
AAAAAAACAACACACCTCTCTCTCCTGATTAGTGTTAGAGTGGTCCAGAACAGTAACTACTTAGAGGCAGAGAAAGTGCTTTCTTTGAGTTTATCATTATTATTAGCATTTGTTTATTAAGATGATTACTCCTAACATGTTTGAGTGTTCACTGTGTACTGTGGCTCTAGCTTAAGCAGAGTTTATGCCCCTTTCTCCTTGATGTTTGCAAATTAATCTTACTAGGTATATTTACCAGTATTGTTTTATAGACAAAGAGATGAAGGTTTGACTACTATTTACAAGATCATACAGTCTATGATCCAGAAGCTGGTATATACAGCTAAGAGCTTTTGACTCCAAACTAGTAATTTGGCTGACATGCTAGGGTGTGCGACATATGATCCAATCATGTTATGTACTTAGCCACTTAGTAGCCTTATACAGTAAATTAAGAACTCTTTTTTTTTTTTCCAAGTCTTCCTGTAAAATAAATTTTTATTTTGTGGAAGGATGTCTCTGGGGACCCTCGGTGTCTGAAGGCTCTGGCTTGCAGATTTTTGCCTAAAGCAAAATTCTGGATATTCCTCAGATAGACAACCTGAAGCAGGTGTTGAGTGCCAAGTTTGCATTGTTATATGGCAAGGAATTAAGTGCTAGATTCCTCCAAGATGGTGCTGATGTTTGGAATCATTTTGAGTGACTTTTAGGAAAAGGAATTCTTGGACATCTCTCTGAGAAGTTACTCTAGAACCTTAAGACTATCAGAGTCTGAAAGAATGGCAAAATGAAGAGCACACACACAACAATAACTTTCTGTACTTGACACCATGCAGGGCTGAAGTTAATGACTATAATATCTATGGAGAGTATGAAAATGAGACTTGTCTCCTGTTATTGCTCATGCTTCCATGCAGTAAGGGGTACACAAGCTTCAAGCAGAAAACCAGGGAGCAATGCCTGTATTATTGGGAGACCAAGAGGTGTCTGTTTAGTGAGTTGCACAGAAATATCTAGTCTGGAATAAATGATCACAGCAGAAGAGGTTGCAAGTAGCCCTCCACTGCTCGGATGGCAGAATATTGGCCACCGTGGGACTAGGGACCTGGATACATAGGCTTGAGAAGTGGCAGCAGCTGCAGCTGCAGAATGACACCAAATCCTACCAAGGAGCAGACAGCTAAGGAGACTTAAGAGACAGACACAGTTGAAGCAGCCCCCAGGAGCACTGTTGCCTTCCTGCTGCTGCAGCAGACACCCCAGCTCCAGGGTGGAGTGACGCCTTGAGGGCTCAACTGGGCTGAACAGACTCCCTCTTCCGTACAAACATTTATGACAGAGGCAGAGGGCCCGTGTGTGAAATTTTCATTGCTAAAATTGCTCTTAATCATTTAGTTGCCTTGTTATCCAAGTAATATTCAGTGATTGTAAAGACTAGAAGGGTAGAAGGAAGGAATTGTAACGTAGGACGGGAGGGGAGGAAGGAGCTGAGGAGGGAGGGAGGGGGGAGAGAGAGAGGAAGGAAGGAAGGGAAGAAGGCAGGAAG